>NC_090265.1:316639643-317283809 GCF_040414725.1 Anabrus simplex
CAAGTTTCTGCAATATCTAATCTAGAACTGTTGAGAAATGACCTCAATTCGTCTACAGACAATACTTCCAAAACATTATTCTGATGAAGAGCTATACAAACCTTGCGGGCATTGTAACAGTCAGAAGAAAGTGTAACAAATGTATAGGGGTGTTTATTTCTGCTGTATTTTAACCACTTTAACTTGAATTATTTTACACAGGTAGAGAAACATAAACACCCGTCGTCTTCGGTGGATAGTTGTGGCTGCAAGGTGAAATATACGAACGCACACGTCTATTTTTATATGTAGTTGGTTACTTTGAACCCCTATACCTATACACCACCACAGCTATCGATACGCAACCACCATAGTGCACGATGGGAAACTCGGGGCTACTGTACTGAGAGTCAACTTAAGACCTTAGCGGTCCTTTTGATGTTAGTCAGACTTCTGGTCGGTGAAAAGGCTTCCGCAGCGCCAAATAGTTCCCTAGGTTTGTTACTTGTTCCTGAAGTCAGGAGCTTCCTTCAGTTTGGTTAGATATTCTGGTGAACTGACTTGACGAATTAAACATTTTTGCCCTGTATAAATATGGAAAATATATCACAGGTTGTATGTTATTCGGGTTCGTTACCAACTCTTATATTTCATACGTAGATGGCTACGAATAGTTATTGTTCTCAGTGGTGTGTATGTATGTTTAGTCCTCAGCCCGAAGGCTGGTTGGATCCTCAACAGCTCTGCCATCAGCTGTCATAGATGGCCTAGGCATCACTGAAGAGGCATACTAGGGAAATGAGGAGTGAGGTAGTTTCCCGTTGCTTTCCTCACCGGGCCAGAAGTTGCTATTACATATCAGTCTGCCAAGCCCACTGAAATGCATGCACCAACCGACCCTATGAGCAATATTTTCACACCATTCATAGCAGGGACTGGGTGCAGAAGGAATGGCATTACTAGCATCACTCATACCTCAGTCACTTTCATTTTGTCAAAGCCAAGGATAAAGCTGAGACAGATCAATGAAAGTAACAAGATTGCTCTAGCCCATACCAGAAGACATAGTGCACCTCAGTGGTGTATGTAGCAAAATAATAATTATTTAATATGATATTGATATCTTACTGCACTGTATTTAGTAAGCTTTGTTCGAGTTCATTCCATTGCTGAAAAGTTCGCATATGTGCGACGTTGAAAATGGATCCAGGAAAACTGTTGGCAATACTGGCTGCAACGGTATGTTCAGTATTCATAATGGCTGCCAGCTGTGAGCAAGACATGTGTGATGCTGTGACGCTTGAGTCCCCTGTGAAATACTTTAAAGCTAACAAAAGTGGAGAAAAATTAAGTAGGAAATCTAAACTAAATTGTTTTAAACGTTTACAGTAGCCTACGAGATAAGAATCCGCCGTAAAGCATGTAAACCAATATTAGATTTATTGAGAATATTACATTTGGTTTAAGTCGTGAAGTACATCGTCAGCATCATTACAATTAACACACAATGGATTGCTCGCTCTGCCTGTTCTGTGTAGACAGTTTTTCAAGTATCCGTGGCCTGTCAAGAGCTGCGTAAGGTAGTAACTTCAACGTGTGCTCGTGCTACTCAGTTCGCTAAACATGATATCAGCATCTTGGTCCATTTCCCTCGTGGATCTTCCTGCCATCTTTGCTGCCATCATTCCATTCGTTTGCCGTAAGCCAGCTTCTGTAATTCTTAAAGCTGATCTCCGCTGTACTGCAGTTATCCTTCGTCGGTATTTTTCATGATGATGATGATGATGATGATTTTTAAAGGGGCATAACAACTAGGTCATCAGCCCCAAATAAATAGATAGACCCTTCTAAACTGTTCGCCCTTGGAGCTCTGTACCGATTGTATAAAGTAGTACCTCAGTTATTTCATTCTGGGCTGTGTGAGTCCTGCACATCAGGCACCACCTTAGGCGAGAAGAACCCTGTAAAGGGCTCGTAACTGAACTCAGTACCACCCATACAACAGCCAGACACTCTAACCGATTAATTTATTCTCCCTTACCCAATAATAACCTACAGGATGAAATTTGTTACATAATGACATTCGTACATTACTTCCGGCAAAACCCAGCACCCTCACATCCACCCATACACACTCAACCTCCCACACTCCCACCCCCTCCACACACAACCATCCATCCCCCCACCCTCCCCCCACAAACCCACAAACCCATACACACACACAAACCCACCCAAACACACAAACACCCCCCACACACGCAAACACACATCTTCACATCTTCTGACGATCATCTGGTGACTCCAAAATCTTCTGACGTTCGGCTGGCGACTCCAGAAATTTATGATGATAAGCTGGCGACTCCAAAATCTTCTGATGACCGGCTGGTGACTCCAAAATCTCCTGATGATCGGCTGGTGACAGCAAAATCTTCTGATGATGTTTATCGTCAGTCAACTTCACGTCCATCTTGGAAACAACCTGGGAGGGCGTTGGATGCATACAGCAGTCATGCTCCCGAAGGAGTTCGGTTATAGAAATGAAACTACCTCGCTGAAATGGTTCTTCTCCTAAAAGCAATGTAACTTCCGACATGGAGAAGGCCTCTAAATACTCACTGTAGGTATAATACTTCGTATGGCATTATTGGCATGCGCTGTTGAAGATCGTACTCCTTATGTAGCCAAGGTGCGGACCGTACAGTGAACAGTGAAAGTTTATTATTTACTTCGGGCGTTAATAATGTTCCCAGAGAAGAACGTCTCTCGGGGGTTCCTTCATATTGTGTGTGAGATATTTCTTTTATTTCTGAACAAATATATGCCACTATGCAGTAAATACTATAAATAATTTTAATTGCAATTGGATGGAGTATCATTTTTCTTATCATACTATTTCTCATAATTATGACCATTCATTAATAAGCCCCACGAAAACCCAATCAAATTTAATTGGTTCAGAATCTTCATATTCGAACAGTAAGCACGATATCAAAAACAATCGTGTTTTAAGAATAAGAAATGTTTCCGTGGAAACTAAAACCATCTCCTCCCCAAAGCACTAACATTTGCAATTAAGTAAGCTACTCTGTATTTATATGCTTTTGTTGACACGGTGTTTGTACTTTCAAGTGGAATGTAAAGAGCGGGGATGTGACGTCAAGAAAATCCTACATATAAGTTCAGAAATGACTGGTAGCTGCCGGCTGAGATGCCAAAGACGATGTTACCCACTTATTCGCCCCTAGCATTTGTAATTAATTGAAACTAAAATAGACTGTCTTTTTTAAAACTTAACATGATACAGTAAACCTTGCTTAAAGCGGAATCGCAAGGGACCAAATTTTTTCCGAATTAGACAAGTTTCCGCATTACACAAAACATAGCTTTATTTTATTGCCACAAACAGCAATCACCACCACCATTACACGAAACACGATACATTCTTATTTTTCTACCGCTTTTCCCACATCTGTGGAGTCGCGGGTGCGAACTGAGTCGTACATGTGGATTTGTCCCTGTTTTACGGCCGGATGCCCTTCCTGACGCCAACCCTATATGGAGAGATGTAATCACTATTGCGTGTTGCTGTAGTGGTTGGTAGTGTACTGTGTTGTGTTGTGTTGTGTGAATATGAAGAGGAAAGTGTTGGGACAAGCAAAACACCCAGTCCCCGGGCTAGAAGAATTAATCAGAGACGATTAAAATCCCCGACCCGGCCGGGAATCGAATCCGGGACCCTCTGAACCGAAGGCCTCAACACTGACCATTCAGCCAATGAGTCGGATACACAAAACATGATACAGTAGGCTATACAGTATTTTTTAAAAAAATATTTAGAATTTAACCTGTATCTGCCTACGCATGACGCTCGGCTATCCTGATTGATGTACGTAGTACTGTAGCACACAGATTTGATAATTAACGTTTCTGTGGGGTCGCAGGTGCGAAGTGTGCCGCACATGTGGATTTGGCCCTGTTTTACGGCCAGGTGCCCTTCCTGACGCCAACCCTATATGGGGGATGTAATTACTATTGAGTGTTTCTGTGGTGGTTGGTTGTGTACTGTGTTATTATTATTATTATTATTATTATTATTATTATTATTATTATTATTAACAAATACATAGCAGGTGGAAAATATCCCAGTGGAATTTTTTTTTTTTTTTTACAATTTGCTTTACGTCGCACCGACACAGATAGGTCTTATGGCGACGACGGGATAGGAAAGGGATAGAAGTGGGAAGGAAGCGGCCGTGGCCTGAATTAAGGTACAGCCCCAGCATTTGCCTGGTGTGAAAGTGGGAAACCACGGAAAACCATCTTCAGGGCTGCCGAGAGTGGGGTTTGAACCCACTATCTCCCGAATGCAAGCTCACATACGCGTGACCCTAACCGCACGGCCACTTGCTCGATGATTATTGTTTTAAGAGGAAGTACAACTAGGCAACCATCCTCTATATATCACTAATCAGAGAGAAAAAATGGAAGGGACCCGTCACTTCGAAAAATGAAGGTATCGACCAAAGAAAGACAAGGGCCACGAAGGGCGTGAAAATGAAAAAGAACAAGAGTTGACCAAGGAAGGTCGGATAGGATACATGAAAGTGAGGAGCCCGACACAAATAAGTGGAAGCAATTCCCGGACTCAGCAAAGGGCCCCGTGGTCGCCAGTCCACGCTCCCAAGTTGAGATCCCTGGGGCCTCTTTTAGTCACCTCTTACGACAGGCAGGGGATACCGTGGTAAACATAATTACCCAGCAACAACAAACAACAGGTTTAAGTACCTGGGAAAATAGCTGGAACCTAATCTAACTTGTATATTCATGATATGTCAGACACTGACTCATTGAAAATCTAGTATGCAGACGACCTAGCGTTAGTTTTCCAGAGTAAAGATCTTATGCACTGTGAGAATGTATTGACAAGTGACCTGACGAAACTGAGTGACTACTTCCATAAATGGAGACGTCAACCTAACCCAAATAAAACTGAGATTGCTGCATTCCATCTAAATAACAAGGAAGCCCATAGGAAGCTACATGTGACCTTCGACGGAACCGAAGTACCGCATAACTACAATCCAAAATATCTAAGAATCACTCTGGATCGGTCTTGGCATTCAAACAACAGTGCATCACGTTATCTAAGAAACTTGGCTCCACAGTGAATCTAGTCCGCAAGATTGCCGGAAGTAGCTGGTGTGCGAACGCCAATACCCTACGCTCTGCTGCACTCTTGTGTATTCTGCTGGTGAATACTGTGCTCCTGTAGGGCAAAACAGCATTCACACAACAAAGATTGATGTCCAGCTTAATGAAGCCATGAGATTTATCACTGGTGCTGTCAGATCTACTCCCATTCAGTGGTTACCTGTCTTAGCTAATATTGCCCCGCAAGATCTAAGGAGAAAAACAGCAAAGGCAAACTTGCTCAAGAAGATCTCTTCTCATAAGAACTCTCCCTTGTACGATGCCCTAGAAGACCCATCAACAACTCGTCTGAAATCACACAAACCACTCTGGACTGAATTTAAAAGTATCAGTTCTTTCGACATGACCTCCGAGTGGCGACAACGTTGGCATGAACATCCACCAAACAACGCCCACTTGATTCAAGACCCAACAAAGAAGGTTGCAGGGTTCGAACTTCCGCGTAAAAGATGGTCGAAGCTGAAGCGAATTAGAACGGGTCAAGGGAGGTGTGGTTACATGTTGAAGAAATGGGGTTTCCGTTCATCTGCTGAGTGCGAATGCGGAGCGGAGGAGCAGACAACGGAACGCATTGTTAAGGAATGCCTACTTCGAGCATTTAACGGTGATCTGAGGCTTCTACACCAAGTGACTCCGAATGCTCTGGACTGGTTGTCAAATCTGGACATTTCCATTTGATATTAGATTTTTGTGTACTTGTAAAGCCATACGATATATCAACTCAGTTAATAAGCTAGGGTATTGCCTCGCCGAGGCGGTAAAGGCGTGCTCGGATCGCCCGGAAGGACGTTGGTTCGAATCCCCCGCAGGAAATCGTAGAATTTAAGAAACGAGATTTCCACTTCCGGAGGTGTAGATGGCCTGAGGTTCACTCAGCCTACACCAAAAATGAGTACCAGGTGAATTCCTGGGGGCAAAGGCGGCCGGGCGTAGAGCTATCCACTCTACCCCATCTAGTGCCGAGGTTGCGGATAGTGGAAGCTTTTACCTTCCACCCCTCCAAGGGCCTTCGTGGTCTGTACGGAGATGACTTTGCTTTGCTTTGGTTTGCTTTTTAGTTAATAAGCTAGAACAAAAGAACACCTACAATAAAAAGTGTCTCTCCCGTAACACTAAAGCTTTACCAGACAGTCATCCACCCTGAAGCCTTATATGCTTCAGAATGTCTACTATTCAACAGGAAGGGTCTCACGGACAATCACGAAATCCAGGAGAGAAAAATACTGAGGACGATATTAGGACCAGTCAAGGAAAGGAATTAATACGAAAGGCGACCCAACCAAGAGCTCTACAAATACCGTGAAAAAATCACGGACGTGGCCAGGAGGAAACGCCTAGCATTTTATGGACACGTCTACAAGATGCATCATGCCAGATTGACCAAGCAGCTTCTCGTTTACTGGCAAAAGAGGAAGACCAAGCCAGCATGGTTGATGGAGGTAAACAAGGTCTGCAGGAACTGGGAGGTACAGAAAGAGACTTAGAAGAACGAACATATTTGAGGAGGATGCTTAAACAAAAGAGATTCCAGGACAAACCACCAAGAAGGAAGATAGGCAGGTACCCTCTGGACAAAGGAGAGGAAAGAACAACACAACACAGCCGGAGGATGCGCAATTATTGGGCAAACATCAAGACAATAGTTGAATATCGTGGTTAGTGGCGTATCCTGGATTCCCCACAGAGGCATGCAACTAGTAACCATGCAGTAGCACAATGTATTTAGTAAAATCCAATTCTACTCACCCTAATTACATTTGTGAACTCGACTTTGCGATTCTTTTCTCAGAATTCCTTGGTGAGGTCACTGTAGAAGTCCTCATGTGCTTTCAACTCAACAAGATGATCCTTCTCTATAGACATCATTTGAAAATTGCGGACGAATTGCTTTATTCGCTTTAGGGTAGAGCGTTCTACAGATAATGATGTATCGGGAATAGTTGTAACCATTGTGCACTATGGAGACCACTGGTCAATAGGAACTACTGGATTTAAGCCACAGTCTAGAAGTGTTCAGAAGTGAACATTTTCCTCAATTCGGATTTAAGTCGTCCTATATCAAAATATTGTGCATAGACTTCGCTCAATTTACTGAATGAAGCATTAAATGGATGAATACCAACAACATACCTAATTAAAATGAGAAGACTCAGATTTCACTGCTGGTGTAGTTGCAGTTGGAATCTGAATATGCAACTGAGGTTCCTATCTTACACAAAGCACTTTCAGAGAATTCATAATTATGTATA
This sequence comes from Anabrus simplex, assembly GCF_040414725.1. Lineage (NCBI taxonomy): Eukaryota > Metazoa > Arthropoda > Insecta > Orthoptera > Tettigoniidae > Anabrus > Anabrus simplex. The sequence goes on from NC_090265.1 coordinate 316,647,083, forward strand.
ACAGGTCTTTCTAACACTTCAAGGAGCGTTTTTGGCGTGAAGCATGAAGCAGTTCTGACGTGAGTCTGTTACGCATCTTTATGTTCATCAAGTTTAGCTGCCTGAAAGAACCTTCTACCTCTGCGTTAGAAAAAGGTAGAGAAATACTGGCAACTCTTCGAATGAATTAATAGGAACAGAATCTAAATCCCAAAAGTCCTCCACGCAGCTTTGGGCTGGCTATTGTCGTTAAGGCCAGTCCGTACCGAAGAGAGGTCATCTCGCGAGGGGGTAATCCGTGCTACCCGCTCGACGTTACCTTTCTCCAAAACTGCTAACAGTTGGCAGAGGGTAGCACGTGAATGGTGACAAAGATTCAAGTACAGTGACATCATGCTGAGGGTTTCAGAACTACTTCTGCCAGTGCATGACCGTGACCAGTGAATGCAATTTTAAGATTGAATGCGTTACGTCTTTAACTTCTCCATTTGCTCTCTCTTTCTTTTTACGGAGGATTAGATGGCGAGCACCGCCGTCTCGATTCTCCTATACTGCCTGCTCTATGCGAGGTTTTTTGCGACTAGGCTGCAACAAAATTTCTCCGCTAGATGACAGGCATAGACGCACAATGTTCCAAACTTCTTCTGACGACGACAGCCTACAAAACACTATACTGAGAGTCAACTTAAGACCTTACCGGCCCCTTCGAAGTTAGTCAGACTTCTGGTCGGTGAAAGGCTTCCGCTAAGCCAAATAGTTCCCTAGGTTTGTTACTTGTTCCTGAAGTCAGGAGCTTCCTTCAGTTTGGTTAGATATTCTGGTGAACTGACTTGACGAATTAAACATTTTTGCCCTGTGTAAATATGGAAAATATATCACAGGTTGTATGTTATTCGGGTTCGTTACCAACTCTTATATTTCATACGTAGATGGCTATGATATAGTAATTGTTCTCAGTGGTGTATGTAGCAAAATAATAATAATTTAATATGATATTGATGTCTTACTGCACTGTATTTAGTAAGCTTTGTTCGAGTTCATTCCATTGCTGATAACTTCGCATAATATGTGCAACGTTGAAGATGGATCCAAGAAAACTGTTGGCAATACTGGCTGCAACGGTATGTTCAGTATTCATAATGGCTGCCAGCTATGAGCAAGACATGTGTGATGCTGTGACGCTTGAGTCCCCTGTGAAATACTTTAAAGCTAACAAAAGTGGAGAAAAATTAAGTAGGAAATCTAAACCAAATTGTTTTAAACGTTTACAGTAGCCTACAAGATGAGAATCCGCCGTGGACTGTGGAAGACGTGGTGAAAAACACCGCGAAGCTGACCGGCGTTTCTGTGTACGGTGTTTACGCCGCTCGCGTGGAATTTAAACTCCACGGAAAATCCAAGTCTCCAGCGAAAGGTCGATGTGTCAGCTCAGCACTCGCCGTAAATAAAACAGGAAGGGCCTTAACACGGTATGGGAATAGGATTCTTGGCGTATTCGATGATGATGATGATGATGATGATAATAATAATAATAATAATAATAATAATAATAATAATAATAATAATAATAATAATTTGTACTTTGGTTTATATTCGTAACCGCCCTCTACCTGCAGAAATGTTGTCATGAGGGGATCATGAGTTCGTTTTTACCTTCCGAATGACGAGACTACAATATTTACAACATTCCTGGAAACATTTTATTTTGCAATCCCACTCACAGATGGTTTATTCAGCTTTTTGCACTGTGAGAAACTGCCACTGACAGTCGTTGCACGAGAGCGGAATCGTATCCCCGTACTTATGTTGTAAGTCCCCATGTGCCTCACACAAATTGCATTATGAAATAAAAATAAACCTTGCTCCTCTTGCCTCGGTATTCGTCAGTAATCTGTAGGTTTCACATGGTCAATAAAGGAATAAATAGGTATGGTACATAATCAAAGTACAGCTATGTGAAAGGATGTGATTTCGTTTGATGCTTCACTATTTCAGAATGAAGTACCGTACTTGTCAGATGGACGCACGGCGTTAATAATAAGTTGGTTGTGGCGGGGATGGAGAACGGAGACGGGAACAGGGGACGTGCTCACGTGCGGAAGGATACTTTCCTAAGCTTTTGACTTGAATTTCAGTATACTAAACACAAACACCTGCGTCTGCGGTGGGTACTTTTGTATGCAAGGTGAAATATACGGTCACACACATCTATTTTTATGTATATTATATAGATTCCGAGTAATTTCTAAATGAGCTATTAGTTCTAGGGAGGAACTGCCCTTTAAAGTTACGGTTTTACAATTAATGGTAAAAATGTTTAATATTCATAAAATAATACACGTTGATCACAACAATATTGGCTGTAAACTGGAGATAATGAACAGTTACCTTTAAATGCGGCAACAATAATTCACACCTTTCTAAATATTTTGTAATTCGTATCTGAAAACAGACTTCAAAAATAATAAACATTTTTAATACTCTTTAACTCAGTAAGTTGGCAATTTGTTATATGATGATGAGGAGGAATATGCTGTACTTTTTTCCATACTTCGAAGAAGATACACGGACAGTGTACATCTGGTCTGGTCTATTTCCTGTACCTAATTCCTGTGTTTAAGGAGATCGTACCATATTAAAATTTGTGCATGAATACTGCAGTCACACCCTACACAGCAGCAATTTTGATTACTACATAGTGTACGAGTGAATTTTATTTTGGTAATTCGCATACTCTAGAAATTAATACATTTTTGTTTATTAGTATACAAGTTGAAAGGTACATTTGCTTATTTATACATTCTGACAGGTCAGATGTTCGCGTCCCCGTGAGTATCAATGGAGCGTTTCAAAAAGTTGTATTTATAAATTAATCTTAAAGCCATTTTTTTGAAACATTTCATGTTCATTTATTTCTTCTCTGTTGCACGAACCCCAAATTACATTAATGTAAAATAGATGCGAGTGAATAAGCGAGAAATAAATGCTTTTAAGCTTCTTTATTGTTAATCCTATACCCTCTAATCTTTACAAAACTCCTATAACAGCAATCATATTGCATTGTCCGACTCGTTGGCTGAACGGTCAGCGAACTGGCCTTCGGTTCAGAGGGTCCCGGGTTCGATTCTCGGCTGGGTCGGGGATTTTAACCTTAATTGGTTAATTCCTAAGGCACGGGGGCTGGGTGTATGTGTTGTTGTCTTCATCATCATTTCATCCTCATCACGACGCGCAGGTCGCCTATGGGTGTCAAATAGAAAGACCTGCACCTGGCAAGCCGAACCCATCCTGGGATATCCCGGCACTAAAAGCCACACGACATTTCATTTTCATTTCATCTTGCATTCTATAAGAGATATAAATGTTCTTTCCGGATTAAAGTTGTGTTCAGAATAAGATCTAAGCATGTAAATGAACTGACACTTTCCACAATGTCAATCTTAATTTTTACTCTGTCTAAAGTGGATGTTGCATAAGATGGCTTGTGGAAAAAACATATTTAGTTTTAGAAGTATTTAAAGCACGATTATGTCCAGCGACCCATTATAGGATATTACCTTTATACTTCATTCATTATTTGTTTTTCAGTGTCATCTTCGTAAAAGAGGAAAATATCATCTGCAAATAACAGTAATTTATAAATAGTGTCAGTTTTCGCATATCGTTTATAAATATCCGATAAAGTATTGGTCCTAGTACTGGCCCCCGAGGGACATCAAATATAACAGTTGATTCTAGTCCGATTGTATCATTAAAACATACCGTACATATTGCTTTCTTGTTATCAAGTAACTTAGGAACCACCGATATGCTGTTCTTCGTATTTCATCTGCTGTTGAATTATTCAAAAATAGCGGATTATTAGCTGTATCAAACGCTTTCACTAGGACAATTGAAAAGCCTACCGCAATTTTATTGTTATCGAGAGTATTTTATATTAGATTCACTACGTCAAACATAGCTAATTCAGTGTTGCGATGTAGAAGAAAGCCATATTGATTCTTAATGAAAAAGTTGCACGATTTTAGGTAATCCGTTAATCTTACTTTTACTACTGACTCGAGTAATTTTGCAGAGGAAGACAAGATAAACACTGATCTGTAATTTTCTGTTTCTGATTTATCCCCACTTTTAAAAATTGGTAGAGTCCTAGCAATTTTACATTTGTCCGCTCTACGCCATTTCCTAACCACATGTTAATCAAAGGGACAAATGATAGTAATAAATGATCACCACACTTTTTCAAAAGACGTTATTAATTCCATAGTCTGTAACATTGCACTTAAAGGATTTTATAATACCCACTTTTCAGTTTCTGTAGTCAGTCTAAGGAACATTCACTGACAAGGTGAATTCTCAAGAAATGAAATTTATTTTGGAGGCGGGAGACTTTTTATGCGACCCGCAACACTTTCATATAATACAGATTGAAAGTATCACAAATATCCATGTTAGAAGTACAAGTAATGTTTCCAACTTTCAATTCAGAGATCTCTTGAATGTTAGTAGATTTTCTGAGGATATCCCTAACTGTAGGGAACATTTGTCTGTTACTGTTTCCCTTCAGTTTAATTGCTCGTCTACTACATACTATACATTGATCTATTATTTCAGCTGATAGGTTTTTATATTTTGTTTTTGCATATATATATATTCATTTACAAGATTAAGAAATGTAGAAGTTGCCCAAGGTTTAACACTAGGTTTACCACAGCGGTCAAAATGACCGTTTTCAGTTTTCTTTTCTCTGTCACTCTCGTAATGCGATTAGGATATACAAATCATTTGGTGGCTTTTAATTATTTTAATTGTACTTTTCGGCATATATCTTCAAATACCCGTAACTCATTTCTAGTTGGTGCTATAAGGTCATATACCTACTTTTACCGGACGGTCATTTTGACCGTTACTGGAGTAGCTATACATGAGCCTTTTGTGGGTAACTGGGAGCGGGATATCATTCTAACAAGCTGTAACAGTATACTTTATTACCGTAGTATCGAATAGAATGAATTGTTGTGCTACAATGGGGCAGCTGTTGGCTCTTTTCAAACAATGATCCAGGTACACTGACAAGAAAATATAATCTGTATTTGTTCAGTAATGAAAGGCATGCAATCATAACGAGCAGTCAATTGTCGTGTTCAGTTGTTACAAACATTCAGACTAGATTTCCCGATTGTTTGTAATTACTCCGAAGAAACATGTTCGCACGTAGTCTGCTGACGGATGCCGAAATTCTGGACCATTTACATAACATTTCCCCATCACAATCGAGCGATGGAGATGGGAGTGATTTAGACCTCGATAATTGCGAAGACGTATATAGCTTGGCAAATAGAAATAGTTCGGATAGTAATTCTAGTTGTGATGGTCCTGTAGAACTGCCATGTGAAAATGTAATCACACAGCTGCCTTCAACCACAACGGTTATGGAATTATCTACCTGCCAAACGGCGGTGCAGCGTTGTGTATAATCCGTTGCCAGCGATGTGGAAGTCGTAGTATACCTTTAACAGAGTCTGTTCTGTTGATGGTGCGAATGGAGCGGTCTACTGCCTGTCGAATCTCTGCAACAGTTCTGAAGAGAATCATCTTCGGAATCAAATCGAAGTCAGAAGTGCGTCTTAGCAGCGTCATAAAGCAACCATTTGTGCATTTCCGTCAAATCATGTGGACCCCATCGTGATGCAATTTTTCGCATGCCCAGGCGTTCCTTCAGGATCTGAAGCACAGTCGTATGTGCTAATCCGGTTTCTTGGGCGAGCTCACGAATCGTCTGGTTTCGATCTCTGTCAAGTAACGCGGCGAGAGCATGCACTTCTTCTTCACTGACGCTCGTAGGACGACCTGCCCGATGAATGTCCGCCACAGTTCGACATCCATTGTTGAAGGCTTTTACCCAACGTACCACTGTTCTGTAAGGCAATGCAGATTCCCCGCAAGCCTCTTGAAGACCTTGATGACACTGTCGTGCTGTACGACCTCTGGCACATTCAATCTTGATCCAACCCCGTTTTTCCTGTTTCGAAAACACAGAGACAACGTTACGTTAGACCGCTAGCTCACACGTGACTGTTTCTCTCGCATGTGCGCACGCAGGTGATGTAGGAAGGGCGAGTCCATTTGCTCTGAGGTAAGGTAGGTATGTAACCAACGTGTGCTATCAGCGACAATATTAGATTCCGTTGCATAGCGTCTCCACAGCAGGGTGCGAAATCAGAAAGAAATGGTGTGTGTGTGTGGGGGGGGGGAGAAGGAACATAGGGCTTAATTACTAGTGTTTACTTCAAGCAAAAAACGGCAGGGGAGGGGGTATAAAATTTTCCTGTAAGTTAATTACTCCCTCCCCCAGAAAAATGTATAGTTTGAATCTTTTTGTTTGAATTTTGTTATAACAAGAATGATAAACATTAGAAAGTTATTCCAGTCAGCTGAGAAGTTTATGAGAGTCTGTTCCTTTCTTAAGAAACGCCAGACCGCTCGCGATTTGTTCTGATTTATTGTTTTAATAGTGGAACCTTTCTCCGCTGACTGAACAAATTTGTCAGCTTGTATACTCCTGAAGTGAATATGTCCTATTGGCTATTTATAGGAAATATACGCTCCTCAAGAAGTACAGGAGTGGTGTAAGAGCAATGAAAAGAGGAGAGCTTCAAGTTTTGGCCAGGTTTCAGATGGACTTGCCAGAGTGAAACATGAACACTAGGCTGCAGGTCTGGATTGCCACTGCTGCCTTGTTTTATTGCTCAAGGTCTGGTAGTCGTTTGTAACATTGCCAATGTTTTTATGAAAGTATGCACAGTGAAAATCATTCATTTCAGTAATAAATTATGTGTTCTGCATTTTCACCGTTATTTTATAATGGAAGATTCCCCCCGGGAAATTTTAGGAGGGGCAACCTTTGAAATAAAATCGTCGGGGGGGGGGGTCCCTCCCTTTCCCTCCCCCCGCGATTTCGCACCCTGCTCTACAGCAGTGTTGCCACTATTTAAGTTCCAACCCTCGTATTTATATATGCAGAGGAAGAGATTGGCTTTTCATCACGTTATACAGTTCCTGAAAATAAAAGGTGTTCAGCTGAAGATGACTTAATGCGAGTACAAGCATGGCCGAAAGGAAAGGGCACAAAGATCTATCTATCTATCTATCTATCTACCTATCTATCTATCTATCTATCTATCTATCTATCTATCTATCTATCTATCTATCTATCTATCTATCTATACGATTTCATTCCCCATCTATCTTGTGGGTAACGGCGAGTCTCTGGCCAAGAGAAGAGCTGGAATTGAAGGTATAATGTACACTTTGCCAATAAAAGTGGGCTCATATATTTTAAGAACGAATTTAAAACGGTAAAGCTCGCTACACATTACGCTAAATGCTGATTGACACTTTTCTAAATTAATCGAATTAAACGAACCAAAGTTTTATTAGCAAAGTATGCATGAGACAAATTCTGACCCTAATTATAAAACTCCGTGCCTATAATTTCTTTTGAAATAGATATCGTCTTGGGGGCGGAGCCCAACAAACAGCTCCTCTAACGCCTTCTAAAGAGAACTCTAACGCCCACTAATATGAGATAAAATCATTTTAGTTTCTTAATCTCCTAAGTGGAATGCTTTTATATGACGATTTGAAATAATATCTTTTGAAACATTAAATTCAAAGGAGTATTTAGTTTAGATCATTTTAAACACAAAATTGGGGAGAATTTCTCAACGATGCAAAGGTTTCTTCCCCTCTCCTGTGAAGTTTAGCGGAATGCAGATATGACGTTTTATTATTATGTATGTTACGGGGTTATCCGTGGAGCAGAAAGAGGTTAAAGAATGCTGGGGTGAATGGGTATAACTACAATGTCAAAATTAATTAAAAACTTAAATTGAAGGTTATATTTTCAAAACTCAAAATTTAACAATTTTTTACAGGTACAAGTAGCAAACATTAAACAAGAATGGAAAAAAATCCAAGATTCAGAACCTTAACACCTTGGGCTTTAAGCCCCTAACTTTACATTTCCTGAGCTACAAGCTCAAAATTACAAAGAGCACAAAATGTACTCAAGGGCAGAAATCCCCCTAATTCATGGAGCACTTGCTCCCAAAATACGATGTCTAGCCTTCCAGAGGCACTCGTTACAATCACAAAATTGAAAAAGAGCTAACAAGCTCTCAATCTCTTCTAGCCTATTCAAGGGAATATCAGAAAATCACCATCACTCGCCATCAAGACACAACTTACATATTGAAAGGTGATGTTATACAGGGGTACCTAGTACCCAACCTACAGGGCCTTTGCGGAAAATAACATGTTAAGTAAATGGCCCGGAACACAATTTGAATGGAGGCGTACAGTGCTCCAAGATATTGCAAACTTAAAAACGTAAAGGGCACTAGGACGGTGAAACAGGGGCTATTCCCAAACTACTGAGGTGACTCGTATAAGGATAAATTAATGCATTACGGAGAGGAAGAAAAACAGTTACAAAACCTAGTCACCTTCAACTAAGATGAAAGGGAACTCGAGAGGGTATATCACTCTCTATCCCCGATTTACAGTCGAAGATTTTATGAACCTTTTTACATTAGCCGGCAGAAGTTACATTTTAGAAAAGAAGGTTACATAGTTAACGATTCAGGCCTTTTCCTCGGGTTAAACTGCGGAGCTAGCAAGAAAGGAAGATGTTATATGGCCATTACCTGGTAGATGTACTTTGCCTGATGAAAGAGGCCGCCGGCCTGCTGCTTTGACACGCACACTTAGTAAGATGACGATCAATTGGCCGAGAGACGTGAAAAGCCGCAGTTTATAAACCCTCAGGGAAGATTCGAGATCATGAATAATCAAGACGCACCCACAGAATGTTATTGGTAGATTTCAAAAGTAACACTCAGAATCGGAGAAGAAGCCTGTGATAGGTGGAAAATTAATTACGGAAATTTGGGATTGGCTAGATTCAAACCTACTATCTCCCGAATATCCAGTATTCGGGAGATAGTAGGTTCGAACCCCACTATCGGCAGCCCTGAAAATGGTTTTCCGTGGTTTCCCATTTTCACACGAGGCAAATGCTGGGGCTGTACCTTAATTAAGGCCACGGCCGCTTCCTTCCCACTCTTAGCCCTTCCTTGTCCCATCGTCGCCATAAGACCTATCTGTGTCGGTGCGACGTAAAGCAACTAGCTAGATTCAAACCTGGCGGAAATAAAAAGGAATATTGCCAACCCAAAAATAAATGAACATCAATCAGAAAAACTTATGAATACAAAACTTCTTTGAATTATAACTTCTTATACCCCGCACTAGGGTGGATGAACATAGTTTTTAGTAGTGTCCTCTGTGGAAGAATGTCCAAACTTCTTGATGAATGTCAAACAAACAAGTAGAAATTCACTCAGGTTAGGAAACAATACAATAACAAAATTACTCAATATTTTAGTGGTGACCTCTTCTGATTAAATTTTTTTTGCTATTGGCTTTACGTCGCACCGACACAGATAGGTCTTATGGCGACGATGGGATAGGAAAGGGCTAGATGTGGGAAGGAAGCGGCCGTGGCCTTAATTAAGGTACAGCCCCAGCATTTGCCTGGTGTGAAAATGGGAAACAACGGAAAACCATCTTCAGGGCTGCCGACAGTGGGGTTCGAACCCACTATCTCCCGAATACTGGATACTGGCCGCACTTAAGCGACTGCAGCTATCGAGCTCGGTGCTTACATTTCTAAGTAGGTGTAATTTCATTTTCACTGTTTTACCGATAGAGGAGTTCTTTAGGCGCTGAAATTGAATGCGCGGCGTTGAGGTGTACCTCCCGGTACAGTGTATGTTGTGTATTCAGCCCGAAGGCTGGTTTGATCCTCAACAGCTCCGCCAGTAACTATTGTAGACGGTCTAGGCGTCACCGAAGAGGCATACTAGGGAAACGGGGAGCGAGGTAGTTTCCCGTTGCTTTCCTCGCCGACCCAGAAGTTGTTATTACATATCAGTATTCCAAGTCCAATGAAATGCATGCACAAACCAACCCTATGAACGACATTTTCACACCAATCATAACAGGGACTGGCTGCGAATGGAATGGTATTACTAGGATCGCTCATACCTCAGACATTTTCATGTCGTTAAAGCCAAGGATGAGACTAAGACAGGAAAATGAAAGTAACAAATTTGTTCTAGCCCATATCAAGAGACAAAGTGCACTGTAAACGCTAGGTCTTACCAGCAAAAGCATGTTCTAACAGTGGGATGGCGAAATGTATATTAGTCCAGGCAAACTAAAATAAAAATTCCCTCAACCCTGGAAACATTGCAACATAAGCTTTATAAAATGTGATTTAATCAGTATTTGTTACTGAACGACATATTCAAAATCAGACAAAATTAGACGAAGGGAACACTCCTAATAACGGATTTCAAAATGGTAGGCTGAGAGGTGAGACATGTTGGGTTGTGTTTTAATGGTCTGTGATTTGTTTCTCATTTGTATGCATTTATAGTATTAAAACAACAAATTTGAGTTTTCATTTGTTTCAGACTGAATTTCCCGTAAAAGAACAAAATGTACAGTACCGAATTTTGTGCGATTTGCGAACAAAAATTAGACAATGGTTCAAACATAGTTAAAGTTTAACAAAAGGGAACAGATGGTATAAATTAAGCCAGCCGGAACCATAAAGGCGATGTAGTTTCAACTGATGGAATATTTGTTCATGTCTGGTGTCAAGAGATGTTTACTGATAAAAAAGAACATTGCAATTATAAAACGGAAGACTAGCTGTGAAGAATTTCCAAGGAAGTTTCCAGTTTCCGCTGCTACTGCTTGTTGTAACGTAACTTGGAAAGTAACTCGTTACTTTCATGCTATTTATCAAGTATGAATGTATCAATGTATATAATTGTAATTATACTATAGGCATATTTTTATTTACCAATATATGTTAAACTTAGTAAAATTTTACGGTGAAACTGATATCTAAATAATTTATTCTAAACTTGAACCTAAATCAGAACATCTGAAACTAAGTACCGCGCAGTATACTGAAACCACAAAGAAATGCTGTGAATGGCACTGCCATATACGATCATTTAAGGTAAGCGGCTGCTTGGCGTTCTACACAGGTGATCTTGTTGCTGCAGATTGTGTCCATCATCAATTATGTTATACAAATTTTCGTAATTTATTTATTTCTTGTTTTGATTTACATTTTGGACAAAAACAGTCATTTAATTATGCTAAAGTATTTACTGATTTATCTAATAGTCCTTATAAAACGGAAATAATCAATAAATCTAAATTCAATTATTACGTTTTGCAAATGACCTTTCTTTTTGATTTACATTTCTAATTCACATATTAGACATTTTTCAATTATTTGGTACATTCTATTCTTTTGCATTTTTACATTTTGAAATATCATTTTGTTGTTCATATGTATCAATAATAACTCATTTAGAAAAGTACAGACATTTTCTTTTGTATTGGGAATAATATTAATATTCGAATAATTTTCAGTTAATTTTTATAACCGTTCTAAAATAGTTTTGAATCGTATTTTAAATTACGAATTATTATTGGAATGAATTTGGGCAATTGTAGATTTAAATTACATTTATCGCAAGCCGCGCCTCTATATTTTCCTGTTATATCATCATGATCTCTAATTTTTTTACATTCTTCATCATCAAATTCTATTCCACATATATGACAATTCTTAGCACTCAGGTAATTATCTATACAATTATCATCCTCCCAAACCAAACTATACTCTTTCTGCTTATTTCATTATATTCTTTTCCAAGTTTAATTCATCGTGAAACTGTTTCATCAATGAATCTGTGTCTACGTTCTTAATTAATGTATTACAATTCGAATGAAATTTAAAACTGTTTGAAATATGTTCGTGGATATGGTTTGTCGATTCTTTTATTTGATCATTTACTTTTTTAGGAGCACATTCAAAATCAAGACTAACAACAAACGGGTGAAAATGTTCAGCACCATTAGAAACGAATTCCCTAATCTCATTACTTGTTGGCATTTTTATTAAAAAATTTTCGTGGTCACAAATCTCAATACGTTTCTTTTAATTTATTTTATGTGTCGAATTTGGCATGAAATTTCATACTGAAACCGTACAGTGTCCTGTACAGCTCCATGGGAATGATATGGGCCTTTATACTCCATTAAAATTACTCCAAAAGGTCGCGTCATTGGTAGCAGTATGGGCGAAGGGCATCGAGCGGCGGCATGCCAGAATGGAACCCGCGAAAAGAGCACTTGCCAGACAAAGGGAGGACAAAGGAACAGCCAAGCCCTCGCGGAAATACGCTCTCAACGTGCAGAGAGAGATAGAAAGGGGACGCGATGCTGGAGTAGTCAGATACGCCCCGAGGTGGGGCCTAGCTTCCCAGAGTTCCAAACGAACATAAGGAACTTCCGGTTTTTTATGCACATGTCACGGGTGCCAACGTCGCGTAAAACGGGGCGATATTTTAATCCAGACATAGGAAAATTATGTGAGACACACCATTGAATAGAGCGGAATTTTCTGCGTTCTACAGACTAAAAATATGTAATAACTTATGCAGGGGAAGAAATGAGGTCACCAGCTGTCAAGATGTAACATATCGCTAACACATGTGGACATAGCGGCGTCACCCACGCCAAGAATCGCGCTTAGGAGATAGCTCCACCCCCCAGAGGACGCTATGAATTAATCAAAGGCGGGAAGCAAATTACATAAAAACTGCTGATCGGAGATCCGGCACGCCTGGCTCAAATGAAAGAGGAGACAGAGGGCTACAAGATGCAATATTTAAATATCTTCAATTCTTGGTGTGAAAGGAGCTCTGGTTCTTAATGAACCGTGAAGGTTTACACCCCCGAGCTTCCGGCGGGTAAGATAATATAAGCCGGGCAGGCCATTGTAGAGACAGTTGTTCTTTCACGGGTCGTGAGACGGACACTGCGTCCCGCGGTGCTCCAGTTACAGTCAGAAACCCTTGTACAAGAGCCTTTGTGTAGTGAACGGGAGGCCAAACGAGCCTAGGTGAATTGTTTCTGTGCTGCGTGTCAAACTAGTAAAAACCGCGAGCATATTTTACGAACAAGTATTAGAATTCGGCTGATAAACTGCCGGTTTAATGAGTCAGTGAAATTCATAATTAGGTATCACCCAAAGTGTTACTTTGAATCAGGGGCTCGAGTCTCGTGAGCCACCCGATTCTTACGGTGAACGCGCTCGCCGTGGTTTGAAAGGCCGTCTTATTCGTGGGTGTAAACTCTGAAATAGAGGACGTGTGACGAGTGTAAAAGTGTTACCCAATTGGATTACTGTAAGATTTCAGCTGTGACGAGTTCCCCAGGATGTCGGACTTGAATGGACCAGGGATGAAGGACTGCACGCCCGCCACCTACCGAGTGGTCATGGAGTACTAAGAACTTCACCATGGGTCTCCCGTGGCGGAAGAGACAACGGCCACCAAACAGATGAGTGATGTCCAAATTTAATTTCTAAGCATGACATAACCCGGGGATAGGATTAGCGTTCTTTTGTAAATATCAAAATGTTGTAAGTTAATGCATGTCCTATATGGAATTTTTATTGATTTTTATAATGTTGAAGTAAAATTCAAGGGGCTAAATCCCCGGACGACTCATATTTCTTTCTTAATGATTAGCTTATCGTGAGGGTTATATTTTTAGTAAAATGGAGAATGTCCTAGCAAATATGGGAACAAGGTTAGGAGAATATTTGAGTTTCCCGTAGGGGCGGTTGGAAAAATAGTGTTGGCAAGCAGGGAAACATGTCGAAATATTGGTAGTCACTGTCCCACGAGGTTGTCAAATATGCCAGGGAAACTCATGGGTCAGTCAGATAATGCATGCCTAGCTTACAGATATAATCCGTGCATGTACATCAAGAATGAAGAAAATCCCGACCGGGAGAGGTACATACTGTGTGATCTAGATAGGTGTGAGGGACCATGTGCAAGTCTCCCGTGATTTTTGATTAATGGGCCATAATGGTTTGGAGTGTATTTTTTTATCTATAGCCGGGGTAGACCCAGGGGCATGAGTCCCTAATCTTTGGCCAGAAGGTTTAAATATAAGTGTATTTATGTGGTATGAACGAGGAGCCATGAGAGCCATATGCCCAAGGGAAGAAGATACGCGATATGAGACATAGTGGGACGGCTGAATGCCCGAGTAATTTACGATGAAATGAGTTAGAAATGATTGTGCCTATAGCCGGCGCTCAACGATAATACTGAGAGAGAATAAAAGAGTATTTTATGGGAATTCCATAATGATATGAATAAACAAATAAAATGGGCCGCGGATGTGTCCCCGAGACGAGAGGGTGACGTTTGAGGGAGAGAAGAATTTGAATGGCCGTGCGAAGTGAATGACCGGCATCCTTTATTTTTTGTGAAGGTCTAGCTCTCGCCCTCGGGACAAAGGGGTCCCGTCTCGCATTGTGTGAGGGCTTGGAGCCTGGTCTGCTCGCGTCTTTTGTTTGGGTTAAATGGCTTAGCTAAGAATACTTGTATAATGATAATATCACGGTAACTTCTTTTAGAAGGTATTTAATAAATGAATAGGGATTCCCCCAGATATCCGGCGAGATGAGATTGTAGCTATTCTCGGTATCTACAGAAACCCACAGTACCTCTCGGTCGGGAGTCTGCCAGTTCGACGCCGGATGATGACGGCGCCCTTGAGCGAGCTGCTTCCAAGCTTGCGCTTTGGGCCGGAGACAGCGATAACCATGCTGTTTTCTTTTCTAGGAATGGTTCTCCTGTGTGCATGAAGTGTATATATCCATATGTTTGTGTATGTTTCGTAATGATGTGCACATATTTTTGAGTTCAAACAGAACCTATGTGCACGCCGTGTGGTCTTGGTGACAGATGAGAAGTCCGGGGTTTAGCAAAAAATGGTATTTGTGTTTGTTTGTGCATTATGCAAATGTGTCTTTTAATATGATATTATGTAGCGTAGGCCCCGGTTATGTTCGTGCTTAGAACAGCTAGTAATATTTGTGAATAAGGACATCAGGTCATCCCACGGTGTGATCGACAGAATAATGTACAAATTTCATGAACGGTATGAATTTATGAGGAAAAATGAACGATAGCAAGTCGCAAAACCTCAATCATACCGTTATGCAGACGACGCCCATGGGCGATTCGTATTTTTAAATGATTATTATTTTCTTTTCCTCCCATATGTGGAGAGTCATTGTATAGTGCTGTATCAATTTTTTTTTAATGGTCATATTTGAATAAATTTGCATTCGTACCCCCTATTTAATGATTCTTGTCATTTGTAGCAGTGTTAAGCAGTATCCAATAGGCATTTGAACCCAGAGATCCTACTTTCATATTATAGACGTAAGGCTCCATCTTAAGTATTGTTGTTGTTGTTTTCTTTCGAACGTACCACTTCCCCAAGTGCTCAGGCTGCCGGGCCGGCACAGAAAGTAGGAAGGGGAGCGGTCCGAAGCTCGTTAAGCAATTCGACCCGCTCTTCAATCCAAATCTCATCCGTGGGTGTTTACCCCGTTACGTGGAGGCATTTTTATGCGTGGGTCATCCATTCGAAGCCCGGTAGGGTGTATACTTGGCGCCCTTCGTGGATGGGCATTGTTTATAGTTTACGCTGGAGCATTTTGAGTAAGAGATAGGCCGCCCACAGGGAGGATAGTGTGCTATGATGGAGTCAAATTGCCAGGTTCGTGCCACAATCTGATTACATTTGGTATCGAACGGGTTGGCAATTATTTGAAATGGAGTACCCGCCACGTAACCGAACGGATGGAGACGTTAAGCACATGTCCGAAGTGCTAAGATTCATAATTATAAATTGGATACTGCAAGGGTTGTTCAGATTGTGTGATACTCAGCCGGACTGTCATGGTCATCGTACGGGTGTGCGTAAGTCACAACTCGTGATGATAACTCACACAAGATCAGCCATGAAAGGGAGCGACGTGAATAATAAATAGGATAGGAAAATGACAAGAACAGGAAAATCATGTGTCCAGTTTAAGTGGAAATCCGCATGAGTGTCGCTCATAAATTAAAATTGGTACCCGGGACATACTATGAAGTTGTCAGTTCGTTGGGAGACAATGTTATGGTTCTCTCAGTGTGAGGTTAAAACGGCCGGCAAAATTCTTCAAATTTCGCCAGTTACGGGTATCGGCCAAAGATTGTGCGCTGAGGTAACGGAATTTGGCAAATATAAATATTTTTTCGAGAGGGCTTTAGACACCGCGGATAGAGCAGGGTACCTCAACCCCAGCTCTAATTTTTGCGCAGTGACGGATGCGATGTTGCCAGTTTGAGACGGGTAATTGTCTGCTAACGTCATCTTACCAATCTCAAGGTGACAACATCCATTAGTGACTGGGGTATGCCATGTTTCCGGCATACGTAAAATCGAGCCCACGGTAGGCCGCGCGCGTAACCGGAAAACTTATTCCAGGATAAAAGGGCTAACGTAGAATCAGTATTATTATTGTTATTATTATTGTCAAGTGATATGACGAAATTTCCTATACAATGAATTATGACATTAATATGGTAGGGGGCGTGACACAAGCCGTTTGTAGGCCCAGTTTGGATTGATTTGTTGGAATTTCGAGTAAAGTTAGGTCACGCTGAAATTTGTATTAAATATTAGAATGTATCTATGCTTTCTGTCGATCACCGGTGGTCATTTTCTGCCCACGGGAGATCCGCTTTCTCCAAGATTGAATTTAATATGGACATGGAGGCCGTGAGGGATATGATGCGCCAATTATTGGCAGAACATTTCGAGAAGCAGGCAGCAGGCTTTAAGGCGCTGTTCGAGAAGCAGGGGGAACCTTTGAAGGAACAATTAGACACGCAGGCAGAGCTTTGCCAGGCTCAGGCGGCCACGAATAAGGCTTCGTTAGACGAGCTCGCAGAGGATGTGAGATTAGGTCGTGAACGTAGCGACGAAAACGCCGCGAGACTGGAGGCCGAGATGACCGAAGAAATAGGAGTAGGAAGAATCGGTAAAGTTTCTACAGAGCATATAGTGAAGGCAGATGGGAACAACGGAGCAGAGAAGGTGGCTACTAAAAGGGATACCGAAATAGACGCATCCGAAACCCAGGGTGACGCCGAGGTAGATGAAACTGACATACGGCGACCACCAGGCTCGGAGATGAGTGACATGGCTGGCGGAGTGTACTCAAGAGTGGAAGAGATAATGGAGACAATAAATGACGTCGCGATCAGTCATCTGGAGGCGAGAGAAGTAGTAGAAACCGAATTGGTAAGAGCAGGAACAGCGAGAACGGCTAATGACATAGAAGCGTCAGTTGGAGGTACTGGGGAGTCGAACTCCGGACTAGAAGATATGGAGTCACGTCTACATCAGGCAGATATCGAACTCAAACCAGAAGACTTAGTGGAAAGAGATGCGGCCCCAGATGTCGAAAGGGAGTGCGAGATGGAAAGGTCAAAGAATGGAGCCAGGGAGTGTGACTCGCTAATGGACATAGCAGTAGCCATGGAACAAAGGGACACAAACTGCTGGGAGCAGGTAGTGAACTCCAGAGAAGAAAGGGAGACATTGGGTCATCGGGGAGCAGAGCTGAAAGAAGCGGACGAGCTATCTTTAAGTACCCAGGCCATTGTGAGCGGACAAGAGGCGACAGGCGTATCCCTAGCTTATAATGAAAGAAAGGTCGCCAATGTAAATGTAATGGGAGAAGTAAGTACGAGCGCTAATTCTCGTACGGAGCTAAGTGAACAGGTGATGGAGAACAAACAGTTTCAACCAGCTGGAGAATCGAACTGGGTATCTCAGCCCAGAAGAAGGAAGAAGAATGTATTAGGTCGACGTAAAAGACGATACCGCTACAAGTACGGATGGTTCACTAGACGGAGGAAATTGCTGTCGGGAAGAGAGGCGCGACGCTACGGAAGGACCATGAGATCGCGACCCGTGCAGCGTACCTTACGTAATAACAGAGCTCGGAAGAAGGAGGACCGGTGCAGCTACGGGAACGTTAGCGCAGGAAAGAAGGAAGAAGGGAAGAATTGTGAACCTCATCCTAAGAAATGCAGAGGCAGGGGCATCCAATTAGACCCCCACGTCTCAGATTACGATCCCGGAGGGCGAAGAGAGGATCTGCAGGATTGATAGCGAGTTGTGGTCGCATGAGAACTGTATATTATGTAAATAAATTTCACCATAGATGTGGGCAATTTTTTTTTCGCCACATATTTTTAAGGGGGCACGAATATATTATTAATTATGCATCAGATGAGACCAAGGTGGAATCAGCGGGAGCCCAGAGAGAGTTAAACTGAACTTGTGTGAAGACAACGGTGCAAGATGTCCAGGCATAGGCCGAGAAGAGTCTGACAGCGAGGAATTATTACCATCGTTTACGGAACCCTAAATTGGAACCTAGAGAATAACACTTACGAAGTACAGCCAATGGACGGAAGAACAGAGACCACATACAACGCTGCGGATAACCAAACTGTACCACGCCCCAGGACAACACCCTGAAGAAGGTCCGGAGGAAGAAGAACCAGGAGAAGCCGAGGATGACGAGGACAACCCGGATCCAATGGAAGAAATGGAAGCCGATGAAGAAGATGATGCCGTGAATCACATTGTTTTGGAAGAAGGGAGCGAGTCCGAGGCATCAGCCTGTGAAGATTGTCCAGAATGTTCTGAGAGGACCGGTCTTAGGAATGCTTTAATTAATCTATGCTACCAGATACAACTGGAGAACACAGAGTTGGCCGAGAAGGTCCACCAGTTTCGCGACCAACACCAATGACTACTTTCCGAGACAGTTAAAAGGGAAAGAAAAATCCCGAGTTCGTGATTTTTCTTTGATGAAGTAGGAGGAGAATGAAACCGTACAGTGTCCTGTACAGCTCCATGGGAATGATATGGGCCTTTATACTCCATTAAAATTACTCCAAAAGGTCGCGTCATTGGTAGCAGTATGGGCGAAGGGCATCGAGCGGCGGCATGCCAGAATGGAACCCGCGAAAAGAGCACTTGCCAGACAAAGGGAGGACAAAGGAACAGCCAAGCCCTCGCGGAAATACGCTCTCAACGTGCAGAGAGAGATAGAAAGGGGACGCGATGCTGGAGTAGTCAGATACGCCCCGAGGTGGGGCCTAGCTTCCCAGAGTTCCAAACGAACATAAGGAACTTCCGGTTTTTTATGCACATGTCACGGGTGCCAACGTCGCGTAAAACGGGGCGATATTTTAATCCAGACATAGGAAAATTATGTGAGACACACCATTGAATAGAGCGGAATTTTCTGCGTTCTACAGACTAAAAATATGTAATAACTTATGCAGGGGAAGAAATGAGGTCACCAGCTGTCAAGATGTAACATATCGCTAACACATGTGGACATAGCGGCGTCACCCACGCCAAGAATCGCGCTTAGGAGATAGCTCCACCCCCCAGAGGACGCTATGAATTAATCAAAGGCGGGAAGCAAATTACATAAAAACTGCTGATCGGAGATCCGGCACGCCTGGCTCAAATGAAAGAGGAGACAGAGGGCTACAAGATGCAATATTTAAATATCTTCAATTCTTGGTGTGAAAGGAGCTCTGGTTCTTAATGAACCGTGAAGGTTTACACCCCCGAGCTTCCGGCGGGTAAGATAATATAAGCCGGGCAGGCCATTGTAGAGACAGTTGTTCTTTCACGGGTCGTGAGACGGACACTGCGTCCCGCGGTGCTCCAGTTACAGTCAGAAACCCTTGTACAAGAGCCTTTGTGTAGTGAACGGGAGGCCAAACGAGCCTAGGTGAATTGTTTCTGTGCTGCGTGTCAAACTAGTAAAAACCGCGAGCATATTTTACGAACAAGTATTAGAATTCGGCTGATAAACTGCCGGTTTAATGAGTCAGTGAAATTCATAATTAGGTATCACCCAAAGTGTTACTTTGAATCAGGGGCTCGAGTCTCGTGAGCCACCCGATTCTTACGGTGAACGCGCTCGCCGTGGTTTGAAAGGCCGTCTTATTCGTGGGTGTAAACTCTGAAATAGAGGACGTGTGACGAGTGTAAAAGTGTTACCCAATTGGATTACTGTAAGATTTCAGCTGTGACGAGTTCCCCAGGATGTCGGACTTGAATGGACCAGGGATGAAGGACTGCACGCCCGCCACCTACCGAGTGGTCATGGAGTACTAAGAACTTCACCATGGGTCTCCCGTGGCGGAAGAGACAACGGCCACCAAACAGATGAGTGATGTCCAAATTTAATTTCTAAGCATGACATAACCCGGGGATAGGATTAGCGTTCTTTTGTAAATATCAAAATGTTGTAAGTTAATGCATGTCCTATATGGAATTTTTATTGATTTTTATAATGTTGAAGTAAAATTCAAGGGGCTAAATCCCCGGACGACTCATATTTCTTTCTTAATGATTAGCTTATCGTGAGGGTTATATTTTTAGTAAAATGGAGAATGTCCTAGCAAATATGGGAACAAGGTTAGGAGAATATTTGAGTTTCCCGTAGGGGCGGTTGGAAAAATAGTGTTGGCAAGCAGGGAAACATGTCGAAATATTGGTAGTCACTGTCCCACGAGGTTGTCAAATATGCCAGGGAAACTCATGGGTCAGTCAGATAATGCATGCCTAGCTTACAGATATAATCCGTGCATGTACATCAAGAATGAAGAAAATCCCGACCGGGAGAGGTACATACTGTGTGATCTAGATAGGTGTGAGGGACCATGTGCAAGTCTCCCGTGATTTTTGATTAATGGGCCATAATGGTTTGGAGTGTATTTTTTTATCTATAGCCGGGGTAGACCCAGGGGCATGAGTCCCTAATCTTTGGCCAGAAGGTTTAAATATAAGTGTATTTATGTGGTATGAACGAGGAGCCATGAGAGCCATATGCCCAAGGGAAGAAGATACGCGATATGAGACATAGTGGGACGGCTGAATGCCCGAGTAATTTACGATGAAATGAGTTAGAAATGATTGTGCCTATAGCCGGCGCTCAACGATAATACTGAGAGAGAATAAAAGAGTATTTTATGGGAATTCCATAATGATATGAATAAACAAATAAAATGGGCCGCGGATGTGTCCCCGAGACGAGAGGGTGACGTTTGAGGGAGAGAAGAATTTGAATGGCCGTGCGAAGTGAATGACCGGCATCCTTTATTTTTTGTGAAGGTCTAGCTCTCGCCCTCGGGACAAAGGGGTCCCGTCTCGCATTGTGTGAGGGCTTGGAGCCTGGTCTGCTCGCGTCTTTTGTTTGGGTTAAATGGCTTAGCTAAGAATACTTGTATAATGATAATATCACGGTAACTTCTTTTAGAAGGTATTTAATAAATGAATAGGGATTCCCCCAGATATCCGGCGAGATGAGATTGTAGCTATTCTCGGTATCTACAGAAACCCACAGTACCTCTCGGTCGGGAGTCTGCCAGTTCGACGCCGGATGATGACGGCGCCCTTGAGCGAGCTGCTTCCAAGCTTGCGCTTTGGGCCGGAGACAGCGATAACCATGCTGTTTTCTTTTCTAGGAATGGTTCTCCTGTGTGCATGAAGTGTATATATCCATATGTTTGTGTATGTTTCGTAATGATGTGCACATATTTTTGAGTTCAAACAGAACCTATGTGCACGCCGTGTGGTCTTGGTGACAGATGAGAAGTCCGGGGTTTAGCAAAAAATGGTATTTGTGTTTGTTTGTGCATTATGCAAATGTGTCTTTTAATATGATATTATGTAGCGTAGGCCCCGGTTATGTTCGTGCTTAGAACAGCTAGTAATATTTGTGAATAAGGACATCAGGTCATCCCACGGTGTGATCGACAGAATAATGTACAAATTTCATGAACGGTATGAATTTATGAGGAAAAATGAACGATAGCAAGTCGCAAAACCTCAATCATACCGTTATGCAGACGACGCCCATGGGCGATTCGTATTTTTAAATGATTATTATTTTCTTTTCCTCCCATATGTGGAGAGTCATTGTATAGTGCTGTATCAATTTTTTTTTAATGGTCATATTTGAATAAATTTGCATTCGTACCCCCTATTTAATGATTCTTGTCATTTGTAGCAGTGTTAAGCAGTATCCAATAGGCATTTGAACCCAGAGATCCTACTTTCATATTATAGACGTAAGGCTCCATCTTAAGTATTGTTGTTGTTGTTTTCTTTCGAACGTACCACTTCCCCAAGTGCTCAGGCTGCCGGGCCGGCACAGAAAGTAGGAAGGGGAGCGGTCCGAAGCTCGTTAAGCAATTCGACCCGCTCTTCAATCCAAATCTCATCCGTGGGTGTTTACCCCGTTACGTGGAGGCATTTTTATGCGTGGGTCATCCATTCGAAGCCCGGTAGGGTGTAATACAAATACACATTTTATGATCTCCTTTATGGATTTGACCACTCAATAAGGCAGATATATTTTTATTCCAATAATATGATTATTATATGGTAATAAATGTACGTGTTTTTCAAATTTTTATATTTAGAAATTGTATGTAATAATTCAAAATTAGTATCATGAAAATTATATACATTAATAGATACATTAAGAAAATTTCATAATTTCTGTATTATCAGCTGTACTTTCTACTGGATAATTCATTTTCATTTTTTCATGTTTTGATATATCGTAATTATTTGGCCAACTAGGATTCTTACTAGTTGGATTTAAAACACTTTCTAAACCATATTTTAAGTTTTCTTTCTTTAAACACTTATGTGTATCATTTGGAATATTTTTAACATTAATAAACATGTTTTATTTGTAATAAATTTTGGTAAATCAACATATGTTCCACCGCGAAGAGGATTATGTTTATAAGAAAATAAATCTTATCTAAAAGGAATACTTTTCGCATTAAAACTACCAACTTTTTCTGATATTTATTGTCATTTTGATTATGATCGCATCAATAACTTTTTGTTATTTGTTAATATATGATTCATTCGTGAATGGAAATAGTGTTTATATACGCCAATTGTTTCACCTGTAAAATTTAATTCATTATATTGTACTGCAACTAATAATTTTATAGTTACTGATTTCTCTAATTCTTTTTAATCGTTTCAACCAATTTTTTTATTTTATCTACATAAATATTAAGATCATTCTCGACTGATTTGCAGTATATTGAATAATCAGTTACCGTATTATTCCATACTCCTTTTGATCTTAATATTTGAATATCTTCTTCTTCTGTGTCTGTTATATTTGATAATTCTTTTAAATCTTTAGCTTTATTTTGTATTGATGGTCCTTTTTCTCTAGTTTTTATAATTAAATCATCATATTTAAAATTTGTGAAAAACTCAAATGCTTATCTTCTATAATGTTTTGATTTTTGTATTGGGAAATCATAATTTTGAAAATTTTGAATAAATCTGTTTGCATTACGATTTGTATAATTTTGACTAATATTACAATTATCTGTAGACATATTTTTTATTAAATTATCTTTTTCATTTTATAACATCCTTTTGTACCTAGTGATTTTGCTAGTGGTCTAAGTTCTACAACTCTCAACGCGCTCAAGTTTGGAACTCTCTGATGTGCCTTCATTTATATAGAAAAAAATATTAATTTAAACAAATTGAAATTAAAAGGTTTAAAAATATTTCGCTATTTTGCTTTTCTACATAACACATTTTTGTTTGTTGGTGTTTTTTAAATATTTTTTACAAAGATATTTTCCACAATCACAAAGAACCTTTTGAAGTATTATTTCCTTAAATATTTTTCCACTGTTTGTAGCATATTTTTCTTGATATCCCGTTTTATAATTTGAAAATATTCTCATTGTTTCTCTGTTATTCTCAATATACTCCTTTATTTTTATCTCTATTGTTATTATAGTATTGTTTTTACGCTCATATGTGAAAGCCTGACAATCACTGCGATAACCATCTTTCATTATTTATTACAAACAAAATAATCTATATTTTTTGTTTCATTGCATTTAGTGGAAGTTTTTGTTGGTATCGAGTTTACTGGTTCCGTTTATAAATAAAAAACTACTAATGAGAGTAAAATCGTGTTTTTGTAGCTGAATTTAAATCCGTTCACTTTCATAATAAGTTGAACATATGTTGGTAAATACAAATATATTATAATTATAATTAAAAACATTCATACATTCATACTTGATGAATAGCTTGGAAGTAACAAGTTACTTTCCATTTGATATGCATTACCGAAATTACAGTTATATTTTATAAAAATATTATAATTTACTGATATTTGTTCAGATCCTGCACGAGTAAAATGTTTATGATCTTTGCTTGATTTTACTAATGTTTTCTTAATTTTACTTAATTTTCTTTGACTCTTGCTTAATTTACAGATATTTTTATTATTTTTGGGTGAAACGTGAAATTTAAAACTAAGCTGTGCAGGAAAATACCGGGGATTTATGCAAAGTGGTGAACAACAGAAAAGAAATGAGGGACAACAAAACAGGAGGGACATCAATGATATTAAGAAGGTGGCCAATATTCTAGAATCCGTATACCCATTTCATTCTAACTGTACTTTACGCAATATTGTTTTAGGCATAACAGCTGAAGATCAAGTTAATGCTGATGCGTTACACTTATTTAGGAAGAATATCATCTCAAAAATTACCCGTTATTCTGCTAAAGAGCCGGATAAAGTGAAGATTTTCGTTATCTGCTGCCGCTATCTGTAGTGAAGAGGATTCAGCGTGCACACAGATATACAGTCACACAAAGAACTTGACTTTTCACGAATTAGTTTTCAAGCAGGCCGAAACGTGAAATAAAAGCATTGTGGTTGAAGCAGAATTCATTTTGTACTACGATGATGAGCATATACAAACGGACGTCGTGCTTTTCAACTGGCAAGAGCAAGCCCTAAGCGGAAAGAATCTTAGATAGGAATCACCGCCTGGTGTTGTGTCCCTGCTGCTAGGTAATGTGGAATTTCTGTCTAGCTTGGAATCGTTTACAAGGTTAACAAAACTATCTCAGTAGCGGCGATTGGGGATTAAAAGTGCGGGGACAAAATAGTATACAGACAACAAACAGTACCCGGGTTTGTACGATATAGCTTACGAGGGGGGATGGGGGTATGCACATCAAAACTGAAGCCGGGCTGAGTGTCTCAGATGGTTGAGGCGCTGGCCTTCTGACCCCAACTTGGCAGTTCGATCCTGGCTCAGTCCGGTGGTATTTGAAGGTGTTCAAATACGCCAGCCTCGTGTCGGTAGATTTACTGACACGTAAAAGAACTCCTGCGGACTAAATTCCGGCACCTCGGTGTCTTAGAAAACTGTAAAAGTATTTAGTGGGACGTAAAGCCAACAAAATTATTATATTTATTATTATTTAAAACTGAAGAAAATCTACAAAATGGTAAGTTTTTTATGCTCTCTGAGCGAATTTCGACAGAGAGGAAAAGGTTAACAGTTTACCAATTTAAGTGCGGCAATAATAGTCTTTTGAGATCTTGATTCGAACTATACAATAAAACTTTCGTCAAAGGATCAATATTACACATTTATTATAATTAAAAAGAAGTAGTATTTGACTACACACTAAGAAACTAACAGACACTAAAGAGACTGCCAGACAGACGAAACCGCGCGGCAAGCGGGTGAATAAGAACTCAGTGTTCACGACCTTGGTAAAATTGTATACCCCTGCTACCCTTCCTCACAGCACATGCAAAATCTCCAATACTTGCTGTGGCGCTGTACAAGTCGGTTAGACGTCATCATCATCATCTGTTTACCCTCCAGGTTCGGTTTTTCCCTCGGACTTAGCGAGGGATCCCACCTCTACCGCCTCAAGGGCAGTGTCCTGGAGCTTCAGACTCGTGGTCGGGGGATACAACTGGGGAGTATGACCAGTATCTCGCCCAGGCGGCCTCACCTGCTATGCTGAACAGGGGCCTTGTGGAGGGATGGGAAGATTGGAAGGGATAGGCAAGGAAGAGGGAAGGAGGAAGCGGCCGTGGCCTTAAGTTAGGTACCATCCCGGCATTCGCCTGGAGGAGAAGTGGGAAACCACGGAAAACCACTTCGAGGATGGCTGAGGTGGGAATCGAACCCACCTCTACTCAGTTGACCTCCCGAGGCTGAGTGGACCCCGTTCCAGCCCTCGTACCACTTTTCAAATTTCGTGGCAGAGCCGGGAATCGAACCCGGGCCTCCGGGGGTGGCAGCTAATCACGCTAACCACTACACCGCAGAGGCGGACCGGTTAGACGTGCCGAACAAAATTTAGTGTATATTTCTGCTATTAATTATTATGTTAATTAGTAAAGAAAATTAAGGAAAAAATAGCTGATATATGACAACAGGGCCCTGTTTCATAAAATTAATAATATTAGCTAATAATATTAGAACTCATAAAAATAATTATTAGTTAACCAAATTCTGTTTCATAAAGATTTACCCATGACTAATAAAATATCTTCACTAACAATATTAGTTTATTAGTCAGCTGATACAAATGGAGGTTAGAATCGGTCTGTTGCATATGTTCTTGGTTTGAGTTTGTTCCGAGCAGTAGGCTAATGCTTGACTACAACCGACTATTAATCCACATGTTCAAAAGGCTCACTTGATATTTTCGTTGTTATGAATGAGATACGTGTAAAAATGGATAAAAGAAGTGAAAATAATGTGAGAGAAGAAAGTTACTTAGCAGAAAGTGATTGAGTTAAACCGTCAACTCTTCGCAGCCTTTTGCACACTATAACCCTCCTTGTTCCTTTTACTTTTTTATTTCATTTGCTCTTAAAAATCTCTGAGATGGACTATCAAAATCTTAGTTTACTACGCCCTATCAAGCAAATACTCAGTGGTTCTGTAATCTAACCTAAACCTCCCATTGTATTCATATGTACAGGCTGTTTTTGACGTAACATTTATTGAACGGTGAATACCTACATTCGTTCCTTATCACTATTTGAATCAGAATCGACCATTTCAGTGATCTTCATGATTTTATGCCAAAATATTAAAATACCGCTCACTTTGGTTTCACGAATAGTATGAATTATGAGTCAAAATACACTCATGGTAATAATCCTAATAATATGAGTAACTGTTATTAGTCATGTTGTCTATGAAACAATTTACTAATATTATTAGGAACATCTACTAATAATTTCGACTCATAAACTAATAACTAATATTATTAGCTAAAAATTTTATGAAACATAATACTAATATTATTAGTTAATATTATTGGTTTCCTACTAATAATATTAATGAAGGATGTTTTATGAAACAGGGCCCAGGGATTGTACATATTGCTTTGTTTAATAATTCCTATAATTCCTTGCTTCAGCCGGCTAAAATGGAATACAAATGTAATATTTTATCCACAAACTGGGGGGGGGGGGTTACGACTGCCCTCCCTCGCCCCTCCTAATCGCCGCTACTGTTTAAACTTGCTAACATTAGACTAATTTTTTTCGCACATAACAGTTTGTAGAAAACATGTAACCATAGAAAATAAAGGAAATAATATACAGGTTTATAGAGTAATATTTATTTAAAAAGAAGTTTCTTTAACTGTGCTGTTTTATGTTTGTTTTAATGATGGATTATAGAATGTTCAACAAGAATGAAATGTTAGTAAATTTCGCCAGGTTACACAGCTGCAGATTAAACGAAGAGTATAGCGATGTATGATACTGTAGTACAAATTCTAACTCGAGATGATACTCCAAGATACAGATACTACTATAAAGCTTATGAAGCAGATGCTTATCAAACTAAGTTTTGAGACAAGACTTCTTTATCGAAGATTACCTGTAACACAGCAAGTTTTTATCATTTTCTTATGCATATATTAGCTCTATGCAATGACCTTTTCCAATATTAGACTATCGCTAAAAATATTTGCCACACTGCCGGTGATGACAGCCACAACAGAAATAAGTTTCTCGGCCCTACGTAAGCTAAAAACCTACAAACAAAACGGGAGAGAACCGGTTTAATGATTTTGTGTTAGCAAACATACAAAAGAAAAGGGCAATAAATGTTGAAGATCGCTTAAGTAAAAACCAAAGAATCACAGAAAAGTAGCTTATTGGGCAGAAAGTATTTTCACATATTCTTATTGAAAGAGTATTGTCACTTAGGGTATTATTCGGGATAGATTTTAGGAGGGAATTATTATGCAGGCTATTTCGGAAGAACTTACGGGACCATATGAAAGGCGTCTTTTGGGCGGAATAATACATAAGGAGAGAATTTTGACATAGATACATAGATTTTCACATAGATATTTCGACAAAGATACATAGATACTTGACTGCGGAAGAAAAACCCATTGTGTATATAAATTGCGAATTTTAATACATCACAATTATACATAAGTACTCGGTATGTTCATGTGTATGGTGAAGGTCAGTATCCTATTTTTGGAACCTTTTGTAGCCACAAATTCGTACTTGATTATAAGCCATGTTGAAGATAGTCCTTGTATTCGCTAGCAGTTTGTCTCGTTACGAGAACCGGTTAGAAATGTAACAATGCAAATTGTTGTATTGAGAAGCGGAATAAGCTATTTCACGCGAGGATAAGTTTAGTAATCGGATTCTTCAAAGAGTATTTGCTCTTTTCACAAGGGATTATTCCTCCCACGTGGAGCCGTTGTTCTTGCCGGAGTTATTTCATTACAGGAATAATATTAGTGAGACAGCTGCGAGACATTGTAAGGAATTGACTTTCTGAGCGTCTGTCTCCTACAGGATGTGGGACACGCAGAGGGTTTACTTTGAACGAGCGACCGGTTTGCATTAGACTACTGAGACTCTTTACCGTGTTCGATCTCATAAATGATGAATTTCTGAGGGGAGAGGTTGCAATGATAATGTAGGGTTGCTCGAGAAATACGGTGCTAATGAGTTGTCGCAGTGAGATAAACTTTCTGGAGCTCATAACTCAGTTCCAGCTGAGCCTGGCACTAGTTCAACCAACTTGCCCCATATTCTTCTCTTTCATCATTTCTGTCCGACCTTCTCTGTTCGAGTATTCCCCTTTCAATTACGACATAGTTACATCGTTGAGAGGGAGATTCTCGATGTTTCGACGCTTCAAAGTGTTAGCTTTTGTAAGCTACTTCCTACTTCCTGATTTCGATTTGCCGCTTGAAACAACGATCATTACAAAAAAAAAAAAACCCCAAACCCCATGGCACTACAGCCCTTGAAGGGCCATGGCCTACCAAGCGACCGCTGCTCAGCCCGAAGGCCTGCAGATTACGAGGTGTCGTGGGGTCAGCACGACGAATCCTCTCGGCCGTTATTGTTTGTTTTCTAGACCGGGGCCGCTATCTCACCGTCAGATAGCTCCTCAATTCTAATCACGTAGGCTGAGTGGACCTCGAACCAGCCCTCAGGTCCAGGTAAAAATCCCTGACCTGGCCGGGAATCGAACCCGGGGCCTCCGGGTGAGAGGCAGGCACGCTACCCCTACACCAAGGAACGAACATTACCACCGCCATCAATATGAGGTCATAAACATTTGCCAGTTCACGATTGGTCAAAATACAAACCATCTTCGTACAGACCATGTAGGACTGCTGGGGGAGTGAAAGGCGAAAGCTTCTCATTCTACTGTAACCTCCAGCTCCATAGTTGAGAGGTCAGCATCTTGGCTTTCAGCGCTCGGAGTCCCGGGTTCGATTTCCAGCCAGGTCAAGGTATTAAATCTTAAACGGTTAACTCCGTTGGCTTTGGGACTGGATGTTTGTGTTGTTAACAACATGTGTGCAACTCGCACTATCCTCCATCGCAATAACATGCAGTTTCCTATACACGGCAGGTTCTGCCAGAGGTGGATCCAGGGAGGAGCTAAGGTGAGCTTTAGCCCTTCCCGCCACCTCTAGTTACGTTTAAAAATTACAAGTTTAACCAAACTTTCAAGGTTTTCGGGCTCACGGGTTTGATGTCGCATCAAATATGTCAGTTAAATTTATTGGAATTTATTGGAGCAACCACTGGCATTTTACACACACTGCTTCAGCCATCAACTGAACTTGTGCATTACAAAAATCTGTGATATTAGGCGAATTAAGAATATGTTAGGGATTATATCATCAGTGACGTTTATCTCTGCTTCTGCGAAAAGAATGTCTGCTCTTCAAAGAGTGTTATTAGTGGACCTGATATCAGTAAATCAAAAAAGACCAGGTTAAATGCATTTTGTCCTAATCACTGGGTAGAAAAATATGAGAGCTTCATTTCAGGAACTAATGCTACATGGTGTAAGGATTCTTGAACAAATTGAAGAAAATCCAGATAGAGAGACGATAAGTAAAGCTGTTGCCTTATGCGCGCCTTTGAGAAAAAGTAGAGTTATCATTGGTTTGGAAACTGCTATTCACTCTTTGGCCCGCAGTATGAAATTAAGCACGTTCTTGCAAGATCCTAAACAATATTTATCGTTTGCATTGTCTTGACACTATAATAGGAAGGTTGAGAAAAATTACAGATGAAGCGTGTAGAGGTATTTTTATTTCAGTAAGTGACATGGCTGCTTCAATTGGTGAAGAAATGCGTCTCCCATGTATTTGTGACAGGCAAACTCAAAGAATGAATGTGTCAACTAAGGATCCTGAGAAATATTTCAGGAAGGTAGTATTCTTGCTTTTTGTCGACCCCTTAATAAGCCTTTATAATAATGTTAACAAAGCGACCCCTCTAGAAGGTGTTATGCCCAGTAATTTTTCTAAGTTTTTAGTAGACGAAATGATTAAAGTAGAAGAGATTTATGAAACAGATTGCATAGCAACAAGTGAAGAATTAAGAGATGAAAGTCACTATGGAATGATAATTGGACAACATCTCATCCAGAAGAAAATAGAAGGCCGAAAATTTGCATATATTAGCTCTATGTAATGAACTTTCCCATTACTAGACTATTGTTAAAAATATTTGCCACACTGCCAGTCATGCCAGCCTCTACAGAAATATGTTTCTCGGCCCTACGTAAGCTAAAAACCTACAAATAAAACGGGACAGAACCGGCTTAATGGCCTTGTATTAGCAAACATCCATAAGGAAAGAGCAATAAATGTTGAAGATTGCTTAAGTAAAAACCACGAAGGCTGGATATTCTAACTGATCATATGTTGATTGATGTGACCTGTTAATATGTAACTGGAAATAGTTAAGTTGAAGTAGTACTTTAAAAATTATATAATGGAATTTTGTATTGAAATGAATATCAGTAAATTACCTTAGCACATGAGCGGACATCCAATTTATCCCAGTTAGGATTTTCAACTTTGAGTATACGTTAAATAAAAACCGCGAAGATTAGATATTTCTAACTGATCATATGTTGATTGATCTCTGTGTGAATGGCAGCTGGCAAGTGAGCCTGCCGTCATTGTATAAACTCCCGAACTCGATTGTGAATGGCAGTAGGAAATGTGGCGTGCCATATCATCTAAATTTCCCCAACGTGCACCTTACACCGGAAATAACGTATGGGGTCTTCCCCGTTTTGTGTCTCGGATAGCGCTAGGAGACGTGCAATTTAATATGATCTTACTCACTTGCGTGTGGAGTAACTTACGTAGAACTCCGTATAATACCGTAGCGAAGCGCGGGTACATTTGCTAGTTAATTAATAAGATTAGAATTGTATGACTCCAAAATCAAAACCCGGAAAATTCTAACCTTCCACGAAAACCCAGCCGGACGGTTTCTCAATAGAAAAAAGGGACATGTCCGGGAAATGATGATGTATGTTAACCCTGGCTAAGGATAACATGACAGCAAGCATACTTGGCAGTCATATAAATTTTATAAAAATTTGAAGGGTATGTGTAGGTAGTCTAAGGCAGAACCAGATTCCAAGAAGGACATTCCAGGATTCATTTATAAACAAAGGGTGTGTATACATATGAAGATTTACAGAAGGCAGAAGTATTCAGTAAGCAATATGTAAAGATGGTACAGATAGAGGATGTGATTTATGCTAACGAAGTATTTAAATTTATCTATGATAAAAAGATTAAAAATAAAATTCAATTTCTAAGGCTAAAGTTAGTCTGCCATACATAACCAAATTACCGTGAGTGTATGCAGGTTCCAAATACTATCACTATGCTACATCTATTCGAGAGTTCAGTAGGGAAGACAATTATTTTATTGGCTTCCAAACCGACATAGAGAACTCTTCACGCTCACTTTAGCTTATGATATTTCGTGCACGGCTGAGGAACAATAAACAAGTTCAGTGAAGCATAAGATATTGACATATACAAGCATCGCTTCGTCTCTCCCGCCACACGTGTGTTCAGCTAGAACAGGAATGTTGAATTATCACTGGCGAGTCCTGGAAGACCGATGATACAGTTAAAGTTGACTTCAATGGAACTGCAAGGGACTGGAAACATTTTCTGTTAAAGGCAGTACCCGCTTAATGAAGGTGTAGGGTGTTCTAGAAAATAACATAAAGGTTCTGTCTATTCGCACTGGACACTTGAAAAACACAGCCAATGTTAATGGAATAAATTAAGTTGAATGCATTTTTTACCGGTACAATAGACACTTAAAACCTGTCTTTACTTTACCGTTAAAAACGTTAGAAACGTATTCTGTAAAGTTTGATGTCTCTGACGAGATTACTGCGTGATTCATCATGGAACAAAGTCAGAATGTCACTTACACTAACACCGATGTTCTTATAACTGTCGCTCAGTATATGAAGCAAGTCCAGTGAGCTTCTTTGCTTAGCTGTTATATTATCGCGAAGAGATCCTTCTCTTCTCCCTCTTAGCAGAATATAGAACGGAGTTCGAAATGGAATTCAGGAAAGACAGTTTTCTCTCCATTCATTTGTCGAGGAATTCACGGCTCTCGATCATACGCCGAGTTATGTCTTCTGTAGCGTACTTGTCTGAATGTGTGGTAGATTACCTCTTTGACGCCAAATCACATGATCTTGATAGCCATGTATAGTACGGGGTCTGACGTAGTTCGCTATGACATGTAAAGTCACGGTCACACTCTGAACTGTCTGAGCACTCCGTACTAGCGGTAATGCCTTGGCGTTAGAAACGTAGATGATTTTAAGAGGCGTCGCGTGTTGTCCGGACGCTAGGCAATGTTCCTCATTCAGTAGCATCGTGCGTTGTCTGGCAATTATAACTTCAGACTCGGGCATAGCTTCAATCATAACTTTTTCCACGTCGATGTATATTTCAGTTCCTGTAATAGTGTTAGAACCCTCCCATCCGCTAGTTCCGGACCACCTGAAACTGGAGAGAGCATTCATTTATTTGATACAGTCATTAAATTATCCTTGTTACAAATATTTGTCTATGAGTCTTACTACATTAAATATTATACTTAAACCTAATAGTGTTTATATCCATTCTACACATTGTCATTTTTTTTTCTTAAGTAGTCTGCAGTGTTACATGTTCTAGGACAACATGTATCCTATCCTTTATTATTTTCTTTAGTGGTTATTTTATATTCTATTATTTTCATTCTTTCTCCCGTCGGGGCTGTTCATTACTGACCGAACGATCTCAATCTGGTAGTGTTTGTAGAGAAATTGGTCGATCAAGTAACGCAGTTACCCCTTCAGTACGCTTTTTTTACTCTCACCCGCTCAAGCATGACGATTTGTGAATTAGACTCAGCTTAATGTTCATACTGATAGTGTACGGTAGTCATTGCCCAACTGTCTCGGAAGTTGCTTCCCCATATATTTAACATTGCACAGAACAGAATCTGTATAAACGAGTCACTCGGTGATCGGGTCGAGTTACAGAAAGTGAGCGGATTTTGGTGGGTATTCAAAGCCGTTTATATATATTTACGAAATAATTTAAAACTGAGTAAACCTGGGCGACAACACTAAATGCAAATCATTGGTGACTTCATTTATTTATTTAGCTTATGGCTAGTACATAACTCTACATACAAATATTCAACAATATAACAAACAATATAACACTTTAAACAACCAACCAATCTCAAAAACTGTTCATAAACTCAAATCTAAACTGTACAACCATTGTACAACCCCGTAAGAAACACACACAAACTCCTTCAGCTGACCGGAGTATGACCTCCTTGGACATTCAGTGACAATATGACGGATGGTCTGTTTCTTCTCACCACAGTCGCACTCAGGGGAGGAGCGCATACCCCACATATGCAACAATGACCCACATCGGCATGATTGGTACGGACTCTGTTGAGAAGAACCCAAGTTCTTCTGGGGAGATTAAAACCAGGTGGTGGGTGTTGAAGACTAAAGAGGGTCTGCCATTCATCTGAAGCTGTGTTGGTCCACTCCAATTGCCATTCATCAGAACCGTTAAAGTTCGTATTGATGAGTTCCCTTGCAGTCTGAAAGGGCGGAGATCTTGATTTCAGACGTCTATACCTAACAACCATGTCTTCATGAATGGGAAGACTTGGGTTCATTGTTATCTTCCTGAACTCGCGAATTAGGTTGTTTTGTCTGCGTGTTCTTGGAGGTGTTATGTGGCTCAAAACTGGCAACCAGAATAGAGGAGTAGATCTGACTGCGCCGCTTACAATTCACAACAACATCAATATTCTTAACATAAGGGCTATTCAGCCAAACAGAAGAACAATACTCGGCTGTAGAGTATACCAGTCCCAATGCTGATGACCTATGAGTGGATGCTGATGCGCCTCATGTAAAAACCTGCAAGTTTCTGAATGATATTGTTCCCGGTCCTCAGTTTAGCAGCGGTATTCATTAAATGTTTCCTGAAGGATAGTGTCCGATCAAGAGTTACTCCAAGGTACTTGGGGTTAGGATTGTGTGGTAGGGGAGAGTTGTCGAGGGAAACATTCAAAGTAATGTTTGCCTGCCTGTTATTAAGGTGAAAGAAACAGGTTTACGTTTTGCTGGTGCTAGGTATCAAACACCACTTATCAAAGTACTCGCTCAAAATGTCAAGGTCTCTGTTCAGAATTGTAACTATTGCTAGGTCATCCGCGTAAGCGAATTGGCGTGATGTAGTGCGGGGTATATCGGCAATCTACATATTAAACAACAATGGAGAGAGCACAGACCCTTGAGGGAGACCATTGTTGAGCTTTTTAACTTTCCCATGTTTGTTATCATTAACTACCTGTATCAGTCTATCTGATAGCATGCTGTTTATGAGTTGTGACATTACTCTGCATCCAACAAGTTTAAAAAACTTATACACAACTCCCTCTCTCTAAACCCAATCTTGTCCACTTGACACCACAATAATTTAACACAGAGGAGCAGAATACTATTTTGAGCCTTTGCCTTAACTGCCTCATGGGCATCCTTACTATAAATCATTGTCTCAAATATTAAATAAAGAACAGAAAGTCTGGAAATCCTTAAATTCGGCTTCAATGTGAGACTACATTTAGTACCATCATAATGATTCTTGATGGTCGAGCCCTGGTAACACTAACTCTGGATTCTGGGTATAATTAAGGCAGTCCAATATATGTGTGGCAAACAGTGGTTGTACGGCATGGACCCTTAATTGAATCGATGTGACCTGCGACTATATCATGGACCGACCTCTAAACTTCTAAGTTACTTTAAAGTCATTGTGGATGATGACCGCACGGAACATGATGCTACAGTGGCATATGGCCCTAATCTAAGTCACTGAGGTTGATGACCCCATGACCATTCAAGTTTCTAAGCTGAAGGCTAAACACAATTAAGTTACATCGGTTGATGACCAAAGTTTCCACTTTACTAATCCCAGCACATTTAA
Source organism: Anabrus simplex (assembly GCF_040414725.1). Taxonomy (NCBI): domain Eukaryota; kingdom Metazoa; phylum Arthropoda; class Insecta; order Orthoptera; family Tettigoniidae; genus Anabrus; species Anabrus simplex. Next base: position 316,682,867 of record NC_090265.1, read on the forward strand.
TGCTCAATCAATCAATCAAAGTCAACTAATGCAACAACAACAACAACGCTCACAATACTTGGTAGCAGTAAAATCCATTACGTTCGGATATGTCCCCTCAAGCGTTACGTTCTGGGACATAAAGAATATATTCGAGCTCCTCATCACAACTGACATGGGGCCTCATGTGGTAACTTTAAGATTTAAAATCCTTATTGCATAAAGGTCATGGGTTCAGTTTCTTGAACACAGATTAAATCAATGTTGTTTTCTAATGACAGTTTGGACAAATAGTCGGCTTTAGATTTACTCATGCCTTCTATGTTAATTTGAAGGACTCTTAATACAGGACCGAAGGGTTAGTTTGATTGGCTCTGAAAAGTGCTTCTGAGAGCTGTCATTTGTTTGTGTACCATTGGTCAGGAGATCTCGAGAGACAGTCTGACCACCAAGTGCTGATGTTCAGTTCAGTAATGGAAATTTAATTCCAACTACCTTAGCAGGGACACCACGGGCAGGAATCAGATTCACCCCCGGTGATTGATAACATTGCACAGTTGGAAGTTGTAGATATCTCGTTTAAGAAACTCGCTGATCAGCACACCACTTAACTTCCTGTTCATATACTTTAGGTCCTTCTTGAACCACAGTCTATGCCAAACATCACAAATACGTAAAATATCGTTGCCGTTTAGCCTAATGTTTTGTCGAAGAGTTTCGAAGTGTTTTGCCACAACACTGCATGATCCGAATCTTTCATGACGGGCCTATACACTCTCGCACGATCTCGTTGTCAATATTGCCGTCCACAAACTCATTGAAGATTCGTCGAGATTTATCAACTCCGGTTCAATTCCTGCAGAATTTGCGGAGTTTCATATTACTCTTGGTTGCTGTTGGTTCGATCTTCCATGCTTTAGTTCTCTATCTACATCGGCTCAGAACATGTAATTCTAGTCGAAGTGCTGGGTACAGCTCCGTCGTCTATATTAGCCCGTTTATAGGTGATGGCCTCCTCTTTGTGCCACCGCAGCCAACGTTTGACTTGCTCGGTCGAAGTGCTTTTCGGCTTTTCTGACTCGTCACTTTCTTTAATTACTTATATGTTCTCTACAGGCTTTTAGCCGCTCAATTGCCAAGTATTTCGACATTTTTGTAAAGTTCACCAAATTTCTTAGCTTCCCACTCATTACATCGCGCATAACTTGAGAATCCTGCATCATTCTCGAATTATCTGGTATTAAGTGGTGGAGTTTGTCGATACGAACCAAACGATACCTCTTGCGCGACGTTCGTATTCCCGTTGACTTCATACTTTCGGGTCTGCCGAAGTTTCGAACAATACGCGAGCCACTATGCTTTTACCTTTTAAAAGGAACTCGAAACGAGACTTGATCAACGAAATAATGCAACGTTGCTAGGCAACTTAGTTGTGGCTCAAGTCTGAGAAGTTAATGGGAAAGATCAGTACAGCACCGCCGCTGCCGCCAGCGGCTCTCTCGCTCGATGGAAGTGGTTTCGGGCTTTTCTGATTCCTCATTCTTACACGTTCTTTGTAGGCTGTTAGCCGCTTATTTGCCATGTATTTCGTATATTTTTAAAATGTTCGCAGCTTCTCCCTTACTAAATTGTCTATAACTTTTGAATCTCACAGTCAGTCTCAAATTGTCTGATACTGAAAGATAGAATTTGTCGGTGCAAGTCAAATGATATCTCTCTCGTTAACGCGCAACATCCGTACGCTAAGCAGCGAGTGGCGGTAACTGACTTCGGACCGTTAATAACGGCCCTGACATGCGCGGTGCCATACCGACGACATCATGCGTGCGCTGTGAGCTGAACCGAACGCATCATTTACTTCGATCTTTTCACTGTGGATTGCTGTGACAGCTATTCCCGTTGCTTTCGGAGCTACAGCAGTTCCTAGCGTTTCACTTCTCGCGTTCCGTCTGTTCCTTCGTTCCTAACTCTGACCTCTCTTCCAAAGAAGATTCACGTCAAAAGATGACGCCAACACAAAGACGACGTTTGGTCCTCTTTATCTTGTTTTATGACGGACGTCGTTAAGCAGCTGATTTACAAGTTTGATGCAGGATCAGACTGGAACACCTTTAGATATATGGGAAGCTCGACTAAATCCACAGTGGCTGAAATATAAACGTGCCGTTGCCTTACGCCAGCGACCACTAAACACGTTGTACTATGATGGTGATTTGAACAGTGGATCCCTATGGTGGCAACACGTACAATCTTCGGTGACACTTTCGTAGCCGGGAAGGGGGGAGGGGTGGATTTTGGAAAGAGAAATAACATCTAAAAATGATGTGCAGCGATACCTTACGTCAGGGCCTCTCAGGGTGCATGCGCGTGGTGCATGCACTGTGCACGGTGCAAAAGACTACTTGGCTTGGTTGACCAGAGTGCAGACCCCCCACTCTTTGATTTGGAGCAATAGCGCTTACTCTCTCTTTCCTACGCCTGTCTCGCTCGCTCCGCCTGTCTCCCTCTGCTCCACTTGCGCCGTAGCGCTCCAAATCCGGGCTGACTTGAGCCGAGTATAGGCGAGTTGAGCCGAGCTTAGCCGAGTAGCCGAGAGACGAAGCGTTGATCCGAGCCATGCCGAGCGGCAGCGATGCACAGTGCACGGAGCTCTTACGCCTCTATCTGCACGCGTGAGATTTTGGGCGTTTGAGAGGCCCTGCCTTACGTAATAGAAAGGAGAGGTAATTTCTTTATGCTTGCCAGAGATCCACCATCCCGTCCCCAGAAGTATTCTTTCTTATATTAGAAGAATTGAAACCAAGGATGTGTAAATCAGCGCAGTGCGAGCACTTGTTTTGTTCGTATTGGCCGGCCAAGTTTCGTATTGTCTGCGAGAGAGCTCGCATCATGTCCAGGCACAGGATTGCCACGTTCGGGAAGAAAAATGTACCTTAAATGATACCGTCTCCAGAGACATTTTTGAGAATTTTTACATTAATGTCATCTATATAAATAAAATTAGATTAATTTTATTTCAGTGATATATGTATAATACGTGTGTAAAATTTACCTGGGTGTTTTAAGGGTGTAAGATAAATTCATTTTGAAAATTGTTTGTTAACATTCTCCGAGTTGGAGTAACGACCGCTTAAAAGCTCACAAATTAGCGAAGTTGACATCCTCCCACTCCATTGGCAGCACACCAGTCTGTAGAGTTGATCTAACAACGTTAGTTTAGGAAATAGGGTCGTTCACTTCATGGGCGTGTTATTGTGACTGACGAACAATTAGTTGAGCCTCTAAGAAATGGAAAAATGAACATTTCCTTTGTGTTATTCTCATTCAGATTATCACTCTGTTTACAGAGAAAGTTACTTCTCTGATGTAGATGAATAGTCTTTCGCTGTATTTACATTATCTTCTTTGTCACGGTACTTTTACCCCACTACCTGGACGAGCCTTACTTCTAATCCACACACAAAGGTAACTCGTCGATGGATGTTTACATTCTCCTTGTTTCCTGTGCAAGGAAGTTGAATTGATGGGTCTTCTTCCTTCATCACTTAATCAGTACCATGACGAGTTATACCTTGTTTCACATCGACTAAGTTTCGTTGTCCAGACCATTACAATTTCTACGTGCTAGCGCGTACGCAAATTAAAGTGAATAGGTAACTTGTTCTTGTGTCTTGACTAGGCCTATGAAGTGCTTCATCAGGTCATGTTAACTAACTTTTCATATACAGCAAATCTGATAATTTAATTAATTAATCCGTTCGCTCATTCATTCATTCATTAACTCATTCATTCATTCATTTATTCATTTATTCATTCATTCATTCATTCATTCATTCATTCATTCATTCATTCATTCATTCATTCCAGATTCATAAAGGCAATGTAATCGAAGTTCTCAACTTCGACAGTTCTTTCCATTTAATTAATTATTATTATTCATGACACATACCTTGCTGTTTTAACAGTTTTAAGAGTTTTTCTGTTAAACTGCTTTGGAAATTATTGTATTTTGGTTTCTTATTAGACAGTTTTTTAAGAACTCAATTATGTCATACTTATCATACAAACAAGATGAAACTTTGTTAAAGTGTTGTACAAATATTTTGAAACAACTTATTATTGGTATAAAATGCATATGAATCTCTCTAGAAAAAAATAAGTATTCATTTGAATTCCTTTGAATTAAGGTGACCGGGCGAGTTGGCCGTGCGGTTAGAGGCGCGCAGCTGTGGGCTTGCATCCGGGAGATAGTGGTTCGAATTCCACTGTCGGCAGCCCTGAAGATGGTTTTCCGTGGTGTCCCATTTTCACACCAGGCAAATGCTGGGGCTGTACCTTAATTAAGGCCATGGTAGCTTCCTTCCAACTCCTAGGCCTTCCCTATCCAATCGTCGCCATAAGGCCTATCTGTGTCGGTGCGACGTAAAGCCACTAGCAAAAAAATTGAAGTGACGACCAAATTTATAACGTAATTGTTATAGCTCACGCATTCGTAATAATTTTCTTCATGGTAATATCCATTATAATGGGGGGATTTGGGAATTGATTGGTTCTTTTATACTTGGGACCCCTGATATGGCTTTGCCTCGAATAAGCAATATAAGTTTCTGATTATTACCTCCTTCATTAACATTACTACTACCGGGCGAGTTGGCCGTGCGCGTAGAGGCGCGTGGCTGTGAGCTTGCATCCGGGAGATAGTAGGTTCGAATCCCACTATCGGCAGCCCTGAAGATGGTTTTCCGTCGTTTCCCATTTTCACACCAGGCAAATGCTGGGGCTGTACCTTAATTAAGGCCACGGCCGCTTCCTTCCAACTCCTAGGCCTTTCCTATCCCATCGTCGCCATAAGACCTATCTGTGTCGGTGCGACGTAAAGCCCCTAGCAAAAAAAAAAAAAAAAAAAAAAAAAAAACATTACTACTTAGAACATAACTCTTATACATCAGACTCTATCAGATTAAAAGCAAAGCAAGGTCATCTCCATTCAGGCTATGCAGACCTTTAGAAGAAAGGTAGGTAAATATTCACTACCTGTAACCTCGGCACGAAGTGGTTAGTGGTTAGCTGTGAGTCAAGAAATTAACTTAGTACCCATATTTAGTGCAGGCTAAATAAATTCCAGAGCCATGTACCTCTCCAGAAGAGGGAAAGTTCTTTCTACTGGTTTCTACTTTCCTGAAGGAGAATCGAAATTTACCACCTCAGTTAGGTCACCTTCCACAGAAACACTTTCTTGTCTCATTTATATCACCCCAAAAGTTTTAAACAAATTTCGCTCACCAAGTTGTTTCCTAGGAGTCCCTGGTGTCGGATGGTAGTGGAATTCCGTCACTCCGAAAGAACCGAGGCCTACCTATCTCGCCAATGCTAAATATTCAAAATTCTGGTACACTTTCCTCAAAATCTATTTGGATTAGCCACTTGCTATTTATAAATCTGATTCTTATCACCTTCAACTGTAATAATAATAATAATAATAATAATAATAATAATAATAATAATAATAATAATAATAATAATAATAATAATAATAATAATAATAATCTCGCAGATGCAAGCTCACAGCTGCGCGCCGTTAACCGCACGGCCAAACACAATATCACAACACCATGACATATATTATTATTATTATTATTATTATTATTATTAATATTATTATTAAAGCGTCTTTATTGTGGTGACGTTAGGGCTCCCGGTCCTTTATTACACTTAACCACTTCATGTATATACAATATAATTTTTACATAAAATTTAAACATACGAAATCTTTTGTCCGCCTCTGTGGTGTAATGGTTAGCGTGATTAGCTGCCACCCCCGGAGGCCCGGGTTCGATTCCCGGCTCTGCCACGAAATTTGAAAAGTGGTACGAGGGCTGGAAGGGGTCCACTCAGCCTCGGGAGGTCAACTGAGTAGAGGTGGGTTCGATTCCCACCTCAGCCATCCTGGAAGTGGTTTTCCGTGGTTTCCCACTTCTCCTCCAGGCGAATGCCGGGATGGTACCTAACTTAAAGCCACGGCCGCTTCCTTCCCTCTTCCTTGCCTATCCCTTCCAATCTTCCCATCCCTCCACAAGGCCCCTGTTCAGCATAGCAGGTGAGGCCGCCTGGGCGAGGTACTGGTCATGCTCCCCAGTTGTATCCCCGACCAAGTGTCTGAAGCTCCAGGACACTGCCCTTGAGGTGGTAGAGGTGGGATCCCTCGCTAAGTCCGAGGGAAAAACCGAACCTGGAGGGTAAACAGATGACGATGATGATGATGAAATCTTTACAACCTAAAGTATAAGCAACTAAAGTATCACTAACTAAACTAACTAAAGTGAATAAAGTATAACTAAAGTATAAAGAAGAACGCATTTCAATAAACAACAATATTCACTCTCATTCATGCATCCCATTCACACTCAAGAAAGACTGGAAGTGCTTATAAGATGACGCTGGCAAAGGATTTTCCATACACCCATATCACGAAGTATAACTATTAATGTTATTATTATTGTTACCGAGTTTCTGTGGTAGGTAGAGGTGAAAGAAGGTGCGGGGGTGAACGGGCCTCAAAATACGAAATTAAGGTTAAGATAAAATTTAACAAGGTTATATTTTCTTAGCAAAATCAAGAAATAACAATAATGGCAGGTACAGAGTAGCAGGTAACAAATTACAATTACAGTATTCACAAGATTTGGGCTTCGAGCCCCGAACTCACAATTCTTGGGCAATTAGCCCAACTTGACCCCAAAACAAGTTTCAACAGAGGGGCAGAAAACCCCATTCATGCCCAGGGGCACTTGCTCCAAATTACACAGTAAGGCCTCCTTGAGGCGCGCAGAAAACAAAATTTTCAAGAAAGAGCAACTTGCTCTCAAAATTTAAGCCTGTCAAAGGCCACACCAAATTCCACCTTCAAGCTGTCCTCTAAGGACATATACACAGGGGTAAAATACCCAACCTACTGAGGTCTATTAAGTGAGAAAAAGGTTAATTACATGACCTCCAAAATAACAATTTGAGAGGAGGCGATCTGCACTCCTAATACCTTTTGTTTAAAACCTAATCTGGCTCTAGGCCGCTAATGCAAGGGCTAATCCCATACTAAAGAGGTGACTTTAGAAGGAAACAATTTACATTACGTTAAGGAAGAATCGGTTATGAAAAATAAGTTCACCCCAAAACAATATGAGTGGGAGCTCGAGAGGGTTAAGCACTCTCTATCCCAATATGTAGCTTTAAAAGAAAACAGATGCTACGAGTCTTTACATTTTAGGGAAAAGTTACATGGTGGAAACGCTTCGGACCCGCCCCGAGAGTTAAACTGCTGAGCTAGCAAGAAAAGAAGTTATTAAACGGCCATTACCTTGTTGTTGAACTGCTGCCCGAAGAAAGAGGCGCTTCCCGTCCCCTGCTACGTACTTTACACTTTGAAAGTTGGTACTGAAGTGGCGCAGAGACCCGAAAATCAGCAGTTTAAATACCCTCGCGGAAAGTTCGAGGCGTTTCAGGTAATGAGAACACCCTCCCGCAAGAATTTTATTGGTTACAGAACCCAGTTACAGAGCAGTTTGGGGAAGAAGGCTCCGATTGGCCGAAAATTAATTTAAGAAATTCGGGATTGGCTAATTTCAAAACGAGGGGAAAGAAAGGGTTAATATTGCCAACTTAAACAATGACAGAAGGAAATTTAACAAAGAACAAACTTTTGAAATAAAAATTTCTCCAAAAAAACAGTTCTTTCACTTCGCACTAGGGTGCACCATTGTAGTTCTTCAGTAGTGTCCTCTAGAAGAGAAAGTTCACACTTTTTACTACAGGTAAAACAAAAATACATCGAAAACGACCCAGTTCAGAAACTCCAAAATTTCCAAGTAGTGACATCTTCTGTGAAACTTGAAAATTAACACAGTAGATGAAGTTCAGACTTCCTCCAGCAGAGGAGTTTCAACTGGCGCAAAGTTTAAATTAGCGGCGTGGAGGTGTACCGCCCGGTACAATTATTATTGTTGTTGTTGGTATTATGAGATTAGGTGGAGATTTCTCTGTTGATACTTGTTTACTTTTTATCTGCCTACAATGGGATTTTAAAAATTGAAATCTGATAGATAGTACAAATTGAAACGAAGGAACCTGTGGGGCTATAGACCATTGAGGAGACTTGCCCTGCTAGGTGGTCTGTGGATAATGGAGTGTCACGTAGTCAGCGTGAGGACATCAACAGCCATATTATTGCTTGGGCCCGCTACCTCTCGTATCAGAGAGCTTCTCAATTGTTCTCTCGAGACTCAGTCAACCCCGTTCCAGCTTGACACCGTTAGACTGACCGAGTGCTCCGGGTAAGGGGCAGGCCCGATAAGTAACCATTTATTATTGATATACAATCTGTTCAACACTATAGAATTGTCAGTAATCCCACTTTCACCTGCACCCACACTATACACGACACACGTGTCCGGCTCCATGGCTAAATTGTCCAAGGGTTTCTGGGTTCGATTCACGGCAGCGTCGAGGATTTTAACCTTAATTGGTTCATTCCAATGGCTTGGGGCTGAGTGTGTCTGATCAATCAATCAATCAATCAATCAATCAATCAATCAATCAATCAATCAATCAATCAATCAATCAATCAATCAATCAATCAATCAATCAATCAATCAATCAATCAATCAATCAATCAATCAATCAATCAATCAATCAATCAATCAATCAATCAATCAATCAATCAATCAATCAATCAATCAATCAATCAATCACTACTGATCTGCATTTAGGGCAGTCGCCCAGGTGGCAGATTCCCTATCTGTTGTTTTCCTAGCCTTTTCTTAAATGATCGCAAAGAAATTGGAAAATTATTGAACATTTCCCTTGGTAAGTTATTGCAATCCCTAACTCCCCTTCCTATAAACGAATATTTGCCCCAATTTGTCTTCTTGAATTCCAACTTTATCTTCATATTGTGATCTTTCCTACTTTTAAAGACACCACTCAAACTTATTCGTCTACTGATGTCCTCCCACGCCATCTCTCCACTGACAGCTCGGAACATACCACTTAATCGAGCAGCTCGTCTCCTTTCTCCCAAGTCTTCCCAGCCCAAACTGTGCAACATTTTTGTATCGCTACTCTTTTGTCGGAAATCACGCAGAACAAATCGAGCTGCTTTTCTTTGAATTTTTTCCAGTTCTTGAATCAATTAATCCTGGTAAGGGTCCCATACACTGGAACCATACTCTAGTTGGGGTCTTACCAGAGACTTACATGCCCTCTCCTTTACATCCTTACTACAACCCCTAAATACCCTCATAACCATGTGCAGAGATCTGTACCCTTTATTAACAATCATATTTATGTGATTACCCCAATGATGGTCTTTCCTTATATTAACACCTAGGTACTTACGGTGGTCCCCATAAGGAACTTTCACCCCATCAACACAGTAATTAAAACTGAGAAGACGTTTCCTATTTGTGAAACGTTGACTTTTAACCCCTTTTATCATCATACCATTGCCCACCGTCATTCACACAACATTAACGACGTCACCTTGCAGCCGCATTAGAAATCATTCTAAGTAGAACCCCAACCTCACAGACGCGCCCATACGGCGTCATATCTCAAGACCTGCCCCATTGTCACGCCCCATTGTTATAAGATAAAAATTATTGTAACACTAACAGTTTCTTTGTTATTTGGTGAATTCCTAGGCATGCCGAAGTGTGACTAATGATAGATTTAGTTTTAGATATTTAGTGTCTATACATGTCAAGTGACGCCTCCGTGGCTCAGGCGGCAGCGCGCCGGCCTCTCACCGCTGGATACCGTAGTTCAAATCCCGGTCACTCCATGTGAGATTTGTGCTGGACAAAGCGGAGGCAGGACAGATTTATCTCCGGGTACTCCGGCTTTCCCTCTAATATTTCATTCCAGCAACACTCTCCAATATCATTTCATTTCATTAATCATTCATTAATTATTGCCCCCGAGGAGTGCGACAGGCTTCGCCAGCCGGCACATTTCCTATTCTCGCCGCTAGATGGAACTTCCTTCATTCCATTCCTGACCCGGTCAAATGACTGGAAACATGCTGTGGATTTTCATTTTCAGATATCAACTACGCTACCGTTTAGTATATATATTTGAACATCAGCAACGAACATTTATACAGAGTACCTTCAGCACTTTACAAGCTACGGAATTGTATAATAACCCCACATAACGCGTCCACTGCTTTACATGCACTATTTTTCTGATACAACAGTTTGATGCAAGTAAGTTTATTCCCAGATGGTTTCCTATACTGTCATTCCTTCTGACAATAATCATGACATAGATTAAAATGCGACACTCAGCATGTTTATTTATGCATGACTTCGTCGAGGTCGCATCAGGAAACCTTTAAACCTGATAGAAATCATCACCGTACAGCGTCCTCTTTGTTTCTGCAAAGTCATTATAGTGAAGTTTAGAATCTCGTTAAGGAAGTGAGTAGTAGTGGATTTAGTAATCGCGCATCGGGAGATTCTTCTTTTTCAGAACCATTTTATTTCTTTGTTACAATTCACTTTCACTAAGATACACTAACGGACTTGAACGAGTCGCGGTGAGTGAGTCTGGGTGTCTGTGCGTGACTGCAGAAAGATTCACCCCTCCCTCTGGAGAGTACAATGAGCTTAGACACCGTAATGGAATATATAGGAATGGTGGTGATGATTATTGTTTTAAGAGGAAGTTCAACTAGGCAACCATCCTCTATATAGGAGTAATCGAAAACGCTAGGTTCAAGAAGAAAGTAAGTTCGAATCCCACTGTTGGCAGCCCTGAAGATGGTTTTCCGTGGTTTCCTATTTTCACACCAAGCAAATGCTGGGGCTGCACCTTAATAAAGGCCACGGTCGCTTCCTTCCCACTCCTAACCCTTCCCTGTCCCATCGTCGCCATAAGACCTATCAGTGTCGGTGCGACGCAAAAAAAAATAACAGTTTGTGCTACCAGTTGTACAGTTCTATAAGTCATTTCTCGCTATGTTTATTATTTCGTTCGTCTTCTTCTTTCGTCGCTTTTCCCACCCTATGGTGGGGTCTTGGGTGCAAAATGTGTTGAACGTATGAATTTGTCCCTGTTTTACGACTGGATGCTCTTCCTCTCTTAACGTACTGAAAAGCCCAGGAGACGCCATTTAAGTGGGGAACCCGATGAAGGGAAAGTACTGACTTTCACATCCCCACAGTAGAGAGACAACAACATTTGCATCTATGTTTGTATTGAACCGTATTGTATTATGTGATAGGGCCAATATTTCTTTTTTTTTGCTAGGGGCTTTACGTCGCACAGACACAGATAGGTCTTATGACGACGATGGGATAGGAAAGGCCTAGGAGTTGGAAGGAAGCGGCCGTGGCCTTAATTAAGGTACAGACCCAGCATTTGCCTGGTGTGAAAATGGGAAACCACGGAAAACCATCTTCAGGGCTGCCGATAGTGGGATTCGAAGCTACTATCTCCCGGATGCAAGCTCACAGCCGCACGCCTCTACGCGCACGGCCAACTCGAGGGCCAATATTTAACGCTGAATTAATATTAGTTACCGACACCAATGCATGGATACTGGAAAGCCCGCGAATGATCAGGGTAGCAGTATAGTTGGCCACCGGCGACGCGCACAGTGTGGTTTTTGTGAAAAAAAAGCCTACAACCTGTTTTTCAGTCATTGACCGGGTCAGGGATGTAATGAATGAAGCAGATATAGGCTGTTAGTACGATGGGGTCGCCACTCCCAAAGTGATTTATTAATGAATGATAGATGCTATGAAATGAGAATGGAGAGTGTTGCTGGAATGAAAGATGACAGGGAAAAGCGGAGTGCCCGGAGAAAAACCTGTCCCGCCTCCGCTTTGTCCAGCACAAATATCACATGGAGTGACCGGGATTTGAACCACGGTATCCAGCGGTGAGAGGCCGATGCGCTGCCGTCTGAGCCACGGAGGCTCTTGTGGTTTGTGTATGAGAGAGAAACGAGGCTTGTGTCAGAGACAGAAGTTAGGGGAATTACCTAACTCAATCCTGCCAGTAGAAGAGCGGCAGATCTTATGACTGTTTGGATGTGCAAATTACGCCAGTCAGTTGTGGTTTGCGAGTATAAAACAGAGAAATGTTGTTAAGTAATTTTCCAAGTGTCTGTAGCTTAAAATATCTCATATTCGTGCTCTGACTATTAATATTAATATTTTTATGGAACGTGGGAACTGAAGTTTACTTGACACAAAGGAGAAGGCAATGTTTGTCGGGGATCTCACCCGTGCCGCGTCTCTCCTGGAACTTATAAAACCGGGCGAATTGGCCGTGCGGTAAGCTGTAAGCTGTAATCTTGCATCCGGGATATAGTGGGTTCGAACCCCACTGTCGGCAGGCCTGAAGATGGTTTTCCATTTCCCATTTTCACACCAGGCAAATGCTGGGGCTGTACCTTAATTAAGGCCACGGCCGCTTCCTCCCCACTCCTAGCCATTTCGTATCCCATCGTCGCCAAAAGACTTATCTGTGTCGATGCGACGTAAAGCAAATTGTAAAAAAAAAACAGGAACCTATAAAAAGGGTATGGTCCTTAAGATGGGAGCGCCGTTGATATGTGAACGTGTGTCGCGGAATTATAGCTCTTGAACAAAGATAGTATGGTAAGCTGTAGTCGGAGAGAATAGACTATTATTACCAGGTTCGCTTCAAGCAGAGAACATGTCGACTAATGTTAATTAGACTATCTCGAGTAATTGACCAAGAAAGAGTCAGTGCGCCCTAACTAAAAGAGAGCTGTGAACACTACTTGTTCGTAGTTAAATGTAGGTGGACTAACTAACTAACTAACTAACTAACTAACTAACTAACTAAGAATTATCTGCCCGTTGTATTATTTCGTTTTAGAATTTCTATGTCTCACTTTTATGTTTACATTTTTAAATTTTATTGTTTGTAGTGGTTAAGTGTAAGAGAGGGCCGTGAGCCCTAACTTTTCCACAAATATAAGTCAGGAATAAATAAAATAAATAAATACGTGTTTATGGAGACGGACTGAAACATAACAGCATTTTAAACTCATATATTGCAGTATTGGAAGTCATTAAAAAATTATCAACCTGCACTGATTCCAGTAATCAGTAATCCGACTTCACGACGAATAGATCGTCCTATTCAGATTGATCTTACATCGGTAACCGAGCTTCCAACAGAACGTGTTAATCAAGCACATGACATCAATCATGGACCACCGGACGGAGCCGAACCGGGCACCTGCAACGATGGACGTCAGTAGTGCAATAGTGTGCTAAGTCATGTAGTGCGGCCTTGGATGGATGCGTGAACGCCACAGGAACAGGCAAGTTTGAGAAAATTTCAGCATGGCTTAGGACAAACCAGGATTCGCATTTTTGTAAATATTCATTTAATCATGCCTTCATGGAATGTCTTTGTATAAATATAAATAGATTAGGAGGTTTAAGACCATGCATGATCATCCTGAAAGTAAGGTCAGTAGTGCCTGACACGGTATCGAACTGGGAGATTAGTGCTGTGAGAGATAAACAACCTAAGAGTAGAGGTCGTAATGGTATAAAATATGTACATTCTTCAGTGATACAGAGTAAGGAGTGGATGCACAGTACCCACCGTTGCGTTAGCAAGGTTCTTCTGGAAAAATCTCGTCAGGTAAAGCATGGCAAAGCACATGAATAGAACTGGGGTCTGCAAGATAATAAATGTGATTTATTGAGTAATAGTTCCGGATAACACGAAGCAAAGATGCTGCAGATAGGCCTATCCGATGTTGAATTACGAGTCTAGGGAAAAATTGTACCAGACCAATGAGAGATTTTGTTACGAGATATATGAGAGCCATGGCCGCTCGTGCTATTAAGATGTTCGTCCCGAGCGCGGAGATAAGAAAACAGCCAGCTGAGGGGTGTGTCCCCGAGTGACAGGCTAGAAAAAGACCCATTTAAACCACGTGTTAAGAGTTAGGGCTCGGATGTTTAAGACCTAAAAATAGCCCAAATAAGCAAGCAAATATGACCTCAAAAGTGACGAAATATGGCGTAAAATTTACAAAATACGACCCGAAAATTATTAATCTAAATATGGCCATTAAGTTATAAATCGAAACGGCAATTCCTTTGATACATATTTGTTAACTAAATTCTTTATTCATACTTTCATATTGATTTTCTGATATACATGTTTAGCAGTTATTCACAGTCTACTCTCCTCGATTCACTTATCAAATATTTATGAGTACATACCTATACAGTAATACGTTCGCTAAGATTATCGGATCACACAACATTTCAAAGGTCAAAACATGTTTACACCCTTCATTGGTGGTTTGAAATACGAGAAAACTAGAAATCAATCTATATTTTAAAAATATATTGGAACGTTTAAGCCCAGATTACATTAATATTACTCAAATGCGTTAAAGTTTAAATTGAGCATCACGAAACGAATTAAGTAGGTGTCTTTCGATACATTATGGTAAGGCGGCAGGGCAAATAGTGCAGACTCACATAACTTTTTTTATTCTCCGCGGGCGGTGTTAAATTTTATGACAAGGTTCATCTCTAAAGCAGCAGGCGCGAAAGACATCCGATTACCACTTAACACATTCTTGTAAGAAGAGAAGCTCCTTTCTACGTCACAAGAAGTTATTGGTGCATATTTAAATAATATTAAATCACTGCCGTCGAGTATGCACTCATCTTGAAATGTACTGGTACCTTCTACTCTAAGAACATCGCTTATCTTGCACACAGCGAAAATCGTCACTTCGATTAAGCACGTTTTGAAGTTTCCGTTTTACACTGACGCCAACTATTCCATGTGATTGTTGTACTGGAAGTTCAATACTTCTCACAATTTCAGTACTTGCATGAACTTCTAAGTTAACAGCTTCTAAGCGAACAATTGCACTCGATATATTTCCAAAGTTCGACTTAATATATGCCAGACTTTCTGACAAACTGTTGGAAAACCATTCCTGCGCAATCTTCATAGAAGAGGCAGAATATTCCACTTGTATTAACTACAGATAGGGGCTGCCTGACCGAGGCGGTAAAGGCGTGCTCGGTTCGCCCGGAAGGACATGGGTTCGAATCCCCGTCAGGAAGTCGTAAAATTTAAGAAACGAGATTTCCACTTCCGGAGGTGCATATGGCCTTGAGGTTCACTCAGCCTACACCAAAAATGAGTACCAGGTTAATTCCTGGGGGCAAAGGCGGCCGGGCGTGGAGCTAACCACTCTACCCCCATCACGTGCCGATGTTAACAATGGTGGAAGCCTTTACCTTCCACTCCTCCAAGGGCCTTCATGGCCTGCACGGAGGTGACTTTGCTTTGCTATTAAGTACAGATGTGATACGGAAAAGCTGTTTTGTGAATACTAGTTCTCATTCGGAAAGTTGATGATGATTTTGCACATCTACAGCTGTCGCCAAACCACTGTAATATGACCGAAATATGACTTTTCTACGAGAATAGCTCAAAATATGACCTTAAGACAAAAAATAGCCAAAATATGCATTTATATGACAAATGAAACTTACTAAATTGTCACGATAATCACCTCATTTTCACTGAAATCCAATCAGAAAATAAAATAGAGACAAAGAAAAAATATGACTTTTCCTAAACATCCGAGCACTAGATACAGTGGCTCAAAAAAGTATTGATCTGCCCATAGCCATGGTATGAACGGAACTCTATGGTACAAATAATGGTGCATATAATGGAACTATACATATGCAGATATGTAAGACAGTCAAATACATCAGTAGGTTGAATGTAGAGCCAAGGAGATTCATGCTGTTTGCAAAAGGACCAGTAATACAACGGCGTGCGTCATTACACGCCAAACAAGTATTGGTACACAATATCATCGTGATATCGTGCTGTCTGCTGCATCTGGCTAATTGTGTCTGTGCTGACATGATGGAAGGTAATATTCAGCACTGTTTCCGTGTTCAGCTAGCAATGGGAAGGAAAATGAAAGAAACAGAAGTGGAAGAAAGGAGGATTGTAGTGCGACTATTTCAGGAAGGTAAATCTTTCAAGGGTATAAGTGAAATTATTGGAAGAGCTGTTACAACTGTTAAAAACATTGTGTACAGGTACAAACAAACAAAGACAATAGAAAATAGAAAAAGAAGTGGCCGTCTCTCAAAGTTATCAGTACAAGAAAAACGGCAAATTGTGCCTAAAATGGCCCAAAATCCTCAGCTAAGTGCGCCGAAGATAGCAGCTGCGTTACAACAAGATGTGGGAGTGCAAGTGTCATCTGAAACCATCCGAAATGTGCTACGCGAAAGAGGATATGCGGGCAGAAGAGCCGTTAGAAAGCCGTACATCAGTAAGGCTAACAGAAAGAAGAGACTTGCGTACACTAAAGAGCACAGAAATGACAGCTATGAGTATTGGAAGACAATCGTTTGTACTGATGAGAGTAAATTTACCCTCTTCAGGTCAGACAGACAAGTGACTGTGTGGAGGAAGACGAATTCTGAACTTGAAGAGAAGAACCTGACAGCTACTGTGAAATATGGAGGTGATTCCCTGATGGTGTGGGGTTGCATGAGTGCGAATGGTGTAGGTGAATGAGCCTTTATTGAAGGGACTATGGATCACAAAGCATACATTAACATCCTCAAGACGCATCTTCCATCAAGTGTACAAATAATGGGACTCTCAGCAAAGTATACGTTTACGCAAGATAACGACTCCAAACACACAGCCCTGAACACGAAGCTATAGCTGTTATATAATACACCGAGTTTGATGGAAACTCCACCACAATCTCCCGACATCAACCCCATCGAGAATTTGTGGCACCATTTGGAGCAAAACGTGAGAAAGCATGCAATATCAAACAAAGCTGACCTGAAAGAAGCCTTACTCACCGAGTGGAATAACATACAACAGAAAACTACGGAAACCTTGGTACGATCGATGCCAAATAGGTTAGCTGAGATTATAAAGAGGAAAGGAGGACCTACCAAGTACTGAAACGGTCAAGAAGGATCAAGAAATTGCGTTATGTCAATTCAGACCAATACTTTTTTGGTGGCAAGTGAAAATGATTGTTTTAAGTTATGGCTTTTTAGTTATATGGACATGGAGGAATTATGTTTTTCTTACAATGTACATGTTACACAAGATTATAAATAATCAGGGATTCTAGTACATGTCAATTTTTATCATCATTCCCTTAGATTCCTCGTCCTCATATGTAGCATATCTCGACAGACCAATACTTTCTTGAGCCACTGTAGCTATGCGGTGACCTTCCCCGAGTAAATAAGGTTATGAAGCGAAAATGAATGTTTTGTTTGTGGCGTAGAAAGATAGACGACCTTGTTAACCGCCAATCACGGCAGCACTTTAATGAACATGAGGTAAACAGCCGACTGGGAAGATGAACATGTATTTTATCTCGATAAGACAAGTGTGTATTTATGTTTTTATTTCAGGTATTTGTGTGTGTCATATTTTATTGCCCATGTGTCTTGCATTGTTATTTGTCGTTTTTTGTCATTTATGTAAGGGAGAGCTCGTAGGAATTTTATGGGATGTGAGGATTCAGTCCTCATTCTTGATTATGAGAGTGGGCTCATATTTAGCTTCAGTGATTATTTTGGGGATATTACAGTGGCCTGAAGCCAGTGTGTGTTTTATGTTTTTGTTTCTCTAACCCTTTGGGAGTCATATAAGTGGAAATGATGTGCGAATCTTATATTCCTAATCCCTTGTAGTCGAACATTTAAATGAAGACACCTATGTCTACAGTGTTCAGACGTACAGTGACTCGTATAATTATTCGGACACGTGAATTATAGTCTTTTATACACACTCTGGCCCTATGGTTCAGAGAAAATACTGCACACGCTAACTAGTTTCTGATAGAACCCAATTTGACAGATTCAAAACGGCGTTGAAATGTGTACTTTTAGTAAACAGGAGAGAACCAGTGACCCTGGAACCTCAGAACTCAGTTAACGTGCTTCAACAAAATTATTCGGACGCAAGTCAGTTGCCATGTAGAGGTCGTATGTAGAAGAGCTATGGACAGCATGAACGTAAACATTCAATGAGTTAGAGTACTGTGCACAATTTGAGAGAAAATGGCCCACAGAGGAAGAGGGAGTACAATCGAACAGCGGCAGCTAGTCATTTTTCCACCATGCCAAAGGTAAAATTTGTCGTCAAATCACTGAAATGTTACAAATGAAGAAAAGTACAGTCTCTGATATTATCACAAGATTCCGGGAGGAAGACAGAATTGAACATCAACCGCATACGGGACGTCCAAGAACATTTTTTCTGTGAGAGAAGAGTGTTATATCACCAGAAAGAAAAAAAGCAACCCAAGTTTAGTGCTCCAAAACTCGTTACGGAGATTGCCGCAGACACCGGAAAGAAAGTGCATCCCGAAACAGAACGGAGAGTGCTCAGAAGAGGTAACTTCCACGGCCGTATTGCAAGAAGGAAACCCTTCATAAATCAAGTAAATCGAAGAAAGAGAATGCTGTTTGCCAAAGAGCATGTTAGGGAGGACAATGAGAGTAAGTTTAACATATTTCAGTCTGATGAGAGGATAACAGTTTGGCGGCGTCCTGATACTGAGATTCAAGAGAAAAATCTCAAAGCAACTGTGAAGGATGGCGGTGGACATGTAATAGTGTGGCGGTGCATGTCGACGAATCTAGTTGGTGAATTGGTTTTTATTGAAGGTAAAATTGACCACTTTCAATACCTTAGAATACTGAGGGACAAATGAAAAAGAGTGCCGAAAATATGGGAATTGGTGAACATTTTAAGTTTTATCAAGATAACGACCCAAAGCATATGGCCTGGAATGTAAGGATGTGGTTATTGTTTAATTGCCCAAAGATACTTCATCCTCCCCCTTAATCACCAGACTTGAATGTGATTGAGAATCTTTGGGACAAACTTGATCAAGAAATAAGAAAAACAACTATCACATCTAGAGATCAGCCGAAAAACCGACTTCAAGAAGAGTGGCAGAATATATCTCCCGATTACACCCGGAAATTAGTGGAGAGCATGCCAAGTCGACCCAGGGAAGTAATTAAAATGAAAGGACAGACAACCAGGCGCTGAACCTTTAGGATCATAAGTAAAAAGGAAAGTGTCAGAATAATTTTGTGCAATATTGGTTTGAGTTTTATTTTGTTTTTTAATGATTATATTTTCATTGACAGTGTTCATTAGAAGAATGATGGACTTTTAATTTTTATATTCCTTACAGAAACTTGTATTCAATTTATATCAGTGATTTGTTATTACAGAAATCACTAATCATCATCATCATCTGTTTACCCTCCAGGGTCGGCTTTTCCCTCGGACACAGCGAGGGATCCCACCTCTACCGCCTCAAGGGCAGTGTCCTGGAGCTTCAGACTCTTGGTCGGGGATACAACTGGGGAGAATGACCAGTACCTCTCCCAGGCGGCCTCACCTGCTATGCTGAACAGGGGCCTTGTGGAGGGATGGGATGATTGGAAGGAAGAGGGAAGGAAGCGGCCGTGGCCTTATGGTAGGTACCATCCCGGCATTCGCCTGGAGGAGAAGTGGGAAACCACGGGAAACCACTTCCAGGATGGCTGAGGTGGGAATCGAACCCATCTCTACTCAGTTGACCTCCCGAGGCTGAGTGGACCCCGTTCCACCCCGTTCGTGGCAGAGCCGGGAATCGAACCCGGGCCTCCGGGGGTGCCAGCTAATCACGCTAACCACTACACCACAGAGGCGGACCAGAAATCACTAATACAAAGGAAAGTGTAATAAGTCATGTCTGTCCGAATAATTATGCGAATCACTGTATTTGTTCAACTAGCATATGGACCTGTTCTTCGCACGGGAATTGGTAATCAGTTTCTTGATTCCTTCATGTATTTTTTCTAAGTTACATGACTGTATTCAAACGGTTAATACAGTATGTTAAACCGATATTCTTCTACGAAAGCACGTGGTAGTAAAGTGAGGTACGATAAAGCTGAACAAAGTGCAGACAGAATGGGATAGATTACAGAGTTTATTGAACGATACAGTTCGTGGTCCGAAGTTGTGTCCAATTGTCCCTATTTGTCGGTTACATAATAATAATCATAATAATAATAATAATAATAATAATAATAATAATAATAATAATAATAATAATAATAATAATAATAATAATAATAATCGTATGGCCTCAGCTACCGTGTGCAGACATTTCGATTTGACGCCATCTGGCTGTCTGCTCGTCAATTTCGACGTTCCGTTTTACTCTAGGTCCGCTAGATGGCAGAGTAAAGCGGATCTCTCTTGGGCGTCTATGGCTCAGATTTAATTAATTTTGTCGGGTAAATACCAAATGTATCACCAGAGATCTTTTACATGCCGACATCGTACGGCATGGAGTGTCGAATGGACTTTTTTTTCCGCCCTTCAAAAATCCGACTACCTCTGCCGGGTTTGAACCCGCTATCTTGGGATTCGGAGGCCGACACTCTACCACGGATCCGTCTGAAACTGGGAGTCGCACTGTAGCTGAAGACTCGAGAAACCAATCGTTGACGATAACCTCCCTTATTATCTGTTATATCGAAAAGAGTAAAATGGCTCTTCAGTTAAAACATTAAACTCTACTTGAAATGACAAGAAAGCCGTTAAAGTAGTCCATCGAAAAAATGCACATGAGAAAAAACAGTTTTAGAAGTTGATTTCCATTAAGGATGGTCATGTATATTTTGTGGGGGTAAAATTGCTGTTTCGACTTCCTATAAACCCCCAAACCAATCCGGGATTTAGAAATAATATTGACCCTAAAACCTATCCAAGGACACATATAAAGTTTGGTAGAAATATATATAGAGTAGTTCCCCAGTTATAAGAACTCAACAAACGGACGAACAGACAAATCGACAAAATAGCTAAAAGAAAGTCTTCTCGAACTAAGACTGCAAAACGGTTCGTTAATGATATCTCCCTTATTAATCCTCGTATCGAAATGATGCAGATGAGAAAAAATGTTTTAGAAATTGATTTCCATTAAGGCAGGTAGATTTCCATTAAGTTTGGTTGTCTACATTTTGTGGGAATGCAAAATCACGGTTTCGGTTTCGTACAAAACCCAGTCATTTCAGGTATTTAGAAACAATATTGACCCTGAAACCTATCCGAGGACAGGTAGATTCAAAATATAAGTTTGGTAGAAATATATCCAATAGTTTTCAAGTTATAAGAACGCAGACAAACAGAAAAAAAACACCAAAGATTAAAAATATGTAGATGGTCATTATTACACCTGAAACGGATAACTGAATGAACATTTCGCCGAAATAGTCAATGTACAGACACACGGTCGTTACGATTTTATTTATATAGATAACCCACGCCATGTTAATTACTCACGGTTCCAAGAATGGTAAAGTCTTTCACATGATTCGGGCAGAGACCTGCGACTTTCAGGGATATTTTGTTAGAAAATGTTTGTGTTTCTTGTTTTGTTTAATGTTTTGATTTTTGAGGGGGGGGGGGATATCTTCATTTTATGTTTTCGTGGATTAAACTTTTACATCCTTCAGCTTTGGATTCTCATTCATGTATAGTTGTTAGTACCCCGTCATACTTCAATTTTAGATATTTGTTAGACCCATCTTCCAGACAGACCATCGCTCTACCGGCTGACCCACCAGGAGAAAGAAGAGAACGTTAGGTAAGGTAGAGTATATGAAATGAAATGTCGTATGGCTTTTAGTGCTGGGATATCCCTGGACGGGTTCGGCTCGCCAGGTGCAGGTCTTTCTATTTGACGTCAGTAGGCGACCTGCGCGTCGTGATGAGGATGAAATGATGATGAAGTCAACACATACACCGAGCCCCCGTGCCATTGGAATTAACCAATTAAGGTTAAAATCCCCGACCCGGCCGGGAATCGAACCCGGGACCCTCTGAACCGAAGGCCAGTACTCTGACCGTTCAGTCAACGAGTCAGACGGTAAAGTATATATAAGCAGCTGACGATTGCAGAGACCGGGATAATGAGATCGCAGTTTACCAAGTTCCCCCTGTGGGTGGGGGCGGTAGAAGAACACCAACGGTATCCCCTACCTGTCGTAAGAGGCGACTGAAAGGGGCTCCAAGGGCTCTCAACTTAGGAGCGTGGGTTGGCCACCACGGGGTCCTTAGCTGAGTCCTGACATTGCTTCCACTTACTTGTGCTAGACTCCTTGCTTTCATCCATCCTGCCTGACCTCCCTTGATCAACTATTTTTCGTTTCCGACCCCGAAGGTATTAGGTTCCCGAGGCCTAGGGAGTCTTTCATTTTTACGCCCGTCTTGACCCTTATCTTTCTTTGGCCGATGTCTTCATTTTTGGAAGTGTCGGATTCCTTCCATTTTCCTTCTAATTAGTGTTATATAGAGGATGGTTACCTAGTTGTTCTTTCATTTAAAACAATAATCACCACCACCACCGGTTACTAATTTCCAGCGCCCGTTGTGTTCGTTTTCCTATGCCGACGAGTAAATGAAAATGAACCTTACATGCATTATACGCTAGGAGTGCGTAAATACGTAATGCAAACACACATTCCTATACTACGGTACAATAAGGTTAATTTTCCTTTACACATGGGCAAAGGAAAATGAACATTACAAAATTTGTTCTGATGGACTGCATATCAATACGTGGCTGGGAGGCGTGACCAGTCTTAAGGAGAATAATCGATAGGAAGAGCTTTGTGGAATACAACGTTTTACTGGTGAAGCGACGATATACTGTACAGGGTGAACAAGAAATGCCGCACATGGAGGTCAGCATACGATTCCTCATCCCATTTCAAGACAAAAGTTTCTATAGCCGAATAGGATCTGGTGCTGTTGGAAAACAAGTCGAAAACGAGAAGCTGGCAACACTGTCACATCCTGCAGAGCATCGGAATGTAATAGAGAAACGTGCATCATCCCGCTTTACCGTACCCGCCGTCGCAGCTCACTGAGTAGACTGCTGGGTTTTTAAGCCCACATGCACCATGGACCTACGGCTCGAATCTACGTCAGGTTGTTTTTTATCTTTTTTTGTTGTGACGTCAGGTCCCTAGTTCCCGTCGTGTAACTGCGTTTGTAAGCATGACATCCTGTTGTCACATGACAATAGTCGAACACATGGCAGTGTGATCCATTCAACTGAATGCATGAGTCGACTAACCACGCAGTGCACAACCATAACAGGTCCTGTCAAGTGCATATAGGGAGGCTTCCTGATGGAGTACACAAACGGCGAATACGTCTATATGCTTTTAGTGTTGGGTGCATCCGATAACCAAGCTTCTGCTGCTGCTCGTGAGTATACAGCACGGTACCCTCAAAGGCGCCATCCCGGTAAGAATGTTTTTCGTCGCCTTGAGCAACGCCTGCGGGAAACCGGTAATCTTCGTCCACAAGTAGTGGACAGAGATCGTCCAAGGACTAGACGTACTCCACAAACAGAGGACGACATTCTTGAAGCCGTTCACCAATCACCTCGGCGAAGTACCCGTGATATTAAAAGGCAGTTCTAGGTATCTCAAACACTGGTTGTTGACGTGTTGCACGACGAAAACCTGCATCCATATCATTACACGTTAATTCAACACCAGCGACCAGAAGACCGCATTCAACGAGTACAGTTCTCTGAATGGCTTTTGCAACAAGTTGAAGATAACGAACATTTTATAAAGAATGTGATGTGGAGTGACGAATGTAGCTTCACTCGGGAAGGTATTTTCAACCATCACAACAGCCATTATTGGTCTGACCACAACCCACATGTCACCCGTAAACGTGGCTTTCAGGCACGCTTTGGCGTAAACCTGTGGGCTGGAATCGTGGGAGGAGTTCTTTTAGGTCCTTACCTTAACATTCGAAGTGTTCAACAAATCTGGTAAGACTGTCGACTGGCGTGCTCCTGCAGAGATAAAAGTGATTGTGGTAGTCGGGCACGTGGCCTGCCCTGCCTCTGAATGCAGCCCATGATTCCAAACCACCATTTCACTCACCAGAAACTAATAATTGAGAAATGGCAAAAAATTAAGATATACCGACCTAATTGAAGCGTAACCACTTATTATAATAACAAGTCTTATATCAATGATGTATCATTTTCCAGAAGTTAATTATTGTAGGTGAATTGCAAAAAGGTAAAATACAACACTTAAACATCGCTTTTCCGGGTGTATACTGTAGGCAGACCAAAGCCACTCTCACTCGGTTTATTGCACGAACTCATTGTCATGGTTTTCATTAGTACCATAAGAAATCTACGCTGGCACAATGTAGTTACAAACTATCTTTACAACACTCTCCTTCACCATGTAAATCATGATGTTTGACCAGGATCGTCCAGGATTTCACTTTCAAGAAAGTGTAATAAAGGGAGCGAAGCAGCAAGATTAGTTCCAGCATTTGAAGAAGACAAATTAGGCCTACTTCCTCTAATAATGATAGAACTCTATTTAGATACGAGTCTTACCCGAATTAGTACTACTTCTTGCAGGTCACGACTTGCCATGGTTTATGTTGTATGTCCGGCGCTCCCTTCTCGCTCCGCCAGCCAGCTACACGCGCGCCAAGTGTCATTCTTCTAGCCTCGACGCGCAGCCCTCAGTGCGCGTGCCTGGACCGTCGTGTGTGTACTATAAAGAGGAACTCCCAGCCTGTCCAGATGCCCACTTGCCCCGGTGTCCAGCTCCAGAATACACCCTACGTCGAGCACGGAGGCTACTCCTCTTGAAAATGTGCTTCGGCCAGGTGGACTGAATTTCTGGCAGTACGAGGTCTCACCTCTGGTCACCGCTCCTCTTGCCCATTCCGCTGCCCATATCCAGTCATACTATTACATACCGTTATATTTCCCTAATTAATGCAAGCTCCCTTGGTTTCGCTAAGTAAGAATTTTTCCAACATTGAACTTGCTTTTATGAACTCAGCAAGGAAGGACTTTCCAAAACATTTATGTCAGTACTTCTGATAGTTTTCGACTATCATATCACAAGGACTATCTTTTCGAGATAGTAGTGGATGTAAATACTGCAAACTTGTATATAGTGTACAAAAGATAGACTTTTTCTCAAGATTCCTAATTCATTTTGCTTCAAGTTAAATTTCAGTTTTATTTGTGTAAATAGTGTATTTTGCATTTGAAGCGAATAAAGAAGTTGTGTTTTGTAAATCTCAACCTTGGTTACAACAGTTTATACCACGGATGCTGCTTCCCCGCAGTCAGGAACTCCTTAGAAAATGAGGTGATGTGATGACAAGTGGCCTTTGGAGGGCCTGGGGCAGGTATTTGCAGTTGACGTCCATGATTGGTGGGTGATGATGATGTAGGGAGAAGGTTAAACTCTGTGTCGGCACATAGCCTACTCCATATCAACACTGCGGAAAGGTTTGGCATTGAAACCAGATTTCTGACGCGCAATCTAGTGATTAGAAGAAACATACCACCACCTATCCTATTCCGCTGGCCAATATTTTGATGGTGAACATCTTCTCCACCAACTGGTCTCGAATCAGGCCATAAAGAATTGACGAGAAGAAGCAATCTGTGCCCGGAGGAAAACATGAAGTCATGGTCCTGCGAGCTAATTTCTTGAACTGCGTAAACGGTTTTTTTTTACGTAGCAGACGGAGTTAGTTCCGTGTCGGCTTTGAAAAAGTATTCATGCAACTAGGGTCTTAACAAGATTCCTGGACATGTTTGAAAGATATGTTTTCAATACTACGTAGTTTCATATGCGAACTTATAAAGACATTAGACATTTTAACGTTTTAATAAGTAAAGGAGTTAAAGATAAAACCTATTTTTTTACTGTTACGGACTTTTCCGTGGTAGGTAGAGGTGAAAGAAGGTGCGGGTGTGAATGGGTTTCAAGCTACGAAATTATAGTGCAAAGTAAAATTAATTTAAAAGTTAACAAGGTTATATTTTCTTTTTTGAAAACAAAGAAATAACAAGCATGGCAGGTACAAAGTAGCAATTCAAAAGGGGTTAGTTACAATATTTACAGAATTTGGGCTTCGCGCCCTGACTTCACAATGTTTGGGCAATCAGCTCAGTTTTACCTCAAACACAAGTTTTAACAGAGGGGGAGAAAACCCCATTCATACCTAGGAGCCCTTGCTCCAAATTACACTGAAAAACCTCCATGAGGCATACAACCCAGAATTTTCAAAAGAGCCACTCGCTCTCAAAATTTAAGCCTCTCCCAGGCCACACAAAACTCCACCTTCAAGTTGTCCTCAACGGACATAAACACAGGGGTAAAATACCCAAGCTACTGAGGTCTGTTAAAAGAAAAGCAGGTTAATTAAATGACCTCTAAAATAACAATTTGAGAGGAGGCGAACTTGCACTCCTAATACACTTTGATTAAGACCTACTTGGCACTAGGCCGTTAATACAAGGGCTAATCCCATGCTAAAGAGGTGACTTAAGAAAAGAACAATTTGTTTTACATTAACGAAAAATAGGTTGAGAAAATAAGTTCACCTCAAGACAATGTGAGTGGGAGCTCGAGAGGGTTAGCACTCTCTATCCCAATATGTCGTTTTAAAAGAGAATATATGAAAGGAGTAGTTACATTTTAGGAAAAGGTTACATGGCTGAACGCTTAGAACCCGCCCCGAAAGTTAAACTGCTGAGCTAGCAAAGAAAGAAGTTATTAATCGGCCATTACCTAGTGTTGAACGGCTGGAGAAGGAAGAGGCGCTTCCCGCCCCCTGCTATGTACTTAACACACTGAAAGATGGAACAGAAGTGGCCTAGAGACCCAAAAATCAGCAGTTTAAATACTCTCGCGGAAGTTTCTAGGCGTTAGGGGAAAGAAAACACCCTCCCACAAACTCTTTATTGGATAGGACCCCGCAACAGATTAAAGTTGGGGGAAGATACATCTGATTGGATAGAAATTAATTGAAGAAATTCGGGATTGGATACATTCATAACAAGGGGAAGAAAGGGGTAAATATTGCCAACTTAAACAATGATAGAAAGAAATTTAACAAAGAACAAACTCTTGAAATTAAATTTTCTCCAAAAAAATAGTTCTTTGACTCCGCACTAGGTTGCACTATTGTAGATCTTCAGTAGTGTCCTCTAGAAGAGAAAGTTCACACTTCTTACTTCAAGCGAAACAAAAACACATCAAAAATGACACAGTTCAAAAACTCAAAATTTTCCACGTGGTGACATCTTCTGAGAAGGTAGAAAATTAATACTGTCAATAAAGTTCAGACTTCCTCCAGCAGAGGAGTTTCAACAGGCGCACATTTTAAATTAGCGGAGTGGAGGTGTACCGCCCGGTACAGACCTCCCCCCCCAAAAGTTCCTCCCGGGGTGACACATGAAATTGTTTGAAAACAAGGTCCCAGTTTTGATGTTGATATTAAATTAAATTGCAGAAGTGTTTGAGAAATTCCAAAATTTAGTTGTTGCAGGTGAGGCAAAGTCTTTCTGTTTGTAGTAGTCGAATTCTGAAGATAAACTTTTAATACTTAAAAGTGAAGAAAAATTTCAAAGTCCACCAAATATTGCAGTTGAATTCCCAAGTGTAGTCATTACTTATAGTATCTGTTCATGTAGTAGATGGTGATGAAGTGGGATGGCCAGACCGGCCGTTGCGGCTTGCGTCCAAAGGAGGCCGCTCGGACCCCTCAAGTACCCTGAGATACCGCTCGCCCGCACTATGAGGGGAGCAGAGGTGTTGAAGCACGCCGCGCCCGCGGTGAACATAAACAGGCTGCGGGCAAGTAGCAGGTTGTGCGCCGCACATCAGCCTTGGCCGGGAGGAGAGCTCCGGCTCGCCGTGCACACGTCTTCCTCGCTGGGGCCGAGGGGACCCGTCCTCAGCTCCAGTTGCTGCACGGCGCCGCGCGGCTGCGGGGGCACTGAAACATTAAAGCTTGGCGGCAGAATTGTGTTGGACCATCATCTTTTTTGAGGGTACAGGCTTGTGGAGAGGTTGAGGGGCCAGCGGCGTGCAAATATCCATGGCATAAGTCAAGCCACTGTGTGTATTGACGCAGGAGACGGGAGCGTGGTAATGGCCGAGGTAAGGACAGGAAGGCAGTTTAACAATCGGGGAGGTTTACAAGAAATGCTCACATATAAAATAAAATAGAAGGAGCAGAATGCCTTAAGAGTGGAACTCAAAAAAAAATATATAACCTTCATATTCCTATCAAATTATATGAAGCAAGTTGACACAAAATTTACACCGGTTTCACCTGGGACAGGTGAACCCTAAATATCCTCTCGGTGGCTGGATTGCTTAATAACAACGTAACCGGGGTGAGGAAATCGAGAATTATACAAGGCCCATGAAATCTGGGGGCAAGCTTGCCCGCGGGAACAAAATTTTTGACCATAACCTGGTCACCTACCTTCAAAGGGGTGGGTCTCCGTCCACGATCATACTTTTCCCTAACCTTTTCATGAGACACTTTAAGATTGGCTTTAGCCTTCTTCCAAAGATCTTTAATGTTATCCGGATCTATTGTCTCGGGTAGAATGTCATTCAGAGACCAGAGGTTAGAGAGCGGCGAGTTGGGAACAAACTTGAACATCAAAGAAGCTGGAGTAAACTTGTGAGATTCATGAACCGCCGAATTCAAAGCAAAAGCTATCCAATGCAGGGACGTGTCCCACCTGGAATGATCTTCATGATGATAGGCAATAAGTGCTGACCTGAGATTACGGTTAACCCTTTCAGCCAGAGATGGTTGAGGGTAATAAGCAGAAGTAGTTACATGAGAGATTGATAAGTCAAAACAGAATTTACGAAATAAATTAGATGTAAAAGCCTTAGCATTATCAGATACAATATATTGACACGGACCAAAAGAAGCAAAAATAGAATTTAAGCAGGTAATGGTAGACTGAGCGGTAGCCAGCTTAGTCGGAAATAACCAAGAAAATCTGGTAAAACCATCTACGCACACAAAGATGAACTTGTTAGCATTACCCTTTGACTGGGGGAAGGGTCCTACATAATCGATATACAGACGTTCCATAGGGCGCGACGCTTGATGCGAAGACAAAAGGCCTACCTTGGTGGACATGGTGGGTTTACTGAGCAAACAAGATTTACAAGCTTTTACAAGTTCCCGGATTTCACCGTCCATACCTTTCCAGATGAACATTTCACGAATCTTCTCACGAGTTTTAAAGATTCCAAGATGCCCTCCTAATGGGGTCTCATGATAATACTTGAAGATCATAGGTACAAGAACAGCTGGAACGACAACTTTCATCATCCTATCATGCCTCGATGGGCAACATAGAACACCATTCCTCAGAACATAAGGGACAACATGTTCCCCAGAAGAAAGGGTTTCCATTATCGGAGCCAGCGTCGGATCTTCACGTTGGTATTTCTCAATATCCCTAAAAAGCATGGGAGCATCTGTTAAGATGGCATTAACACCAGATAGTATGGACTCGGGAGGTGGTGAACTGTCGACCGGTTCGTGGGTCTCGACGTCGTTATGAAACATACGGTTGAGTCCATCAGCAACAACATTTTCGGTACCTCTGATATGTCTAACATCAAACTGGAAGGCGGAAATACGAATAGCCCAGCGGGCTATACGACCAGTACGACGCGGCCTACCTAAGACCCAGGTTAATGCTTGATTATCTGTCTCCAGGTCGAATTTGACGTGTTCCAGATAGAGACGGAACTTTTCTAAGGCGAATAAGACTGCCAAACCTTCGAGCTCATAGATGGAATACTTGGCTTCTTGAGCCGACAAGGTCCTAGAGGCATAGGCGATAGGTCGCCTCGCTAGTTCAGTCTCTTGAAGAAGGACTGCAGCTACTGCTGACGACGACGCGTCGGTTTGGACGATGAATTTCTTCGAGAAATCAGGCATAGCAAGTACAGGGGCATTACAAAGTGCTAATTTAAGGTCTTCAAAAGCGGCTTGTTGAGAAGGTCCCCACTCGAATTTGATGCCTTTCCTACGAAGAAGGTTTAAGGGCGCCGCTCTATTAGCAAAGTTAGGAATGAACTTCCTGAAGAAATTCACCATACCAATGAACCTGGCGATACCTTTAATGTCCTTGGGAGGTTTAAAATCACGGATGGCCTGTGTTCTAGAATGATCGACTGCTACACCATCGGGTGACACAATATGCCCTAGGAATGACATAGAGGGCTTAGCAAAGGCAACCTTGGACAACTTAACAGTTAACCCAGCCTTACGAAGGCGATCGAGAACTTCTCGCAAATGATCTAGATGTTCTTCAAAAGTCTCTGAAAATACGACGACATCATCTAAATAGTGATATAAGTACTCGAATTTGATGTCGGAGAAGACCCTATCTAGTAGCCTAGTGAGCACAGCTGCCCCCGTGGGGAGCCCGAAAGGCACGCGGTTGTATTCGTATAAATTCCAGTCCGTGGCAAACGCTGTAAGGTGTTTAGACTCTTCGGCAAGGGGAATTTGATTATAGGCCTGATTCAAGTCCAAGATAGTGAAGAACTTGGCCTTACGAAACCATGAAAAGCAAGAATGAAGGTCAGGAAGGGGCACAGATTGCAACACCACCTTCCGATTGAGAGCCCTGTAATCAATGACAGGCCTGAAGCCTCCTTGGGGTTTCGGGACTAGAAAAATAGGCGATGAATACGCCGACTTAGAGGGCCTAATAATACCATCCTTCAACATCTGATCGATAATTTCTTTCAGAGCCTTCATTTTAGGTGGAGATAGCCTATAAGGTGGAAAACGAACAGGAATCGAATCCGTGACCTCAATTTTGTATTCAATAAGGTCAGTAACACCAAGAGTATCAGAGAACACCTCTGGAAATGACTGACATAATTTACGAATACTATCAGCCCGCTCCTCAGGTCTAAGATGTCTAAGGTCTAACAACATCTCATCCTGGGTAGGCGAAATAGATGAACATGACACAGAATTACACTTTAATAGTGGTATTTTACAACTAGAAGCAAATTTGAATGTGCACGACCTAGACTGGAGATCGAGCACAAGACCAGTGTGAGAAATAAAGTCAGCTCCCAATATAATGGGGCAAGACAGGTGCTTAGCCACAAACAATTTAATTTTCCAAGTAAACTTAAAAATACGAATTTTGACCAGTAAGGAACCTAGAATTTCTAATGGAGATGAATTAGCCGAAACATATTGAATAGAAGATGAGACATAGTCAGGAAGTTTACAAACCGATTTCAATTTAGAATACCATTCAGCCGAAATAATCGAACAAACACTGCCTGAATCTAAGAGAGCTGTTATAGGCTCGTTATTTAACTCAATCTTAAGAAAAGGAACAGGTGCGGGGGTATCCGCCGCAATCCTAAGACACTCTTTGGGGCATTCAAAAGATGTATTCGAAGACTTATTGTTCCCTGAATTCTCGACCTTTTTGCCAGGGGCTGAGCCTTGGGAAGCAGAATTAGTTGACTCAGCCGCAGCCACTAGTCACTTTTGATTGTTGTTGGAAGTTACACCAGAAGTTAAGCAGGAGGGGGTGCTATTCGAATTGGGACAATTCTTTGCGATATGTGAGAAAGCCCCACATTTAAAACAGCCTTGTGATGAACCAGCTCCATTATTTGCCCTACTAGTTTTGATCAGAGGACACTTATTGCGCAGATGGTCAGGCGACCCGCAAGCATAACATTTACGGGGGGTGACTGATCGGCAAGGTGGAGGCCGAGTATTACTAATGGAAGGCGGGGGTTCTTTCGCGACACGCAAAGAATCGGCGTATCTAACTCCTTCCGCTGAGACGGCCAATGCTTCAAGTTCCGAGAAAGTTTGCGGGCACGCCGCGAAACACAGATATGACCTATAGGGAGGTGAAATTCCCTCTACAATAGCCTGTACAATCTGATCTTCAGGAAAATGAAGGGCAAACACCCTAGTATAAAACTTAATGTCCTGTATGAAATCAGCCAAGTTTTCATCCAAGCGCTGTACACGATAATAGTACTTCTGAATAAGGGAGGACCTGGCCCTAGCAGGGATGAAGTTAGCTAGCAAATGGGCATGGAAATCCTCAATAGATGATTGCTCGGCAATGGCTCTTACGATTTTATCAGAGAGAATACCAATAGCATACGGATAGATAATTTGCAAGATTTGACATGGAGAAAGAGAAAAAACAAGGGCATGATCCTGAAATTCCACTAGAAATCTTAAAAATGAAATTACGTCACTGGTGGTATTAACGGAAAACTTAGATATACCTCTGAGCAACATTGCCAATGGATGAGGCAAGCTACTAAACCCGGGTGACATAGTAGGTAAAGGTTTCAATGGCAAGGAAGTTAATTCAGAACGGATGTTACTCAGCGATGCACGGCGTTCAGACTCGTTGTCCAGTGGGGCAGGGATAGTTTGAGCAGCAACGGTTATTCTATTAACTTCTCCCTTGGGAGGCGCTTCCTCACTACCTGCATTTACTATGGTGGGTTGATCAGATTTGGGAGGAACTTCCCCAGTTAACAATTGAGTGACCTTACTAGATAATTCGGAAATATTTTCCAGGAGCGTACTAGCTTCCTTCCTCTGAACATCATTCAGTTTTAGAGACAACAGATCGTTAACCCTATTCGAAAAATGATATAGCCTGCCTTGCACACGCTTAATTTGATTAGGAGACGGATCATTTTCATCAAAAAAACTAACTACAGAAGCTAGCCCAGTAATATTCTCCGTGATCGTGGAAAGAGAGTCGTCAATTTCTTTCTCTCCCAAATTGGGGATGGAAATGGGCAAATCAAGGGACTCTCTAAGCTTGTTAGTGTCTATTGCAACCGTGCCTCCAGATTGCACATTTCTGATAGTTAATTCATAGATCAACTCCTCCTTACGCAAATAGTTAAGAAGGAGAACATCGCGAGGGCCGGGCATGATGACAGACCAATTTTGAAAAACTCAAAAAATTCCAGCAACAGGGAAAATAGTTAGAGTTCGGAACAAACAATATTTAGCCGTCAAAAAGGGGCTAAATTGAGACCCATTCAACCACGCTCTGCTACCACTTGTTACGGACTTTTCCGTGGTAGGTAGAGGTGAAAGAAGGTGCGGGTGTGAATGGGTTTCAAGCTACGAAATTATAGTGCAAAGTAAAATTAATTTAAAAGTTAACAAGGTTATATTTTCTTTTTTGAAAACAAAGAAATAACAAGCATGGCAGGTACAAAGTAGCAATTCAAAAGGGGTTAGTTACAATATTTACAGAATTTGGGCTTCGCGCCCTGACTTCACAATGTTTGGGCAATCAGCTCAGTTTTACCTCAAACACAAGTTTTAACAGAGGGGGAGAAAACCCCATTCATACCTAGGAGCCCTTGCTCCAAATTACACTGAAAAACCTCCATGAGGCATACAACCCAGAATTTTCAAAAGAGCCACTCGCTCTCAAAATTTAAGCCTCTCCCAGGCCACACAAAACTCCACCTTCAAGTTGTCCTCAACGGACATAAACACAGGGGTAAAATACCCAAGCTACTGAGGTCTGTTAAAAGAAAAGCAGGTTAATTAAATGACCTCTAAAATAACAATTTGAGAGGAGGCGAACTTGCACTCCTAATACACTTTGATTAAGACCTACTTGGCACTAGGCCGTTAATACAAGGGCTAATCCCATGCTAAAGAGGTGACTTAAGAAAAGAACAATTTGTTTTACATTAACGAAAAATAGGTTGAGAAAATAAGTTCACCTCAAGACAATGTGAGTGGGAGCTCGAGAGGGTTAGCACTCTCTATCCCAATATGTCGTTTTAAAAGAGAATATATGAAAGGAGTAGTTACATTTTAGGAAAAGGTTACATGGCTGAACGCTTAGAACCCGCCCCGAAAGTTAAACTGCTGAGCTAGCAAAGAAAGAAGTTATTAATCGGCCATTACCTTGTGTTGAACGGCTGGAGAAGAAAGAGGCGCTTCCCGCCCCCTGCTATGTACTTAACACACTGAAAGATGGAACAGAAGTGGCCTAGAGACCCAAAAATCAGCAGTTTAAATACTCTCGCGGAAGTTTCTAGGCGTTAGGGGAAAGAAAACACCCTCCCACAAACTCTTTATTGGATAGGACCCCGCAACAGATTAAAGTTGGGGGAAGATACATCTGATTGGATAGAAATTAATTGAAGAAATTCGGGATTGGATACATTCATAACAAGGGGAAGAAAGGGGTAAATATTGCCAACTTAAACAATGATAGAAAGAAATTTAACAAAGAACAAACTCTTGAAATTAAATTTTCTCCAAAAAAAAATAGTTCTTTGACTTCGCACTAGGTTGCACTATTGTAGATCTTCAGTAGTGTCCTCTAGAAGAGAAAGTTCACACTTCTTACTTCAAGCGAAACAAAAACACATCAAAAATGACACAGTTCAATAACTCAAAATTTTCCACGTGGTGACATCTTCTGAGAAGGTAGAAAATTAATACTGTCAATAAAGTTCAGACTTCCTCCAGCAGAGGAGTTTCAACAGGCGCACATTTTAAATTAGCGGAGTGGAGGTGTACCGCCCGGTACATTTACAATCAACACTGTTATGATTTACTGGTCTGATGTGGTTCTCTGCGTAAAATTAAATCGTATTTTTATGTAATGCTTGTGATAAATCTTCAACTTAATATTGATTTTATACTTTGTTTTGTATTGTTGAGCGTGATTAGTGACTGGCTATGAAATTCTTTCAGAAAAATACATACTGACGATAGACGAGTTGTTTGAGTTTGAGGTACGTCAATACGAACAGGAATTAAAACGGACATTCTTCAATTTATGATTAAGGAAGCGAAAATTGCTAGTAAGAAAATCACGACTAGACTCCTAGCTGTCGATTCCGATTCAAACCCTTCGAGTCTTGCTTAATTCCAGATCTATTTTAAGGTTGCAAAACTTGGGTACCGGCAGAGAAACATGACCAAACATCAAGACCTGCCAGAAGAAGTTGAAGAGAAAAATACCGGGCGTCAATGAAAAACACTGAGTACCAAATGAAATATAGCACAAACTCCGACGCAGCAGAACGGGATATGAGGATGAAGTGCAAATGTGGTGGTTGGGGAGAGGGAGGGAGACATTCAGGGAACAAAGGAAGTGCAAGACTCAGGTTGTTTGAGATAGTAGGAGGCTAACAGTGGCCAAGGACAGCGAAAGACAGACCAGGGCGAGAAGAACTCAGAAACAAATCTGTGTAAATATACACATTCAAACTATCCCTGCAAATGGGGACCCTTCGGAGGTCAAATTGGAGAGTTCGATCCCAGCTCAGTCCGGTGGTATTTGAAAGTGCTGAAATGCGTGAGCCTCGTGTCGGTAGATTTGCCGGCGCTTAAATAAAGAACTATGGTTCAACATTTCAAGTACTTCGACGTCTCTGAAAATCTTAAACGGGGTTTTGGGACGTAAAAATCAATAACATTATTGTCCTGTGGTTCTGGTACGAGAAAGAGTTAAATAATTCAGTTAATATATAAAAACAGCTTCATCGCAGGTAATCGAATGAAGGCAGGTAGGAACATATTCTCACAGATCGCAGTCACTCTGTGAATTCCAATTAAGGCCTATATTGCTTATGTATGAGCAGTGAGAGATCAGAGTTCATGCTGTAAACCATAGCCACACTCATTCAGATGACCTGAATGTGATAAATGACAATTGTTAGTTCGCACACAGAGATTTTATCGTCGGAAGGAGCCACTACAAACTTGTAACACTCACGTAAAACTTCACAAAGCCCTCCGTGACTCCGACAGTTAGACGATAAAATAAATAACGGCTACAAATTTTAGTCAGCCCATGTAAAAATTGAACTGGAAGCAATATACGATAGTTGTTCCTCCATGATCTACGCCTCCCATCCTACTTTCAATCAATCAATCAATCAATCAATCAATCAATCAATCAATCAATCAATCAATCAATCAATCAATCAATCAATCAATCAATCAATCAATCAATCAATCAATCAATCAATCAATCAATCAATCAATCAATCAATCAATCAATCAATCAATCAATCAATCACCACTGATCTTTTTTAGGGCTGTCGTCGAGGTGGCATATTCCCTGCAAGTTGTTTCTCTTATCTAAATTTCAATGATATCAAAGGAGTTAGAAATTTATCGAACATCTCCTTTGGTAAATAATATAATTTCAATCTCTAGTTCCTCTTCTTACAAAGGAACCATTGCCCCTATTGGTCCTTTTGAATTCTATCTTCATGTTATGATCTTTGCCGCTTAAAGAAAACTTCAAGCTGAGACCTATACTAATGTCGTTCCACACCACCTCTACACTGACAACTGGAACATACCGCTTTGTCGAGCAGCTCGTCTGCTTACTACTAAATCTTCCCAGCCCAATGTTGGCAACATTTTCATAATACTATTCGTTTGTCGGAAATCACCCATAACAAATTATGCTATCCATCTCACAACTTCGTCGAGGTCTTTTCGCAATTGCTCACAATTCAGTAGCATTTATTACTCCATACAGTATAATCATCCTCAAACGTTTGCGACGGACACAAATTTTACGATATTCGGGATTGAAAAACTATATACATATCTATAGGATGTGCTTCAAAAATGTTCCAATATTTACAGAGGAGGCAGTACGCAACAAACGAAGGGATAAAGGTCCTGTAAACATTGGTCACCAACCCAATGTCTTCAAAGTTATGGTCCGCTACCACTACCGTCACTGATCACGATGTTCCGATAAGTTATGGAGGGTCGTATGCAGCAAAAGACGTAAATACGTTCCTACCTAATCATTGGTCGTAAACGACTGCAAATGTGCCACATGAATGATGGGGCACCGGACTTTTTTCATCGCAGTGTTAGACAACGCTTAACACAGGTCTTCCACAAGCGATGGGATAGGTTGGAGAGGGCCAGTACCTTGGCCTGTTCGTTCGCCTGAACTTAACCTTTTAGATTTTTGGTTTTGGAGACATGTAAAGACCATGGTGTATCCGGTCCCCATAAATTATGTGGGTACACTACGAGAACGCGTGTTCAATGCCCGTGATGCAATCCGGCAAAAGCCAGGGGTGTTCCAGCGAATGCGCGATTCCATGCGACGTAGAGTGGAAGGCTGCATTGCAGTGGATGGTGGTCACACCGAGCACATGTTGTGAAGAGTAGATCAAAGACACGGTGATCATTGATGGTAGTAGTAGCGGACCATAACTCCGAAGATATTGGGTGTGCTACCGATGTTTATAGGACCTTTTCTTTCTTCGGTTGTTGCGTGCTGCCTCCTCTGTAAGTATTGGAACATGTTTCAAGGACATCCTGTATGCTTAATAAAGGCTCAATAGAATAAGTTTTCCCGATAAGTTTATTAATATCAGTTTAGAAATTTGACGGAAAGAGTACAATAGTTATACCCCTTCTTCTTAGGTTGGCCCAGGTTAAAATTATTATCTGTTAATTGGCAAGGCTTTATATACCTGTTGAAGTAAAGTAATTGTTTTACTTACTGTAGATCATTGTGAAACAAGATATAATCTTATTTATAATCAAACGAGAACCTGTCTAATTTGGAAAAGGAAATGTCAGTATTTCCGAAAGTACCTGGTTTTCAAGCATAATTTTACTTCAATATATAGGAGCACATGTTTACAGCATGTGGGGCTAGTTTCTAGATTATGTCTGTAATAGATCCCCAGAAAAAGAAACATTTGTTTATGGAAATTTAGTTTCAAGACACATAAAGACAACTTACACGAGTACGTTTCTAGTAAAGAATCATTATCATCTGCATCCATTGATACCCTATACTAGTCCCTTTGCTACTCTAGCTTCCGGTTATGGTAGGTGGACAGCTTTTCATGCATGTGATACACGCTCCTAGTCACGTTCTCACAAAATATTTATGCTTTCAATACCAGATTTTGGTGGCTATCACTTGAAGAATTTTATACTCCCCAACTATACTCTCGTCGAAAGATACTACAGCATCAGAGACACCAATTACACCATATCATACGTTACATAGACGTTTCTGGCAAGATTTTCCACATGATGTTCTGAAACTTTGTTCTTCCACGTAAA
The DNA here is from genome assembly GCF_040414725.1 of Anabrus simplex. Classification (NCBI taxonomy): domain Eukaryota; kingdom Metazoa; phylum Arthropoda; class Insecta; order Orthoptera; family Tettigoniidae; genus Anabrus; species Anabrus simplex. The sequence continues at coordinate 316,720,970 of NC_090265.1, forward strand.
CGTCTTTTTAATTGTCTCTTTCTGTCACGGCACTATACACTGTTTACTTTGAAACCAAATGTTTCATTTGAATTGAAACAAAAGCAGACTACTGCAAGGAGGTTGAAAATGTTATCGAAAGATGACTAAGGGGCACTCCAGTAACTGCAGGCCCTCTGGCTTGGCGGACTTCGTTTAGTAGACGCAATGTGTTTTCTGTTTTGTTTATTTAGTCATGAATGCTGAAAAAACTCTACCATGTAAGAGACTATTAGTAACTCAAGCGTATGTATGATATTACCCTGGGCTACATTTAAAAATAAATGAAATTAATAGGGTATTTAAAAACCATATTGACTATTACTTCGTAAGAAATTTGATAAAAATAGTATGAATATCTGGACCTGATTTTATGGATAATGACTTCTTATCCATTGAACTTGTATATAAAAGTGCTTATTAATCATGTGTTAAATCTGTACTGTTGGTGTTTTTGGGGGAGCCGATGAAACTAACTGGATTCGGTCTAGTGTGGGATATGTGTCCAAAAACTTGATGTTGGTTACTTCCATAACACTTCCTTGAGCGAGGTAAGTAGATCCTACTGAGGGGTACAGACAGCAAAGCCAATTCGGTTCTGCAGACAAGCTTGCATGGCTCTGATAGTAGGTCATACCTAAGAATGTTTTTGTTTCTTAAAATTATTTTCTTACTTAATCCAGTCCTCTTGCACGTTGTGGTGTCGATGCTATGACAGATCTCCGTTGCTTTTATCTGCTACTATAGGAACTACCTCTGTCAGAGAGAGTCCTCTGTTCTGCTGTGCTTGGACGATTTCTTACTCCCGTTTCTTTCTTGGTCGTCCTCCACCTCTCTGTCCTTGTACCGTCACATCATTCATTTGCCCTGGCAGGCAGTCTATCGGCATCTGCTGGACGTGACCAAAATATCTCAGCAAGTGTTCATGGATGGCCTTCTCTAGTAGCTTCACACATCTAGTTTCTTGAGTGGATGTGTTTCGGATCCTATCCTTCCCGATCATTTTCCCGAAGGTTACCACGTATCTACCACCTATACTTTACTAGTTTTCAGCTATATCACTGTCCAAGACTCTCAGCCATTGGTCAGTGTTGGTATGTAGCTTTACATAGTCAAAAAAGAGCAGTTTGATGGCGTAAACAGGTAACTTGCCGCTCCTAACCTCTATTTCATTACTTCCTCTGTCATCTGAGCTAATGGTCGAGCCACGGTACGTGAAGTTGGTCATCAGTTCCAGCGGTTTCCTATCGACTGCGATGCTATGTCTTTCCGCGCCCCAGAGGATTAGCATGGCCTTTGTATTTTTCACATTCACTTTAATTCCTTCCTTCTTCAGCTCCGCTGTCCACACACTGATGTTGTGTTGTAGGTCCTATTCACAGGGTGCTACAATGATTTGTTCATCGGTAAATGCAATTTCAATGAGTTTCACTAACCTCGTGAGATACGAGGGTTGGAACTTTAATAGTGACAACCATTTAATTACAATTCATACAAAAGAGGTACATGTTACCAAGTTTTACTGTCCTTAAGAGTAATCATCAGCATTGTGTACAACCCGTTGCCTGTCGGCAGCCCTGAAGGTGGTTTTCCGTGGTTTCCCATTTTCACACCAGGCAACTGCCGAGGTTGTACCTTAATTAAGGTCACGGACGCTTCCTTCCAATTCCTAGGCCTTTCCTATTCCATCGTCGCCGTAAGACATAATTGTGTCGGTGCGACGTTAAAAAGAAAAAGAAAAAAACAATACCGTTGCCAGCGACATAGAAGTCGCAGGATGCCTTAAGCAGCGCTTGTTGTGATAGTTCGAATGGAACGGTCTAATGCCTGACGAATCTCTGGGACGGTTCTGAAGCGAATGCCACGAAGTGGTTCCTTCATCTCAGGAATCAAGTCGAAGTCACTCGGGCTTATGTTCTGGAAGTATGGTGGGTGGCACAGAGATTCCCAGCCCCATGGGCCGAACACACAAGCCAAAGCTTGCGCTGTATGTGGCCGAGCGTTGTCGTGCAAAATTATCGGCGTGTTCTGCAGAAAGTGTCACCGCTTCTTTCTCAAAGCTGATCGCAGATTGTGTTCGAGAAATGAACAGTAATACTGCGCATTGACGGTCTGCTGTGGAGGAACGTAATGCTTTAGGATAACACCACCACAGTCGTACACGAGAATAACCATAACTTTCACATCGATGAAGTTCTGACGAACTTCCGATCTTCGTGGTGACCCGTAATGACGTCATTCGTTCGATTGGCGTTTCAGTTGTGGCTCGTACGATTTGGCCCATGTCTCATCCAGCGTAATGACATGGCGTAAGAAAGCCTCTCTTTCGCTCCCATAGCGCTTCAAGTGGTCACGAGCAGCATTGTATCGCAACCATTTCTGCATTTCCGTCAAATCACATGGAACCCATTATGATGCAATTTTTCTCATGCCCAGGCGTTCCTTCAGAATGTGAAGCACAGTCGTATGCGCCAATCCGGTGTCTCGGGCCAGCTCACGAATCGTATAGAGTCGATCAATGTCCAGAAACGCGGCAAAGCACTTCCTCTTCACTGACACTAGGAAGATCTTGCTGACGCATTTCTGCCACATTTTGGAGTCCCTCGTTGAAGGTTTCACCCACATGCCAGTATATATATTTCGTATGGCATGAGGATACATTGTTACAATTTGGTTATTTACAAATATGTACAATTACACGAAAAACATGCTAATGTTCTGTAAGGCAATACAGACTCTCCGGAAGCGTCTTTGAATACCTTGATGACACTGTCTCCTCCGTTGTTCTTGTTTCGAAAACCGAGCTTCTTCTTCTTCTTCTTATTTTCTAGCCTATTTCAATCCACTGCTGGATATAGGCCTCTTCCATGTGCTTCCATCGTCTTCGGTCTTGAGCCACTTGGAACCAGCGTGTTCCAGCCAACAGCTTTATGTCGTCGAGCCATCTCTTCAGGGGTCTTCCAATGCCTCTCTTGTGTCCCCATGGTCTCCAGTGAACAATCCTAGAGGTCCACCTGTTGTAGTCTTGTCGAGCTACGTGTCGTACGTGTCCTACCCATGATGGTTAAAATTCCCCACCCTGCCGGGAATCGAACCCGGGACCCCTGTGATGTGGGAAGGAAGGAAGAGTCCATGTGCTCTGAGATAAGGTAGGTATGTAACTAACGCAGACTGGAGTTCTTTGATAACATTGACCATAAAGGAGGAAGACATCTGGAAAATATTATCTTTGGCCAGATTCCTGGAAGAAGATATGCGGTGAATTTTATGACGATGCAGTGATGCAATGATAATTCTGTTTACAGGAAACACAGGAAAGAACAGAATGGAAGCCTCTCACGAATATCGTGTAGAATGGTAATCCTCGGAAATGAGGAAACGACCAAGTGAGAGAGAGAGACCTAGATTACTCCTCACGACAGAAAAATGTATATTTGAAAACAAACTATTCATGAGCCATGATTCTATTAGCTGTAGAGGTTGGAAGTGAACCGAAGGTACATTTTGACAGTGTATTGAAAACTTCCTTTACTGAAGGAACTACGTTTTGACAGTGTATTGAAAACTGTTTTTACTGAAGGAACTACGTTTTGACAGTGTATTGAAAACTGCTTTTACTGAAGGAACTACGTTTTGACAGTGTATTGAAAACTGTTTTTACCATAGGAACTACGTTTTGACAGTGTATTGAAAACTGTCCTTACTGAAGGAACTACGTTTTGACAGTGTATTGAAAACTGTTTTCACTGAAGGAACGACGTTTTGACAGTGTATTGAAATGTGTTTTTACCAAAGGAACTACGGCAATACTACAGATTTTATCCTACTCAAAATGCGAATTGATATGAATATTTTACCTACCATTAAACCATCACCTCGCAAGCGAACATCTTCATTACCAGTCATTAAACGAGTATGGACCGAGCGTGTTGGCCGTGCGGTTAGGGTCGCGCAGCTGCTTGCATTCGGGAGATAGTGGGTTCGAACCCCACTGTCGGCGGCCATGAAGATGGTTTTCCGTGGTTTCCCATTTCCACACCAAGCAAATGCTGGGGCTGTACTTTAATTAAGGTCACGATCGCTTCCTTCCCACTCCTAGCCCTTTCCTATCCCATCGTTCCCATAAGACCTATCTGTATTGGTGCGACGTAAAGAAAATCGAAAAAAATTCCTCTATGGAAATACTGGCAGTAGGGCTCAAAAATGAAATGAAATATCGTATGGCCGGGAGTGTCCGAGGACAAGTTCAGCTCGCCAGGTGCAGGTCTTTTGATCTGACTCCCGTAGGTGACCTGCGCATCGTGATGAGGATGACATGATGATGAAGACAACACATTCACCCAGTGCCCGTGCCAGCGAAATTAACCGATGATGGTTAAAATTCCCCACCCTGCCGGGAATCGAACCCGGGACCCCTGTGATCAAAGGCCAGCACGCTAACCATTTAGCTATGTAGCCGGACACACGGCTCAAATTACAGAAGCTCTGTATGCATATTCGTATTTGCTTTCTGTGTGGATGTTAAACATATCTGTTTGCTTGCCCTTACATGACAGATGATAATAAGATAACCACGCTTCTGTAGAAAAACAAATACGCCTATTAGCCTGCAATGTATGTGTATATTTTTACGAACATATTCCGTTCTAGAAACTAAAATGGGGGCGAAATTACTTTTGAAGGAATTATACAGCACATATGCTATTCTATTAATGAGGTATTTCATAAAGCGCTTAATGGCTGTTTCAGTTCTCTATTCCACTGAATAATGACGTGGCGTGCCGCGATCAAGATATGGACACTTCAGTATGTGCATGTCCGTGAAATCTAATGAATGCTGGGTGGCCACTTAGCCTAATAATTTACAATACACCTTACATATACCTATCGCATGATGTTTGGTTCATGGCTGTGTATGTATGTTACACACTGTGACAACAATATGGTCCGCCACTGTGGTGTAGTGCTTAGTGTGATTAGCTGCCACCCCGGAAGCCCGGGTTCGATTCCCAGCTCTGCCACGAAATTTGAAAAGTGGTACGAGGACTGGAACGGGGTCCACTCAGCCTCGGAAGGTCAACTGAGTAGAGGTAGGTTCGTTTCCCACCTCAGCCATCCTGGAAGTGGTCTTCCGTGGTTTCCCACTAACCCTCCAGGCAGATGCCAGGATGGTACCTAACTTAAGGCCACGGCCGCCACCTTCCCTCTTCCTTGTCTATCCCTTCCAATCTTCCCATCCCCCCGCAAGGTTCCTGTTCAGCATAGCAGGTGAGGCCGCCTGGGCGAGGTACTGGTCCTCCTCCCTAGTTGTATCCCCCGACCCATGGACTGAAGCTCCACGACACTGCCCTTGAGGTGGGATCTTACGCTGAGTCCGAGGGAAAATCGACCCTGGAGGGTAAACAGATAAAGAATAATAAGGCGAAGACAACAATATGAGCGACTAATTGCTAAGTGTTTCATCACCCCCTTTAAAGGACAAGAAGTCAGCGTAAACAAAAATGGAAGTCGCAGTGGAATCAAGTGTGCAAAACAAATGGGGCTTAATGGTATTGCACAATATAGGAATACATGCCGTAGGAAAAATCCTCCAAGTCTAGCCCAGTAAAGGGAGAGAAAGGAAGTGGAAGATGCCATAATAGTTAATGATTAACCGTAGAGGATACCGCGGAGGGTACAGAGAAGTAAGGAAAGGGATACATATTTTTTTAATTGCAAAGAAACTTGAAAAAGCAATATTATTGTTGTTATCGTTTATTCTTACTATTACAATTCCCGTTCCATATTAAAACATTTATTTTCAATAAACCTCTATAGACCTTTGAGAAGTTAGCAAATTAAACAAAATGTTAAATTAAAGAGAGAAACCCTTGAAGGTAAGAATCAACAGTGTCGGGTTAAGTGACTCTGACGGTTAAGACGCTGCCTTCTGATCCCAAATTGGCAGGTTCGATCCTGGCTCAGTCCGGTTTTATTTGAAAGTGCTCAAGTACATCATCGTGTCGGTAGATTTACTCGCACGTTAAAGAACTCCTGAGGGACTAAATTGCGGCACCTCGGCTTCTCCGAAAACCGTAAAAGAGCAGTTAGTGGGACGTAAAGCCAATAACATTATTATTAGAATCAACTGCGGAACAATTAATCTAATCTTAAACCGTAGATTTCTGATTATTAAAGCTCATTCCTACAACATCTAAGCTAGCAGATTATGGTCATTAAACCTCTCATTCAGCTGACCATGGTCACTGAACTTCATTCTATCTATCTGTTAAATGTTTTCATTCCCCACCTAGAGGGTAACGCCCTCTCTCTAGCCAAGTTCATTCTTGTAATATTAAATTAAATCTAAACCAACAGATTATGATAATAGAAGTCCATTCTTTTCTCTTACCATTTGCTTTACGCCGTACCGACACAGATAGGTCTTATGGCGGCAATGGCGTAGGAAAGGGCTAGGAGCGGGAAGGAAATGGCTGTTGTCTTAATTATGGGCACATCCCCAGCATTTGCCTGGCGGGAAAGTGGGAAGCCACGGAAAACGGCCGGGGCTGCCGGCAGTGGGGTTCGAAACAACAATCTCCCAAATGCAAGTTCACAGCTGCGTGCCCTTAACCGCACAGCCAACTCGCTCGGGGAAGTTCATTCTTGTACGATTAATTTAAATGTAAACAGGATGTTATGATCAGTACAGCTCCTTCTTATGACATCTACACCAGCAGATAATGATCAAAACCAAAACAAACCAAACCAAACCCCATGGCACTACAGCCCTTGAAGGGCCTTGGCCTACCAAGCGACCGCTGCTCAGCCCGAAGGCCTGCAGATTGCGAGTTGTCGTGCGGTCAGCAAGACGAATCCTCTCGGCCGTTTTCTTGGCTTCCTAGACCGGGGCCGCCATCTCACCGTCAGATAGCTCCTCAATTCTAATCACGTAGGCTGAGTGGACCTCGAACCAGCCCTCAGGACCAGGTAAAAATCCCTGACCTGGCCGGGAATCGAACCCGGGGCCTCCGGGTAAGAGGCAGGCACGCTACCCCTACACCACGGGGCAGATAATGATCATTAAGGCTTATTCTTATAACTAGAGCGCGGAAGTTCAGGCATTTATATTGGCTAATATAGGCAGGAAAATTAACACTTAAAATTTCCGCGAATCGGAAGAAGGCTTCTTTAAAACTATACTATATATAAGTTATATATATATATATTTTCATTTTCACTGATTTTGTGGCTGTTACAATTAATTTTTGGCATTTTAATTTTTTTATGGCGTGGCCTCCGGAGAGGGCTGGTGCAGGTCTTTTGATCTGACGCCTGTATGCGACTTGCGCGTCGTGATAAGTATGAAATGAAGATGAAGACGGCACATACACCCAGTCTCCGTGCCAGGGGAATTAAACAATTATGATTAAAATTCCCGACCCTACCATGAATCGAACCAGGGACCCCTGTGACCAAAGGTCAGCACGCTATTTAGCCATGGAGCCGCACATGAAACATTTCTTTGAAAACTCTCGAACCAAAAGTTCCAGTTGCCTTCTCTGGTACAAGGAATAAATTCAGGGAAAGAGTACCGGCCACACTAACAGTAGGCATAATTGTGTACGAATGGGTGAATGCACTAACTGAGCAACTGCTTCTGTATGTTTCTCACCAACAAACGGTAGAGTCCTTTTCGCTTTCAGTTAGCCGAAAGCACTGTGATCTGTATTGTACGAGGGTTGGGGCATATGCCAATACGGCGCTACCATTCAATGGCCATATGTCCTGGAAAGTATGATACTCATAGTACACGGACATAGCAGGAGGTGTGGTGTATTTGACTAGTACCACGCACAGGGCGATAGGACAGCAGTAGTGAGTCAGGATCCGTGCAGAATGAATGTGATGAGGGTGGAAAGTACTGGAACACCTGCCATGCTCGCCGGACCTGTCTCCATGCGATTTTGACCTCATCCTCAGAATGAAAGAACTATTGCATGGGATGTGGTTTGGGATACGAGAGGACATTGTCAACGCTGCGAAACATGAAATTACCGGGCGAGTTCTCCGTAAGCCGCCTCTGTGGTGTAGTGGTTAGCGTGATTAGCTGTCACCCCCGGAGGTCCGGGTTCGATTCCCGGCTCTGCCACGAAATTTGAAAAGTGGTACGAGGGCTGGAACGGGGTCCACTCAGCCTCGGGAGGTCAACTGAGTAGAGGTGGGTTCGATTCCCACCTCAGCCATCCTCGAAGTGGTTTTCCGTGGTTTCCCACTTCACCTCCAGGCGAATGCCGGGATGGTACCTAATTTAAGGCCATGGCCGCTTCCTTCCCTCATCCTTGCCTATCCCTTCCAATCGTCCCATCCCACTACAGGCCCCTGTTCACCATAGCAGGTGAGGCCGTCTGGGCGAGGTACTGGTCATACTCCCCAGTTGTATCCCCGACCAAGAGTCTGAAGCTCCAGGACACTGCCCTTGAGGCGGTAGAGGTGGGATCCCTCGCTGAGTCCGAGGGAAAAGCCGAACCTGGAGGGTAAACAGATGATGATGATGATGATGATGATGATGATGAGTTCTCCGTGCGGTAAGGGGCACGCGGTTGTGAGCTTGCATCTGGAAGGTCGTGGGCTCGAATCCCACTGTCGGCAGCCCTGAAGATGGTTTTTCGTGGTTTCCCGTTTTCACACCAGGCAAATGCTGGGGCTGTACCTTAAAAAAAGGCCACGGCCGCTTCCTTCCAACTCCTAGGCCTTTCCTATCCCATCGTCGCCATAAGACCTGTCTGTCGGTGCGACGTAAAGCCACTGTCAGAAAAAGGATAAAAAACATGAATTAGCAAAATTGGTGAGGTGACTGGGCATCACTCTCAACGTGCAGTAGACAATCTAGGGAACTGTTTACTCTTTGACGGTTACTTTACTCTCTGAGAGTAAACATTATTCACACATTCCACAGCACCTTACGATCCCCCATTCCCATCCGTATATTTCCATTTGACTTAGCTCCCGTTTTCGTGCGAAAAAATAGTAGTTGCAATGACTTACGTATATTAAAGAAGGGGTGCAATATAAAAATCGTTCTGTAGCTGCTGCTACAAATTTCGAGGCTTTATCATTTTTCTTATTCTGCTTCTTCTTGCATGTACAGTATGCACGGGACACAAATTACATGATTTTTCTACTTTTGATTCGGTACTTTTTCTTGAAGCAACTCTACCAACCGGCAGATGCTCTCAAATTACTTTGTCCCATTGAAAAGTCTCTGGAAATGTCCAACGCCCACAGTCGCAGGTCTTCATTCCAAACATGTACGGCTCGTTGGCTGAATGGTCAGCGTACTGGCCTTCTGTTCAGAGGGTCCCGGGTTCGATTCCCGGCCGGGTCGGGGATTTTAACTTTCATTGGTTAATTCCAATGGCCTGGGGGCTGGGTGTTTGTGCTGTCCCCACCATCCCTGCAACTCACACACCACACATAACACTATCCTCCACCATAATAACACGCAGTTACCTACACATGGCCGACGCCGCCCACCCTCATCGAAGGGTCTGCCTTACAAGGGCTGCACTCGGCTAGAAATAGCCACACGAAATTATTATCGCAAACATTCTGCTTCAACCTTCTTGTTTTTGCAAAGCGAGGAAATAACTTTTTGTACAACCACAAATGTGTAGCTTTCCTCTCGTATACCTTTCATCGTACAGAGTTGAAATTTTCCTCAATGATTGTTCCTTTATGTACTAGATGTTAAATATCCCTTAAGGGTTAAGTAGGGTTAATACCCTGAAAGAAAATTATTTTGAAACCGTTTGAAATACGAGGTTTTTGACAGGGGATTTAAGGGGAAGGTAAATGAAATGGCGTATGGCTGTTAGTGCCGGGAGATCCCAGGACGGGTTCGGCTCGCCAGGTGCAGGTCTTTAGATTTGACTCCCGAAGGCGACCTGCGCGCCCTGATGAGGATGAAATGATGATAAAGACAACACACACACCCAGCCCCCGTGCCAGGGAAATTAATCAATGATGGTTAAAATTCCCGACCCTGCCGGGAATCGAACCCGGAACCCCTGTGACCAAAGGCCAGCACGCTAACCATTTAGGCATGGGGCCTGACTGAGAGGAAGGTGATACCTGAAAACATAATTATTCATTTCTCGGAAACCGTTTGACATACGAGTTTGAAATTTCACATGATGGTTGCTCCTCTTGTGTATTAAGAGTGTTATTTCACACACAAATAAAGAAGAATTGCAATTGTACACTATTGGGAAATATGTGCCACTTGCACATTAAATTCAAAGTCAAGCTTCTGCTGAAGGAAAAGTATTTACATAGAACGGACGGTTTTGTCACATAAAGAGATTGCTACAACATTCGAGATATATTCAATATTTACACGTTGCCAGTGTACATACTAAATGAAGACTCGCTGAGAGAGAAATGTTGCATAGCAACTGACTTGCAAAGTTGAAGTGCTCATTCAAGAGCTGAAGATCTGAGAATGTAATGTTTGGAGAGATGTCAGCGGGTCTGGAGGTAGAATCCCCACGAACTAGCTTCAGTCCACCTGTTCAGTAAACTGCCTTCTCTTTTATTTCCGAGGGTGGGCCCCTGAACACCGCTCTCCCTACGTGGCAATCGTCACTATTCTATATTGCCTCCGACATGCTATTAGTTTTAAGAAGAAGGAGATAACAGGGAGGGATGGGAGCAGACATGCTACCGGGCAGATGTTTGTGTTGGTAAGGTGGTGCTGAGGCGTGGTGTTAAGGGCCAGGGTAAAAACCACATAGGCGGGAAAAGAAAGAGCCTTCATGTAGAACCTGACTTTTTGTAGATAACACATGCAAGGATGTGGGCTAGAAGAATCCAGAGGTTGTGTTACTTAGGAATGTGTCTCATGCAATCATAACCCTTTCCTTGTCATTGTTAATTATTATAGAGATCAGTCCTTCTTGTCACTGTCGAGTGCGGTTCGGGTCAACTAGTGTCCAGGCTTTGGGCCAGAGGTTCGTCCCTGGTACCAAGTCTCCGCTTGGAGAAGGGGATTACGAGCCAAGCCTTACGTAGTGTAAGGGGCTATCTTCCTCTGCCTGGCGATGTCCCTTTCGTGCAGTGTTGCTGAAATACACTTGTCACAGCAGATCTGCAACCATGCTAAGGTTATTAGGTACAAGATATTTTAATTTATACAGACGTTCGCTACAGTGCTTGTCTGCCCTCGTGCCCAGGATTCCACCTAGGTAAAGAATACAAATAATACAAATAACACAAAATAACCAGCTAAATTAGTTCTGCTCTCTTAATTATGGGGCACGGGCTGGTTTTCCGCTGCCATGTCTTTGTCGGGGGAAGAGGTGGATTGATTCGTCCTTGGTCGTCTGGCTGCGCTGCCATCGTCTTATTGTGTTTCTATAAATCCTTCCTCGCCTGGGTCCCTCGGGATGAAGGCAGCTGTAGTCATAGGAACATATTTACAAAAGTACATGGTGTTTGCAGGGTGGTGTAGTATGCTTGTGTAATGTATAGTTGTCAGCTTAGTGCGGTGGGGGGGGGGGATGTCGGTCTCCCGCCTCCTAACCCTGTGGCTGAACAGAATGTGTTTCGCTGTGGGGTACTTGGTGTAAAGATCAACATCATAGCATCCTATACCACTTACTAGTGGGTTGATCTTGTTACCCTATGACTTGGTGTACATTCGAAGTGTTTGTTTACAAATCTGTTGTCTTATCGGGCGGGCGTTCGCTGTTTTGTAGAGGTGTGTCTCTAGGGAGTTTAGTCGCTGCTTGGATGCATTTGTGTTATGTTTTCTAGCTTATCCTGGTTCGTCATCGCGGTGAACCCCCACGCCGGAGCTGCATACATGATTATTGGCCTAATTAAGGCCTTATACATGTTTATAGCTACCTTCGTGTTTACACTAGACTTTCTGTTCAGTATTGGATATGGCTGGCTGAGTCGTATGTGTACTTTTCTCTGGGTGGTTTTAATGTGATGTAGCATGGTAAGCTTTCTATCTAGGACAACTCCTAAGTATTTCGCTTTGTCGTGCCATGCTATATCCTGATTAAACAAGCTTTAGCGGTTTAATATTGGCTGGCCTGTGTGTGCGTCTGTATTTTCTTGTAAACAACACAGCTAGGCATTTGTCAACATCGACCTTTATGCGCCATTTAGTTAACCAGGGCTCGAGAGTTCGTAGTGCTACTTGTACCTCTTCCGTGTACTCGCTGACTGAGGGTGTCGGACTGTGATAGCAGTGTCGTCAGCGTAGAGGTGTGTGGTAGTAAGTTCCGCTGCTGGCATGTGGTTCGAGGACTGGGCCTGTAAGGGACCTTTGGGCTACGCCCGCCCTAATCCTTCGCGTGCTTGACAGGGTGTTGTGTACCTCAACTTGGAACTCTCGGCCCTCCGGAAAATATTTTATTAGTCTTATATAGCCTGGATGGAATTCGAGGTCTATTAGTTTTGCTAGCAGGCCTTCGTGCCAGAATTTGTCGAATGCTTTATGGATATCAAGGAAAACCGAACCCGTGTCCCTTCGCTTATTGAAACCGATGGTGGCTTGTTCTATGAATCGTGTGACTAATTGTGGGGCAGAATGCCCGTTCCTGAATACAAATTTCTCGTTGCTAATTATTCCTTTTTCCTTGATATGCCCTATTAACATTTACAGTAGTATTTTCTCGAATACTTTACTGAGGGTGTCGAGAATACTGATGGATCTGTAATTGATTGGGCCTGACTTGTCTTTGTCCGGTTTCTCAGATATGAGTATCTTAGCCCTCTTCCACTGTTCAGAGTAGTACTGAAGCCTGAACATTGCATTGAAGATGCTGGTGAGTAGGGTAAGGGCTTTGAGGGTAAATACCTTAATTTTAATATTTTGGATCTCGTCCGGGCCAGGCACCTTCGTGGGGTTAAGATGATCTGTTATCCACTTGATTTCGTGTATATTAGTCCTTTTAACCTCTGGCTTAGGTACGTTTTCGAGAAACTCTGCTACCTCTGTCTCAGTTTGCCTGGTGCAGGCGTGTTCAGATGGTGTTTCATTGGGGGTGAATGCTGCCTCAAGCGAGCCCGCTATGATTCCTGCTTTGTCACGGTTTTCGTATACCGAGCCGTTAGGTCCCTTAATAGTAGGGATGATGTGTGTTTCTCGTGTGAAGTACCTCGTTAAGTTCCACACAGGCCTGGTTTTTGTGCCAAATAGACGTAGTTTATTGTTCCATTCGCGTGACTTGCATTCCTGTAATTGTGTCTGTATTCCTGTGTTAAGTTCGTTTTTCATTTTGCGGCCATAGTTTCGATGAAATCGTGCCCAGTGACGTATATGGCTGTTGCGCCTACGTATTAAATTCTTTATGTGGCCTGGAATTTCGAAATGAGGGTAGTTCTTGGGTTTGTGTACCGTATGCTCGCTGTTGCGGCTGCCTAAATTGCTTCTGCTAGGGTTCTGACTGCTTTGTCTATGTCTATTTGGCCTTGGCTTTCTAATAGCTTGCCCTCTTTTCCCTGTAGAAGTGTATCTAGTTTGTTCTCGACTTTACCCCATTTGGCGGCTTTGTAGTTAAGCCTTCGCTTGGGGTTGTTTTCGTATTCCTCAGGTTTATCATCCAGTGTAAATAGCACAGGTTGGTGCCTCGACCCTAGGTCATTTATTGTGGTGATGGTATGCCTCTGAGGAATGTGTTGTAGTAGGGCTATGCCAATAATGTCGGATACCTACCCTTCGGGTCCTAGGAACGTGGGCTCGTCTGGGGTTGTTACCATGTATTCCTGGGATATCATATGGTTATACAGTGTTGTGCCTTCAGCGTTAAGCTTTAGGCACCCCCAGCTAGCAAGCTTCGAGTTAAAGTCTCCTCCGAGGATTGTGTTTCTGTTTAGCCCCAGTAGAGTTTCAATATCTTGCGTGATTAAGCTTCTCGGCGTGGCGTATGTTGAGACGACATTAATTAGTGTCCCTCGCATTGGCATGGTGATTCCACATGCTTCTAGCTCTACAAGTTCTGGTAAGTCTAGTTCCATATGTTTAATGTCTTTCCTTACTAGGATGGCCACGCCTCCAACGCGATTTGCTTTTTTCACGTATGTTTACCTTGTAGCCTCTCGTGTTGAATTTCAACTCCGGCGGGAGGAAGGTTTCTCTGAGGAGAGCTACATGTATCGAGTTCGTAGCGAGGAAGGCTTCGAGTTCGGCTTTGTGGGCTCTGATGCTTTGGCAATTCCAAATTAGTACTCGAAGTCCCCGCGTGATTTTGTTGTAATTGTTGTTGTTATTGTTGTTATTATTATAGTTGGGTTGTTCACTCATCTTGGGTCAGGAGGTCGGAGATCGCGTCCGCCAGGTCTCTTAGCCATGGCATTAACTCAAGTGGTTATGATTGCGGTGAGGTTCAAGTTCAGAAAGACGTTTTTCAGAATTTCGTCTATCCTTTCTTTGAACGTTCCTCCTGCCATGCTGCCTGCGGGCTGCTGTAGGTGTTGTGTGCCTCGTGTAGGTGGTATGTTGGGCGAGGTTGGTATGGTGCGGAGGGGGGCGGTGTAGCGGGTGCCGTTTCACTAATGGCAGGTTTCCTGCGGGGGTGGAACTGGCCAAGTGGGCAACTGGGGCAGCTCGGGGGCAATTCACGTGGACTTGACTTGCCTTTTATTTGTTGTAGGCTGCTAAGCCTTCTTGTTTCTATTTCTACTGGTGGGATTAACTTGGACGGGGCAGGGGGTGGCTGGGCTGAGGGTTCTGGGTTGGGTTCACCTTCCGTCCGTGAGGGTTGAAAATTGGGATTGCCTCCGCCTGAAGGGCCTGATTTGCCTGATGTGCTTTGCTTTTGGCCTTTTTGCCTGAGAGGTCAGCGGGACCTGAAGGGTCCCTTTTAACAGAGGGGTCGAGGTTTTCCTTGCCTGAAGGGCCTGCCTGGGCTTTAAGGTCGTTACGCTTGTCACTCTTCTATCCTTTGCCTTGATAGGCGGCTTCGTAGTGTCTGCGGCTGGGCAATTCTTTAAAGTTAGCCGCGTGTTTCCCCCCCCCCTACCCCATAGTTAGCGCACTTAGAGTACGCGAGATCGCTGCCATGGGGGCAGTCACGAGACAGGTGGGGGGGCGATGCATCTGCGGCATATGGGATCCAGCCGGCAGACCGCACATGAATGTCCGTGTCTCTGGCACACTCCACCTTCAGGGTCAGTGGTTGGGGGCAGTACGGCTCGACTATCACCATCATTTTCGACACAAAGCGCATTTTCCCCAAGTTGTCCACTCCTGGGGCGTCCAGCACGGCAACGAGGGATAGGTGGCCTTTTGCTGACCTATTCCCTGTTCGCATCCGCGACACGTAAAATGCGCAGATACCCTGCGCTTGAAGCGCTAACTGGATATCCTTCGCATTATATGTGTTTATGAGCGTCCTTACTACGAATCGCTTCATTGTGCTGTTGGGCAATATTTGTACAAATTTAATATTTAGCCCCTTCAGAACGCTGATAGCGATTTCAGAGCTTTCAAAGCTCGTCATGTGCAGCCGGATCGCTTCGTGAGCATTTAATCTCGGTCTTGAGAAATACTGCAATAGTCTCTCTGATCGTGCGTCAGCGTTTTAAGTAGCTCCACTTCTATTGACTTAGTGTCTTTAGTGTATAACGTAAGGGGTGGGGGTTGACCCCGTGCGGGTGGTTGGTTTTGTTGTTTGTGGTGGTTGAGGTAGTTTCTGTTGTGTCTTCCTTGTGTTCTGTGGTTTGGTTGGTGGTGGCTGCATTCAGTCAATGCTTTTGTCGGTGGAGCTGTCGGCTCGGGTACTTGGGTTTCTTCCCTTTTCCCTTCTTCCTCTTCCCCCTCTTGGCCTCCCTGAAATCGGCCACCCTTGTTTCCCGGCTGGGTCCAAGTTTCTGGTCACCCCTTGCGCGCTCGACTCCTCTCCCTCTGAACTTTCAGAGTCGGCTTCCTGGGATATACTTTACAAGTCCGTCACCAGTTTAACCTCATCTGAGTCCAAGCTTGGTTTGCCCGCTTGCCACTTTAGGTTGCGCCATCTGCCGAGTCCGTTTCTTGTTGCCCTTTTTCCTTCCCCGGTAGACCGCCTCTTCGCTTGGGTCGGTGGGACTAGGTCCCGCTTTCCCTGCGTCCAGTTGACCACTAAGTTGGGTATGAGAGCGTGGATTGTATTGGGAGGAGCGGTGCTCTTCATATTATGTCTGGTCTCTATAGCCACCGGGCCTGAGGGTACGCCGCCCCAGTCGTCGCTACGCTGGTCCCCGACTCTGATACACAGCACTCTGGGTGGATTGGCATTGGATGGATCGGGAGGTGTGAGCCGGAGTTCCGGTTAGCTTTCGAGTCCCTGTGTGTGTTTGTGTTCGTGGCAGGTATAATTGCTCTATGTAGTATGTAGTGTTGCGTCAACGTAACACCACAGGCCATATTTGTTCCCTGCTCTACGGAGTCAATGTCCGGTGCGAGGGTTGTTTGTGACCTGTTGGGGGCGCGCGAGGCAGGGTTATACGTGTCAGCCTTAAAAGAGGCTGACTTAATGTGCCTGCCTGAGGTCATAGCGGTGGGGCTGCCCTCACTCTGTGTCCACGGAAATGTGGTGTTCAGTGAATGACGCTGTGAGAGCAGCGTCGCCACAGTCGAGTAGAGAGGTGAGCGGCCTCACTCTCCGTCGTATTAATGGCGACTGCCGGTTGGTCAGAGCGTTGTGATAACAGGTTCTCTTCCCTATCGGTCGCCTCTAGACGTTCTCAAAGCTCGTCGTGTGTCTGTACATTGGTCCCAGGCTCGCCGACAAATTGCCCTTTCGAAAATGCCTGACTTCTCTTTCGGGAACTAAGAGCCTGGTTCCGTGTGTTCGTGTGAAGGCATTCTAAAGTCGAACAAGTGGGCGGGGGCTTATCCGACACGAACGGCGCCCTGGACCACAGAGTGCCCTATCTAACCCCAGGCACCGAGAAGCTGTAGCCGGTTCGGGCAGGAAGTGTACGTTTTCGAGGGTCTCCGAGAGAGGAGAGAGAGCTTAAGTGAGAGGCACGTACGTCCTTTCACTTCAACAGTCGAGCTGCTCCTCCTCCTCCTCTCCGGGCTCACTCGCTTATATAGGGTATCGAGCGGTGACGTGGAGTGTCAGCTGATCGTTTGGCCAGCTCTGCCCGTAATGAAAAGGCGTATGAGAACTGGATACAAGCCACACTGTGCGCGGGATTCGAATACTGGCACCACAACAGCTCCTATATGTGTTCGATTTTACATAAGGAATGGTCTTTAAACAATACGCATGTAAAGGGGACTGGTGGGTGTGAGGTGTGAGGACAAAATATTCATTTCTCTGTAACCGTTTGAAGTACGAGTTTGAAATTGAACATGGTTGCCCCTATATATACCTTAGATTTTGAAGAAATAGTGGTATTAAAATAATACACCTCTAAGGGGGTTTGACTCGGCGGGGCAGGTGGGGCGGGTTAAGGCTTGATGACAAAAATATTAATTTTTGTGAACCCGTTTCACTTAACTTTCACATTATGCTTGCTCCTCTATTTCCTATATTTAAAATAAGAAGTGGCCTTAAAACGATACTCCCTTAAGGTGTTTGGACTGGGGTGAAAATTATGTATACCTCCAAATCGTTTGACTTAGGAAGTTGTAATTTTACAAGAAGGTCGATCCTTTATGTCGCAAGTATCAAATATGATGTAATTCAAAATATTATACGCATGTAAGGAATGTGATCATGCACAAGTTGTTTACGTTCTAAAACTAACCAAGGCCTCAAAATATATTGTACCGAAATTCCCACTCTTTTTCATCATTGCCAACAAAATCTATAAGTAAAACTGATGAGTTTAACTGAAACAATCTTAAACTTAACACAGCTGTAGGAAATGTTTTTTGAGCGTGTATACCATTAACGGTATCTACGTGTTTTTACCCACGCTGAATGTCTCTTAAATTGTTTTAAGCCGGGCTGAGTGGCTCAGACGGTTAAGGCGCTGGCCTTCCAACCCCAACTTGGCAGGTTCGATCCTGGCTCAGTCCGGTGGTATTTGAAGATGCTCAAATACGACGGCCTCGTATCGGTAGATTTACTGGCACGTAAAAGAACTCCTGTGGAACTAAATTCCGGCACCTCGGCGTCTCCGAAGACCGTAAGAGTAGTTAGTGGGACTTAAAGCAAATAACATTATTATTATTATTATTATTATTATTATTATTATTATTATTATTATTAAATTGTTTTAAAGGATTTAAACCTTTCAAGTTACTAATCAAATGTTCGCAAGCTTAATACGTATAGCAAATATTAAAGGAGTCGGCCTCTGTGGTGTAGTGGTTAGTGTGATTAGCTGCCACCCCCTGAGGCCCGGGTTCGATTCCCGGCTCTGCCAATAATTTGAAAAGTGGTACGAGGGCTGGAACGGGGTCCACTCACCCCCGGGAGATCAACTGAGTAGAGGTGGGTTCGATTCCCGCCTCAGCCATTCTGGAAGTGGTTTTCCGTCGTTTCCCACTTCTCCTCCAGGCAAATGCCGGGATGGTACCTAACTTACGGCCACGGCCGCTTCCTTCCCTCTTCCTTGTCTATCCCTTCGAATCTTCCCATCCCCCGCAAGGCCCCTGTTCAACATAGCAGGTGAGGCCGCCTGGGCGAGGTACTGGTCATCCTCCCTAGTTGTATCAGAGTCTGAAGCTCCAGGACACTGCTCTTGAGGCGGTAGAGGTGGGATCCCTCGCTGAATCCGAGGGAAAAGCCAACCCTGGAGGGTAAGCAGATTAAGAAAGAAAGAAAATATTAAAGTTCTGGATACTACCCTCCATATAAACAAAATTTTATATGTCTTAGAATTTTAATAAAAAGGGATTTTGACCGGGTATTGAGGACTGATGACAAACACATTCATTTCTCTGAAACCGCTTGACTTACGAAGTTAACATTTAAAATTATATCCTAGGAGAATAACAGAAGGCTTGAACAAATTAATCCTCAGGCAGTTAAATGGGGGTAAAAAACCGAAAACAAAAGTATTCATTCCTCCGAATCCGTAGAACGTACGAAGACAAAATTCCGAACTGAGATCTAGTATTTGAAATCCTAGATGTGAAGTAGGAAATATTTTAAAACATTCCACCCTGAAGGGCTTAAATGGGTTTAGTTCTGGAATCAAGATTTACCATCGTACGCAGATGTAATTTTGTAAGAAGGTTGATTTTTTTATGTCCTAGGTGGCAAGTATATACTTCGAAATATTTCTCCCCTAAGGGGTTTAGATGGAGTTTGACTCTGAAAATCGCAATATTCATTCTTCCTGAACTGTTTCACGAACGAACTTAAAAAATTCAACGAATGTTGATCTTTTATGTCCTAGATGATAAATAAGAAATATTTAAAAACATTTTACTACTAAAACGAATCATTCATTCTTCCATTACTGTTCGACGTACAAAGTCGAAATTTCTCAGGTTGGTCACTTCTACGTCCTAAATGTTAAATAACGTTGGGTTTTAAAATATTCGAATTCCGTGGGATTCAAATGAGTGTTAGGTCCGAAATGAAATAATCATTCCTCCAAAACAGTTTGACGTACGAACTTAGATGTATTTTACATGGCTCAGCCGACGATGGTCTGTCCAAAATCAAAACATTCAACGATAATTTTCATTTTAAACCTTAGCAAAGCACGGGTATCTTGAGTATCTTGCCACTCTTATGCAGGATTTTAGGGGTATACGTGCAGATATTTTGCTAATCGGCAAAGAAAAATACATCTCACAATATATGCTATGTACTGTTTACCTTGTCCTATTAGTTTTACCATAACTGAGCCAAATATTTCACGACCTAATGTGTTTTGAACGGCCGTAGCAGAATACGCCAGTTATGTCATTCTGTACTCGTGTAGTGGAGGTATAGTAGCAGAGTATAGTGGTTGCTGAAGCTGTATCGTATCGCAGGCCAACACATGTTGTTGTGCACTTCTCCTAACCTCTTGGCAAGTAAGGGAGGCTGACACACGTGCCAGGCCACTTGCTGTACTCGAAAACCGGTCTAGGGTACTCTGTGTGAAAAATACACATAATCCTTACAGAAGTATCCATTCTTGTGCCTTCTCATGTTGCCGCCAAGTGATATTTTTTACTCATTTACGTACAGTATGTGACGTCGAAATCCGTAACAGCATATACATGCGAATCAAATGTTGTGCAGTTGTGTATGATTTATAAGACGTCAATGGCATTACTCAGTGATCCAAGCTGACATCATGAAGGGAAATTGTTAATGAGTTATTGAAAAATGGGCGCAACATTTCTGTGCTGTTATTGTGACAGTCTACGATGAATTTCTGACAATAGGAAATACGAATTGTCGATGCTATGTTCATAATACACTGACTGACAGAGCAAATGCAACACCAAGAAGGAGTGGTTCGAAAGGGATGAAAGTTGGGGAAAAAACAGAGACGGCACGGACGAATAATTTATGTTTATTTCAAACCGATATGCAGGTTACACAATGCGCACGGCATCGACTCAGTAGGATGTAGGACCACCGCGAGCGGCGATGCACGCAGAAACACGTCGAGGTACAGAGTCAATAAGAGTGCGCATGGTGTCCTGAGGGATGGTTCTCCATTCTCTGTCAACCATTTGCCACAGTTGGTCGTCCGTACGAGGCTGGGGCAGAGTTTGCAAACGGCGTCCAATGAGATCCCACACGTGTTCGATTGGTGAGAGATCCGGAGAGTACGCTGGCCACGGAAGCATCTGTACACCTCGTAGAGCCTGTTGGGAGATGCGAGCAGTGTGTGGGCGGGCATTATCCTGCTGAAACAGAGCATTGGGCAGCCCCTGAAGGTACGGGAGTGCCACCGGCCGCAGCACATGCTGCACGTAGCGGTGGGCATTTAACGTGCCTTGAATACGCACTAGAGGTGACGTGGAATCATACGCAATAGCGCCCCAAACCATGATGCCGCGTTGTCTAGCGGTAGGGCGCTCCACAGTTACGGCCGGATTTGACCTTTCTCCACGCCGACGCCACAGCCACACTCGTCTGCGGTGACTATCACTGACAGAACAGAAGCGTGACTCATCGGAGAACACGACGTTCCGCCATTCCCTCATCCAAGTCGCTCTAGCCCGGCACCATGCCAGGCGTGCACGTCAATACTGTGGAGTCAATGGTAGTCTTCTGAGCGGACGCCGGGAGTGCAGGCCTCCTTCAACCAATCGACGGGAAATTGTTCTGGTCGATATTGGAACAGCCAGGGTGTCTTGCACATGCTGAAGAATGGCGGTTGACGTGGCGTGCGGGGCTGCCACCGCTTGGCGGCGGATGCGCCGATCCTCGCGTGCTGACGTCACTCGGGCTGCGCCTGGACCCCTCGCACGTGCCACATGTCCCTGCGCCAACCATCTTCGCCACAGGCGCTGCACCGTGGACACATCCCTATGGGTATCGGCTGCGATTTGACGAAGCGACCAACCTGCCCTTCTCAGCCCGATCACCATACCCCTCGTAAAGTCGTCTGTCTGCTGGAAATGCCTCCGTTGACGGCGGCCTGGCATTCTTAGCTATACACGTGTCCTGTGGCACACGACAACACGTTCTACAATGACTGTCGGCTGAGAAATCACGGTACGAAGTAGGCCATTAGCCAACGCCGTGTCCCATTTATCGTTCGCTACGTGCGCAGCACAGCGGCGCATTTCACATCATGAGCATACCTCAGTGACGTCAGTCTACCCTGCAATTGGCATAAAGTTCTGACCACTCCTTCTTGGTGTTGCATTTGCTCTGTCAGTCAGTGTATTTTCAGGACAATGAAAGGACAGTGGACACTGAAAAAAAAGGCTATGAGTATTCAGTGAAATTGTTATTAATGAGACTAATTTCAAAAACCATAGTTACATCCATGCGTGAACATTGCTCGAAGGATAAAGAGCTACTATGGAAGTGCCGCCTGATATTTGTAATAGAAGGCTTAATACTGGATAGTAAGTGCCGATAGGTAAAATGATGACTGTAATTGACCCGTTTAATTAGAGCTTCCGTAATAATAATAATAATAATAATAATAATAATAATAATAATAATAATAATAATAATAATAATAATAATAATAATAATAATAATAATAATAATGTTACTACTACTACTACTACTAGTACTAATGCCTTTACGTTCTACTAACTAATTTTTACGGTTTTCGGAGACCCCGAGGTTATAATTTTGTACCGCAGGATTTTTTAAATGCAACTAAATCTACAGACACGAGACTGGCGTATTTGAGCACCTTCAAATACCACCGAACTGAGCCGGCATCGAATCTGCCAAGTCGGGATCAGAAGACCAGCGCTCTATCGTCCGAGCTACTCAGCCCGGCATTAGAGCTTAGAGAAAATTAGTAGTGCGATGAGGGACGCGCCGCTGTGAGCTTGCATTCGGGAGATAGTGGATTCGAACACCACTGTCGGCAGCCCTGAAGATGGTTTTTCGTGGTTTACCATTTTCACACCAGGAAAATGCTCTGACTGTACCTTTAATAAGGCAATGGCCTCTTCTTTCCCACTTCTATCCCTTTTCTGTCCCATCGGTGCCATAAGACCTATCTGTGTCGGTGCGACGTAAAGCCAATTTTAAAATGTTATCATAATTAGGACATTATATAACTGTTGAGATCCATAGCTATAAATTATGAGAAATTTTTTCTGGGCAGACATTATTGGCGAGTAGACAATAATAATAATAATAATAATAATAATAATAATAATAATAATAATATGATCCTCCGTGGCTCAGGCGACAGTGCGTCGGCCTCTCACCGTTTGGTAACATGATTCAAATCCCGGTCACTCCATGTGAGATTTGTGTTGGATTAAGCGGATGCGGGACAGGTTTACTCCGGGTACTCAGGTTTTCTCTGTCATTTTTCATCCCTGCAACACTCTCCAATGTAAAATGTAACAGAAACTTTTCAGCCAGTCAAACACACTGCATTTTCAATATAAATTATAACACTATAAACATACCTGTAAAAATACACACTATTATACAAAGAATGACATGTTTCGTTCTACAAGAACATCCTCAGATTCTATCAAATCACTTAAAAATTCTTATATATGTACAGTATTATTTACGTTGCGTAAACTTGCCAATGGTAGAGAGGTTACTGATAATATGAACCAGTACTGACAAAAAATAAAGTTACAAGTATTAATATAATGAAAAACTTCTGTACTTATCTAGACTGCCGATGCTCATTCCGTTGTTACCAAACACTATTTCAGGGCAGTCATTTCCATATTATTATTATTATTATTGCATATGACTACGCTCCACGATTATTCCAAAATGTATTTGTGTGGAGTGTAAACCCAGTGCCACATTCATTTGTTTACGCTGAGTGTAAAGTCCTGAAATAGTGTTTGGTGACAACGGACTTAGCATCGGCAGTCTAGATAAGTACAACCGGGCGAGTTGGCCGAGCGGTTAGGGGACACGCGGCTGTGAGCTTGCACCTGAGAGATAGTGGTTTTGAATACCACTGTCGGCAGCCCTGAATATGGTTTTCCGTGGTTTCCCATTTTCACATCTGGCAAATGCTGGGGATGTACCTTAATTAAGGCCACGGCCGCTTCCTTCAAACTCCTAGCCCTTTTCTAACACATCGTTGCCATAAGATCTATCTGTGTCGGTGCGACGTAAAGCCACTAGCAAAAAACAGATAAGTACAGAAGTTTTTAATTATATTAATACTAGATAGAATTGATAGAATCTGATGATGTTCTTGTAGAACGAAACATGTCATTCTGTTTCTAATAGTGTGTACTTTTACAGGTATGTTTATAGTGTTATGATTTTAAAAAAATTGCAGTGTGTTTAACAGACTGATTTTTTTTGTTACATTTAACTAAGTCGACACTGAAAAGTATGGCTTCATTCTTAACAAAACACATTCTCCAACATCATTTCATCCGTCAGTCATTAATCATTGCTCCAGAAGAGTGGGACAGGCTTCGACAGCCGGCACAATTCCTATACTCGCCGCTAGATGGAGGCTTCAATCATTCCTTTTCTGATCCAGTCGAATTACTGGAAACAGGCTGTAGATGTTAATTTCATTTCCATTATTATTATTATTATTATTATTATTATTATTATTATTATTATTATTATTATTATTATTATTATTATTATTACATATGACTTCGCTCCACTGATTATTCCAAAATGTATTCGTGTGTGCCCTGCATCCAGTGCAGCATTACGCTGAGTGTAAAGTCACTTGGATTGTCGGTGTAACAGCTGCGTCAATTCGTTTTCCCATCTGACTGGTATACATTAGTGGATTTAGGCTCCACTGGCGCTCAGTCGTGGGACAGTTGAAGAGCTAACATTACTGTAGTCAGTTGATTACGTTCTGGAAACATTTACTTGTGCCGAGTTAGTTGATATTCACCTCGTTTACGGAGCAGCTGGAGGATCTGCCACATGTAGTGAGGGAGCTGTATAGACGACGATTTTCAAACCGCCATTTTCCTAGTAGCCAAACGTTCGTCGCTGTGCACCAGCGGTTCCGGGATATTGGCTCGCTTCTTCCTCGGATCGAGGGTTGTGGAACTCATCGTGATCCTGCGGAGGTTCGGGGGCAAGAAGAAATTTTACGACTTGTCGAAGAGAGAAGCCGGCCCCGCGGTGTAGGGGTAGCATGCCTGCCTCTTACCCGGAGACTCCGGGTTCGATTTACGGCCGGGTCAGGGACTTTTACCTGCATCTGAGGGCTGGTTCGAGGTCCACTCAGCCTACGTAATTACAAATGAGGGACTATCAGACAGTGAGATGGAAGCCCCGGTCTATAAGCCAAGAATAACGGCCGAGAGGATTCGTCGTGCTGACCGCACGACACCTCGTAATCTGCAGGCCTTCTGGCTGAGCAGCGGTCGCTTGGTAGATCATGGCCCTTCTGGGCGGTTGCGCCATGGGCTGTGGTTTGGTTTGGTCGAAGAGAGACCAAGGATTTTGGCAAGGCATGTAGGTACATCTAACTGGACTGTTCACCGTACATTGCGTGAACAGATATTGTGCCCATACTATTACCAGAGAGTTCAACATCTCCAAGAATCGTATTACCTACCAAAAGCTGAATTCTGCACCTGGTTCTTGCAACAATTTGAAAGTAATGCAGATTTTCTGCACGATGCGTTGGTTACAGATGAGGCATATTTTATCGGTGAGGGTTTCATTAATTTTCACAGTGCCCATGCATGAACAGAAGAAAACCCCCATGCCATTCACCAAGTTCATTTCCAGCACAGATTTTCTATAAATCTAGGGGCCGGGATTTTGGGAGATCAGCTTCTTGGACCATTGGCGCTGCCTGCACGACTAACCATTTTCTGCAGGCTGCTCTGTCAGAGCTTCTGGACGACTTTCCACTAAGGGTACGTCAGCGGATGTAGTATATGCACGACGGGGCAATTCTTCATGTCAGTATGGACGTTCGTCGATTTCTAAATCGCCGTTTCCAGAATTGGTGGTTTGGTTGATATTGTTCCGTCAATTGGCCATCGTCGTCCCCCGATTTAAATCCACTCGACTTTTATTTCTGGGGGCACCTCACAAACTTGGCGTACCAAGTAAAAATTGCCGATGAAGCAACTGTACGATATCGAATGTGGGATGCCGTCGCAACTGCGAGAACCGACGTGGAGGTATGGAGGTGGGTGAGAGCTTCGTGGTGTCACCGCATGGAAGCTTGTCGTCGAGCTAATGGAAGTCATTTCGAGCCATTCCTATGAAGGAATAGAGCAGTGACTTTGGACGTTCAAGTACATGTTCGTCCGCCTCTGTAGTGTAGTTGTTAGTGTGATTAGCTGCCAACTCTGGGAGCCTGGGTTCAATTCCCGGCTATGCCACGAAATTTGAGAAGTGGTACGAATGCTGGAACGGGGTCCACTCAGCCTTGGGAGGTCAACTGAATAGAGGGTGTTCGATTCCCACCTCAGGCATCCCCGGAGTGGTTTTCCGTTGTTTCCCACTTTTCTCCACGCAAATGTCGGGATGGTACCGAACATAAGGCCACGGCCGCTTCCTTCTCACTCCTAGCACTTTCCTATCCTGTCGTCGCCATAAAACCAATCTGTGTCGGTGCGACGTAAAACAATTTGTAAGTACATGTTTCAGTAATTTCGGAGACATGTCCGGAATTATAAGATTAATAATAGTTCGGACTTGTTGACAATTCACTATTTTCTTTAGTGTTTTTTGACAGATTACGAGTTACGAAGTTTGTGTGTGGCGATTAACTTTTATTTTCAAAATAGTACGAAGTAATAGACTAACACAG
Source organism: Anabrus simplex (assembly GCF_040414725.1). Lineage (NCBI taxonomy): Eukaryota > Metazoa > Arthropoda > Insecta > Orthoptera > Tettigoniidae > Anabrus > Anabrus simplex. The sequence goes on from NC_090265.1 coordinate 316,747,307, forward strand.
TTATAATAATAATAATAATAATAATAATAATAATAATAATAATAATAATAATAATAATAATAATAATAATAATAATAATAATAATAATAGTAATGACGATGATGTTTACGTGCTAATGGAGACGCGCGTTGTCGAAATTTTGCCCGCAGTTATTCTTTAATGTGCCTCTTGAGTAGCACCTCATTACATTCATATATTACTTTTGTACTTTACGGATATCGCAGTCTTTACGATGTCGTAGATCAGTCTGTTATGGCTGCTTAGTGTTCTCTATGTCTGACTTGACATGTAATTCGTCCCGATTAGACAGGTGGCACCTCGTGCAACGGAGGATTGCCAAAACATTTCTTTCTAGCTTATCTTTGATTCGATTGATCTCTGATCGGCGGATAATAATGGCTTTTTAAAGAAAAGATGGAGACGTTGGTCTACGAGATGGCTTTCATATCGCACAAATGGTTCTACAAAGAGATTCAAACTTTATCTTGTTTGGCTCTCTTAGTATAGAGTCAATGAATATGACTACTTAGAGTCAATGAATATGATTTCTTGATTTCTTCAATCTCAAGGTATTTATTCTACTTATCCTTTCTTGGCTTGCCATAGTTATGCTAGTTTGTTTTCTGAGAGATCGCTGTTTTGTGTATTATTCTTTTATCATTTTGCTGCAGACTTATTTCACTGTCCTTCCTTTCTATTCATGTCTGCTTATTATGTAATTGTTCCTACATAGAGCGAAAGTTAATACCGATCCAATCATACGTCTGTGTGATTAGTTTGTTTGTGATTTTTGATTGGAGACCTTTCGTTTCTCCATGTCTTTGGCGTTTGTCTCGAGCTTACGTTCTGCATTATGGTTTAACGCTGAAACTGTACGATTCATGTTCGCCTTGGTGTGTGCGATATGAATACGTGTTATGCGGCGTGTATGTTATTTACGTTACGGTATGTGTTTTGACTGGGTGAACCAGGCCTCTTTGCGGTGGCCCAGGTATCTGATCTGTGCTCTCAGATCAAGCTCATGAGCCATTGACTGATTCATGTCATGCTGTTACGATTCTTGTCGTAACGTGTCTTGATATTATATTTTTTATTCACTTTGCTTCGCATGTTTGTTCTCGGAGTGTGTGTGGGTGTGGAATTGTTATCGGACATCTGTTACTTTTCAGTATCTTATGGATTTTTGTCATTATTGTTATTTTATCTCGCTATTGTTTCACGCTTCCTCAGACGATTGATGTGTTTATTTAGGTATTTAGCTTTCATTTTACTTGATTTTTGACTCATGATTATTTGTTTCTGTAACTACGGCAACTCCTTCTATTACCTCCTTGTGTTCCATATTTGTTTACTTTTCTACCAGTCTTGGTCCACTGGGGATGCAGTCTCTATGTAGATTGTTGCGAGTCATGTTTTCTTTTTTTTTGACATAAGGCCTTGACTTTGTCTGGAGAGCCGTGATAATTTTATTGTGTGAAAGGTGTTTCTTTCACCTCATGATTCCAAATGGTCCTTAAGAAAGAAATACTTTGGTTCGCGTTTTAATTGTCACTGTCTGGTAATAAATAAAAATAATTGTTTCACTGTTCATGATAACTCTGTTGCGACGGTGTAAGATTCTATAATATTCAGATTGAATAGTCAAGCGATTTGATTGTGAGTGAAGTATCTTTATAAACGATGTATCTGAGTATTTGGCTCCCTTGTATTCCCCATTTATTTGTTTCATGTCTATCTTCAAATCTTTTCTCTCTTGTTCATGTTAATAAACCTCTGACCTCTGCTCTACTTTATTTTCTCTCTGCTTTGGGGATATGCGTTTTATACTTTGGTTTTCTAGTCTGAGAGGCCCGGATTCAGCTCCTAGCAGTTTTTAGCCAATTTCGACCGATCCAGAATAGGTAACTGGTGTACTGTAAAATCTACCGATCAGAAGCGGACGTATTTGAGCACCTTCAAATACCACCGGACTGAGCCAGGACTGGCCGTCTGAGCCACTTTACCTGGCAACTTTTATTTTGATACGTTTAATAATCACTGCAAAAGCAGTAGTAAGTTATAATGCTTTATTTTACCGTTACACATATTCTTTTCATTTGGAAGCACGAAATGAACGTACGTTTATTTTATTTACTTTTATAACATGTCCCTTATTGGTGTGAAGCAAAACGTTCGATGTGCTTTGACAATTCATATCCGATACTACTAATTTGGATATCCTATCCATGAATACTTTTGTTAACGTAAGAAACTTTGTTTACATACACGTCAACACGCTTATGCCTTCTTCCTTCTACCTGTACGCAATACAAAACGGTGATCATACCGCATTTCACGTCTCGGAGCGCATATCCCAAATTTACGCTCGAATATTTATAATACCGCACAATCGTACAGACTCCGCACCATCACAGATTTTCAAGCCATTTCCACAGTCACTAGGGCATGGGGCTGATGACCACATGCAGGGTGGGTGGGTGGTGTATATCTGGGCAGCCACGAACACACGGTGCTCCAGGTTAGTAAGAGCTGAAATACGCGCAAATTGCGTAATAAAATGTGTGTGTTTAGCGGGAAAAATGTTTTCCTTGTGGCACTTAGAGATGTCTAGCAGACTAACAGGACATCCTATAGGTTTTGTGTTTGAACTATGTTGCGCATTATAACAAAATGAAGAAATGAAGTCCGGGGTGTTTCTGCATACGGCGAGTAGTTCTCCCAAAAATCCACGATAATGCAATCAGACTGTGGGAGAACATTCAACGTAAGCAGTTCGACAAAAGGATTAGACGTGTCGCGTACCGATTCGGTTGTCTGCTGTTCCTAGCGACGGAGTTGTGGTTAGACAGTTTCCCGGCCCTCCATGAAACCGGACTGGAGGTATGAGCTATCTGCCTGACCTTCACCTGAATAACAGCTGTTAAAGAGGCGAATCATCGTCCGTACCAGAAGCACGTCGAAGTAGTAGTATTTGAATAATGCCAGTATATGAAAACCACGAATACCATGATATGCTGCTAGTGTGTCTTGAAGAAGAACAAAATACTGATCGCGCTCCACGAATCTATCGGGAAAGGTTCCCCAACAGACGGGTGCCGAATCCAGGAATTATATTTGCTGTGGTGCAGCGTGTTCGCGATACAGGTTGTGTTACATCACGCTATGAAAAGCGAGGGCGTGAACGGCCACGTGTAATCCTAGACGCGGAAGAAGACATCCTGACAATGGTAAATGATGATCTCGGCCGCCGTACCCGTAGTATAATATGTGCCTTTGGTGTACCAACTTGGACCATACGTGGGACACTGCATGAGGAGCGAATGCATCCTGACCACATTCAACAGGTGCAGTGTTTCACCAGCTGATTAACATTTTTTTACAAGTTGATGTACGTCACCGCGACACAGATAAGTCTTATGGCAACGACGGGACAGGAGAGGAATTGGATCGGGAAGGAAGCAACCGTGGCCTTAATTAAGATACAGCCACAGCATTTGCCTGTGTGAAAATGGAAACCACGGAAAACCATCTTCAGTACTGCTGACAGAGGTGTTCGAACTCACTATATCCAGAATATTGGATACTGGAACTTTAGCGACTGCTGCTATCAAGCTCGGGGATGATTTAAGAGTGGATTACTGCCGCTGGTTAATTGATCAAGCACGCAATCCAGAATTTGTGTCAAGTGTATTAGTGACACATGAGGCGATTTTGACACGACCAGGAGTGTTTAATATATACATAACTTACTCATGAGCTGTGGAACATCCCCTCTCAGTATGTAAAGGCAACTTCCAGCACTGGCTCTCAATTAATATCTTGGTGGATGCACTTGGAGGTCAGTTACTTGGACCAATCATCTTTTTATTAGCGTTATTTTGTTTTACGTTTCGCTAAATATTTTTAGCGTTTTCTGAGACGCCGAGGTGTCGAATCTTAATACCGCAGGAGTTCTTTTACGTGCAAGTATAACTACGACACGAGGCTGAAGTATTTGAGCACCTTCAAATTCCATCGTACTGACCCAAGATCGAACCTGTCAAGTTGGGGTTCGGAAGGTCAGCGCCTCAACCGTCTGAGATAATCAGACCGGTACCAATCCTCTTACTTGCATATTTGATCGGTGTAGCTTTCCTTTCGCTTAAGTGCGGTCAGTATCCAGTATTCGGGAGATAGTAGGTTTGATCCCCACTGTCGGCAGCGCTGAAAATGGTTTTCCGTGGTTTCCCATTTTCACACCAGACAAATGCTGAGGCTGTATCTTAATTAAGGCCACGGCTGCTTCCTTCCCACTCCTAGCCCTTTCCTGTCCCATCGTCGCCATAAGACCAATCTGTGTCGGTGCGACGTAAAAGCAACTAGCAAAAAATAGCTTTCCTTATGGCGACGATTGGTCAGGAAATGGCTAGGATCGAGACGGAAGCAACTGTGGCTTCATGAAAGTACAGCCCCAGCATTCGCTGGTGTGTAATGGGAAACCACGGAAAAACATTTTAGGGCTGCCGACAGAGGGGTTCGAACCCACTATATCCCACCCATGAGCTGTGGAACATCCCCACTCAGTAGGACAAGGTAAATTCCAGCACCGGTTTGGAATTAGTATTTGGATGGGTGTAATAAGAGGTCGGTTACTTGGCCTAATAATCTTTTTATTAATGTTATCTTGCTCATAGATACAGTAAGTTACTGGAGCTTTCAGAGGACGCGCCGCTTCGACTACGCGGAACCACGTGGATTTTGCACGATGGTGCAGATATTTCCTCAACGGTGGACAGGACGATGTAGAACCGTCTGTTGGCCAGACAGATCTCCAGACCTTATTCCAGCTACTTTTATGTCTGGGCATGGAAAACACAGTATATCGAACTGAAGTAACCACTTTGGATGACCTCCGTGAACGTATTTTTTAAGCATCAGAGGATATTTTAAACAACCCTGATGTCTTGGTTCGAATGCGTCGCAAATGGATTCGGAAAAGTGAAACCTGCAGAGAAGCCCAGGGTGGTTACTTTGAGCAGCGGCTACGAGTTTCACTTTGGTATGTCAGATGTTACGCCATTTCTGCAGCGTATTGTCTTGGGAGTACAGTACAGAATCGATGTAGTATTTTGGGTCTCGATAGTTCGATATTCTCATAAATCTGAGCAGAAAAAGTGAAGTACCGGTAACAAAAATTATAAATCAAGAGTTTCAGTGCGCGAGTGCCTTGTATGTGGCGAAAGCTAAACACAGCACACGGGTGGCGTGCTTGATAAAACGCTAGACATAAACCTTGAACGCAGTTCGGTAGTTCCTCAGTCCTACCGTGCACGTGGTTTGGGGAAACGGAAGACACTTTACATTTTTAAGGGCCAATGACCTTAAAACAGCAATCATCATCATCATCATCATCATCATCATCATCATATTTTAAAAATAACTCAAATGCGTATTTTATATTCATCACTACTGAAATAAGAACTATAAGTTAACGTTCAATTTAAAAAGGTTGCCTAGAGCGTTTTCTTAATTTTTAAAAGACAATTTAAATTTCTTTTAATGTAAGGCAATCTGTATGTTTTTGTTTTCTAAACTGTCGTGCTGTAATGTTTAACATAAGTAAATTTTTCGTGTACACAGGCTTTTTCGTGTACGTTCGTAAAGCCGTGTTTTTCTATTCCAGATAGTCCTGTCACCGTTCACCTGGAATTACAGAGCCCCTACTGTATATTAGTTCATTATTTTCTACAACAGAGTGTTACTATTACTACTGTAGTTCCTACGACCATGCCACTCTTATGTCTGTGTCACTAATGTGAGCCTTGTTCGGCTATGCCCTGCTTGACTAAGTGGCTCCCGATACCTTCTTCTTCGCTTCTTCGACTGGAGCCTTATGTCTTATTCAGGTGTGATCTACCGGCGTCGTCTTAATACGCAGTAGCATAATCTGCTGCGATTTGTTATTAGCACCATCATAGTAAAATGTAGGACGTAGTTGTGGCGGAATCCTCCTAGATACGTTCGACTTCTGTGAGTTGTGTATAACTTGATAACTCATCTGGTACTCATGAAAGCGACCGTCGACCAGGCGTCAGATTAATAGCTACATGTCTCTTGCGTGTAATCCTGTTCATATTTCTCAGATTTGTTGCTTTGTATGTTTGATGTTTATACACAAAACCTGTCTGTCACATTTCGTCCTCTCGTGTTAACCACGACACGAGGTAACAGCTGACTCATGCCCAAGAGCTTTACCTAGTTCTGGACTTACGTATAGTAATCTGTGGTTAACTACTGCGATGGATATTGCCTCGTGTGACGTACATTTCATCTTGCTTCCTCCTAATCCACGTATATTTTCCTATCTTCTTCCCTGCCTTTCAGCTCTTAATGAACTGATAATAACAATCATCGGCATCATGATAATGTTATTTGCTTTAAGTCCCACTAACTAATTTTACGGTTCCCGGAGACGATGAGGTGGCGGAATTTAGTCCCGCAGGAGTTCTTTTTACGTGCCAGTAAATCTACCGATAAGAGGCTGATGTATTTGAGCACGTTCAAATACCATCGGACTGGGCCAGGTTCGAACCTGCGAAGTTGGAGTCAAAAGGCCAGCATCTCAACCGTCTGAGCCACTCAGCCCGGCAGAAAGCACGAAATGCAAGTACGTTTAATTTATTTAGTTGTATAACATGTCCATTATTCGTTTGAAACAAAACGTTCGATGTGTTTCGATATTTCAATTCCGATACTACTCATTTAGACATCCTATCCCATACATGATTTCATTGACGTAAAGAACTTTGTTTACATGCACGTCAACACGATTTTATCTTCCTTCTTCTACCTTTACGCAATGCACAGCGGGGATCCTGCCGTATTTCACGTCTCGGCGCGCCTATCCCAGACAATAATGATATCACACGATCGTACAGTTCCCGCACCGACACAGGTTTACAGGTCATTTCCATACTCACTAGACCACGGGGCTGACGACCACAGATATCCCAATCCCCTAAAGGACGTAACAGCAAATGAAACAGTATTAACGCTGACAATTCGATACATCTCCAGGGTCCGAAACCGATGAGCAGGGCTGTCTGAAGCGCCTAAGAAGTTAACAAAATACTAACAACCACAAAACCAGTCTGGTGAGAATGTTACGTAACATGGCATACACTAGTAGCAGCCTTCAGCTGCTATCATAGTTCAGTTGCTCTTAAACATAAACCAGTTTGGCAAGTATGTTACGTAACATATCGTGGCATTGTATCGGTAGCGTTCAGCTGCTACAGTAGCACATTTGCTCTTAAACATAAACCAGTTTGGCAAGTGTGTTACGTAGCATATCGTGGCATTGCATCGGTAGCGTTCAGCTGCTACAGTAGTACATTTGCTCTTAAACATAAACAGAAACCAGTTTGGCACGGATGGCGCGTAACCAGCTTGTTATCGAAGGAAAGCTATCCTGTATATGCTATTAGTTTTTTAAGGGGATATTCTCTAATCAATCATTTAATCAAATAGTACGTAAATGACAAATATGTTCTGTTTACCGGTCGGTACCTCTGAACTTAACTGTTGAACAAACAAACCAGTGGACACCATGTCTTAGCACATTAATGACTCCTCATCAATAAACCACAGGCACAAAGTTCAGTTTAGTAAGCGGTACCACGAAATATCGGAGTACTCTGCCAGCTTAGTTCTCCTCAGTATGGAGTCAAGTTTCCTTAGGTCTCTATCAGAAAGAATAGGCGGACATATTTCCCTTTACCACAGCAAGGTGCACCTTGGCCAGTTATCGAAGTGAAAACACAAAATTAGTCTAAAGTAAACATTCCATAGAAATCCTGTATTTTGTCATAGCCTTTGCAACATACGCCAAACATAATGTTGTCATTGCTGTGGAGTATTGGATTTCCCTCATGTGTAAGGTAAGTGTGGATTCTTCCTAATTGAACTCACGTAGATCTCTGGTGCAATTTACAGACTCCTTCAACGACGAGCCAATCTTACCAGCTCTGTCAAGCTCTCATGATAACGCATTTCCTCACTCGAGGAGGTTACAGCAAACAAGATTCCTGTAAAGCAACTACGGAATAATTTACGACAAGGTCATATATAAAGTAGAGTAATGTGACAGCACATCCACGAACAATGCTTCGGCACAAAATCAGAAGTGAAATATTCAAAACACAGAAAAAATGTAAACACGAATTTTTACAAATGAGATTCAGAATATGGTTTCAGGGATGAAAGTGAATGAGATAAGGTCACTGCTCTCTCTCTCGAACTATACTGTCTGTACGTTCCAAACAGTTTGTTTGTTCCTCTTCAACCTGCTACCTAATTGATATAATAGTTTCAGGTATTTAAAGGAGAAAAAGATCCCTCTTTTACAGACTTCGAAATTCTCTGGAGGTACGGAAAGTAAAGTCCTCCATTCTTCGCAACCTTGACACTAACTGGGATGGATTGGTTTGCTCTACGTTCAGCACCGCTGGAATTAATGCGATAATCGATTTTTGTTGTAGGCTAAGGGAACCAGTGTTGCACTTCGTAGTTCAAAGTATTAGCCAGCAGGTCGCGAAAACCCACGAAAAAGCGTAAGTTTAAGTATTAGAAGGTGTTAAATTTGGAAATTTATATCAATTATCTCCTTGGAAAATGTTTCCAATATCTAATTCCTCTTCCTATAAATGAATAATTACTCCAATTGGTCCTCTTGAATTCGAACTACATCTTCATATCATGCTTTTAAAAACTCAATTCATGCTTATTCATCCACAAGTCATTCCACCCCATATCTCCACTGACAGATCGGACGACACCATTCAGCCGAGCAGCTCGTCTCCTTACACCCAAGTCATCCCAGCCGAAAATTTGCTACATTTTCGTAATACCACACGAACAAATCGCGCTTCTTTCTTTTGGACCTTTTTTCCAGTTCTTGAGTCAAATAATTTTGGTGGAGGTCCCATACATGGAACCATACTCTAATTAGGGTCTTACCAGTGAATTAAACGCTCTCTCCTTTACATCCTTAATAAAATCATACGAAGGGATCTGTTGCACTTTTACAAATTCGTTAATGTGATTACCCTAATGAAGATGTTTCCTTATGTTAACACCTAGGTACTCACGGTTGTCACCGCGAGGTGACCCCCAGGACTATACATTTCTCCAAAACTGACTCTTTCATTTCTGAATTTCTCGACTTGCAACACTCTGTTCGGGCGAATCAAGAACGCAATTATCCTGCAAATGAGACAGTGTTTCAATTAACAGTGAAACAGCTCGTTCCTTAAATTCATCCATAATTTCCTAAGGCTGTTCCAAACTGACAGAGTAATGATATTAGTAATGCATAACCAATTAAGTACTTAAGTTATATTATAGGACTAGCAAGATACACGTGCTTCGCTACGGTATTATACTGAAATTTATAATTGAATGCTTATTGTTTTAGATATATAATCCGCCGAAATTCGAGGTCTGACTCGTTTTCTGCGAGAACCCACCAACATTCCCGATCTGACTCGTTTTCTATTAGATTACGGCATGTTTCCTCCCATTTTTCAATCTTCTTTTCCAGCAATCGATTTCGTACTTCCCGGGGTAGGCTCAGGTATTCATCCCGGTCAGTTGCGTCCGTAAATCTTTGCCATCTTTTCCTATATTCATTTTTAATATGGATAAAATCCTTCAGGAGATCCGGCGTGGTGTCATATTGGGTGCCTAGAAGGCACTGAACTCGCGGCCGGACTGCATTCTTAGTCATTACCCGTCCAGGAGCCGTTTCCAGCGCGGTCCGCACATTTGACGACGGTCCGGAACATTATTATTATTATTATTATTATTATTATTATTATTATTATTATTATTATTATTATTATTATTATTATTATTATTATTATTATTATGTGTTGCTGGAATGGATGATGACAGGAAAACCGGAGTATCCGGAGAAAAACCTGTCCCGCCTCCGTTTTGTCCAGCACGAATGTCACATGGAGTGAACGGGATTTGAACCGCGGAACCCAGCTGTGAGAGGCCGGCGCGCTGCCGAGGATCCTTATAAGTACATTAAGAACAGTAAAATCAATTGGTCTTACCTCCTTCTACACCCCACCGCCGTTAAGTTTATTTACCGGCTCACCCCCCCACCAAAAAAAAAATTAAAAGAAGGCTTGTTTCTTATGTTTAAAGAAGATTTCAAACACCAATGTTCACGTCTATTACCTTCAGTTTTGAGATATAAGTATCCCCATAAAATTAATATCCATTTTTCACTTCATTTCACACTACTCCCCCCCCCTAAGTGAATTTTCCCGCAAAAAATACTTGTTTCTTTAATAGTAAAGGATCTTCTAAATACCAATTATCACGACTCTAACTTCTTCAGTTTTTGATTTATGTGTCCTCATGAAAGGAATTCAACTCCTTTACACTCCCGCCCTCCAAGACGGTTTCCGCCCAAAACGCGTTTTTCTTTGTTTTTAAAGGAGATCCAAATACGAATTTTGACGTCTGTAACAACTTTAGTTTTTATTAGATGTATGTATTCTCATTCAATTAATTCAATTAATTTTTCAATTCTTTCACCCCCCCCCCCTTCATTGGATTTTCCGAGAATACGTGTTTCTTTATTTTTAAAGCAGATTGCAAATATCAAATTTCACGTCTGTAACATCTTCATTTTTGAGATATCAGTAGCCTAATTAAAAGAATTCAACACCTTTTTCAGTCACTTTTACCCCCCCCCCTCCACCCAAGTGGTATTTCCGAAAGCTAAAAATACACGTTTCTTTATGTTTAATAGAGATAAAAAAATACCATTTTTCACTTCTATAACATGTTAAGTTTTTTGAGATAAACTGTAAAAATTCTCATTTTAAAATTTCACCCCTTTTGAGTTTCCCTTAAGTGGAGTTTCCAAACACAAATCACCTATGTTTCTTTAGATTTACAGGAGATTACAAACACCCACTTTTTACGTCTGTAACATTTTACTTTTCCAAGATATTCTGTAGATATAGTCTTTCAAAAATTCACCCAATTTGTCACTCCTGTTTAACCTCCATTAATTGGATTTTCTAAAACTAAAAAAATACGTGTTTCTTTATTTTTAAAAGAGATCCCATATACAAATTTTCAGTTCTGTAATATCTTTCGTTTCTGAGATATATGTATCCTCATTAAAGGCATTCAACCCATTTTTCACCCTTTTACACCCCTCCTATTGGGATTTACAGGAAACAAAAAAACGTTTTTCCTTTATTTTTAGAGGTGATTCTAACTACCAATTTTTACATATGTAAATTTTAAAGTTTTAAGATGTATACACACTCATTTTAAAAAATTTACCCTCCCTCCTTTTTACCCCCCAATATTTGGATTTTCCAAAAACGAAAAAACACGTGTGCTTGTTTATTTTTAAAGGAGATTCTAAATACCAATTTTCACATATATAACCTTTAAAAATTTTGATATAGATACACTCATTTTAAAATATTACTCCCTTTTCACCCCCCCCCTAAATTGGATTTTCCAGAAACAAAAAAATACGTGTTTCTTTATTTTTAACGGAGATCCCAAACACCAATTTTCAGGTCTGTAATATCTTCAGTTTCTGATATATAAGTAGCCTCATTAAAGGCATTCAACCACTTTTTAGCCCCTTTTCACTCCTCCTATTGCGATTTTCCGAAAACAAAAAAAAATACGTGTTCCTTTATTTTTAATGAAGGTTCTAAATACCAATTTTTACATCTGCAAACTTTAAAAGTTTGGAGATATAGATTCACTCATTTTAAAAATTCACCCCCTTTTCACCCTCCCATTAATTGGATTTTCCAAAAACAAAAAATTACGTGTTTCTTTATTTTTAAAAGAGATCAAAAGTACCAATTTTCAGGTCTGTAATATCGTCAGCTTCTGAGATATAGGTACCGGTATCCTGATTAAAGGGTTTCAACCCATTTTTCCCCATTTTCACCCTTTTTCACCCCTCCTATTGGGATTTTCTGAAAACAAAAAAATACGTGTTTCTTTATTTTTAAAGAAGATTCTAAATACCAATTTTTACATCTGTAAACTTTTAAAGTTTTGAGATATAGAGCAATTCATTTTAAAATTTCACCCCCGTTTTCACCCCCTTAGCGAAGGAATATCCAAAAATCCTCTCTTAGCGAGCACCTACGTCTTAATATGAATATATCCCCAAAATTTCATCTCTTTACGTCCAGTAGTTTTGGCTCGGCGATGATGAATCAGTCAGTCAGTCAGTCAGTCAGTCAGGACAAGTTATTTTATATATATAGACTAGCAAGATACCCGTGCTTCGCTACGGTATTATACTGAAATTTATAATTGAATGCTTATTGTTTTAGATATATAATCCGCCGAAATTCGCGATCTGACTCGTTTTCTGCGAGAATCCGCCAAAATTCGCGATCTGACTCGTTTTCTAATAGATTACGGCAAGTTTCCTCCCATTTTTCAATCTTTCTTTCCAGCAATCGATTTCGTACTTCCCGGGCTAGGTCCAGGTATTCCACCCAGTTAGTTGGGTCCCTAAATCTTTGCCATCTTTTCCTATAAGCATTTTTAATATGGATCAAATCCTTCAGGGGATCTGTCTTGGTGTCGTCTTGGATGCCATGGCGGTAGCCTACTGAACCCGCGGCCGGACTGCATTCCTAGTCATTAGCCGTCCAGGACCCGTTTCCTGCGTGGTCCGCACATGTGACGACGGTCCAGAACATTATTATTATTATTATTATTATTATTATTATTATTATTATTATTATTATTATTATTATTATTATTATTATTATTATTATTATTATTATTATTATTATTATATGTTCTGGACCCCAGAGCAATATGCAAGACCGCTACTTGGCGGTAAATTACATCTGCTGCCATTGTCATTGTTGACAATGTGACCAGCACCATTGTCGCGCGTAGGCAAGTGTGCGGGATTTCTGGCGATACGAATGACATACCTCCATGTATTATTGACCTTATTATAGAGGTGAACAATTTGACGGTCAATATCATTCCTATCGTTTATTTGAAATGTGTTTAAATTTCTATTTATATGCCAGGAGAATCTACTGTAATCTAAGAACGTTCTCCGAAGGAAAAGATGGCTGTTGAAAAAGAACTCAGGAAAGATTAAAAATGATCGGTTTATGATCAGAATAAGTACATCGAAAGTCTACAGCCTGTTTCCATTCATTCGACAGGATCAGGGATGGAATGAATAAAGCCCCATCTATCGGCGACAATATGAATTATGCCGGCTGCCGAAGCTCCCTTCTGGGGCAATGATCGATGAGTGACAAATGAAATGAAATATTGGACAGTGTTGCTGGAATAAATGATGAGAGGGAAAGCCGGAGTATCCGGAGAAAAACCTGTCCCGAATCCATTTTGTCCAGCACGAAAGTCACATGGAGTGACCGGGATTTGAAACACGGAACCCAGCTGTGAGAGGCCGGCGCGCTGCCGCCTGAGCAACGAAGGCTCCTTATAAGTACATTATGAACAGTAAAATCAATTGGTCTCACCGCCTTTTACACCCCACCGCCGTTAGGTTTATTTACCCCCACCCCGCAAAAAATTAAAAGAAGGTGTGTTTCTTTATGTTAAAAGGAGATTCCAAATACCAATGTTCACGTTTATTACCTTCAGTTTTGAGATATAAGTATCCCCTTCAAAATAATTCACTTTTTTAACTTCCTTTCACACTTCCCCCCCCCCCCTCACAAAGTGATATTAAGGCAAAAAATACATGTTCCTTTAATAGTAAAGGATCTTCTAAATACCAATTATCACCACTCTAACCTCTTTAGTTTTTGATTTATGTGTCCTCATGAAAGGAATTCAGCTCCTTTTCACTCCCGCCTCCCCCCCCCCCCCAAGATTGTTCCCCCCACAAAACGCGCTTTTCTTTGTTTTTAAAAGAGATCAAAATACCAATTTTCACGTCTGTAACAACTTTAGTTTTTATTAGATGTATGTATTCTCATACAATTAAGTCAATTAATTTTTTCAATCCTTTAACCCCCCAAACCCCCTTCATTGGATTTTCCGAGAATACGTGTTTGTTTACTTTTAAAGCAGATTGCAAAAATCAAATTTCACGTGTGTAACATCTTCATTTTTGAGATATCAGTAGCCTAATTAAAAGAATTCAACACCATTTTCAGTCACTTTTACCCTCCCCCCCACTACCCAAGTGGTATTTCCGAAAACTAAAAATACACGTTTCTTTATTTTTAATAGAATTAAAAAAATACAATTTTTCACTTGTGTAACATATTAAGTTTTTTGAGATATACTGTAGAAATTCTCATTTTAAAATTTCACCCCTTTTTAGTTCCCCTTACAGGAGATTCCAAATACCCACTTTTTACGTCTGTAACATTTTACGCTTCTCAGATATTCTTTAGATATAGTCTTTCAAAAAATTCCCCCCAATTTGCCACTCCTGTTTAACCGCCATTAATTGAATTTTCCAAAAGCAAAAATATACGTGTTTCTTTATTTTTAAAGGAGATCCCATTTACAAATTTTCAGTTCTGTAATATCTTCAGTTTCTGAGATATATGTATCCTCATTAAAGGCATTCAACCCATTATTCACCCTTTTACACCCCTCCTATTGGGATTTAGAGAAAACAAAGAAATACGTGTTCCTTTATTTTTAAGGGAGATTCTAAACACCTATTTTTACATCTGTAAACGTTTAAATTTTTAAGATGTAGACACACTCATTTTAAAAATTCACCCCCCCTTTTCACCCCCCATTATTTGGATTTTCCAAAAACGAAAAAATACCTGTTTCTTTATTTTTAATGTAGATCCCAAATACCAATTTTCAGGTCTGTAATATCTTCTGGTTCTGAAATATAAGTAGCCTCATTAAAGGCATTCAACCTCTTTTTCACCCTTTTCCACCCTTCCTATCAGGATTTTCCGAAAACAAAAAATACATGTTTCTTTATTTTTAAAGGAGATTCTAAATACCAAATTTTACATCTATAAACTTTAAAAGTTTTGAGATATAGATACACTCATTTTAAAAATTTCATCCCCCTTTTCACCCCCCATTATTTGGATTTTCCCAAAACGAAAAAATACCTGTTTCTTTATTTTTAAAGTAGATCCCAAATACCAATTTTCAGGTCTGTAATATATTCAGTTTCTAAGATATAAGTATTCTCTTTAAAGGCATTCAACCCATTTTTCACCCCTTTTCACCCCTCCTATTGGGATTTTCCGAAAACAAAAAACTACGTGTTCCTTTATTTTTAATGAAGATTCTAAATACCAATTTTTACATCTGTAAACTTTAAAACTTTTGAGATATAGATGCACGCATTTTAAAAATTCACCTCCCTTTTCACCCTCGCATTAATTGGATTTTCCAAAACCAAAAAATATGTGTTACTTTATTTTTGAAAGCGATCAAAAGTACCAATTTTGAGGTCTGTAATATCTTCAGTTTCTGAGATATAAGTATTCTCTTTGAAGGCATTCAACCCATTTTTCACCCCTTTTCACCCCTCCTATTGGAATTTTCCGAAAACAAAAAAATACGTGTTCCTTTATTTTTAATGAAGATTCTAAATACCAATTTTTACATCTCTAAACTTTAAAACTTTTGAGATATAGATGCACTCATTTGAAAAATTCACCCCCCTTTCACCCTCGCATTAATAGGATTTTCCAAAAACAAAAAAAGTATGTGTTTCTTTATTTTTGACAGCGATCGAAAGTACCAATTTTGAGGTCTGTAATATCTTCAGTTTCTGAGATATAAGTAGCGGTATCCTCATTAAAGGCATTCAACCCCTTTTTCACCCTTTTTCACCCCTCCTATTGGGATTGTCTGAAAACAAAAAAATACGTGTTTCCTTATTTTTAAAGAAGATTCAAAATCCAATATTCACATCTGTAAACTTTTAAAGTTTTGAGATATAGACACACTCATTTTAAAATTTCACCCCCCTTTTCACCCCCTTAGCGACGGAATATCTAAAAATCCTCTCTTAGCGAGCACCTACATTATAATATGAATATATCCCCAAAATTTCATTTCTTTATGTCCAGTAGTTTTGGCTCGGCGATGATGAATCAGTCAGTCAGTCAGGACAAGCTACTTTATATATATAGATTATGCCGTACTGTTTGTGGGCATCAAATGAAAATTGTTTTCGATTAATGGTCCATAAATATATTGAAATCGTAGCTTAAAAAATTTAAGTAGAAACAAAATAGCTGAGGAATTTGCAATAAATCAGTTTTAATTTTGTATGACCAATAAGTTTACAACTAGTCAAAAGTATGTTTCCTCCGGAAACATGGTTATGAAGCATGTTAGTATTGTAACAAGAAGGATGCACAGGAAATAATTTACTTGTCACCTACTTTTTATTACTGAAACTTACATTACAATTTAAGTGTCACTATACTAATAATAAAGGAATAAAAATAACACATTCACTGTGGTATTCATTTTTTATTATGTACAATATATTATTTTAAAATCTCTGCTACAAGTACAGTAAAGTTTCATTATCGTTCCAGTATGAATGTTCAGTTCTGGAAGAAATTCCAACATTCTAGAGTCCAGGGCAATTCTACACCATCCGGTTTCCTCTTCTGGATACCTTTCTGTTGCTGAAACGTTCACCAGATGCCAATAAATAAATGTAACTCAACAATCTGACCGTAGTTAATAACTCAACCTATATTTTACACATTATTTAATTTTAAGGAGTGTATTTGGTCCAAGATATTATTCTTTTTGAAGATCAGCAAGGCTTGAAGATTCTTAGCGTCAGATTTGTAAAACAAGGTATGCAAAACATGTTAAATACCGAGCTCGATAGCTGCAGTCGCTTAAGTGCGGCCAGTATCCAGTATTCGGGTGATAGTAGGTTCGAATCCCACTGTCGGCAGCCCTGAAAATGGTTTTCCGTGGTTTCCCATTTTCACACCAAGCAAAGTGTTCATCACTTACTATTCTCTTCCTACAGCTATTAACTGTAGTGCATATATCGTAACCTTCATATATTCTCCTCGATACTTCATCTTCACTGTTGGCATACAAGTTACGAAGGCTTGCAATGGATCCATAATGTAAGTTTGAATTTACGAGTTCTTCTACTGTTCTTAATTAAGGCCACGGCCGCTTCCTTCCCACTCCTAGCCCTTTCCTGTTCCATCGTCGCCATAAGACCTATCTGTGCTGGTGCGACGTAAAGCAACTAGCAAAAAACACATATTAAATGTGTTATAATATAAAACCCTCCATATTTCTATTCATGAAACTGTAACTTTACAACTCTCTTTGAACGCATGTAAGTTAGGTTAGAGCATACAATTTCACATAAAAATACCATGATCGATATCACACTGCCTACCATCAGAAGTGCAAATGCTCCTTCTAAATGTGAAAGGGTAAAAGTAACCACCTTGTCACCTCGTATTAATTCTCTTCTGTTCATAATCTTCAGCCTCACACCCGTGTTTATATCTTCCCACCATTTTAACAGCATACCAGCTTCCCGAATTTTAGCAGCAACGGTATCGAAACTTTCAGTGTAAGGACTGCGCTTTCTGAAATACATGACGTTGTAGTAAATTGATTCACCGTCATGCATTAATACATATATGTCTCTACCTGTTTTTACGTTTAGGACATTGAGAAAGTACATCATATTCGTCAAAGACCCAAGGAAAGCATAGTGTTCATCACTTACTATTCTCTTCCTACAGCTATTAACTGTAGTGCATATATCGTAACCTTCATATATTCTCCTCGATACTTCATCTTCACTGTTGGCATACAAGTTACGAAGACTTGCAATGGATCCATAATGTAAGTTTGAATTTACGAGTTCTTCTACTGTGGTTATCTGTCGTTCATATATTGGATTTGTGAGCACACCCACCAGCATAGATTGATACGCTGAATTAACTACGAGGCAAGAAAGTACCCAGACTGCAAAGAGTAATCTTAGTCTTAATGATTTTGGTAAATGGTTCATCGATCCACCGAGCAACAATAACCATGAATTGAGAACGGACTTCACAATATGAGTTCTACTTCTATAATTGTTTAATTGCATCTCAGAAATGTAAGTGATTGTCGACATGAGTATCAAGGACAGGATAATGAGCAGCCAAGAAGTATCACTGTAGATGATCACGATGGATTTCCAACGAGGGATTAATTTTGCTCGAGGCACAAACCACGCGTATGCGTTTCGTAGAAAGCCATTCGTTTGATCTAGAACTAACCCTCTGTCTGGATCTGCTCGAAAACCACCGAAAGTCACATCAGCTCTCCTGTGTACAACATCACCAAATGTTCCAAACACTGAACCGTTCTCGAAACGCCAAAACCATCGGTTGTATTCTGGATGTTCAGGGGATGGTTTCAGATAACGTACACGATATCCGCAAGCTTCTGCTACAGTCTGCAGAACCTGAACTTCAAGACCTTGTGTGAACGTAAATTCAGAAGAGTTGCTAGATGAATATTCCGGTCCGATAACATGAGGAATATGTTCGAAAGTCGACGCTACAATTACACACTTTAAAAAATTCGTCGGAATATTTCCAGGAAAACGTTTGACCTCCTTCTCGACGTGCTGACCATTATTCAGGGTCCACTTTTCGAAAACAAAATTGGTAGTACTGAAATTCCTTCCACAGTCGCCGGATGGACTAAATGGAAACCACGTATAAATATATACCATTGAAAGGTTAATTTCAGTGATGAGCACGACTATATTCACTATATAAATGTTCCATAATTCAACTAGTATTTTACGAACAATTTTTAGATGTAACCGTTTCGGAATAGGAGAAGGTATTACCACAACAAACCTAGAGTGGATATTCCAATCGTATTTCTGTTCCAGATGTTCGGTAAGCTGTTCAATATGATCTTTCTCCTGGACATTCTCGATTAGCAGTATAAAATTACCTGCTTTTACGTTCATTTTCCTATGCCAATTCGAATCATCGTACACATGAGAGGTAAAAAGCGATTGTGTGTTCCTGATATTTAAGTGACGCACCAGCACCTGTCGAATCATTTCTTGAGGACTGCTATGTAAGATGTCGGATAAAATCACCGTAGGATGACCCTCAATGAAATAACGATCTGTGATCGTTAGGAGACAGTTGAGAAGATTATAAGTCTCGTTATTCTCAAAGGAGTTTGTAATGAAAGAACGTATATTTCTACACTGCAGAATGGCTATTGAAAGGAGGATAAGCACATAATTCGCGGCCTTCATGAGTTTGATGATGTCCTACTTAGTAGATTTGCGACCATCCATGCTTAATAAGTACTTCACACGACGGTGCTGAAACTAGCCAGACATCTCGGCTCACATTCCCCATTGTCCACTCCATCTGTAAAAAAAAAAAGTATAATTAAATTAATATTCTTAGGATTGGGTATGTAGTTGGTTACACTTAAAACCATCAATCAATCAATTAAAATGTATTTAGAGTACTACTTCAATCATTGTTCTACTGTGTGATAAATTGTTGCTGTATCTATGTTTAAGGTAATATTACTTTATTAAAGTTATCCCCTGCTTCTGTTATGAATGTCAAAGAGTTAAGCTAGTACGAGGACAAATGAAGACATTCCATGCAGGTTTGGAAGTTCCATGCTCTAGTCGGCACTAAGTCGGATGGAGAGGGTTAAGCTATTTTGCTTCTTAGATGTTCGCGATCGGAGCTGGCGTTGTTGTCTGTGATCTTCGGGCTATTGTGCCGTGTCCTGCATTGGGGAGTAACCGAGTTTTCATATAGAAGCGGATTAGGGGATACATAAATTAGTCAGCCTTGATAAAACCAACCGCAACGATGATGGACTACTTGAGGGGTGAGTAAACCGAAGGTCCATTTGCCTCACCAGAAGTGGTAGTTCTGTCCCCAAATTTCTTGACTATTGGAAGGGAAGTGGGCTTTGTCAAGGATGACTGATTTGTGGATCCAATCGTCCACCAATCACTCAGCCTTGAAAAAATCAATTAAAACGATGCCGATGACAAAAAAGTCGGAAATCACTGACAAAAGACCCTGCACTACAACCGGCCTCCAGGAATAAACGTTGTACTCTATTCTGTTAAAGAATGAGTGTACTCTATGTCCATGTGCCTCCTCAGAAGAGGTAGTCTATTGCCCAAATTCCTTGATTGTCTGACGGGGATTATAACTCACGCCCTCCCCTAGGTACCTCAATTCAATTGCGGGAGATGGGAATAGATCTTAGGAAAAAACACTTTTTTATGCTGTTTGATGTACACTGACTGACAAAGCAAATGCAACACCAAGAAGGAGTGGTCAGAACTTTATGCCAATTGCAGGATAGACTGACGTCACTGAGGTATGCTCATGATGTGAAATGCGCCGCTGTGCTGCGCACGTAGCGAACGATAAATGGGACACGGCGTTGGCGAATGGCCCACTTCGTACCGTGATTTCTCAGCCGACAGTCATTGTAGAACGTGTTGTCGTGTGCCACAGGACACGTGTATAGCTAAGAATGCCAGGTCGCCGTCAACGGAGGCATTTCCAGCAGACAGACGACTTTACGAGGGGTATGGTGATCGGGCTGAGAAGGGCAGGTTGGTCGCTTCGTCAAATCGCAGCCGATACCCATAGGGATGTGTCCACGGTGCAGCGCCTGTGGCGAAGATGGTTGGCGCAGGAACATGTGGCACGTGCGAGGGGACCAGGCGCAGCCCGAGTGACGTCAGCACGCGAGGATCGGCGCATCCGCCGCCAAGCGGTGGCAGCCCCACACGCCACGTCAACCGCCATTCTTCAGCATGTGCAAGACACCCTGGCTGTTCCAATATCGACCAGAACAATTTCCCGTCGATTGGTTGAAGGAGGCCTGCACTCCCGGCGTCCGCTCAGAAGACTACCATTGACTCCACAGCATAGACGTGCACGCCTGGCATGGTGTCGGGCTAGAGCGACTTGGATGAGGGAATGGCGGAACGTCGTGTTCTCCGCTGAGTCACGCTTCTGTTCTGTCAGTGATAGTCACCGCAGACGAGTGTGGCGTCGGCGTGGAGAAAGGTCAAATCCGGCAGTAACTGTGGAGCGCCCTACCGCTAGACAACGCGGCATCATGGTTTGGGGCGCTATTGCGTATGATTCCACGTCACCTCTAGTGTGTATTCAAGGCACGTTAAATGCCCACCGCTACGTGCAGCATGTGCTGCGGCCGGTGGCACTCCCGTACCTTCAGGGGCTGCCCAATGCTCTGTTTCAGCAGGATAATGCCCGCCCACACATTGCTCGCATCTCCAAACAGGCTCTACGAGGTGTACAGATGCTTCCGTGGCCAGCGTACTCTCCGGATCTCTCA
Organism: Anabrus simplex; assembly: GCF_040414725.1. Taxonomy (NCBI): domain Eukaryota; kingdom Metazoa; phylum Arthropoda; class Insecta; order Orthoptera; family Tettigoniidae; genus Anabrus; species Anabrus simplex. The sequence continues at coordinate 316,768,715 of NC_090265.1, forward strand.
CCAATCGAACACGTGTGGGATCTCATTGGACGCCGTTTGCAAACTCTGCCCCACCCTCGTACGGACGACCAACTGTGGCAAATGGTTGACAGAGAATGGAGAACCATCCCTCAGGACACCATCCGCACTCTTATTGACGCTGTACCTCGACGTGTTTCTGCGTGCATCGCCGCTCGCGGTGGTCCTACATCCTACTGAGTCGATGCCGCGCGCATTGTGTAACCTGCATATCGGTTTGAAATAAACATCAATTATTCGTCCGTGCCGTCTCTGTTTTTTCCCCAACTTTCATCCCTTTCGAACCACCCCTTCTTGGTGTTGCATTTGCTCTGTCAGTCAGTGTACATATACCGACACAGGCTTATCATACAGTGGTGGAAATTATTATAAAGGCAGTATACAGGTTTCCTGTGGGGAAAAAGTTTATTTATTTAGTACTGCATACACATTTTCCCTACAGTATACTATCAAAGCATACAAAATACATTCTCATTTTACGTTCAGCATTTGTACTTAAAAATATATATCGTATGCCTATTTAGAATCATATAAAGGTAGGTCCTACTTATGTATTTTTGTTAGAATAAACTAAGGTGAACAGTAAGCATGTCACAACAATGACCTAGAATTTAGCTGAACGTCCATTGCTATTAATAACTGCGAAAATCCTTTTGAGCATTGATTGTATAAGAGCAGTGATCAGATCTTCTGAGACTGAGGTCCGCTCCATTCGAATCGCAGTTTTCAACTCAGCCACAGTCGCAAATTGCCGTCTATTGCGATAAACACGTCTTGCAAGGATTCCTACTTGATTCCTATTTGATTCTCTACTTGATTTAAATCTGGACTTCTTGATGGCCAGCTCATAACTTTAATTCCTTTATCTTGAAACCCCTTCTTTGTTTTGGCAGACCTGTGATTCCCAGCGCTATCTTGCTGGAAAATTAAATTATCATCGTCAAATTCCTCATACATAAGAACCAATTCAAATTCCAGCATTCCTGTATAATCATCAGATTTTATTTTGGGGTGCGACCATGCTAATTTAGGAGTGCCTTTAGCAGCACAGAATATTGCCCAGATCATAACCTTGCCACCGCCAAAATTTCTACTCATCCGAACTTGTTCTTATTTACGAAGATCATGCCAATAACACATCATCATCATCATCAACATTATCATCATCGTATTCTAAAGGCTAAGTCTTGTCGCCACAGCCATAGTTGTCTATCTTGAGCCAGTCTTTTCAAGTCAGAATAGGTCTTGGAGTTCATCCTCAGAAGCAGGTTCTTGAAATAAGACACTCTGGGTCGTCCTCTTCCTCTTTTCCCTACAATTCTTCCTTCAATGATGTTATAAAGGAACTCTTCATGCCGCAGAATGGGACCAATACATTTTATTTTCCGTTTTTGAATTTCAGTTACAAGACTCCGTTCTTTTCCTCTCTCTTTAAGGACCTCGGTATTTCTCTTCATTTCAGTCCAACTTATCATCTGCATTCTCCTCCAGATCCATATTTTAATTGTCTCTAGTCTTTTCTTTTTATGCTCCACTACTGTCCACCTTTCGCAACCGCACGCTCCATACAAATGTTTTTGCAAAGGCCTTTCGAGTTTGAATATCTATTTGTTGGCCAGCAGATGCTTTTTATCTTCGAAGGCTCTGTTTGCCACTGTTATCCTTTTTTTTGACTTCTGATATGCTCCGATTTCCACTCGTGATTAGGGTTCCTTGATAGCAGAACTGTTTTGCTTGTTTAGTTTTATCACGGTCAATTTTGATGTGTGTTATAGGTGTTTTCTTGGATTTTCATATTGCCATGGTTTTTGTTTTCCTTGCATTAATTTTGAGGTTCCATTTGCCTAAAGTTTCTGCTAGCATGTTGATCTTTCTCTGCATACTTTTGCCTGTTTCTGCTAGTATGGCTATATCATAAGCAAATCTTATACAGTTTACTGGTTTACCATTAATTTTGATCCCAGCTGTTTTATTTTTCATGACTGTGATGGCTTCTTCGATGAACATATTGAAGAGGTAAGGAGAGAGTAGACATCCTTGCCTAACTCCTCTTCCTATTTTAGCATTTCTCTTTGTCCCATTGATTAAAAAATATGGACCATACAAATTAAACACCTTCTCATCACTGGATATTATTTTGTTCCATTCTAAGATCCATGACATATGTTATTCAACAAACTTCAATCTAGCCTTCTCATGAGTATTGTTTAAAGGTGTATTATGGAGCCGTTTCTTGAATGCAATATTCTTGTCTTCAGCTAGGATTTATCTAACACGTGGAAGTAACTGGTAATTGCAAATCAGCCACGATTTGGGAGGAACACAAGCTGTTGACTTTCGCTTTACGAAGAATCAAATGCTTATCCGATGCTGACAATTTTCTTTTGCGACCATATTTGCCATTTTGTCCATATTGTGCACCCAATTTGAGAAAATTATCAATAACACAACTTGAAAGCCGTAATTTCGTAGAAATTTGGCGAATAGACAGGCCCACTTCTTTGTAAGCCTTAATACTTGCTTGCTTTCACCTGAGAGGGGCTTATCACGTGACATTATTACAATTGCTGTGCGTGTGAATTGTACGTGTCTAGACACACCTGCAAAGCTATAACTGTTTACATTTATCACTGATGCAAGTCAAACAGCGGACCTGCCTTTATACCAATTTCCAGCCCTGCAACCGTCCTTCTTTTATTTATTTAAGTACTGACGCTGAAAGTAAAATGAGAATGCATTTTATATGCTTTGATTGTAAACTGCACGCGAAAAAAATGCGTGCAATTCTAAATAATAAACTTTTTTCTTCACACAAAACTACGTGCCTTTGTACTAACTTCCACCACTGTATGGCGACGATCTGTTGGAGTACGTAGTGAGAAAATGTCGGAATTGTATTACTGGCTGTGCCTAAGACTGTAATGAGAAATGAATGATTGATAGATCCTCTTCTACATATGAGAAGCATATTTCCAATAGATTCCAAATCCAAAAAATTCAAAATTGAGATCATGGTGGAAAACATACGTTGGTAGGAAGCTCCAAAATATGAAAGAAAAATAAATAGTCAATACGGCCGAAAATTCATGTCAAATGGGGCGTTGAAAATAACGTTTGATGCTAGTATCAAATCTCGCGTCGTGAATTGGCCAAAAGATAACGTATCCATGCAGCCAGTGAGGAGCCATTTCCGGGCCACGGGAACAACAGCAATGGAACACTTTGTGTAATTTACATCGTTGTGTTCGATGTTTTCATATCTGTGCAAATCATTGTAAATAAGTAATTTTGATCACTGTATATTTAAGTACAGTCAGTTTTATGATGACTGCAATGAAATTTATGCCTTCAGATGAAGGTATTTAGAGTTTAAGCACCAAAAAGTAGAGATCGGGCCAGCTGGGAAGACATCTGGGAGCGCATGCGCACTTTGGACTATCCCGCATAGCGCATCCCCTCCTAACAGAGCTCCTGTTTCAAGGACAGTACAGTGCATAAGTTTACACTCAGCTGTCGCGCGCTGCTTTCTAATTTCTCGTTGTGCAGTAACTGTGGTTAGTGCTGGTGTGCGTTAGGCCTATGGAAGGCGTTAAAAGTAGCCTGCATCGTAAGGTGCAGCAATCTTGAACGTTATAGACTTTATGGAAAGGGAGGCAGTGGAAGAAAAGTTCGTGATAGATTGCAAGAAAGTGCAGGAAAGAGTAGCATCAGCTGAATTTTCTGTAATTTTTAATTCTACCAGGTCCTTTTCAGTTTCTTTAAATCAGTTCGGTTTTGTTTTGGGTTACGGAAGAAGTCAAAGATTTGTTCGGTTAATCTATTGGATTTCATTCTGAGAAGATGATGACCGAAAAAAAATATCCTCCTTCTTCCCATCGTATCTGAGAGTATTTTTTCAATTTTCTTGTAGCGTGTTTCATTCTTGATGTATATTATCTTATTATTATTAATATTATTATTGAGTTATTTTACATGACGTGGCTCAGGTTAAGAAGCCTGGTGTTATAGCAAACCATAATCTACACTGTACATCTACAGCGTTGTAAAGTTAATTTTACATCAAATTATAATTTAAAATAAGGACTACGCAAATTGATACACGAAAACGATTTTGACAGCTACTATAATAAGAGGTTAAATTATATTCTAACTCCTTAAATCTGTCTATCATCTGTAACACTTCTAAATGAATTTATTTCGGCTAGGTATGTCTGTAATTTACAGCTAGAAGGTAATTCCACTCTACTGAAAATCTGCGGAGTGTGACATGTCAGTTATAACAAATATTTCGGGTCAACTGTACGTCGCCACAACACTGAGCGAGAAGGGGAAGTCAGCGATCTCGCTCCCACGGCTCTGCTTTCTCACTCGCACACTTCTCCTCACCGGATGTCTTCCTAGCTGGCCCGATCTCTACCAAATTCACCCTTTTTCCTTGAACATTTATTTGAAAGTTTCAACAGAAATACTTAGTGTAACAATGCATTTATTCTATCTAAACATAACAAAGGTGCTGAAATGATTTTTTAATTAAAATTTTACGCTCGAAGCGTTTATCCTCTCTCGTGTGAAATTTTACTTTTGTGTTAGGTACCTCATATATGATCTAGGTATTATACTTGAACGTCCCATTAATAAACTTTGGGCAGGGTATGTTGTGGACATTTTCTAGTGAGGATTTTAATTTTGGGAAATCAATGGAAATATTTGAATAGAAGACTGCACAAAAATCAGCGGCGTAGTCAAATTAAACTCCGGATCCCATGAGATTTCTTAAATTTATCAGCACTAAGTTTGATCAACATTTGCATGGGTAGACCAAGTGCTGTCGGCTAGAAGTGGAGCAGGAAGAAACTAGTCACCGTCCGGCTGAGGATACCTGATCAATGACTTAGCTGATAGCAATGACTTTGTCGCCAATGTCCAGGCTTGGATAAAGCATTTGTTGTTAAGAAGCACAGATTGTTGTTGGTGTACAGGGTAAGAAGACCAAATTACCTTCCTTCTGGTCAGACTAGGCGCACAAATGCATGGTTTGAGAGGCAAACCATACAGATAATCAGTTGTCATGTGAATCACCGCTGCACCTCTAGCGCCTACAGGGATCAGCTTGGAACTACAACTGTCTTCCCGCGCTTCTGTGGCATGAATGGCAGTAACATATCTTCACTTCCAAATCGTTATCAGTGGGGCTTAGAATAAGTTTATCAGATAGAGATTTAGCAGCCAGTCGTAATGAAGGATGAAAGCCGATTCTCCCAGAAAGAAAGTAAGTTAGTTGGAGAATCGCTGAACGACAATTTCCATCATCAGTAGACCTGCACTACACTGTCTCTACATTTTAAAGTTGCAGACTTGAGGGATAATCTGAGGAACAATCTGCTGAAACACGAATATCTCAGTGGAAGACCTACAAAAGAGGAGCGCGGATTTGAACTACCTTTGATGTAAACAAAAGAATGCAGAAGGAACAGTGACTGGCAGGTTGTGCCTGTATCGATATAAATAAAATATTTCATTATTGTTATTATCATTATCATTATTATTATTATTATTATTATCCACTTCCGGAGGTGCATATGGCCCTGAGGTTCACTCAGCCTACACCAAAAATGAGTATCAGGTTAATTATTGGGGCCAAAGGTGGCCGGGCGTAGAGCTAACCACTCTACCCCATCAAGTACCGAGGTTTACCTACTGACACTAGTGCAACCTAAAGAAAACTCTTTTAACTCTAACAAGTCAACAAAGTTTAATGTATCTTCGCAAGATGTCTCCACTGTTGATTATAAGTGCCACCTAGTGTATAGAACTTTAATTACAATCCATTCATCAGGAATGTTCATGTTTTAGGATTTGATAACCGGTTCCCCTTCATTTGTCCTTGGATTATTTTTGTCAGCTTTGACTAAAATTTTGATCAACCAAACTGATTTCTGCCTGATGATGTAATGTTCCACCAATCAGATAGCCATTTTCTAGAACTGTCAGCCAGCTACCTATACATAGGTGTGAATTTGAACCATAAAGTGATTATCTTCATCAGGACTTTGGGAGTGCTATGCTATTTGAGGAGGTCTCCCTCTGGAAGATAGATGATGAGGTTGGGGCTAGCTTCGGCGTAGAGGTGGCAACATAAGGTAAAGCAGAACTATCATCTTACTATAGTTGGACTCATGAGAGTTGAAGTCTGACATTTGAGCGGTGAAAGCAGTAACTACGAAGTATGGTGCATTGTCATAGTTACCTCAGTCTGCGGCATATCACCCTTTCATACAGGCTGAATATTTAATCAACTATGTTGACCTAATTCAATTCAATAAACTTTGACCCGTTCCTAAGCTCGTGCTAATAATTCTGACATTTAAGACAGAACACGCTATTGCCGATAAATATGAGATTTCATATTCACTAAACTGACAATAACCTCAACGAATACACATGTTAAATAGAGAATAGAACTGTACAACTACCCACTGATTAACAAAAATAAACTAGCAACTAAAATAATATTCGGGAAACAAACACATAAATTATTGCATAAACCAGCAACAATGACCACAGCTAACACAGTGCCACTCCGAATAATATAACAAACGCGGCTGAGAGCAAGTCAACCACGTGACGATAGCAGCCTTGAATGTGGCTTCGCTGTTATCGTTGCCATAGCAACAGACTATTTTCGAGCAGCGGTAGTCAACTTTTTCTCGCCGGTGGTGCTAAGCGTCAGACTTCAAATCTCGTATGCCTTAGTATATGTGAACTTTATCTACCTGTGGCAAAGGAGAGGTTCCAGCGTTCCCCTTTAGCATGTAACTGTTAGGTCGATCTGCGTTTCCTCAAACTTTAATGTAGGGTCTCTCTTCTTTCTGTTAGAACTTAAAATGTAGGTTTCCTAGGCAGTCTACGTACATAATGTAATACCTCTCTCAGGGTCTATGTAAAATGTAAGGACACGCGAGTGTGTACCCTCGTTTCCCTTATTCATTTTGATTTCTGGTGACTAAGTTTTATAATTGTAAAATTTTCTACCTTGCTTTTCAGACTTAAACTTTTCATATCTTAGCCACCATGTAGCATGGCTTATCCTCTGTGTCACTGGGTCGTATGCCCTATTAGGTTTTATAACGAGTCTTGTACTAGGTGTGCTTGAGTTCAGCCTCTATTTATTTCCTGTCGACCTTTCAGTTAACCTTTGTTTTATATTTCTTGGTCGTGTAGTATGAGCTTCGGCTGCTGTATTTTTTGTTCTATCAGATTTTCGGGTGGGCTCCCCTATGATATAAGGTTAACGAGTGTGAAAGATGTTTCTGCTTTTAAGAGCAGAAGGTGGAATTTTGTTAAATGTAGCTAGAGGTGTCTTATTATGAAGTCATTAAAGTAAATTCATTAAGCTAATATAAATTCGAGCCTTATTAGGCCATTGTAAACCGTTATTTATACATTGTGGTTCAGGGTTCGAGACCCATCTGATATGGAACTTTAAATTTGAGGGTTCGATTCCTCTCTTGGTAACTTTATTATAGAAATCTCGGTTTCTTTCTTTGTGAACAAAATTTTACATTTTGGAGAGTCCACTGTCGGCTGGGGCTGTAAAATACACCCTCAGTTCGTACGTCAAACGGTTTTGGGGAAATGCTTATTTATTTTCACATTTCACACTCATTTGAACCTCGTATAGAAGAAGTGGAATGTTTTAAGCCCTATCTTCTTTCATGTACGACGTAAAAGCGACCAACCTGTGAAGTTTGTATTTTGTACGTCGAACAGTAACGTAGATTTAATGTTTCTTTAGGGAGCGAATGGTTTTAAATATTTATTAACATCCGGGACATAGAAGAAATCCCTTCATGTAGAATTTTAATTTCGTGTCTGAAACGGTTTAGGAAGAATGGATATTGTATTTTTGAGAGTCAACCACTATCTAAACCTTTTAGGACATAGAAGAAACTTCTCTCATTACGACTTCACACATCATACGGTTTTGGAGGGATGAATAATTTCGCTTCTAGAGATAACCCCATTTAACGCCTTAGGACTGGAATGTTTCAAAATATTTCCTATTTCACACCTAGGATTTAAAACATTTGGAATTTTTCCTTCGTATGTTGGTTTCGGAGGAACGATTTAATATATTTGTTTTCGTATCTTAACCCCCATTTAACTCTCTGAGGAGTTAAATTTGTTTCCAACCATCTGTTATTTAACACCCAGGATATCATTTGAAATTTTAACTTTGTAATTCAAACAGCTCATATAAATGAATATGTATGTCATCATTCCTCACCCCACATTCAAAACCCCTTTAGGGTGTATTGTTTTAAGACCACTTCGTATACAAAATCTAAGAGAGAATTTTGTGTGTGTGGAGGACAGCCTCGATCTTTGATTAAAAACATAGAGATGAAACTTCCTTTGTTATATAGGCCGTTTGTGTTTATTAAGCTTGTGGAATTTGATTAGTCTACAGATTACAATGTAGACATTCAACGTGCACAAGAATACGTAGGTACCATTAATGGTATACAGTCTCAAAAATGTTCCTCCGGTCGTGTATAATTATTTTAGTTAAAGCTCTGAGTTTTGCAAATAAAGTTTTTGGCAATAAATAAAATGCATTAGAAATTCTGTCGAGTACCTTGGCTGTTGTGAAGACTTAGTTTTAGAATGTCAAAACCTTATACATGATTCCAATCTCTATATACGCGGAATATTTTGAATTACATCATATTTGACACATACGAACTTTTCTGCTAGTGTATTTAACAATTTATTCCCTTCCTCCATGAGAAGGCTGCCCATGAAGACAAAGTATGCTAAATGCATTATTCTCTTAGCTGTAGATATGGTGCCTCGTAACTGAAATAGAGGCTTTCAAGGTTCACAAGTCATTGATGGAGAAACTGAACATTTCACGGAATTTCTGGAACACTCTGAGAATTTAGAAAAATAAGTTGGTGTCGATATCTCCGTTATTGAAAATCCCATGAATAAACATAGAACAAATTTTATGAGATATCTAATTCCATTTAATACGAAAACAGAACTTCGATATCTTCAATAGATTAGACGTTATTTCGGTGTAACGGTGAATATCTCCGCATACTTACAGAAATTGACCATGAACAATAATCTCCATTGTTGATCATAGTGAAAATAATGTATTACTGGGCACTTAGATGATTACTCAGGATAAATTATACTCTTATCGTCGTCTCGGAAATCGTTGATGGGAAGCACTCAATTAGCTGAAATTTCCTTCATATAACATCCATCAACTTTTGTAGAGTTCTTCTTACATCGGCTGGAAAACCGAACACGTTGACGGAGTTAAGCATTCTCTCTGGACACTGGCGAGGAAGCAAACTAATTATCGACGCTCACGTCTTGTGGCACTTGCTCTCTTAATTATAGCTGTACTGCTGGAATGAATAATAACACGTGGATTTTATGCTCATCAGTACCTAGAATATCGGTTATGTTTGTGTTTCCCTTGGAATCTAGGCAATAAACTGCTTCATAAATCTCACATCCTTCATTACGGAAGTCTTGGTCCATATTGTATGATGGCGCGCAGAACGGGCAATAGCGCATCAGGCACGCAGGGTAAAAATCCCACTGTCGGCAGCCCTGAGGCTGGTTTTCCGTAGTTTTCCATTTTCACACCAGGCAAACGGTGGGGTTGTACCTTAAAATGAAGGCTACGCTCGCTTATTTTCAACTCCTAGCCTTTTTCTATCCCATTGTCACCATAACACCAACATCCCCTCTTCCGCCGTTTTTCCCACATCCTTAGTGTATATCACATGTAAACAGCCTCATGACGTTAACCCTATGTGAAGGAACGTATTTGCAATTGAATGTTTCTGTGACTGGTAGTGTTTTATGAGCTACAATTTTCAGAACAGATTTATTATTATTTATTTGTACATCATTAAAATAATAATCATAAATCAAGTCATAAATCTAAGACTAACACTCCTCACAGCACCTTCCATCAAAGATTAAGGTGTAATGTCCTTTTTTTTTGACAACTCGCACATTTCTGAATGTCTTGCAGCCTGCTGCGGGTCCCTCATCAACAGGTAGTTCCTCTTGTGATAGTCCTGCCGTTTTTCTTCTCCGTCGTCCATCTCAGGTAATAGGGGCAACTGCAGAGGAGTGTCAAAGTGGGAGTAGCTGGCCGACGTTGATGACGTCTTCATTTGACTAGTGTTCCTTCTTAGGGGATTTTGTTCGCATTCTCTCTATCCAACAAGATCGTAGTTGTCGAACTTTCCAATTAACTGTAGCTTTCTGCCATAGTTTCTTGTGGGCTGTGGGCTGTGCCTTTCACGAGCGCTGCGATCATGATAGCTTCTGGCCTTCGAAGTAGTTAGTCGTATATGTCTTGTACTACCGGGATTAGAGATTGCTATATTTTAGGCAATGTAGTCTTGAATCTTCAGCTATTTCAAATTTGTGATGGTGAGGCACCCATACCTGAGAGTGGACGATTATTCTGGTGCAGAATCGTTGTACAATAGTCGCTGCGATCCTCCGCACACTTATTTCCGCACATGGCCTTCTCATGCGTGCAATTACTTTGTGCTTAATGAGGAATGCTTGTGATAAGTGTCAGGTATATTTTCGGAGGAATAAAATTGTCAGCATTGCTAAGATACAAATGCAACATTATCTGGGACATTTTCCACAGGGCATCCAAATATACAGAAGAGTTTTTGAAGTCCACTGTCAACTTCAACTCAACATTTTGTTGCGCAATGGTCTCACTTCTAACCAGCGGAAAGGTAGTTATTTAAGCTCCAGTGGAAGTTGTTCTAAAATCCATAATATTTGTTAGTATTTTGCTAAATTTAACAGTATGAGGTAATATATCATTTTTACGGACATAATTTGCATATTTTTCGCATGTGCAGCATTTCTTACAGTGTTCTAAACTACCTTCACGCAAATTCGGTCAGTAATATAACCGTCTGGCTTCTGAAATATTTTCTTTTAATTACCAAAGTGGCCCATGTTTAACCCATTCATGATTGATGAACTCAGAGCAACTGGTACTAAAAATATTGATCAAAAAGGATCAGCGGATGAGGACTGCAGAAGATCTTGATCTGACAAGAGACTCCTGAAGCGCCTTAACAACAATCTTACGAAGACCACTGGACACACTAACCAAATTGCACATCAGTTACTCCTGAACGGACAGGCAACCTATGAAGTGAGAATGCCCAAAATACGAAAAGAGTGCGTGGAAGAAAGAAACTATCTCACTGTACCCTGCACCACGATGGAATTGGACAAGGCTATTAAAGAATGTAAAATCGGCAAGTCAGCGGGCCTGGACGGCATTCGATCAGAACAAATTAAGCATTTTGGACCAAAAACAAGGAATAGGTTCTGTAGCTCTTCATCAACTGTATGAGCAGAAGTCAGATACCGAAGGTATTGGGAAGAAGCAGAGTAATTGCCCTACTGAAACCTGGTAAGGAAAGGAAACAGCCAAAAGATCTCAGACCCATAGTTCTTCCGTGTCACCTCTAGAAATTACTGGAAAGAATAACACTCAATCGCATTTAACCTGTGATTGACCCATTATTTATACCACAGTAAGCCGGCTTCCGTCCCAGTAAAAGCTATACTTCGCTTAAGTGCGGCCAGTATCCAGTAATCGGGAGATAGGTGGTTCGAACCCCACTGTCGGCAGCCCTGAAGATGGTTTTCCGTGGTTTCCCATTTTCACACCAGGCAAATGCCGGAGCTGTACTTTAATTAAGGCCACGGCCGCTTCCTTCCCATTCCTAGGCCTCTCCTATCCCATCGTCGCCATAAGACCTATTTGTGTCGGTGCGACGTAAAGCAAAAAAAAAAAAAAAAAAAAAAAAAAAACTATACTGAGCAACTTCTGAATCTCACATTGTTTGTAGAGGACGGAGTTGAATCCCGCAAGGTTACTGGTGTAGCCTTTGTGGATTTTTTGGCAGCGTATGATACTGTCTGCCGTCAGCAACTTCAGGCCAAGGTCTTCAATTTGAAAAAGGATGGTGGGCTTACGAGGCTAAGCGCCACTCTTCTACAGAATCGCAGGCTTTTCGTCGACTTCCAGGGACAGCGTAGCCGATGAACACTACATAATAATGGTCTACCTCAAGGAAGCGTATTGGCTCCAATACTGTTCAACATATATACAAATGGCCAGGCAACAAGGCCAAAATACCAGAAGTTTCTTGTATTCTGATGATCCTGCCCAGGCCACACAAAGCGCCATCTTCGAAACAGTGAAAATTAATCTCGCCACTCCCCTCAAAAACTTATCCAGGTATTATGGTGAAAATTAGCTCAGACGTAATCCATCAAAGATATAAAATTGTGCCATTCATTTGAGAAACAAACAATCACAAGCTGAAAGTCATGTGGTCAAGTGTCGAACTACAGTTGTGTGACACTCCAGAATATCTGGGAGTAAAGCTTGACAGAACTTTCAAGAAACACTGTATGAACTGTAAACAGAAAGTCTCCACACGGAATAACCTGTTGCGCAAACTGGCTGGATCGAAGCGGAGTAGTCAAACACAAACTATACGCGCATCAGCAATAGGCCTTAATCACTCCGTTGTGGAATATGCATGTCTCGTTCGATACTCGTCACCTCATGCCATACCGATGGATGTGGTCCTCAATGTGACCTGTCAAACGGTAGCAGGTTGTTTAAAGTCTACTCCGGTCGGCAAGCTCTATCACCACCTCATATTCGAAGAGAAGTGGCTACAAACAAGGAGAGGACGTGAGCTGAACAAGAACATGCTCATGTACAAAATGGCCATTTACCCACAGAGTTCAGAGACTGAAGCCCAGGAACAGTTTTTTACGTACGTCCCAAGAACTAATTGGATCAGCCAAAAAACCAAGATTACAGCTATATAAAGCAAGGTCCCAACATCCCTGGACTGAGAGCCGTAGCTGAATGCTTACCACCTGGCTACAAAGAGAACTGGACAGCATGGACATCGTTGAATAGGTTGAGATCAGGTGTGGGGCAGATCCAAAGTTACCTCAGCGAGATGAGTAAAATGCAAGGACAAGTTTTCCCCACTATTACACCATGGGGTGTACAAAATTCCCTGTACTTGTGGCAAAGTATACATTGGCCAAACATGCCGGTCCATTGGTACTGATATCAAGGAACACCAACGAAATATCCATCTCAACCAGCCAGACAAGTCAGCAATATCTGAATACGCCCTATCAACGGGTCATGATGTCGTGTTCCAAGATGTTAGAGCTCTTAACCACACCAAATACTACAGGTCCAGGATTATACGGGAAGCTGTAGAAATACATATAATATCCCAACAATTTCAACAGTGAACAATTCCTATCCTCGACGCTAGATGGGGCTTCATTTATTCCATCCCAGATCCGGTCGAATGACTGGAAACAGGCTGTGGATTTTCAGTTCTCTTCCTGTCCTTTCAATATTGTTATTTCATTTCGGTGTTTTCCAAGTTCGTACTCTCCTCGTCACGAGCGGATTCATTCTACGCCTAGTGAGTCATCTAGTGACGAACAAGAGTTCCTATTACTGTAGACCAACGGCAAAGCATTCTTAAATTCAAACCTTCATTATTAGAGAAGTCTGGAACGTGAACGGACGCAATTATCCTCTGAAGATAGGGAACAAAGCTCTCTACGAAATGTAACGCTTCGTCCAAAAGTTTATTATAATGCCTACAATGATAATAATAATAATAATAATAATAATAATAATAATAATAATAATAATAATAATAATAATAATAATAATAATAATAATAATAATAATAATAATAATAATAATAATAAGAGGGTAGCCCAACTCAGGGAGTGGCGCTTCTGCCTTCAGCAGCCTCAAGTCCCTCTGGCCCGTATGGTGGCACCTGGTAAAGGTCGGTAGGCAGGACACCTTAGTCGGAGAGATGGCAGCCTCTCTGAGGGAAGGAAAATCTGAAACGAACCTACCTTTGCAGCGTCTGACCCGCAGCGGGTGGCTACAGGCAGCGTCTGTACTCCGTCTTAGAGGCGGCTGAAATATTACACCTGATTGTAGGTATGAAAGGCCAACAAATGGCAAATAAGTTAATATGACGCACGCACGAAGTTAAATGAGAGCCTAGGAGAAAAGATCGCCTGGGGAACTCCAGGGCAAATCTGGAACCGGTGCTGGATGTGACAGCAGATGAGCCATCAGTGGTCAAGAGCTGCATAGGCTTGGGTATGTGGGTATGTGGGAAACTGTGAGTGAGATTTCTAGATCTTAATGGGCGGGTAGGAGATAGGGATCTGCGCTCAGATGGCCTTCACTTAAACCGCAGTAGTACGTATAAGTTAGGAAATTTGTCTGGAAGGGTTATAGGGAGGTACATTCAAGGGAAACAGGGTGGTCTAGGGAGCGATGATAAGGGTACAGGGATCTGGAAGTCAAGCAGAGATGACATAAAAATGTTAAGTGTTGAACTGTAGAAGTATTGCAAAGAAAGAAATCGAATTAAGCAATTTAATAGATATTATATACTTACCAGATATTGTAAGAGGAATTGAATCATGGCTGAGAAATGATATAATGGATGCAAACATTTTCTCGCGGAACTGGAGTGTGTATCGTAGAGATAGGATAGGAATGGTGGGAGGGGGAGTATTAATTCTGATGAAAGAAGAATTTGTAAGCTAGGAAAAAGTTAAAACTGACAAACATGAAATTGTAGGTGTAACACTCATTTCTAAAGGTAATAGGCAACGCTAACGCTGATTCAGAATTATTTGATAAGATAATCAGCTATGTGGGAAACGACATGGAAAAGAATGCAATTGTAGCGGGGATGTGAATTTACCAAATGTCAATGCAAACGACAGGAAACATGACCAACAAATGGCAAATAAGTTAATATGGGAAGGACAAGTGATTCAGAAAGTGATGGAACCAACAAGAGGGAAGAATATCATGGACGTGGTGCTGGTAAAACCAGATGAGCTCTATAGAGAAACCAAATTAACAGATGGCATTAGTGACCATGAAGCTGTTTTGTCGTAGTTAAAAATAAATGTTATAGAAAGGAAAGTCTTCAAAGTAGGACTATTAGACAGTACCATATGGCTGATAAAGCAGACACGAGGCAGTTTTTAAAAGTAGCTATGATCGGTGGAAAACGGTAAATACAAATGTAAACAGACTCTGGGATGGGTTTAAAGCAATAGTTGAGGAATGTGAAAACAGGTTTGTACCTTTAAAGGTGGTAAGGTATGGTAAAGACCCACCTTATTATAATAGAAAATAATGAGACTGAGAAGGAGGTACAGATTGGAAAGAAATAGAGTTAGAAATGGCTGTGGAAGTAAGGAGAAATTGAAGGAACTTACTAGGAAATTGATTCTATCAAAGAAGTCAGCTAAGGTTAACATGATGGCATGCATAATTGGTGGTCATACAAATTTTAGTGAAAAATGGAAGGGTATATATAGGTACTTTAAGGCCGAAACGGGTTCCAGGAAGGACATTCCTGGAATCATAAATGAACAAGGAGAGTGTGTTTTGTGAGGTTCTTCATAAGGCAGAAGTATTCAGTTAGCAGTATGTAAAGATTGTTGGTTAAAAGGATAATATCCAGATAGAGGAGGTGACTAATGCTAAAGAAGTATTAAAAATTACCTATGACAGCAATGACATTTACAGTAAGATATAAAAGTTGAAAACTAGAAAAGCAGCTGGAATTGATAAGGTTTCGGGGGATATAGTACCATATCTGAAGTACTTGTTTGATTATTGTTTGCATGAAGGAACTTGTCCGACTCGTTGGCTGAATGGTCAGCGTACTGACCTTCGGTTCAGGGGGTCCCGGGTTCGATTCCCGGCCGGGTCGGGGATTTTAACCTTCATTGGTTAATTCCATTGGCGCGGGGCCTGGGTGTTTGTGCTGTCCCCAACATCCCTGCAACTCACACACCACACATAACACTATCCTCCACCACAATTACACGCAGTTACCTACACATGGCAGATGCCGCCCACTCTCATCGGAGGGTCTGCCTAACAAGGGCTGCACTCGGATAGAAATAGCCGCACGAAATTAATGAAGGAACTTTACCAAAAGAATGGAGAGTTGCTATAGTAGCCCCTGTGTATAAAGGAAAGGGTGATAGACATAAAGCTGAAAATTACAGGCCAGTATGTTTGATATGCGTTGCATATAAGCTCTGGGAAAACATTCTTTCTGATTATATTATACATGTTTGCGAAATTAATAACTGGTTCGATAGAAGGCAGTTCGAGTTTAGGAAATGTTATTCCACTGAAGCTCAACTTGTAGGATTCCGTATACCTTGGATTCAGGAGATCAAATGACTGTATTGCGACTGACCTGCCTAAAGCATTTGACAGGGTGGATCATGGGAGACTACTGGCAAAAATGAGTGCAATTGGACTAGACAAAATAGTGACTGAAAGGGTTGCTATATTTCTAGAAAATAGATCTCAGAGAATTAGATTAGTCGAAGCGTTATCTGACCCTGTAATATTTAAGAGGGGAATTCTTTTAGGCAGTATTAGTGGACCTTTATGTTTTCTTACACATATAAATCATATGAGTAAAGAAGTGGAATCAGAGATAAGGCATTTTTCAGGTGATGTTATTCTGTATAGAATAATAAGTTACAAGATTGTGAGCAACTGCAAAATGACCTCGATAATGTTGTGATATGGACAGCAGGCAATGGTATGATGACAAACGGGGTTAAAAGTAAGATTGTGAGTTTCGCAAATAGGAAAAGTCCTCTCAGTTTTAATTATTGCGTTGATGGAGTGAAAGTTCATTATGGGGATCACTGTAAGTACCTAGATATTAATACAAGGAATGGTCTTCATTGGGGCAATCAGATAAATGGGATTGTAAATTAAGGGTACAGATCTCTGCACATGGTCTTGAGGGTGTTTAGGGGTTGTAGTAAGGATGAAAAGGAGAGGGCATATAAGCCTCTGGTAAGATTTTAACTAGAGTATGGTTCCAGCGTATGGGACCCTTACCTGGATCATTTGATTCAAGAAATGAAATATATCCAAAGAAAAGCAGCTCGATTTGTTCTGGGTGATATCCGACAAAAGAGTAGCGTTACAAAAGTGTTGCAAAGTTTGCTCTGGGAAGACTTGGGAGAAAGAAGACGAGCTGCTCGACTAAGTGGTATGTTCCGAGCTGTCAGTGGAGAGATGGCGTGGAATGACATTAGTAGACGAATAAGTTCGAGTGATGGTTTTAAAAGTAAGAAAGATCACAATATGAAGATAAAGTTGGAATTCAGGAGGAAAAATTGGGGCAAATATTCGTTTATAGGAAGGGGAGTTAGGGAATGGGATAACTTACCAAGGGATAGGTTCAATAAATTTCCAATTTCTTTAAAATCATTTTCAAAAAGCTAGAAAAACAACAGATAGGTAATCTGCCACCTGGGCGATTGCCCTAAATGCAGATCAGTATTTATTCATTTATTCATTTATTTATTTATTTATTTATTTATTTATTTATTTATTTATTTATTTATTTATTTATTTATTTATTTATTTATTTATTTATTTATTTATTGATACGTGTCTCAACTGCAGATAGCAATTGACCACTGATGCTATTAAAGGAAGGCAATGCATTAAGTATGATTCTGAAATGAATGAAGACCTAATGCGTTGTTTCTATCAGTCTACGAATGCGGAAGGAGAGAAAAAGATACAGAAAAATATTTCATGTGTTGTTCACTAAACTGTGTTCCCATCTTAGCAACAATGGGAGAGAACAAATCCTGGTTGACCGGAAAAAGCGATCATCACTAACGATCCTCTGCCAACTACTGTACTGACTACTATCGAGAACGACTTAGTCAAAGTACTATGCAGAGAAAGGGATGACGATGAACCTCAAATAATGAACCTAGATGTGCCGCCTATACTTCATGATAGTGAAATAAGCCTGCAAACTACTTACAAGTTCAAAGAGCTTGAGCGCAATTTTCAGACTGCGTGGATTGAATTTAAAGGTACTGATCCGACAGCCAGACATCTACTCCCCAATCTCCGAATAAATAAATGGCTGAGAGAACTCGTTGAACATCTGAATGTGCACATACTACCTCAGCACATCCAAGAATGCCTGCTCTGGTGTTGCAGTAGTTAGATCCTTGGGACTAAAGACACGGCCTCAGGATTCTCAACCGTAACGGGTTCTTGATAATGATCCTCTATGGATGAGGAGAATCAAAGAAAAGGTGGAGACCATCAGGGAAATCTTAGGACGTCTCTTTCAGTGCAAGAAGAACATCAACAGACCAAGGAAACTGGTGAAGGAAGTCAGGAAAATCATTCGACCACTCAAAATACGGGACCTGACCCACGACAAACTGACCGACATCGTAGACCTTAATATCCAGCGACTGAATGTGGTGTCTAGTAGACAGCGAAGATATAGAGAAAGTTTGAGAAGGTAGCAGGAAGACAAGATCTTCCAGACCAGTCGGAAAACATTCTACAGATCTCTGCTGACAAAAGGTAAAGGAACAGAAGACCAAGTTTGAAGTCAGCACAAAGTGGAAAATTTATGTTCGGGAGTCTGGGAAAATCCTGAAAGGTATCAAAGAGATGTTTCTCGGCTGGATGGTGAGAATCTAATGCCATGCCAAGTGTGAGGATAACATCCAAGAACTTAAAAGAATGCTTCCAAAAACCAGCGAAATGGAAATCACGAGCTCCAGATAAAGTACAATGTTACTGGAATGAAGTCCTTACAAGCACACATCAAGTGCTATGCAGTCTTCTAGAACATCTCTTATGAGAACCAAGAAGGTGCATCAGACTTCTTAACAAAATATATCACCTACTTGCTTTCTAAGGACGAAGATAACAGTAATCCCTCCAAGTGCAGACCAGTCACCTGTCCGCCAACTCTGTTCAAGAAGAAAACTTACCACATGGCCTGTATTGACTGTAAGAAGTCCTTCGATTCAGTCCCACAATTTACATCGCGAAAGTCCTCAGAATTGTATAAAGTGCACTCCGGTAGTTGTTAACTACCTGCAGTCAGCAATGTCGGAAAATGCAACACGATTCCGACTTGGACAACATCAGGAGATGAATATTTCACTGTGGCTCCCTCATTACTTTGTGGTTTTGTCTAGATCTTAACCCACTGAACCGAACGCTCATAGCACGGTCAGTGGATACAACACGATGACATTTGAAACGAACCACAAATCAAGTCTGCCAGTAATCATCCAGCTTCTGGCCTTAACGCAGAGATTCTCTCATAATATACACATGGATTTCGGAGTGCAGAAATTTAGAGTAGTTCACTTGAAACAAGGAAAACTTTGAAACTACCGATGGATTTCAGATCTCTGAAAAGGAAGCGATGGAAGTTATTGAACCAGGAGTATTTTACAAATACTTGGCGTTCCATCAGCTTAAAGGGATCAGTGATTCAACCATCAAAGGAAGACTAAAGGCTGCTCTTCTTAAGAGAGCTACAGCTCTTTCAAAATCATTCCTAAGTGCGGCAGAGGAATAAAGGCAATTTACTCTTTTGCAATCCCTGTTCTCATCTGTTCATTTTGTATCATTAAGTGGTCTGAAACAAATTTATTGGACTTAGAGAGACAACTGAGGACATATATGATAACAAACAGAATGCTCCATCCTAAGTCTGCAATTGAGCAAATGAAGTTGCCACGTCTGAATAGAGGAAGAGAAATACTCCACCTCAGGAAGATATGCCACAGACAGAGAGGAAATTTATGTTGACACCTCCATTCAAAGCGAGATCAAAATCTATTCGCAACTGTCTGTTATGCTCATGAAGAGTATACTCCTCTCAATCGTAAAAAGATGTTCACTGCTCCAACTATAGCATGCCTGGAAGCAGAAAGAACTCCATGGTTCATATCCTCACCATCTAAATTAACCATGTGTTAACAGACCGAAATCCACTTTCTGGCTAACACATGGCTACCTCCACGGAGAAACAGAAGGCTTCTCGATAGCAATCCAGGATAGAGTCATGAACACCCGAAAGTCTGTGAGTTCGTGTCTATGTAACGGGTAATCTCACGAACTACTGGGCTGGTTTTGAAATTTCTTCCACCATTTGAAAGATATCAGCACTTCGGGTAAGCTACAGTATGTATCATCCGGAATATCAAAGGGTTCCTGTGAGAAACGTGATGTGGGCTGTTTGGCACATTACCATACGCTACTACAGTCGAAATATCAAATTTGTCTTATACGGATAAGATAAAGCTCATTTTATGCCTCACGATGCGAAGAACAGAACTAGGTTTTCGAGATACTGGCACTACAGCCTCCCGCTATAGAAATAGTATGAAGAAATGACCGGGCGTAAACATGGCAACGTCAGTTCAAGGGTTCTAGGAACGCGGGTGAGTGCAGGCAAGGCCGAGGAGAGATTCTGTTTAAATTTTATACTCATAGCTAGCGTTAATATGCGAGGTACTTATTGTTTCTGGATCCACATTTCCATACTCTTATCACCATAATGGTTGTGAATAGCACCAAAGTGTTGCTTTCGCTATTTACAAAGCCGAGAAACAAAAGGAATATCCTCAACAAAACCTGGTCGTAGCCAGGGTCATGGCCCTTTTCATGTAATATAAAATAGCATGTCTTATCAAACATCACCATATTCAAAAAACCGCCAGTAAAATTTATAAATTCCTTCTGTTGATGTAATTCACATTAATGTATATATATATATATATATATATATATATATATATATATATATATAGCAGCTTTATTCTATGTTTTTCAGTTCATTGCCTTTATAGACGAAGAAACCGGCAGTTTTCTCACAGACGTGTTTCTGTGTTCTATCACAGCTTCATATGGCACATTTAAGTAACTTCGACCGAACAGGTGGCCACGCAGTTTGGATCACGTAGGAAGTGTAGGTGGTAAGAACGGTAGGGGTAGACCAAGGTATGAATATGACAAGCAGATTAGAGCAGATGTAGGATGCAATAGTTACGTAGAAATGAAAAGGTTAGCACAGGATAGGGTGGCATGGAGAGCTGCATCAAACCAGTCTATGGACTGATGACTCAAACAACAACAACAGCTATCAGTTTGCATTCAGAACATAGTGGGTTAGAATTGGTAGCCCTGAAGATGGTTTGCAGTTGTTTTCCATTTTACATCCGGCAAATGCTGGGGTTGTACCTTAAGGCCATGGTCGCTTCCTTCCCACTTTATCCCTTTCCCATCGCTCCATAAGACCTATTTGTGTCGGTGCGACGTAAAGCAAACTGTAAATATATATATAAATTACTAATTTCATTCGTCATAAACATTAATGTATTAATAGGAGCTTTGTTCTGTGTTGTCACCAACGAGCTAGAATAACATAGAGGGGCTGCATGGCATGCCTGACATCAGCGCTCCCTGCGGAAGCAAGTTGTTAAGGGGCAGCCATGTTAACGGTTGTCAAAACAAAGAGAATTGGCGCGAGAACATATGTTGAGGTGACAGGGAGATCGTGCATGCCAATTTAATTTCCTAAGTTTTCGTAAGTTTTAAGAAGTGAAAAGATAGATTCTTAATTTCAAGAATGCCAGCCGTATGCTCAGCGTACGGTTGTAGGCTACTAACCGGAGTAATACAACCAAGGATATATTGTATTTTAAATATTACTGAATGATAGCCGAAATTCCTTTTTGTAATTTCTGTTTGTAGTTAAACTCATTTTATTGTTTACACAGCGAAAGTACATGTATGAAACAAATGACCGACGGCGATTGTTGGCAAATGTCGTTCCAACCCTATTTAATTTTCATTCACGTTTACAAACAAAGAAAATGGAGCGACCACCACGAAGGAAACGTAACCACGAAAAGTCACCTATTTCGGTTAAACGTACACCAAGTATGGTAAATACAGAATTTGTGAAATTTATGCAGCCTTTATTGCAGATGACTGTCAGTTGCATAGGTATTTAAAACTAGGCTAGACCTACACTTCATAATGGACAACTTTCAAAGTTAACCTTCAGCTAGTAATCCCAGTATCATATGGTAACGGGAAGAACACGATATGCCCCCTATAGGGACCGTGCGTATAGCGAGTGCTGCCATCTGGTGGCTTAATCTGAAGTAACTGGTAGGAGCGGTAGGAGCATTTTTCACCATCGAGTAAGTGAATCGTGTTTTTTATTTTACTAGCTTTAAGTCTTTGACTGTTCACATTGCTTACTGAGGTGGCCTACGTTTTGATTAGGTTCTTTCAGCATATTCTCTAAGCATGAACCAAACTCATAGTACAGTACCAGTAAACGCAGTAAATGTTACGTGAACTGTTCCGTGCACGGTTGTAATTACACCTACTAAAACAGCTCACCAGAAACGATTTTTTTTTCCTTTTCCAGCCGCAGCTGCCCATAAGATCAGAAGGGAAGCATGGATAACATCTTTAAATCGTTCAACACTTGATGGAAAACCGTGGGTTCCTGCCAGTAATTCCAGAATCTGCATCCGACACTTCATTGATGGAACACCTACCAGAGACCCTGATAGTCCTGGATATAAACCTACTTTGCATATATTACGAGGAAGAACTAATGAGGACGAAATACAGAGGAAACTGACAGTTTTTTTTAATCTTCTTCGCCTGATCTTTTTTTTTTTAATAACAACTTTTTATTGATACAAATACATGCTTACAAGTTTTACAGTTGGTAGGTTTACATGTCTCCTGGTCTACAGTAAGTCCGTTCCACTTCCACTACCACTTGTCAGTTCTGGAACATTCTTACATTGCTATGACATTAATTGATGACCATTAACGACCTGGTCTTGGGTAAAAAAAAGAATAGTTCTTGTGCCTAATCCTTCGGCGCAGTTGGTACACATACAGAATACAACACCAATAATGACATAGATGACAGTACAAATTTAACAAACAATGTCTTAGTAGAAATATAGAGAGTTAAAAAAAAAAAAAAAGTAAAAGGTCTCTTTTTACTTTGGTAACTTGGCACTATTGAAGTTTGTTAGAAAGCATTATTATGTAAGCGTTAGGATGAAAATAAATACAAATAATAAAATAAAATAGCAACACACTCTTTTTGGCTTTACCGAGCTGAAACAGTAGCACAAGTTTCGGAGAATTACAAAAGACATTAAAAATAAATAAGTTACTTAATTATTCATGTTGTTTTCAGTAGAGAAGTCTTCCATGATTGAGTACAATAACGGACTATATTCCCCCACATATTTAGCTTTTGGTGACGATAAAACTTGACCAATACCATCTTGAATATCTGGACACAAACTATTGTGTCGAGAGTTCCAAGTTCCAGGAGTTTTTAATACTGTATGCACGTACACTGCAAGCACTAACACGAGCACAGATGTAAAATGAGCTGAAGTTGTCCCAAAGGTGGGGCGGACAAGCCATTCCGGTGGTACTTCAAAATGTTGGGATCGAGCAGTCCGTTTGATGATGTACGTCACATATCGCCAAGCTTGCGTAACACGGGCACAATCATGCAGACGGTGGAGAAGAGTGTCTTCTCCTCTGCGACACACAATACATAGTGAACTTTCTGCCATACGAATATTATACAGTTTACTATTTGTCGGCACAATATCATGAACAACTATATACCACTTGCTTGAAGTTCAAGAGGAAGAACCCGATGCGTAATATTCCTCCAGATGCGATTCCAGTTGCATACCAAAATAGACTGCTGAATCCTGGGAGCTACATATTGGCTACGCTGCAGAAACATATAGATGCTTCTCGAGGTCACGCTATTGTTCATAAAAGTTTGTGGTAGATAGCTCATTTCATATTTCAAATATCGCGCATGAGGGGCGAATTTATCTACATCATGGAAAGGGGGAGGGTTAGGCAACTGCTGTAAACTGCACCACTGTTGGAGAAAATTTTGAGAATACGGATGACCTTCACCAATAAGGAATTTTATGTGTCGATTGAGGAATAAGGCTGTCACATGGTTCTGAATATTCTTGAGTCCTAATCCACCAGTAGATCTTGACAGAGTTAAAGTATCACGATTCTCCCTTAGGATTGAACCTTGCCATATGTACCATCCTACAGCAGACATTATCTTAATACCGGATACCCGAGGCAGAGGTAGGATTTGACCCATGTAACCCAGTTTACTGATTATGTATGTATTCATGTACTGAATTCTTTGCAGTAATGATAAATTCCTGTATTTTTCTCGCTGTAACAGTCCGCGTATCACATTCACTGTTTTGCCCCAGTTACGCTGGATCATTTGGTGAATACTGTTAAAACAACTAAGGCCTAAGATTTTTACCTCGTTCTGAACTGTTGCCCAGTTTAACAAAGGTTTATCTATATATATAAAATAACTTGTCCTGACTGACTGACTGACTGATTCATCATCGCCGAGCCAAAACTACTGGACATAAAGAAATGAAATTTTGGGGATATATTCATATTAAGATGTAGGTGCTCGCTAAGAGAGGATTTTTTGATATTCCGTCGCTAAGGGGGTGAAAACGGGGGTGAAATTTAAAAAAGAGTGTACCTATAGCTCAAAACTTTAAAAGTGTACAGATGTAAAAATTGGTATTTAGAATCTTCTTTTAAAATAAGGATACACGTATTTTTTTGTTTTCTGAAAACCCCAATAGGAGGGGTGAACAAGGGTGAAAATGGGGAAAAATGAGTTGAATGCCTTCAATCAGGATACCGGTACTTATATCTCAGAAACTGAAGATATTACAGACCTGAAAATTGGTACTTTTGATCTCTTTTAAAAATAAAGAAATACGTATTTTTTGTTTTTGGAAAATCCAATTAATGGGAGGGTGAAAAGGGGGTGAATTTTTAAAATGAGTGAATCTATATCTCCAAACTTTTAAAGTTTGCAGATGTAAAAATTGGTATTTAGAATCTTCATTAAAAATAAAGAAACACGTATTTTTTGTTTTCGGAAAATCGCAATAGGAGGAGTGAAAAGGGGTGGAAAAAGGGTTGAATGCCTTTAATGAGGCTACTTATATCTCAGAAACTGAAGATATTACAGACCTGAAAATCGGTGTTTGGGATCTCCTTTAAAAATAAAGAAACACGTATTTTTTGTTTCTGGAAATCCAATTAAGGGGGGGGGTGAAAAGGGGGTAATATTTTAAAATGAGTGTATCTATATCTCTAAACTTTTAAAGGTTATAGATGTGAAAATTGGTATTTAGAATCTCCTTTAAAAACAAAGAAACACGTATATTTTGTTTTCGGAAAATCCTAATAAGAAGGGAAGAAAAGGTTGAAGAAGGGGTCGAATGCTTTTCATGGGTCGAATGCCTTTAATGAGTCTACTTATATTTCAGAACCTGAAGATATTACAGACTTGAAAATTGGTATTTGGGATCTACTTTAAAAGTAAGGAAACACGTATTTTTTCGTTTTTGGAAAATCCAAATATTGGGGGTGAAAAGGGGGGTGAATTTTTTAAAATGAGTGTGTCTACATCTTAAAACTTTAAAATTTACAGATGTAAAAATTGGTAGTTAGAATCTCCTCTAAAAATAAAGGAACACATATTTTTTTGTTTCCTGTAAATCCCAATAGGAGGGGTGTAAAAGGGGGAAAAATGGGTTGAATGCCTTTAATGAGGATACATATATCTCAGAAACGAAAGATATTACAGAACTGAAAATTTGTATATGGGATCTCCTTTAAAAATAAAGAAACACGTATTTTTTAGCTTTTGGAAAATCCAATTAATGGCGGTTAAACAGGAGTGACAAATTGGGGTGAATTTTTTGAAAGACTATATCTACAGAATATCTTGGAATCGTAAAATGTTACAGACGTAAAAAGTGGGTGTTTGGAATCTCCTGTAAATGTAAAGAAACATAGGTGATTTGTTTTTGGAAACTCCACTTAAGGGGAACTCAAAAGGGGTGAAATTTTGAAATGAGAATTTTTACAGCATATCTATAAAATTTAACATGTTACAGAAGTGAAAAATGGTATTTTTTATCTCTATTAAACATAAAGAAACGTGTATTTTTAATTTTCGGAAATATCACCTGGGTGGAGGGGGGGGGGGGTAAAAGTCACTGAAAATGGTGTTGAATTCTTTTAATTAGGCTACTGATATATCAAAAATGCAGATTTTACAGACGTGAAATTTGATATTTTCAATCTGCTTTAAAAGTAAAAATACATGTATTCTCTAAAAATCCAATGAAGCGGGGAGGGGGGGGGGTGAAAGAATTGAAAAATTAATTGGCTTAATTGTATGAGAATACATACATCTAATAAAAACTAAAGTTATTACAGATGTGAAAATTCTTATTTGGATCTCCTTTAAAAACAAAGAAAAAGGCGTTTTGGGCGGGAAAACATCTTGGAGGGCGGGAGTGTAAAGGAGTTGAATTCCTTTCATGATGACACATAAATCAAAAACTGAAGAAGTTAGAGTCGTGATAATTGGTATTTAGAAGATCCTTTACTATTAAAGAAACAAGTATTTTTTTCGGGAAAGTTCACTTAGGGGGGGGGGGGGAGTAGTGTGAAATGAAGTGAAAAAAGTAAATTACTTTTATGGGGATACTTATATCTCAAAACTGAAGGTAATAGACGTGAACATTGGTGTTTGGAATCTCCCTTAAACATAAAGAAACAAGCCTTCTTTTAATTTTTTTGGGGGGGGGGGGTGGCATTAAATAAACTTAACGGCGGTGGGGTGTAGAAGGAGGTGAGACCAATTGATTTTACTGTTATTAATGTACTTATAAGGATCCTCCGTTGCTCAGGCGGCACCGCTCCGGCCTCTCAAAGCTGGGTTCCGTGGTTCAAATCCCGGTCACTCCATGTGACATTCGTGCCGGACAAAACGGAGGCGGGATAGGTTTTTCTCCGGATACTCCGGTTTTCCCTGTCATCAGCCATTCCAGCAACACATAATAGTTGTTGTTGTTTGAGTCATCAGTCCATAGACTGGTTTGATGCAGCCCTCCATGCCACCCTATCCTGTGCTAACCTTTTCATTTCTACGTAACTATTGCATCCTACATCTGCTCTAATCTGTTTGTCATATTCATACCTTGGTCTACCCCTACCGTTCTTGCCACCTACACTTCCTTCAAAAACCAACTGAACAAGTCCTGGGTGTCTTAAGATGTGTCCTATCATTCTATCTCTTCTTCTTGTCAAATTTAGCCAAATCGATCTCCTCTCACCAATTCGATTCAGTATCTCTTCATTCGTGATTCGATCTATCCATCTCACCTTCAGCATTCTTCTATAACACCACATTTCAAAAGCTTCTATTCTCTTTCTTTCTGAGCTAGTTATCGTCCATGTTTCACTTCCATACAATGCCACGCTTCACACAAAAGTCTTCAAAAACATCTTTCTAATTCCGATATCAATGTTTGAAGTGAGCCAATTTCTTTTCTTAAGAAAGCTCTTCCTTGCTTGTGCTAGTCTGCATTTTATGTCCTCCTTACTTCTGCCATCGTTGGTTATTTTACTACCCAAGTAACAATATTCATCTACTTCCTTTAAGACTTCGTTTCCTAATCTAATATTTCCTATATCACCTGCCTTCGTTCGACTGCACTCCATTACTTTTGTTTTGGACTTATTTATTTTCATCTTGTACTCCTTACCTAAGACTTCATCCATACCATTCAGCAACTTCTCGAGATCTTCTGCAGTCTCAGATAAAATAACAATATCATCGGCAAATCTCAAGGTTTTGATTTCCTCTCCTTGGACTGTGATTCCCTTTCCAAATTTCTCTTTGATTTCCTTTACTGCCTGTTCTATGTAAACATTGAAAAGGAGAGGGGACAAACTGCAGCCTTGCCTCACTCCTTTCTGGATTGCTGCTTCTTTTTCAAAGCCCTCGATTCTTATCACTGCAGACTGATTTTTATACAGGTTGTAGATAATTCTTCGTTCTCGGTATCTGATCCCTATCATCTTCAGAATCATAAATAGCCTGGTCCAATCAACATTATCGAATGCCTTTTCTAGATCTACGAATCCCATGTACGTGGGCTTGTCCTTCTTGATTCGATCCTCTAAGATCAGACGTAAAGTCAGGATTGCTTCACGTGTTCCTACATTTCTTCTGAAGCCAAACTGATCTTCCCCCAACTCAGCTTCAACTTGTTTTTCCATTCTTCTGTAAATAATACGTGTTAAAATTTTGCAGGCATGAGATACTAAACTAATAGTGCGGTAGTTTTCACACCTGTCAGCACCGGCTTTCTTGGGAATAGGTATAACAACATTCTGCCGAAAATCGGATGGGACTTCTCCTGTCTCATACATCTTGCACACTAAATGAAATAACCTTACCATGCTGGTTTCTCCTAAGGCAGTCAGTAATTCAGAGGGAATATCATCAATTCCAGGTGCCTTGTTCCTATTTAGGTCACTCACAGCTCTGTCAAACTCTGACCTCAAAATTGGGTCTCCCATTTCATCAGCATCAACAGCCTCTTCATGTTCCAGAACGAAACTATCTACATCGTTACCTTGATACAACTGTTGGATATGCTCCTGCCATCTTTCTGCTTTGTCTTCTTTCCCTAGAAGTGGCTTTCCATCTGAGCTCTTAATATTCATGCACCTAGATTTCCTTTCTCCAAAGGTTTCCTTGATTTTCCTGTATGCAGCATCTACCTTTCCCAGGACCATACAGCCTTCGACATCCTTGCACTTCTCCTTCAGCCATTCTTCCTTAGCTACCTTGCACTTTCTATCCACTTGATTCTTTAATCGCCTGTATTCTTTTCTGCCCTCTTCATTTCTAGCATTCTTGTATTTTCGTCGTTCATCAATCAGGTCTAGTATCTCCTGAGTTATCCACTGATTCTTAGTTGATCTTTTCTTCCTTCCTAACATTTCTTCAGCAGCCCTACTGACTTCATTTTTCATGACTCTCCACTCTTCCTCTACTGTGTTTCTTTCGGCCTTTTCATTTAGTCCTTGTGCAACATGTTCCTTGAAACGATCCATCACACTCTTTTCTTTCAACTTGTCTAGATCCCATCTTTTTGCATTCTTTCCTTTCTTCAATTTCTTCAACTTCAGATGGCATTTCATGACCAACAAGTTGTGGTCAGAGTCCACGTCTGCTCCTGGGAAAGTTTTGCAATCCAACACCTGGTTTCTGAATCTCTGCCTAATCATAATGAAGTCTATTTGATACCTTCCAGTGTCTCCAGGTCTCGTCCACGTATACAGCCGTCGTTTGTGGTGTTTGAACCAAGTATTGGCGAGGACTAAATTATGGTCAGTGCAGAATTCAACCAGCCGACTTCCTCTTTCGTTCCTTTGTCCCAATCCAAATTCTCCTACTGTACTACCTTCTCTTCCTTGGCCTACCACTGCGTTCCAGTCTCCCATCACAATTAGATTCTCGTCACCTTTGACATATTGTATTAAATCTTCCATCTCCTCATATATTCTTTCAATTTCTTCATCATCCGCTGAACTAGTAGGCATATAGACCTGCACTATTGTGGTGGGCATTGGTTTGGTGTCTATCTTGGCGACAATAATTCTTTCACTATGCTGGTCGTAGTAGCTTATCCGCTGCCCTATTTTCTTATTCATTATTAAACCAACTCCTGCATTACCCCTGTTTGATTTCGTGTTAATAATTCGGTAGTCGCCTGACCAAAAATCCTGTTCTTCCTGCCAACGTACTTCACTTATACCAACTACATCTAACTTTAGCCTATCCATCTCCCTTTTCAGATTCTCTAACCTACCACAACGATTCAAACTCCTAACATTCCACGCTCCGACTCGCAGAATGTCAGTATCCATCTTCCTGATGATCGCCCCCTCTCGTGTAGTCCCCACCCGGAGATCCGAATGGGGGACTAGTTTACCTCCGGAATATTTTACCCGGGAGGAAGCCATCATCAGTACATCTTTCATACAGAGAGAGCTGCATGTCCTCGGGAGGTGGTTACGGCTGTAGTTTCCCGTTGCTTTCAGCCGTGTAGCAGTATCAACACAGCTAAGCCATGTTGAGTATTATTACAAGGCCGTATCAGTCAATCATCTAGACTGCCGCCCTTGCAACAACCGAAAGGCTGCTACCCCCCTTTCGATGAACCATTCGTTAGTCTGGTCTCTCAACAGATACCCATCCGATATGGTTGCACCTGCGGCTCGGCTATCTGCATCATTGGGACACGCAAGCCTCCCCACCGCGGCAAGGTCACATGATTCGCAGAGGAGGACATAATAGTAATAGTAATAATAATAATAATAATCATAATCATAATAATAATAATAATAATAATCATAATAATAATAATAATGTTCCGGACAGTCGTCAAATGTGCGGACCGCGCTGGAAACGGCTCCTGGACGGATAATGACTAAGAATGCAGTCCGGCCGCGGGTTCAGTACCGCCAAATCACCCAATATGACACCACGCCGGATCTCCTGAAGGATTTTATCCATATTAAAAGTGATTAACGGAAAAGATGGCAAAGATTTACGGACCCAACTGACCAGGAGGAATACCTGAGCCTAGCCCGGGAAGTACGAAATCGATTGTTGGAAAGGAATATTGAAAAATGGGAGGAAACGTGCTGTAAAATAATAGAAAACGAGTCAGATCGGGAATTTTTGAGGATTCTCGCAGAAAACGAGTCAGATCGCGAATTTCGGCGGATTATATATCTAAAATAATAAGCATTCAATTATAAATTTCAGTATAATACCGTAGCGAAGCACGGGTATCTTGCTAGTCACGTATATGGCTTGCTCCTAGTTTTAACAAACACGATTTATGAACGTTCAGCTGTGCACCAGATATATTGCAGTAGTCACTGATAGTTTTTTGGAGATCTTGTGCGTTTGTTCTGCGGTCCGCAATGATAGTGACATCATCAGCAAAGGCAAGGATTTCCATCTTATCTCGGTCGCGTAAACATGCTAAATTACTCAATAGTGGTTCAAGAGATAACACAAATAATAACATAGATAACGGACATCCTTGTTGTACTCCTGTTTTTATGTTAATTGCCTTAGTAAAAAACCCATTAAATTGGACCTTCGTAGAACCTCCCTGAAGAACATGTTGTAGGATACCAATAAAGCGGTTGTCTAGTCCCATTGCACGTAGAACAGCAATTAAATAGGTATGATTCACTCTGTCAAACGCGTGATCGAAATCTAAAGATATTAGTTGTTTACACTGTCTTCTGACCCTACAATCACTGATAATGTCTCTTATTGCACATACTGAGTGTATAATGCTCCTACCGGGAGCTCCGCACGATTGGTGTGCCCCTAAAGCATCGGACATAAGGAAGGTCAGTCGCTGTTTAAGACATCGGGTGAGTAACTTGTAATCGAAATTCAGCAGAGTAATTGGTCTGTAATCATCTATACTCTTAGGATTAGGCTTTTTTGGTACCAGTACAATCAATCCCTCTTTTAGGCGACTTATATTTGGTCTTGAATATAACACATCATTTAAAGCTAGCGTAAGGTCTTCCTTGATAACTGGCCAAAATGTCAGGTAGAATTCTCGTCCAAGGCCATCTAATCCAGGGGATTTGTTAGGCAGACTGCGCTGTATGGCTTCATAAATGTCTTCCTCCCGCAATTCTTCAATAAGATAGTCTTGTTGCACATGTGTCAGTCTTCCTCGAACAGAATCAAAAAAGGCGCTGTTGCTGTCAAGAAGAACATCATTCGTTTGTTCATACAATTGTGTAAAGAAATGCTCAATTGTGTTCTTAATGATATTGACATCCCCAGAAGACTCACCACTTGACGATGCCAGTTTCGAAATATATTTTTGTTTGCCTCGTTTACTTTCACGAATGAGATGGTACAATGATGACATTTCATCGGTAGTATTCCGATGATCTCGTGCTCGTATTTTAAGTCCTTCAATCATTTCTCTGTGTAGTTTGAGGAGAAGTGCTCTTGTTTTCTTGATACGAAGATATGTTAATGGGTTCCTGGGATCTTCCCTATAAAGCTGACGTAAACACTTGTAAAAGAATTCGGATTTTTGATTGAGCTGTCGAGTATACTGAGCACTAAACCGTTTCAGGAATTTGATTACATTGGGCTTTGCATAGGATAACCACCACTCAAGTCTCGTTGTATAACGTGAATGATGTTTTCTCCATAGTTGCCACTGCACAGAAAACTGTTCCCGCAGTTCTTCACTGTTGAGAATATTTGCATTTAGTTTCCATACACCCCTTCCCCGAGCTACTCCCAGCTCTGATTGCTTTAATTTACATATATATGCTGCATGGTCCGAAAATTCGACGGGGCACACATCCGCATTCCCAACATGCTCTTGCAGACTTTGACTGACATATATTCGGTATAATCTCGATGCTCCTTTCGCGCAAAAATATGTATAGCCGGGGTCGGATGATGCTTGTAATTCCCAGGTGTCTATCAGTTTGAGCCCTTTCACTAGAGTTGACAAGGCTATACAATTCTGAAAACTCCCGCTCTGATCTTTAGCATTGATAACTGCATTAAAATCCCCGCCAATAATCATGCGATCTCTATGATTTTTAATTAGATGTATGATATCACTTGTATAGAATTCATTTCGTTCGGCTCTCGCCTGAGAACCAGAAGGTGCATAAATATTTACAATTAGAAGTCCTTTTATGTTGAAACTGATACCACGAGAACTGGGAAGAAAAACGGGAGCTGTATGGGGAATTGTATCTTTTATATATATAGCTGTACCTCTTTTGGTCTCGTTGATATTTACTATTCTTTCATACCCAAATATATGAAGTAAATCATCTGTAGCAACCTCCTGTAACAATGCTATATCAACATCTTGGTCACGAATTAATTTCTTAAGAAGCTGCTGCTTGCTGTCTATCTGGATACAGTTAATGTTTAAGGTCATTATAGTGTACGTCAATAGCATGAGGAATGTAACATTCATCTGGATACCAAACTGAACTGTCGAGCCCTTGGATCTGACAGACATTGCCAAACTACCGTCTCTCACCTATCCTCCCTCCTTGTCTTCGAGGATCCTTTGGGCTGATATAAGGTTGTACTGACTTATGGACGCCATCTTTGGTGGTCGGGGTAGTTTTTAGCTTTTTAACGTTTTTCTCTGGCGGAACAATCTGACTTGAGGGAACTTCGCTAATGTCGTTAAGCAGTGAATGAGGCGAGGGTTCAAGGTCATCTGACCACAGCTGTTTAGGAGTCTCACTATGACCTGTCAAATTTTCGGTGGTGTTACTATCATCAGTATCGAGTTCCATATCTTCCTTCGGAGGACTGCTAGTGTTGGGGTAACTAGAACTATTTAACTTGTCTGCCAACAAACTGGTTACGTCAAAGTCTGTATTTACGAGGTCAGAATTAATAAGTTCGTTTCCTGTCGTAAGTTCAGGGACATTTGTGTTATGGTGGGGTGAGTGTTCTTCAACTTGAATGTGATCCGTAGATTGTTCCAGTCCTACAGTTCCGACATGAGCTGGTTGTGTGTCTGTTTCTGGTCCGTGCACATCGACTGAGTTGCCTTGTCCATGTGTTAGAAGGTTATTTGGAAGGGGATGTATCTCTGCTTCCGTTGTGGTAACTTGAACTTCGTGTAGTGTATCTTGTTTATGTCCCCGGCTGGTCTGGTCGTGTTGTGACTCAAGACCGATAACCTGTTGTGAGTCCAGCTTGTCGCTCCTGCCCGTGTTTACAACTGTGTCGCTCGCGAGAGATGGGGCAGTGGAGTGCCCTGCAACTACTTGACTCATAAGCCTACTACCTGTTTCACCTGTCGAAGTTGCTCCTCGCCTTACCGGGCAATCTTGTCGGAGATGGTCACTACCACGACAATAATAGCATGTTTTTGGTTGTCCTTCATAAAGTACCTGAGCTCGATATCCGTCGATTGTCACTATTGTCGGGATAGCACTTTGTAATTCGATACGCATAGCTCTAATGCCACTAAATACATTAAATGTGTATGTAGAAGACCATTTTTCATTACGTATGTCCCTAACTTTCCCATATTGACTGAAATAAGTTGCCACGCGTTCATTGGCCATTTCAATAGGAAGATTCATTATCCGTACTAGTTTCGTGTCCACATCAGCACATGTGATAATTACCTCCGAAAGTGAACCATTGAATTTCTTTACCTGAGATTTTCCTGCTGTTGAAGTGAGAATGCGCTCCATCAGAAGTTTGCTGGTTAATTTTATGTACACTGCTGTTTCCAAATTGTCCAATTGTATTGCTTCCACTTGGTCAACATTTAATTTTAAAACTGTTTCAATCCACTCATGAATTTCTGCCGGTCCGGGTTTGTTTAGTTTATCAGGAAATGCACATTTTAATGTATTCTTCCTAATATTTAAGCTTGCCATTGTCTTGCACTTTGTACTAATACCACTCGAAACACTCTACCTCACAGTACACAACAGAACAGCGCGTTCGATGTTTACGCTTGCACGTCTCACAGCGAACTGACAGTCAGGTACAAGAGGAGGAAAGGGAGACAAAGTGAAGTGCAAGAAAACATGAATTCTGTTCCTGAATCACAATCTCCGCAAACTGTTTGTAGTATAGGTATTCAGACTGATAACTTACCATTTTCATATGACCAGGGAAATGTAAATGTACTATTTTGTAAATATATGTTGCACAGTGATAATTCAAAATGTTATTCAGAAACTCTGACAATTTTACATACGAAAGTGTTAGACAGACAAAACCTGTACGGAAGCGCTGCGACGTAGCAGAAAAAATAGTTGTAAGGTAGTAAAGTATGTATGTTGGGTATTCAGCCCGAAGGCTGGTTGGATCCTCAACAGGTCCACCATTAGCTGTCATAGATGGCCTAGGTGTCACTGAAGAGGCGTACTAGGGAAATGAGGAGTGAGGTAGTTTCCCGTTGCTTTCCTCACTAGGCCAGAAGTTGCTATTGCATATCAGTCTGCTAAGCCTACTGAAATACGTGCACCAAATGACCCCATGAGCGACATTTTCACACAATTCATGGCAGGGACTGGCTGCATAAGGAATGATATTATTAGCATCGCTCATACCTCAGTCACTTTCATATTGTCAAAGCCAAGGATAAGACTGAAACAGGTCAATGAAAGTAACACATTTATTCTAGCCCATACCAGAAGACATAGTTCACTGAGAACACTACATCTTGCCAGCAAAGGCACAGTAAAGTATGTATCCATATTATTCTCTACAAGTAAATTTACAAGTTACAAGTTAATTTACCGCAGATTTTACACTTTTATTTGAGTAAAAACAATTATTATCTTCCATTTGGGACAAGTAATACCGTGACATTTCGTGGATCGGATTCTTTCACGTAACCAAAGGATCTGAATTCAGAATTTTTAAAATTCTTACCTTGATGTTAATATTATATGGGGTTTGACTAAAATTTGTCTCTCTCGAACAT
The DNA here is from genome assembly GCF_040414725.1 of Anabrus simplex. NCBI lineage: Eukaryota > Metazoa > Arthropoda > Insecta > Orthoptera > Tettigoniidae > Anabrus > Anabrus simplex. Next base: position 316,804,223 of record NC_090265.1, read on the forward strand.
ACACCAGATACCTCTTTTGAAAGTTTTTCTTCCACCTGATATATGTGATGGCTATCATTAAGCTCTCTTCCTTTCCTCAAAGTAGAATTCCTAACATACTGAGAACTCCACATAATTTTCTTAAAACCCACAAGAATAACAGCATTCGACATAGCTGATTAATTCAAATTATACGTATTCACAACACATTTTAATAAGTAAACGACAGCTGATGTTATTCTGGTGTTTCTCCTACCGATGAATAATCGTCTCTTCCGCTAGGGGCGCTGCAGTCGAAAATTTCTTGTTACGCACGGTCCCTATATTATAGTAAATAATTACATTAAACAATTATAGTGGTACAGTACTCATGTACCGGGCGAGTTGGCTGTGCGATTAGGGGCGCTCATCTGTGAGCTTGCATCCGGGAGATAGTGGATTCGAACCCCACTGCCGGCAGCCCCGAAGATGGTTTTCCGATGTTTTCCACTTTTACACCAGGCAAATGCTGGGGCTATACCTTAATGAAGGCGATGACCACTTCCTTCCCATTCCTAGGCCTTTCCTATCTCATCATCACCGTTAGACCTATCTGAGTCGGTGCGACGTAAAGCAAAACAAAAACTGTATTCATGGGCAACATCTGTGGTGTAGTGGTTAGCGTGAGTAGCTGCCACCCCCGAAAGCTCGGGTTCGATTCCCGGCTCTGTCACGAAATTTGAAAAGGGGTACGAGGGCTGGAACAGGGTCCACTCAGCCTTGGGAAGTCAACTGAGTAGAGGTGGGTTCTATTCCCACCTCAGCCATCCTCGGAAGTTTTTTCCGTGGTTTCCTACTTCTCCTCCAGGCAAAATGCCGGGATGGTACCTAACTTAAGGGCACGACGGCTCCTACCCTCTTATTTGTCTATCCCTCCCAATCTCCCCAACCCCCCACAAGGCCCCTGTTCTGCATAGCAGGTGCAACCACCTAGGCGAGGTACTGGCCCTCCTTCCCAGTTGTATCCGCCGACCCAAGGTCTCACTCTCCAGAGCACTGCCCTTGAGGTGGGAAAGGTGGAATGCCTCGCTGAGTCCGTGGGAAGAACCAACCCTGGAGGGTAAATAGATTAAGAAAGGAAAACAGTACTCATGGGGATGCAATACATTTAAAAATATGATCAGAAAAAGGTTGTAACCTATTTTAGGTCTCTATCATTTTAAGGCTTTCTGTCATAGATATTTATGCCCACGGTTCTTATTGTAATTTACGCTTAACCACAACAGGCAAGCAAGGTAACGCTCCTGTTCCGATTTCGAGGCCTATTCGTATGTCACTGTGCTATGATTTCGAAATACCTTACAATCAACTGATCGTGATGTTGGCCCTCGAGGCGCAATACGATGAAGTCTATGATTTTTAATGCTTTCGGCAACGGTCTTTAATTCTCCCCCAGTGATCCTAAAATGCCAATTTTCTTCACTTTTCGTCATTCCAGGGCCATGCCCGCTTGCTTGTGTGACCACAGGAAACATGGCGGACTTTCGTTCTATTAGCTTCACCCAGGCAGCGCTTCCGCTTCTCTATGTTATTCTAGCTCGTTGGGTGTCGCAGTTCATTGCCTCAGCCTGTTTTGATCTTCTTCTCTCTCTTAGATCATTCCTACTTCAAACATTTCCATAATGGCCCTGTGACGTAGTTTTGCAGTCCGTTCAAAATAATTTTACAAGATAATGTGATATTTTATAAGGCTAGGGACTTAAGAAGCCGGCCCCGTTGTGTAGGGGTAGCGTGCCTGCCTCTTACCCGGAGGACCCGGGTTCGATTCCCGGCCAGGTCAGGGATTTTTACTGGATCAGAGGGCTGGTTCGAGGTTCACTCAGCCTACGTGATTAGAAATGAGGAGCTATCTGACAGTGAGATAGCGGCCCCGGTCTAGGAAGCCAAGAATAACGACCGAGAGCATTCGTCGTGCTGACCACACGACACCTCGTAATCTGCAGGCGTTCGAGCTGAGCAGCGGTCGCTTAGTAGGCCAAGGCCCTTCAAGGGCTGTAGTGCTATGGGATTAGGTTAGGTTATGGACTTAAGAAAATCTGGAGCCTTTGTCTTTGTTCTTTACGGAACCGTTTTACATTATACCTATACGCAGGCCAATCATCCCATAATATTCCAATAACAAAACATTAATAATTAAACATTTTCCTTTTGCATTTTTACTCTGCTTTAATAATGCTGTCATTGGATTTATATCCATTGGCAGATCCTTTAAGACTTTCGGAAAAGCATAGAGGCAGTCTTTCTGAGGATGTCCATAAAAAGGCAGGTGGAGAGTGAGTGGCATTAGAATGAAAACTGCCCAGCTCGATTGTGACTGGCAGTAGGCAATCAAAGTTTCGCAAGTCAGTTTTCATATGAGAAACGACGTATGGCGGCTTCTCCGTCATAGTTCTGGGGTAATGCTAAGAGCTATGCAATTTAATAAGATCTTATTCACAGCGTATACACTACTTCACCTGGAATTCTCTATACAGTGTAGAATTCCGTAGGAAGCATGGGTACATCAGCTAGTAGGTATATCGTAAAGGAAGAAGTGAACCGATACATGCAGGAGATGCGGAGAAAGAACTGAGACGGTGGAGCATATTATGGGTGCATGTAGGGCCATGACAGTTAAAACATATACTCATCGGCATTATGTGGTAGCCAGAATTGTGCACCAATTGCTGGGAGTCAAGTTAGGACTTATAGATGAGAAAATCCCGTATTATGAGTACAGATCATTATTGATGTGCTCGAAAATGAAAGGTTCAACATGCACTGGAATCGATCTTTTGTCCTTATTGACAAACACCTCAGCAAGACAGATCTTCTGTATGTTACAGTCCCTTGAGGTCACAATGTCCACCAAGTACACTGACCTCGGAGCAGAGGTTCAAAAAATGAGGGAAATTGACCTGGCAACATCTGTGAGGCCTTTAGTCATCTCCGTCTAAGGACTTGTGCATAATACCTGCAGGATCTGGGCATCGCTTATACACTTCTACAAATTCAGAAGGCTGTGTGTCATTGTGAACATGTGCCGCTTGACAAGAACCTTCCTATCACAACAGTAGAGGTCGGGAGCACTCCTGATCGGTGAACCGCCACGGCGAGTGAAATGTGAATAACATTGTCACTGGTTTTATGCCGCACTAACTACTTCCTTATTGTGATACGCATACTTCAAATCCTACTTCGGTAAGGGAAAGGGCTCGAATCTCGTTCATCATATTTATAGTTCTATTTAAATTAAAGAATTTCCTGTTATAACCAGTAAAATCAAGTCCTCTGTCCCATATAACGCTAGTTGCAGAACTGGAACAGCAAGAATAATACTCCACATTATCCTATCTAATACATTATGTGAACTAATACCTACCGTACCCACCATTCTAACACTGCTCTCTGACGAAAACTGTTATAACGTTCGTGCTGCATTCAGCAATACATTTCGACGTTGTTTATTTGAGCAACTGTGTACGGTTTCTACTTGCGTGTTATAAAAACTGATAACGTGCATAAAGGTAACGATCAATTATCTTTCCTCTTTATTTCCGAGAAACAAAATTACGAGTGTGCGTGTTATAAATCGTGTTTGATCACGTTTGTTATGTCATTTTAGATAAAGTAAAAGCTTGCACGGTCTATTGAACTATAGTAGGGTCACGGATCAAGTGACTAAACGGTTTGAGCCACGTAGCTGTCGGCTTGCATTTGGGAGATGGTGGGTACGAAACCCACTGTAGGCATCCCTGAAGATGGTTCTCCGTGGTTTCCCAATTTTCAGATTAGGAAAATGCAGGGCTGTACCTTGATTAAGGCCACGGTCGCTTCATTCCCTCTCTTAGCTCTAACCTATCCTATCGTGGATAAAAGACCCGTCTGTATCAGCACACGACGACCACCCTACTCGGATGATCTGCACAGGCTAAAAACAACCATGCGAAATTATTATTATTATTATTATTATTATTATTATTATTATTATTATTATTATTATTATTATTATTATTATTATTATTAACCAAGCCCCCTCCCCATCCCTACTAGAACAAGTCAGTGGACGACAACTGGAACTGGCATAGTTTCTTCTCGAGACTCGTTAAGTATTTTTCTTATCTAATCTCCTTTGAAAAACACATATGATCTTCCAGTCTCCATAGCATTAAGTTTGTGAGGTCCACTGGAGGGGCCAATCAACGTTTGTCCCTTCAAAACAACAATCGCCATAATCATCATCATCATCAGCAGCAGCAGCAGCAGCAGCATCAGCATCATCATTCGAGGCTCCGGACTATTCCCCTTTACTACGATAAATATTGGTTGGGGTTGATAATCTAGTCGATTTCTCCATTAACGAAAAATACCACCAGTGTCACCGAACTGTAGTGGTTCTTCCTAATAGGGACAACCGAGTGTTGAATTTGACACGTAAGTCGGTGAGACAGTGTCTGACCAGAACATTTGTAACCGATAGCCGAGATTATACGATTTATTTTAAACGTTACTTTCTCGCGTTAATGTGAGGTCGGTAAACTTATGCAGTCGTCCTATTGAAAAAAATCTCACCCGAAAGCTCACAGAAGTTGTCTGAATAATGAACAGTAAACAATGCACTAGAATTTACAATATAAAAATTTCATTTAATCCTTTTTGTCACAAATTTCAAATTATACTTCATTGACTTATTCGCTTGTCTATTATAAAGTTTCACAATCAGTTTATGAACTGCTCCTAAAAGGAACTTATACGTAGACACGGTTACCCGAATAACCATAAGGAATCTACAAGGGCATAATCACCCATCCTACAAGGCCTAAAGAATAAAAAGAAAAGGTGACACAAAACAAGGAGGCGAACCACCAGCACTCCTTAGCGAACATTCGGCTTCAGAATCCTCAGATACATCAAGAGGGTCAAGACCACACCACCATGGATGATACAAGTAAAACTCGATCTGGAAAGGGCGCAGGTAGATTCAGCGGAAAGACACAAAAATCTAAGTGAGCTAAAGTTCCAATGATACGGAGGCTAATCCCATACTAGATAGGGTGACTAAATGGGAGGATTTGAAAGCCAAGACAGGATTTCCAAAATTTAAAGGTTGAAAACTTTAGTCACCCAGCTCAAATGTCGAAGGGGGGAGGTCCGGGGGTCACCACTCGTGCTCCCTTATATTAAACGCTTTCCCGATAGGGAATATAAGTCGAGTCCGAATACTGCGCAGAAGGTCCTACATTTCAGCCCAGAAAGGAAAGATTACATATTACAATTTAAAAAAAACACTGCTGAAACCTTCCCTTCGAAATATACGCCGGCACAATCACATGCTTAGGTAAATTGTGCCATTACCTTTTAGCGCTGGATCTTCTTCAGGCCGGTCGCACCCCGCCTACTGTCCTCTCCAACCTCTGTCAAGTCGAACTCTCAGTAACCGGAGCAAAATCAGGCAAGACGGCCCTAAAGTGCTCTCCTTAAATAGTTCCGCAGGGGAAAGTTCCAGATTAAATTAAAAAACAGAGCACTGATAGGCTAAATTTCCATACACACCCCCGAGTTTTATTGGCTAGAGAACTTAGTTACAGGCATGTGATAGGCAGATTACATTGGAGAAGGAACCGGGTGAAATGTTGACAACTTCCGTACATAAAAAACATCATCATAAAATGGTTTACCATCTTAAACAACAAAAATAATTTCAGCAATTAATTTGTGTTCAGTCCACTAGAGATCGCTGGAAAAATAGATGGAAAATAGATCTAACCATCGGAGAAGAAAGTTTCGTAGAACGTTTTATAGAAGTTCTCGTTACTGACATAGATGGCTATAGAGAAGGTGGGCAGTTTAAACAACCGAGGAAGGTGTACCCCGGTCACAATTTTATTATGTTTATTATTACCATCATTAAAATATTTGTTTTTTGATCAATGGTCTGACGCGAAACAGCGCTCCCACTCCGCGGGATCATACTCCGTTTAAGAGGCTGTATGCTGTGCACCCCTGATGTGTTAGACCAATAAATTTTGTCATTATTCAGGACGTGCACAAACAGTTAAAACTAGTGCATGAGAATTGTATTGGTATGTGGATGTTCTGGATAGTGATAAAACCTCTTCGATTCATGAAGTCCGTGTATTTTTCAACCCAGTGTCATGTACAGTCTGTGCGAGGCTACACGACAGGCTCACCTCTTGATGACCGAGATACGCAGTTCCAGGTGGCACACTGTTCAAGATTCAATTTTAACAGTTGTTTTGGAAATGTATTTTGGGTAAAGCAGGTTGTTCGGGATCTCTGGGGACGATGTTTGAAGGGTAATTAGCTTATGAAAAGCCATGTCTCCACCAACGATCACGCTCAATTAGAAAGTAAGCATTTCTAGGTGTAGCCCGTCAACGTAATTTCCATTGCAGCAGACTTTTTTGCAGAGCTAACATGTCTATATTATCCCACTCTTCCTGGCAGGCTTTTCAGAGACCATTGATCGTGCATGGACGTGTATTTCTAAACGCCCTTTTTAGGAGTCCAAATGCCTTCATCGGATTGTCAGTAAAAGGAATTTTCACGGATTCCAATTTCCATCTCCATTCTCTCTAAGAACAGACGAGTCGAACCAGGGGTGTGGCTCAATGCTTTATCTTGATATACCCGTACCTCATTTTTCGCCCTCACATACAGAGCTGGAAACTCTGTGTTGTAAATGGGTGTTAAAACCTCTTGCTTATTGTCTGTGGAGTTCATCTTCGCATTATTAGCGACACAGCGAATGGTTAACTTGCCATTGTAGCAGTATCCAGCGATGATCATGAAACCCCATGGAAAACTTTCCTGGCATTCTTTATACAACTAAACAGTAAACAATGGCGGTCGTGTAGAAGTGTGTACGAGTGAAGCTCCGTAAATTGGACAAAGTAAGGCGACACCAACGAGGACATAAATATAGCAAATTTGTATAAATTAAGGAAAGTGTGGCCAGTGTAAAGTGTAATTTCTGGAAAGTAACGTGGTTAACGGCTTTACGGACATTTATAAAGAACTACACCGAGACCTAACCTCTAACATGGCCCCATGCAAGATCTGTGAAGACTCGATCACTGGAGGTCAGAAGGTGACTTGTGGTAAGTGTGGAACTGTATACCATGGTAAGTGTGTAAAACTTAATGTGAATTTTTTGAAATAGTTGATTCAGCAGTAAATCTAGGAAATAAAAGTCCTATTTGTATTGTAGGAGACTTCAATTTGAGAGAAACAAATCAGGATGTTGGTACAAGTAAAGCAAGACCGGCAGCAATGCAGCTTCAAAACTTCGTAAATCTCATGGATCTAACGTCTAGGAATACTATCACGAATAAATTTGGATACTGATTAGATTTAGTTCTGGCCTCTACAACAGAGCAAATTCACATTGAGCGAGATGACCAGCCTTTGTTACCTGAAGATGTCTATCATCCTGCACTGATTCTCTCAATAGAAGTTAATCTAAGAAAACTTAGTACATTGGACAGTAGATCAACTTTTAGGCATCATAATTACAATAGAGCTAATTTTCAATTACTCTTTGAATTACTAAACACTTGTGATTGGTCAGAATTGAATGACATTGAAGACGTTAATAGTGCTTTAGATTGCTTCTATAATAAATTCTATGAGATTCTTGATTATTGCGTTCCTCTGACTAAGTATAGTAAAAGAATTTATCCAATATGGTATAATAAAGAAATAATACAACTAATTCGAAATAAGGAGTATCATAGGAAAAGAAGACATTGTAGTGAATATAGTATGACAGAGTTCAAAACAAAGAGAGCAATCCTTAAAAAGAAAATAAGAATAGCATATACAGAATACATTCAAGGTATAGAAAGTAGTATAGCTAATAATAGCAAAAACTTTTGGCACTTTCTAAAGCAAAAGAGGACCAATAATCAAAAATGTCACAGATATGTACTGAATGATAGCACCTTAACTTCTAAGACAGAAATAGCCGATGGATTTGCCTCTTACTTCAAAAGTACATTCACAAAAAATAGCACTGAAAATAATGAGCAGTATATTCTAGACGAACTGCAATATAAGGAACTTGACATGCTAAACATTTCAGTGGTATCCTTTGATGATGTTAAATGTGCTATAAAAATATTACAATATAAAAGAAGTGCTGGTCCAGATAATATACCCCAATATGTAGTGAAAGGATGTGGAGACGCTCTTGCATATCCACTTTGTATAATTATTAACAAATCGCTGCAACAAAAAATATTTCCTGATTTGTGGAAGATAGCAAGAGTGTGTCCAGTTCACAAAGATGGTAATATCGAAAATATACATAATTATAGACTTGTATCAATACTATCGGTCTTATGCAAAGTGTTTGAGGATATACTTTACTGCAATATCTATCGACATGTTGAGAAAGTTATCATAGAGCAACAGCATGGCTTTATGCAAGGGAGATCAACAAGTTCGAATTTAGTAAACTTTACAAACTATGTGTCATCTATTTTAGATCAAGGAGGGCAAGTGGATGTCATATACACAGACATGACAAAAGCATTCGATAGGATTGATCATCATAAACTTCTAAACAAGCTTCACAGTTTTAGTTTTAGCCCTGAACTGGTCGAATTCTTTAACTCCTACTTCAAGAATAGATTTCAATTTGTTAGTTTCAAAGGGGCAGCTTCATCCATGTACAGGGTAACTTTAGGTATAAACCAAGGTTCAAAATTAGGTCTACTGGTGTTTATTCTGTTTGTTAACGATATTGGCTCTGTGTTGAAGAATTCTAAATTTCAGTTATATGCCGATGACATGAAAATTTACAGGCAGATTAGTTCAAACGAAGATAGCGAAAAATTACAACAAGACCTCACAGCACTGGTTGAATGGGGAAAACACAATTCCTTTCAATTCAATGTTAAGAAATGTGAATCAATGACCTTTACTAGAAAAAGACAACCAAAAATCCATTCTTATGAAATCAATTGTATCAGCCTAAAAGGAGTTGAAGAAAAGAAGAATTCAGGAGTGAAATTTGATAATAAACTTCAGTTCAATATACACATAAATAACGCCGTAAATAAGGCCTATAAAAACCTAGGATTTCTAATGAGAAACACAAACAAATTCAAAAATATCAAAGCGATAATACAGGTATACAATTCACTAGTTAGAACAGTAATAGAATATGCGTCTATAGTCTGGAATCCATCATGTATTAAACGTATAAAAGAAATAGAAAATGTTCAAGCTAAATTTCTAAGATATCTGTATTTCTGTATCTCTAAAACTAGTGCAAAATACGTGGCATATAGTGACTTAATAACAAATTTTGGGATAGATAGGTTGCATACGAGGAGAACATTAACCTGTGTAAAATACCTACATATCATTCTCAAAGGTAAAGCATATAACCGAGAGTTACTCGTATGCACCGTTTGGAAGCAATAGAAATAATTTAACTTTCTTTGTTAAAAGGTCAAACACAAATCACCATACGAATTCGCCATTAAGCAGAATATGTCACTTTAATAAAATACCAAACGTGGACATATTTCACGACGAGAGTATCTTGTTAAAGTCAGTCAGAAGGGAACTCGCACAGAGAGAAGACATAAAGTAAATAGAATAGCATTATTGTGTACCATGAATACTTGTTTTTTTTTTTTTTTTTGCTATTTGTTTTACGTCGCACCGACACAGATAGGTCTTATGGCGACGACGGGGCAGGAAAGGGCTAGGACTGGGAAGGAAGCGGCCGTGGCCTTAATTAAGGTACAGCCCCGGCATTTGCCTGGTGTGAAAATGGGAAACCACGGAAAACCATCTTCAGGGCTGCCGACAGTGGGGTTCGAACCCACTATCTCCCGAATACTGGATACTGGCCGCACTTAAGCGACTGCAGCTATCGAGCTCGGTCATGAATACTTTAGGCCTTAGATTAATTTAGATTAATAATGTATATTTTAGAAGGAATTAAAATAATTTGAAACCCACACTTACCACTGTCCATAGCTCATAAGTATAATATTAGGTTTATATTTTAATTTCTATTGTAAATTATTTATAAAATTAGAAATAAGAAATGGGAATGTTCTGTAAGTGGGCAGAAATGCCTGTTGAACAATAAATAAATAAATAAATAAATAAATAAATAAATAAATAAATAAATAAATAAATAAATAAATAAATAAATAAATAAATAAATAAATAAATAAATAAATAAATATTGTCTCCAGGCCGGCAGTAAATTGAGCGGGGTTTATTACAGTCACTAAGGTACACATGTACTTCGTCTAACGTCACCACATTTTTCCATCTGTCCCCTGCCAGATAGCCCTCATACAGCTTCCTTCTTTAGTGTGACGTTCCGAAAAATGATGAGGCAACAGCTTGTGAACTAGGCGCTTATGCCGCTTTTACATTTGCAGGCCCTTGTTGATTATGGTGTTAACTGTTGAAACAGATATCCACAACTTACGTGCGATAGCCCTTCGGTGGTAGGGCAGGGTTACCACCTGATAAAATGGCCTAAACTTTCCTCACCACTTCTGGAGGTGGTCATGGATTTACCTACTTTTTCCCCTCTGGAATTATGTCCAGTCGGCCTTTGCCTTTTTCATTCAATACAACACGGATGCCGTTCTTTCATATCAAGAAATCGCGCTTCTTGCACATTCCTTGTATTGCAAAATAGCTATATTTAGCATCGAAAAATACTGTTGTGTAGCTCCCCTTTTAAGGGTCAATCCGCTTCGGCATCGTTGCAGCTAATGTCACGAAACTCTACACACACTTTCTCACCACTGACGTGAATCATCATTCCTGGTTTGACGTGCTGCAGTTGATAACAGCACCGCCATCGGTCTTCAAACTCGTCACGAGAGATCCCAAACGACCTTAAGCTCACATTTAAATCATGTAGATAAGATGGACATTTGTTCATCTAAATGATTGCTGGCTTGACTTCTAAACAGGTAAACACCCAACCCTTACCAGGAATGTGTTTTGAAATGGTGCGGTAAATAGGTCACAAGTCAGTAAATTAGTTCGCAATAAGTAACATCGATGGCATAGCATGGCAGCAGTAAAAATAAATAAACAAATAAAGTGTTTGTATTTATTTTTGACGTAGAATATCTATCATCCCGTTCCACTACTGGGTCCCTCGGTAAAAATCCGTGTAACACAAAGGAAGGGTACAACAGAATCCTTTACAATTGGCTTTACGTCGCACCGACACAGATACCGGTGAGTCCTTTGGCGACGATGGGACAGCAAAGAACTAGGAGTGGGAAGGAAGCGGCCATGGCCTTAATTAAGGTACATCCGCAGGATTTGGCTGGTGTGAAAATGGGAAACCAAGGAAAACCATCTTTAGGGCTGCCGACAGTGGGTTTCAAACCCACAATCTCCCGAATGCAAGCTCACAGCTGCATGCTCCTAACCGCACGGCCAACTCACTCGGTTGGGTACATTAGACTTCAATGGTGTAAAACTATAAAAGGTAGAAAAAATATTTAAAAAACTGTCTTGAAAAGGGTAACATCCAAAGAGTACTACCCGAACTGCTGTCAAGATCAGATAATGCAATTGTGAGCGGTGCACTCATCCGCCATTTTGTGGTAAAATAGGAGCTTGGAGAGTGCGGCAATAGTGTATTAGTCTAAATCAGGACCGCGACCTGATAGAACGTACTGAGAGGTGTCGTTCGTTTTTGTCCACGCGATGCCTATTTATATCTGTAATACTATTTCTGAGAACTTGATTGGTACGTGAAAAATTGTGAACTTTGTGAAAATTTCCGGAATGTCTCAATATTTTAATTTAAAGGAGTTTCAAGACTACCCCAGATTGAAACAAGAAGGAAAAATATGTCGAAAGGGAATCGGAAAAGCCCAAAATATCCGAAATTGGGCGTCAGAGAGCTTGCATACAAGGTAAGAAATGTGAGACGGCCGAGCACCATAGCCGCAACTGAGTAGCCTACGTGTGCTGCTCCCGTCCAGTCTAGGAGGTAGATGCCCCCAAGACTCTTAAGCTGATTTAATTGAATAGATACCGATCAGAAACAACGTGATTTGATAACATTCGTAAACGGAAAACCAAGGCAAAATGAACGTTTACAACCAAATTCAGGATTGGGAAGGAAGCGGCCGTGGCCTTAATTAAGGCACAGCCGCAACATTTGCCTGATGTGAAAATGGGAAACCACGGAAAACTATATTCAGGGCTGCCGACAGTGGGGTTCGAACCCACTATCTCCCGGATGCAAGCTCACAGCCGCGCGCTCCTAACCGCACGACCAACTCGCCCGGTCCTGTACCTTTTGGTCACGGTGTCACGTTACATGCCGTGTCCTCAGATTCTCATAAATAATGTATTCTTGAACTCGGCAATGAGAAAATAACATGTCAGGAAATATAATGATAATAAAAAAAGCTTGATAAAACTATCTACATAAACTTACTTCCTTGATGGTATTTATGGCAGTATATCATGTTAGTGCGCTCCAGTTTATGTCTTGCGTGATTCCGTAAGCTACGTTTGACCAAAATAGTCACCTACCTTAGTTCCAACATATTCATTTGTTTCTACGTTCTTTGCAAACACTCGCACCAGAATTTTATTTTTTCAATAGTGTCCACACCCACTCAGATTGCTATGTATTGTTACATTTCGAAACGTATGTCGCTGAACTGATCAAGCGAATAAAAAGTGTTACTGCCGTAACGAGACCTTGTAATTTTTAACCTACTAAAAATTAATACGAAGATCCCATGCTTGATCGCTGCCCAGAATAAACAAGTTGAAGTACCTTGGATCTGTTGTTTCGGACGATGCGAAGATAGACAGTGACTATACATGAAGGAAAGACACATCCTGAAGCAAATGACGCTTACTAACCGGAGTTTCATGCGACACACGAATGCCTGTTAGAAGAAAAGGCAAAATTTACCAAGCAGCATGAGACCTGCTATGTTGTACAGTAGCGGGTTCAGGCCAGTAACAAAGAGCCATGAACAGAAACTTCCCACTGCGCAAATGAGCATGTTGTGAAGGGCTAAAGGCTTAAGGCAAGGTGTGCAACGGATATATCAGAGGTTGTCTAAAATAGTAGCACCCATCATGGATAAACTAACAAAATCACGTTTGAGATGATATGGGCACTTGATGGGCAGACACGATGATTACGTCGTGAAGAAGTATTTTGTCCATCGCTACAGCGAAAAGAGAATGACGCAGACCTATAACAACCTGGCTGACAACTGTCCATAGAGATATGAAAAACTAGGTCTCACCGAAAAAAAGTGTTACAAATAAATAAATAAATAAATAAATAAATAAATAAATAAATAAATAAATAAATAAATAAATAAATAAATAAATAAATAAATAAATAAATAAATAAAAACTCCAAAGAAAAGCAGCTCGATTTGTTGTGGGTGATTTCCGACAAAAGAGTAGCGTTACAAAAATGTTGCAAAGTTTGGGCTGGGAAGACTTGGGAGAAAGGAGACGAGCTGCTCGACTAAGTAGTATGTTCCGAGCTGTCAGTGGAGAGATGGCGTGGGAGGACATCAGTAGACGAATAAGTTTGGATGGTGTCTTTAAAAGTAGGAAAGATCACAATATGAAGATAAAGTTGGAATTCAAGAGGACAAATTGGGGCAAATATTCGTTTATAGGAACGGGAGTTAGCGATTGGAATAACTTACCCAGGGAGATGTTCAATAAATTTCCAATTTCTTTGTAATCATTTAAGAAAAGGCTAGGAAAACAACAGATAGGTAATCTGCCACCTGGGCGACTGCCCTAAATGCAGATCAGTATTGATTGATTGATTGATTGATTGATTGATTGATTGATTGATTGATTGATTGATTGATTGATTGATTGATTGATTGATTGATTGATTGATTGATAAGGTCTCAAGATTAATGAAACCGACCCAGTATGACGGGAAAAGGGGAGGGAGGTGAGGAAGGATAATGATAATAACAATAATAATAATAATAATAATAAGAAGAAGAAGAAGAAGAACACCGGAATATACTGTACTAGACCATCATACCGTTCACTAAGACCATACAAGGAATAGAGCTTGCATTCGGGAGATGGTGGATTTGAATCCCTCCTTGGCAACCCTGAAGATGGTTTTCCGCGATTTCCCATTTTCATACAAGGTAAATGCTGGATCTGTACCTTAATTAAGGCCACTGCCACGCTTTTCCCATCCTTGCGTCGCCGAAAACCTTCATGTGTTAAGGGCAACGTTAAACCACTTAAAAAGAAGGATAGATAGAGATTCGATAGATTAGATAAATAGATAGATAGATAGATGGATAGATAGATAGATAGATAGAGGGCCGTGAATGGTGAGGAAATGAGGCTCCCCAAGCCATCCAAACAAAAATATCTCCCTGGTTAGAAGGGAAAACGATTTGACGTGCAATCTCGGATAAGAAGGATGATATTGAGGACCCATCTTAGGAAAGTAGAAGACTCAGCTAGGAGCCCTGTGGACACCGCTCCATGTTCGTAAGTTGAAATTCCCTGGGGGGAAAACTTAAGCAGTGCAAAATCTTATCAGACAATTTTTATTTTTAAGCAGGTTGTTAGATGGACTACATTGATAAAATTTACTACAAGCCTTACGCTTAAACTTCACAATTTAGGAAGATGAATGATCTTAGAAATCTTACCTCGTGTTTTGTAGGGGAGAAAGAAGTATTCATTGTTACTGCTGAAAGCCACCACCCTAAGAAATATACATACCTCCTTATATAGTTATATATCATAAAAGGAGTGACATTCTTCAAAGTAGCTAGTTGAACGACAACTGCTATTGCCGGAAATAATTAATTCAGTAATGCATCATCGCCAAAATTGAACACAGATATATGTCATGACCGACTGGGGAACAAGAAGGTACGAAAACACGAAAATGCGTACGAAAATAATGGCCCCTCGGGGCCACACTCACTTCGAGTGGCTCTATGCTAAGCCCCCTGACATGGGTTTTGTGAAAAGCCAGTTGGTGCCCAGGCTGACAAAGAAAGTGAGCTTCAGTAACGCGAGGAGCTGAGTAAGACGCTAATAACATTATAGCTTGAACCTTCGTGTCCGATGCGACGCGCGCAGGCGGTGTTATAAGGACAATACTGAACTACCACCGATAATTAGAACAGCATTTTTCATGTATAGATGAAATAACGTGCCTTGGTATGAAATTGCTCCATGCGCGCCCGGGTACTTCCTTTCAATGTTTGTTAGGATTTTACCTGCCAAGTGAATTTTGGTAGATTTCTTTATTGTGACGTTGATTAGTAGTTTACGAACTATTTTGTCGTTTTAAAGTCATTGTTGTGTATTTAATTAAAATATTTAGTTTTATATTATTTTGTTTATTGTGGAACTTTGTCGCTGTTGATGCCTGTATTGTCTGGGAAGTAGTCGGTCCTTTCAAACAAGTAAGAAAAATAAGTGATAATTGTTTGTATTTACACATCGCGGTATAGCTATGATGTACACGATTCAAACTGCCATTGGGACTGTCACCAATTAACCCGAGAAGTGTGGATTCAACACTAATTACAGTCATTTTGGATATTTCCTTTTATAACTCCTCTGAATCACATGTCGATGGAGGCTGAACTTGTACTTTTAAACGGCATCCAGAGTGTCACAATTAATTCATCTCAGCAATCCCGAAAACTATAATAATAATAATAATAATAATAATAATAATAATAATAATAATAATAATAATAATAATAATAATAATAATAATAATAATAATGTTAGTGTTTTAGTGAAGAAAGTATTTTTCGGAGACCCCGAGGTGCCGGAATTTTGACTCGCGGACGGACTTTAACGTGGCAGTAAACCCATTGACACGAGGCTGACGTATTTGGGCATCTTCAAATACCATCGGACTGAGCCAGGATCAAACCCGCCAAGTTGGGCAAAGAAGGCCAGCGCTCTACCGTCCCAGCTACTCAGCCGGGCCCCGAAAAGTACGAATTCGACACTAATATTTGTCAATGACATTTATATGTTACTCCTTTCCAACCCCCAGCCGTAGGGGTGCCAGGGTTGTCTTACCCCCACAGTATATTTTCTCCAGACAGTAAGTCATGTGTGTACCAAGTTTGAATGAAATTACAGGTTTGCCTATAGACACCTGTCAGCTTTAATCGTTTAGCTTCGCCGATATTGTTTACGTAGTAATGTTACTGTCCGCCTCTATGGTGTAGTGGTTAGTGTGATTAGCTGCCACCCCCGGAGGCCCGGGTTCGATTCCCGGCTCTGCCACGAAATTTGAAAAGTGGTACGAGGGCTGGAACGGGGTCCACTCAGCCTCGGGAGGTCAACCGAGTAGAGGTGGGTTCGATTCCCACCTCAGCCATCCTGGAAGTGTTTTTCCGTGGTTTCCTACTTCTCCTCTAGGTAAATGCCAGGATGCTACCTAACCTAAGGCCACGGCCGCTTCCTTCCCTCTTCCTTGTCTATACCCTCCAATCTCCCCATTCCACCAAGGCCCGTGTTCAGCATAGCAGGTGAAGCCGCCTGCGCGAGGTACTGGTCATTCTCCCCAGTTGTATCACCCGACCCAATGTCTCACGCTCCAGGACACTGCTCTTGAGGCGGTAGAGGTGTGATCCCCCGCTGAGTCCGAGGGAAAAACCAACCCTGGAGGGTAAGCAGATTAAGAAAGAAAGTAATGTTACTCCTTAACTCTGTAAAACCCGCTAAGTACAGAATGTATTGCGGGCTAGGGCAATCCTTTGCAAGCAATTATAGTGTGCTCATTTAGTGATTTAATTTTACGATTACTCAAGGTTTACTGAAATTAGAGACCTATCAGTGCCTGATGATTGACCGGCGGGAAATTCCGGAGAGAATTCCGGTCCAGTATGACGGCCAGACGGACTGGACAAAGTTGTTTTATTGAACATTTAAAATATATACTATATATAATAACTATGTCCGCCTCTGTGGAGTAGTGGTTAGTGTGATTAGCTGCCACCCGGAGGCCCGGGTTCGATTCCCGGCTCTGCCACGAAATTTGAATAGTAGTACGAGGGCTGGAACGGGGTCCACTCAGCCTCCTGAGATCAACTGAGTAGAGGTGGACTCGATTCCCACTTCAGCCATCCTGGAAGTGGTTTTCCGTGGTTTCCACTTTTCCTTCACGGCCACGGCCGCTTCCTTCCCTCTTTCTTGTCCATCCCTTCCAATTACCTCATCCTCCACCAAGGCTCCTGTTCAGCATAGCAGGTGAGGCCGCCTGGTGAGGTACTGGTCATCCTCCCCAGTTGTATCCCCCGACCCCTAAGTCTGAAGCTCTAGGACAATACCCCTTGAGGCGGTAGAGTTGTGATCCCTCGCTGAGTCCGAGGGAAGAACCGACCCTGGACGGTAACCAGATAAAGAAGAAGAAGAAGTAAAACTTAAAGAGCAAAATTTTATTGCACACACACAATTCATAGATCATTATTTTAAATTAGGAACTGTCTCTTCATTGTTGTACTTTTTAACTTACATACAGTACATGTAATTCCTAACTTGGGCCAGAGATGGTACAGCGAACTATTAGTAACTTATAATAGCTGATAGATGCCATGGGATGTCTTCATTGGTACTTTGATTTGGTATACAGCCAGTTGCGCCAGCGCAATCAAGTATATCACCTGATGCTAACAGGTCCATCGATTATATGAATACAGAGACTATCTCTGCTCTTCCACGAACTCAAACTTCGGAAATCCAGAAGTGAACAGTAATAAAGTGTAAGTATAATAGTACTCGCAGACGATAATATAGATCGCTGATTGAAGACATTCGTTGAAGTGCGCATCTCAATCAAACAGTGATGCAATTGAGTGTGTTACGGAAACCTCAACCACCAGCTGGAAAAGGGTTGAATGAGTGCAAAGATGTGGTAAATATGACGATAAATACTTGGAACAGGGATTTACTGAGTTGAATATTGGATATGATGGGACGTCTCAGTGTACTTTATGTGGTGACGTTTTATCTAACGAATGTATGAAACTACCGAAATTAAAACGACATCTCTAATCCATTAAAGGCAGTGAAGCTGACAAGCTGCTCACTACTTTCGCAATAAACTTGCTGAACTTCGTGTATCGAAAGAAGTACTCACAGACAGTGTTATGGGAGACAAGGGAAACGCAGTTTCAACAACATAGTAAGTATTCCTATTAATTTAAAACTTGGACGATCATATACCGTAGGAGAGAAGACAGTAGGCCTATTACATGCAGCAAAACTGATTGTAAATTCCGTACTTGGTGAAAAGTACTAAAAACAATTGTGAAGCACTAACAACTCGCAAAATGGCTTGACAATTGGATCATGTGATGAAAGAAGCTGTGAAACTTATTAGTTTAATCAAAGCCAGGCCTCTAAATTACAGATTATGTTTGGAGATGTCTGCCGGTAGTTATCCCGCCGACAACAATTTTTGCTGCGAAATGTTTATAAACTAACAGAATCATTTGTCTCTCACCGGACGTAAAAAGCGTGCAGATACTTTCAACTGGTGAGTTTTTGTTCAGATTCATCGCACGAAGGTCTATGTACGCACAATAATATTAAATAACGAGAAAGAGTAAAAGTAAGAATAAACCAACAAACGAATAAGAGGCTCGAATAATTAATAATAAGCACGCAATATGCACATACACGGTTTTTGATAGCGAAGCCCACTGATAACTGCTGTTTTGAACGGACTATGATAGTAACTGTACCCACGTGCTCAATAGTCTAAGCAGTAAACAAGGCAGCTCCGCGATGGCGACACCATTGCCGTAACTTGTGCTCACAGTAGGCATGAGACGCGCCCTCTCCTACCACGTGACATTGTAGCTGCAGCCATTCCCACCCGAGTCTTCCCCTGGCCAATACCCTCTCTTCCGCCTTAGTCTACTCAAAATGTGTCCCGAAGTATATCATACATGGAACATGTTGGAAACGGCTGTTTTTGATCGTCCACAATCTCCACATACACTCTCAGACCTCATTAGATCCCCAGATGGTGTGAGACATTCTTCCTCAAGACGACAGGCCACACCGTTTCAGAGACCGGAGCAGTGCCAGAGAAGGTAATACTAAGGCAGAAGGTAATACTAAGGCAGAGTTAAGAAGGAACCTACCGATATTCACACACTTGTGGGGTCACGGGAGCGAACTGATTAGCACATGTGGATTTGATCCTGTTTGACGGCTGGATGCCCTTTCTGATGCCAACCCTATGTTCTGGGATGAATTTACTATTGCGTGTTTCTTTGGTGGTTGGTAGTATGGTATAAAACCATCGAAATTAAAACGAAATTCGACAAACCGTGAAAGGTAGGCTAGTTAAGCTGACAAGTTTCGCAATAAAGTAGCTGAACTTCATGTATCGAAGGAAGTACTCACGGACGTTGTTATGGGAGACAAACACAAATAAACCAGTCCCCCGAACGAGAAGAATCAGACGTGGTAAAATTCTCGACCCAGTCGGAATCTAACCGGGACCCCTTGAACCGAAAGCCTCAACGCTGAACATTCAGCCAAGGAGTCGGACAGAATGAAGAAGGGGCAATCTTCATACATTTTTTCTAGTGGCTTTACGTCACACCGACACAGATAGGTCTTATGGCGACGATGGGATAGGAAAGGCCTTGGAGCTGGAAAGAAGAGGCCGTGGCTTTAAGGTACAGCGCCAGCATTTGCCTGGTGTGAAAATGGGAAACCATGGAAAACCATCTTCAGAGCTGTCGACAGTGGGATTCGAACCCACTACATCTCGGATGCTAGCTCACAGCCGCGCGCCTTAACCGCACGGCCAACTCGCCCGATAATCTTCATACATACATACATACATACATACATACATTATCATTATAGATCGTTATGCCCTTCAGCGTACAGTCTGCAACCCTCTTGCACTTAATAAACGTCGCCACAATCCTCTTCTAGCAAGTAGTGCTGTGGCCTCATTTAGTTCTATACCATACCATAATCATTGCACCTATTTTCAAGTTCCAAGATATTAGACTGCAGGCTTTCGGCACAAATCGTCAGCATAGGCCAGACTGCCTACTACATTTCCTCCTAACTGAATCCTTCCCTGGCACCACAAACCATTTAGCAGAAGATCCATGTAAACTACGAACAGCAAAGGTGAAAGATTACAGCCTTGTCTAATCCCTGTAAGTAACCTGAACCAAGAACTCATTCCAGTGAAGCCCGATTGTCAACGTAAAGGTCCTTGATTGATTTTAATAATCTACCTTTAATTCCATAGTCCCCCAGTATAGTGAACATCTTTTCCCTCGGTACCCTGTCATATGTTTTCTCTAGATCTACGAAACATAAACACAGCTGTCTATTCCTCTCGTAGCATTTTTCAATTACCTGGCGCATACTGAAAATCTGATCCTGACAGCACCTTTGTGGTCTGAAACTACACTGGATTTTATCCAGCTTCTTGTCAACCACTGATCGCACCCTCCCTTCCAAGATGCCAGCGAATAATTTGCCTAGTATACTTATCATTGAGATACCTCGATGGTTGTTGAAATACTTCCTGTTCCATTGCTTATAGGTAGGTGCAGTTACTGCTTTTGTCAAATCTCAAGGTACCTTACCAGCACTCCATGCTAATCTTACTACTCTATGAAACTATTTCTTCCCTGCCTTCCCACTATACTTCCTAATTTCAGGTCTAATTTGATCTATTCCTGCTGCTTTATGACAATGGAGTTTATTTACCATCCTTTTTACTTCATCAAGCGTAATTTCACCAACATTTTCCTCCTCCCCACGAGATTGCCTGTTCGCAGCATAATCAGGAAGATTTCCTTTTACGTTGAGAAGTTGTTCACCTGTCCAGTGATTCCCTGGGATCTATGAAGAGTTACCTGAATTACCCGGAACACTGTTCATATCATTCTCCCCTCCCTTCCTAAGATTCTTTATTACTATCCAGAAAGTTATCCCTGCTGCTTGACCTAGCCTTTCCAGGTTAATACCAAAATCTTCCCATGACTTCTTTATGGATTCAATAAAGATTTATTTCGCTCTTTTTCTTTCATCTGCGTACAATTTCCTGTCTGCCTCGGCCCTTATTTGGAGCCATTTCTGATAAGTCTTCGTTTTACGTTGACAAGATGCTCTCACTTCATCATTCCACCAGTGTGTTCTCGTCCTAATTCCTCCAACTGCCAAATCTACCCACGACATTCACTCATTTACATGCGTAACAGAAACTATGTTGAGTGCAATAGTATTCCCGGTAAACAGCCCTACCCCATACTCTGCCCTTGCTGTTTCTACTACAGCATCCCTGTATACCAACCATTCTCTTTCTGTATCCTGAACCTGCTTACTGTCTACTGTTCGAAACTTCTCACTCATCATATCCATGTACTTCTGCCTAGTTTCCTCGTCCTGGAGATTTTCTACCCTTATTCGTTTGCAGACAGATTTCACTTTCTGCATCCTAGGCCTAGAGGTACTTCGTTCACAACCAATCAGATAGTGGTCTGTACTATCGAAAAATCCCCGGAAAACTCGTACATTACAAGAGACTTCCTGAATTCGGTTAAGATATAGTCTATTATTGATCTTGTACCCCTAGCCTTCCATGTGTAGAGGTGAATAGCCTTATGCTTGAAGAATGTATTCGTAACTGCTAAACCAATACTAGCACAGTAGTCCAACAAGTGCTTTCCATTCCCATTAGCTTCCATATCTTCCCTATATATACCAATCACCCTTTCGTATCCTTCAGCTCTATTTCGAACTCCCGCAATGAAATTTCCCATTAGCACTATCCTATCCTTGCTGTTGACCCTGACTACGATGTCACACAATGCTTCATAAAAGTCAACTTCATCCTCATTTGCACCCTCACGTTGTGAAGACACTGACATAATTCTCGTCCTAATTCTTCCAACTGCCAAATCTACCCACGAGATTCGCTCATTTACATGCCTAACAGAAACTATGTTGAGTGCAATAGTATTCCTGGTAAACAGCCCTACCGCATACTCTGCCCTCCCCTTTTCTAACACCCGTCAAGTACAATTAATAATGTCCTATCTCTTCCTCATTATCTCCCCTTACCCGAATATCACTTATTCCTTTTTTGTTTTGCTAGTTGTTTTACGTCGCACCGACACAGATAGGTCTTACAGCGAGGATGGGACAGGAAAGGGCTAGGAGTGGGAAGGAAGCGGCCGTGGCCCTAATTAAGGTACCGCGCCAGCATTTGCCTGGTGTAAAAATGGGAAAGCACGGAAAACCATTTTCAGGGCTGCCGACAGTGGGGTTCGAACCTACTATCTCCCGAATACTGGATACTGTCACTTACTCCTAGCACATCGAGATGCATTCTCTTTGCTGATTCAGCCAGTTCTACTTTCTTTCTTCCATAAGCTCCATTAATATTGGTAGCTCCCCATCGAATTCCATTTCGTTCGCCAAGTTGTTTCCAAGGAGTCCCTCGCCTGTCAAATGGGTGTGGGACTCCATTACTCCCATAGGTCCGAGGCTTGCTTAAAATGTTCTGAGTTCGGTAAATTCATGAAGCAGGATGCTATCCTACTTGCACATAGTCCAAGTGAGGATCTCTCCTCTAACGGGTTATGGACCACCGGTGGATTGTATAGTCCTAGCCGCCTGAGCATAAGGAGGGCCATGACTCAGTATATGTCCGAGGTGCTCACTCCCATTCCATAGCAACTGGTATCCCGATGTTCAGGACCACTTACTAGGCCACTCAGCCATTGCCCATGGTTCACGAACTAGGACGTGACTACAGTAACCCGCACCATGAACATTTGTTTTTATTAAACCCACAATTTGTAACGTTTCCGTTAGTTCTGTTTATTTACGTTAGACATAAGAAAAAAGCCATTTTAATTTGTAAAAGTTTACAGTGTCAGGTTGTGTGTCTCTATAATACAATAAACAACATTCTGCATTGTATCTTTGATATTCCAAACTTCTTTGCGGTGTATAATTTCGGCAGTAGAATTGGAATTAATCGTTATTAGAGCCGGCACTAGATCATTGAAAAGGGGACATGCAGGAATAAAAAAGGAACTTGGGATTTTATAACTTGTTGACCGAAAGGTGCATGTTATTGTTTTTAGTTAGAAAATTATGAAAAAAATGATAGCTTCTAGTTATTGGCTTAGTTACGCATTTTCAAAATCAATGTTGGATACTTGCACGTACCTTTGCTTTGTTTCCAGACATGAGCAGCCTGTAACTTCCCAAGCAATGACTTCATGTAGCCGTTTATTTGGGCTGTAACCTTGTTAGTGTTCTCAGGCTATTCCCGGGGACCAAAACCAGTTACTCATAATCTAATTGCACTCTGGTTGTTCACGCGGAAATCCCATCAACACTTTTAACGATTTGCTACACATGTAATTCGACAAATCGCAGCGCAGAGCAAAATCAGGACAACAAATCAATGATGTAAGGTAATTTGATAAAACTTTCTGAATGCCGCGAGTGTCTACAGGAAATGACTTCGCTTTTGCGTCAATAGAGATTGTTATTGAGCACCTTGACGTTATGAAAACCAATTTAAACGAACAGCCAGCTTCTGCTATTTCATTATTGTGGCAAGGGATACGAGAGTTCACTGTCTTGTGCTTTAATTTTAAAAGGCATGTTGTCTCCGGAGAGGGACTGGTACAGGTCTATTCAATTGACGCCAATGGGTAAGTAAGTAAAGGTAAGGTAAGTGTGTATTCTGCCCGAAGGCAGGTCCGAACCTCTGCAGAGGATTTTTTTATGGAGGGGGGGGGGCGTAGTCCGCTCCCCCGCCGTGACCATCAACTCAATCTACATGGCCTCCGACATGCTATTATTTCTAAGAAGAAAGAGATAGCAGGGAAGAGTGGGAAAGTGATACAAGGAGTATCTGCCGGTTTCCGAGTTAGACTCGCCACCACGGCAAGAGTTTGTATTGGTAAGGTAGTGTTGAAGTGTGGTATTGAAGGGTCAGGGAAAAACCACATAGTAGCTGAAACTGGTCGCCAAGATGATCAGAAGTGGCAGGTCCGAACCTCCGCAGAGGTGTGCCTGAGCCGGAGTTTACGTACGGCCAGTTCCTTTCCGCTCCTCCAATCCCTTACCCCCCACCAACAGCGCGTGGCAACCCATCCAAATCTTGACCGTGCCCAATGTTGCTTAACTTCGGATATCTCACGGGATCCGGTGTTTCAACATGGCTACGGCCGTTGGCAATAGGTAAGTATTTCTTTCTGCTACAAGTTGCTTATAACCAGTGGCAGCATAACATTCACAATAACAAATTAATACACAAGAAAATGAAATGAATAAACTACACTATACTGATTCTTTATGTCAAGCGAAGGTAAAGTAAATAATGGTAATGACCCTTTATATGAAATTTAAATTAAATATATTAAAATAATACTTATCCTAACACCGGGCGAGTTGGCCGTGCACATAGAGGCGCGCGGCTGTGAGCTTACATCCGGGAGATCGTGGGCTCGAGCCCCACTGTCGGCAGCCCTGAAGATTCCGTGGTTTCCCATTTTCACACCAGACAAATGCTGGGGCTGTACCTTAATTAAGGGCACGGCCGCTTCCTTCCCACTCCTAGCCCTTCCCTGTCCCATCGTCGCCACAAGACCTATCTGTGTCGGTGCGACGTAAAGCAGCTAGCAAAAAAAAAAAAACCACTTATCCTAACGACCTATATGAAAACAATAATAAAAACCTATTAAAGTAGATTCAGAATTAAATTTAACAACGGTATTTCCGTAATAATAATAGTGATCTTAGTGAAAATGAAAAGCTACAACCTGTTTTCCAGTCATTGACCGGGTCGGGGATGAAAAGAATGAATCATATATAGGCTGTTAGTACGATGGGGTCGCCACTCCCAAGGTGGTTTATCAATGACTGATAGATGCTATGAAATGAGAATGGAGAGTGTTGCTGGAATGAAAGATGACAAGGAAAACCGGAATACCCGGAGAAAAACCTGTCCCGCCTCCGCTTTGTCCAGCACTAATCCCACATGGAGTGACCGGGATTTGAACCACGGTATCAAGTGGTGAGAGGCCGACGCGCTACTGTCTGAGCCACGGAGGCTTAGTAATCTTAGTAATAAATATAAATAACAATAATAAAAATAATAATTATAATAGTAATAACAACCAAAACTTAATAATAAAATAACAATACTTAAATTAAGACCGGGCGAGTTGGCCGTGCGGTTACGGGCGCGCAGCTGTGAGTTTGCATCCAGGAGGTAGTGGGTTCGAATCCCATTGTCGGCAGTCCTGAAGATGGTTTTCGTGGTTTCCCATTTTCACATCATCCAATGCTGGGGCGGTACCTTAATTACGGCAACGGTCGCTTCCTTCTCACTCCTATCCCTTTCCTATGCCATAAGACCTGTCTGTGTGGGTGCGACGTAAAGCCACTAGTACGGAAAATTAAGTTGAGATAAAACTGTGAGAATGGGGGCCTAGCTATGAGCCAGAGGAAATAACCTATGGAGGTTAAAATCCTCGATTCAGCCGGGAATCGAGCCTGGGACCCCTTGGACCTACGGCCAGCATGCTAACCAGCTAGATACGGAGCAGGATTGTGATAGCCAGAGGAGTGGATGCATTTAAACTTATGTAGGATTTCGTCACGAAACGAATGAAGAAAAGGTCTAGGATTCTTGTGTAATGGAAAGTTCCCACAGTCTGTTTTTGTGTAATAATACACGATATTATATAGGAAAGAAGTGAGTTCTCGGAAGTAATTACCCTTACAGCAGCCTGTTTTCAGACACCGTGCAGAATGGCTTTGGCTCTACAGCTCTCCATTCGAAAGGTGGTGGGCCATGGTTTTCCGTGGTTTTCCATTCTCCTCATTGAGGCAAGTGCAGGGACAGTTTATTTTGTAGCTCACGGCCGCTATATTATCACCTGCAAAACTCTGCCAGCTTGCAGGGATAGCGCATCCAGGCATTCGTCGTGAGGTAGCTGCCAATGCAGATAGAACTAAACAGGTCTAACAACAATCCCACCCACTATATGATTATGTACCAGATACCCCTAGATTGCGGTCCAGAAGAAGCGTCCTCAAAACCACTGCAGTCTTGCAAACTGCAACAGGTACAGCAAGAAAACAAATGTGGATTCCTCGACTTGGGAATAACTCTACCTAGCACCGCCCTTCGGAAAATCTCCCACCTGGGCATGAACAAAATTTTTGTGTGTGGAGTTCACTCAATCGTCTTCGTTCTGGAGTTGGAACATCCAATAGTAATCTCCAGAAATGACACTTCTCTGTTTGCACCACTAACTGCGACTGCGACTATGGAGATTCTACAGGATTGCCTGCTGTGCCCTGAATCTTGTACAGTAGAAGATTTCCTTGCGACACCAAAAGCTAATGAGGTTGCACGTCAATGGTCTACCATGCTGTGACTTAGTTTATGATTATAACGTGTTTAGCCATTCATTTTGTTTGCTTCTGACTCGAATACCGTAAATAAAAAACAGCATATTCACAACCATCCGTTGAAATTTCCTTCCCATTGCTAAATTTGAGTTGTTCAGATTATTACATGTCAAGAAAGTATAAAAGAAAACATCTGTTTCACTCCATTATTACATACTCACTAACACTATAACTAACTACAATCAGCGCTCCCAACAGCGAACACAGACCCTACATAAATTGATTGATGATAGAATTAGCCGAATGAATGCCTAGTGTGTTCAACACAGTTCATTTATGTAGCAAAATAAGCGACACGGCGTACTATGAATTTTATGTAGACCTTTCGAGGCGAACGAACCTTTTACATTGGTTTATTTTAGTGACCTTTCCCTTTTAGCTGCACACCTCAAAAAATTAGGGAAACATGTTTTGAAACATCTGGTATGTAAACGTTAATTTGGTAGATGGGGTTCCAATGGTCGTTCAGCATACCTTGTGACCTTACCTACTCAGGATATGTCAATTCGAAGTTATACTCCATCTGTAGGCGTAGCCATGCATTAAACTGTCAGGTGACCCTTCAAAACAAAGTGAATAGCGGTGCGTCCGTGTGTTGTTGTGAGGTACACAGACTACTGCGGTCATTTGAGCACGTTATACGTAAACCAGCACCTCCCATGATATATCTTAACGAGGTTCAAGTCGCAAGGGCCGTCACTTTGGTCCAGGAAAGATGGACTTATCGTCGTGGTGCTGTGGATCTCAGTGTCTCTCCGTCAGTTATTCACCACTTGTGGAATCGCTACAATGAGAGGGGCCAGTTCACAAGGAAGGTTGGACTAGGTCGTGGACGAACCACACACGATGACCGATATCGGACCATCTGTGCGTTGCAGCGTCGTTCAGTAACTGCCAGAGAACTGCAACAAGAACTCAGGAGGGTCACTGGAGTCACAGTGTCTGACCAGACAGTAAGGAACAGGTTAAGAGAAGTGTCCTCACGACCCAGACGTCCTGTTCGAGTGCCCCGTTTAACGCATCAACATCGCGCAGCTCGCCTTCTGTTTGCTCGGACCCGCGTCAACAGGCAACTTCGCCAATGGAGACCTGGGTTGTTCACAGACGAGTCCACATTTCCCCTGACACAGCGTAATGGACGTCAACGTGTATGGAGACGCCGTGGTGAGCAGTATACGCCACATGCTGTGCAGGAAGGCGACCGATTCGGACAAGGTTCTGTGATGGTGTGGGGTGGCATCAATATTGATGGCCGTACGGATCTTGTCGTCGTCCGTAGTTATCTTACCGCTGCGGGGTACATCGATTCAGATACTGCTACAGCATCTGTTGGTTGCTGCATACGGTGTTGTCCCTGAATTCGTACTCCAGCACGACAATGCCAGGGCTCATGTAGCGCGCATCACCAGAGCTGTCTTGCGACTGGACATTCAAGAGATGAAATGGGTAGCAACGAGTCCGGACCTTAATCCCATCGAGCATTCGTGGGGTAGACTTGACAGAAGTGTTCCTGGGCGTCCTGTTCCACCAGAGACTCTCCAAGACCTCGAACAGCCTCTCATTGAAGAATGGGACCTGATACCGCAATGTGACCTCCGTCGACTTATACGGAGCATGCCACGTAGGTGCCAGTCTGTGATAAATGCTCTGGAGGACATACACCATACTGAAGCTCTCCAATTGTGATAAAAATCCACCCTGAAGGACTGTTAATACTTTGTTTTCGCCCCTATTTGGACATTTCCTTTGTGTTCTGAAAATGAACGCGAATCCATCGATGTTCTTTTGTATACTTCAACAGTAAAGAATACAGGTTTAGTAGGTAATATACCACGCACTTGGGTGTGAGGTATTGTTTTTTGGAGCATGGTATACGTTCAAAAACATGTTCCCCTAATTTTTTTGAACTGTGTATTTCAAGGATATTCATAAACGGGGTAAATAATTGTGTGAGTTTTGTAAGAAAGTCTTAGTTCGTGAACCATGGGCAACTGGCGAATGGCCTTGTAAGTGATCCTTGAAAGTCGGGATACCAGTTTCAATGGAAAAGAAGTGGGCATCTCGGACATACTCTGAGTCATGTTCCTCCTTGTAGACAGGTGGCTAGGACTTTACAATTCACGGGGTTGTTAATAGAGAAATTCTCACTGCAACTATGTGTACGTAGGGTAGCATCCTACTCCACAGTAATTACAGAGCTAAAAATATTATAAGCAAGTCTCGGATCTAGGAGTTATGGAGTCTCACTTCTATTCGACAGGTCCGTTAGTCCTTGGAAATAACTTCGAAAAAGCAATGAAATTTGAAGGGAGACTATAAACGAAGCTCACGTAAGAAAGAAGAAGGTATAATTTCTGTACAGAATTGTGGTAAATAAATGCTAATAACTGGCTGAAATACCAGAGAGGATGCGTGTAACTGATGTTCGCGTAAGGAGATATAACGAGGAAGAGGCAGAGACAGAGGAAGATTAAAAGGTGCTTCTCACAGACATTAAAAGAGGAGGGGGAAGAGAGTGAGATAGGACTATTTGTCAGAAACATCTCAGTATACATCATATAAGTATTTTCCGGAAGGAACGTAAATGAGCGAATGGTGTAGGTAAATGTAGCATAGTCATCTCCATACAGGCCATGAAAACTCTTGGAGGGGTTGAAGGTAAAAGATTCCGCTATCTGTATTTTTGCTATTTGCTTTACGTCGCACCGACGCAGATAGGTCTTATGGCGACGATGGGATAGGAAAGGCATAGGAGTGGGAAGGAAGTGGCCGTAGCTTACATCAAGGTACAGGCCCAGCATTTGCCTGGTGTGAAAATGGGAAACCACGGAAAACCATCTTCAGGGCTACCGACAGTGTGGTTCGAACCCACTATCTCCCGGATGCAAGCTCACAGCCGCGCGCCCCTAAGCGCACGGCCAACTCGCCCTGTCCGCTATCTCTAACCTCGGCACTTGGTGGGGTGGAGTGGTTAGCTGTACGCCCGGTCGCCTTCGCCCCCATGAATTAACTTGGTACTCATTTTTGTTGTAAGCTGATTTTACCTCGGGGCCATGTGCACCTCCGGTGCAGGAACTATCGTTTCTTAAATATTTCGACTTCCGGACGGAGAATCGAACCAACATCCTTCCGAAGCCCGCCAGAACGCTCCTTTCTGATATGTGTATCAACATATGCTTAGAAAGGAAGTGTTTAAGAATCAGCTCGTATAAAATTGTTTCATTTCGTGCAAACAATATTTACAAATATTTTTACATTGTGAAAGTCAACATCTGAGAATTTTATATTTATACTTAAGCAAATAACTATTTAGTTATATTTTGTAACGGCTCGGTCACCGTGTGAGGGTCAGGAAGTTGCTTTACTTATTAGATTTTTAACAGGAAATTGAATAAGCAGCAAATCATAACGATCAGTTTACAGGAATAACACGATATACACACAACTTACTGAGACACGCTAAACTACTCAAAGGATTACACAGGGAGAAACAAATTAGGACTGTAAACACACGAAGCGCAGTAAAGGGAATCCACAATGGGGGGCAGATAAACGAGGGTTAAGGATATCAAATTTAGACTTCTGATTCCTTAAACAAATACTGTATATAAATGTACTGTGTATTAACAAAGAGGAAGCCCATTCAGAAAGTTTTACAGTTCGCAAGCAATATTACATTCATATGCACGTTGGCATACAAGCATAAATATGGATGAAGTTTTATCAATCACAAATACTAAAATTATCCAATTTAAGGGTACAACCGAACGAGTTCGCCGTACAGTTTTATCGTGTAGTTGTGACCTTGCATTGGGGAGATGGTGGGTTTGAGTCCCAACGTCGCTAGTCCTGCAGAATGTTTTCGACTGTTTCCCCATTTTCACACCAGACAAATGCTGGTGTTGCATCTCATAGCCGCTACGTTTCTAATCCTAGTCCTTTCCCATCTTGCGTCGCCAAATCTTTCGATGTATCAGTGCGACGTTAAACTACTAATTCTTAAGTGCGGCCAGTATCCAGTATTCGGGAGATAGTAGGTTCGAACCCCACTGTCGGCAGCCCTGAAGATGGTTTTCCGTGGTTTCCCATTTTCACACCAGGCAAATGCTGGGGCTGTACCTTAATTAAGGCCACGGCCGCTTCCTTCCCACTCCTAGCCCTTTCCTGTCCCATCGTCGCCATAATACCTATCTGTGTCAGTGCGACGTAAAACAACTAGCAAAAAAAAAAAACACTACTAATTAGTAGCCGTTTAAGGGTACAGACGTAATCTTCACATATTTTCTCAAAATGAGGTTAAAAAGGGCAAAATTCAAAAGAGTCGCTCAAGTTAGCAAAGTAAAATAGAGTTTAAACGCGCTATCAAATTTTTCAAAATGTTGAATGCAATCTAGTATGTTACAAGAAATAAGTGATTCCTAGGTAAGAAGAGACGAATATTTCAACAAACTTTAGGTTTGATACAGAAAATATTTAAACGCTTTCAAGATCCCTCGACCGTATAGCACGAGACCATGTATGTTGGGTATTCAGCCCGAAGGCTGGTTTGATCCTCTACAGCTCCGCCAACAGCTGTCATAAACAGCCTAGGCGTCACTGAGGAGGCATACTAGGGAAATGAGGAGTGAAGTAGTTTCCCGTTGCTTTCCTCATTGAGCCAGGAGTTGCTATTACACATCAGTCTGCCGAGCCCACCGAAATGCATGCACCAACTGACCCTATGAGCGATATTTTCACACCATTCAAAACAGGGACTGGCTGCTCATACCTCGGTCACTTTCATATTTTCAAAGCCAAGGATGAGACTGAGACAGGTCAATGAAAGTAACAAATTTATTCTAGCCCATATCAGGAGACATAGTGCACTGTAAACACTACATCTCGCCAGCAGAGGCATTACGAGACCATTGTACAATAAAAGAGAAGGCAAGTAATTTATATTCCGTGATTCATAAGTAATAATAATAATAATTATAATATTGACTTTACGTCCAACTAACTACTTTTACGGTTTTCGGAGACGCCGAGATGACGGAATTTAGCCCCGCAGGAGTTCTTTTACGTGCCAGCAAATCTACTGACACGAGGCTGACGTATTTGAGCACCTTTAAAAACCACCGGACTGAGACAGAACCGAACCTGCCAAGCTGGCTTCAGAAGGCCAGCGCTTCAACCGTCTGAGCCTCTCAGCCCGACTCCCAGATTTTTAGTTTAACGATTACGTACTAAGGAAGATCAAGTATGGGCAGATAATGGTAGTGAAAATAAAATAGGTGAGTAAGATGGGAAATAAAGGAGGTGAAAGAAGGAGGGACGAGAGGTGAGAATGGGAACTGTGAAGCTAGAAGTGGGAGTGAAGTCCTGGTATGATAAATTCCTCAGATATATCCAATGTGGAAAGACAGACTTTCCAAACATTAGACAGTAATCACCAGATATTTGAATTCACCTAAGTGTTAACGAGAACTATTCTGTGTTGAAGGAACTGCGAGCGGCTTAACGCTGAGATTCTAAGAGCTAATAATTATTCAAACTTGTTGGCTGCGGTCTCAAAGGAGCGTCTTGTATAAGTCAAGTATGTCACGAACGTCAGACAAGATGGTTTGAAATTCAAGCAACGAAGCTCGAAAGAAAATGACAGAAAGAAATATGTGACAAATATGAAGGCGCAGAATACAAATAATTCAATAAGAATGCAAATAATGCGATGTGATATGTGGAAGACGTCGATACTTCAAACTGGGGAAATCAAACCTGATCTCTTATGACAAGAACAGCGTTGGTGGAAGATCGATTGACACCTTTTGAGAGGGTCAGAAACTTAGCCACCAACTACCACTGCCTCATATGCCTTCTCCATGAGAGTAACATACAATATATTATTAAAAGTGAAAGAACAAAAGCAGGTAATAATAATAATAATAATAATAATAATAATAATAATAATAATAATAATAATAATAATAATAATAAAGTAGGGATCCTTCGACGATTAGTTCGCGTACAGATCTCCAGTTCATAGGGCCTGCGTTCGATTCGCGGCCGGATCGAAGATTTTAACTGCGTCTCGTCAATCCTTCTGACTCGGGGACTGAGTATTTATACTTGCCAATCACCACTGAAACACATAATAGAGGAGTTAGATTCCAACCTTAGCAATCCTCGGAGTGGTTTTTCGTGATTTCCCACTTCTCCTCCAGACAAATGCCGGGATGGTACCTAACTTAAGGCCACGGCCATTTCCTTCCCTCTTCCTTGTCTATCCCTTGCAATTTTACCATCCCCGAACAAGGCCCCTGTTCAGCATAGCAGGTAAGGCCGCCTGATTGATGTACTGGTCCTCCTCCCCAGCTGTATCTCCTTGATCCAAAGGCTCCTGCTCCAGGACACTGCCCTTGAGGCGGTAGAGGTGGGATCCCTCACTGAGTCAGAGGGAAAAACCAACCCTGGAGGGCAAACGGATTAAGAAAGAAAGAAAGAAAGAAAGAAAGAAAGAAAGAAATAATAATAATAATAATAACAATAATAATAATAATAATAATAATAATAATAATAATAATAATAATAATAATAATATCTGGGTGACAGAAGCGTTACCTAGCGACTGGACTTCAGCTATCATCCACCCGTTACACAAAAAAGGCGACAAATCAGATCTCAACAACTACAGAGGGATTTCCCTTGTATCAGTGACGTATAAGATACTCTCCAAAGTATTACTCACAAGAGTAGAGGCTCAACTAGACTCCTGCATCGGAGAGTACCAGGCTGGGTTTCGCAAGTCAAGGTCATGCGCCGAACAAATCCTGAACCTCAAAACCATCATCACTTACAAAAACCTAAGCGCCTCACCCTACGTGGCAACATTTGTTGACTTTCAGAAGGCCTACGATTCAGTAGATAGAGAGTCACTCTTCCAGGCACTCGCTGAACTGGGACTAGATAAGAAAACCTTGAATCTAGTGAAAGCAACTCTTACCAACACTACTGCCAGAATCAAATTCAGAGGGGAACTGTCCCAGAGATTTGAGATCAAAACAGGTGTTAGACAAGGGGATGGCCTATCTCCAATCCTCTTTAATTGCCTACTTGAAAAAGTCATTCGTGAGTGGACGAAAATGCTACAGGATGACTCTGGATTGAGAATTGGCTACAAGAAAGACAAGTTAACAGTCAACTGTTTAGCCTTCGCAGACGACCTTACACTCCTGGCATCCAGTGTGGAGGAAGCTATCCATCAACTATCCTCTCTCGACCACATAGCAGCTAAAGTAGGGCTGAAGATCGCCATCAACAAAACACAGTTTATCACCAACATCAAAGATGCACCCAAATCAATCCCACTGGGAGACAAAACAATACAAAGGACTAACTCCTTCAAATACCTAGGAGAATGGATAACCCCAAACATGAATGAAGATCAGGCCATGAACAGCAGATGCATCAAATTGGAAAATGCCTACCACCTATGTAAGAGTATGTACAAATCCAAATCCCTCTCCCTTAACCTCAAAATCAGGCATTACACTACTGTAGTGAGACCGTCAGTACTATATGCCTCAGAATGCCTAAACATGGTAAGAAAAGGGCAACTTAGAAAACTGGAGCTGAAGGAAAGGAAGATCCTGAGAAAAATCATGGGCCCCATTAAAGAAGAAGGCAAGTACAGAATCAGGCACAACAACGAACTGTACCAACAATTGGAGAGCATTACAACATCTATGAGGAAGAGGAGATTGAACTTCTACGGTCATGTCATGAGAATGGACAATCAGAGGCTCACCTCCAGAATCTTTCACACCATCTCTAGAGGGAAAGCGACTAATGCCAAGTGGGCAAGACTCGTCAGAAAAGACCTTCAAGAATTGGACATTGCTCCCAGTGAAATTTATGACAGGAATAGGTACAGAACGTTGATCAGAACATCAAACTCTCTCCAGTCACTAACAGAAAAAACAGTACGTCCGGGAGGAGGTGTGAAATGGACTCAGGAGCGAAAAGACATTCACAGTGCAAGAATGAAGGAGTACTGGTCAAAGAAGAAAGCTGCTAGAGATAAGAACCACGTGGTCCATAGCAGGCCCAAACGGAACTAAAAAAATAATAATAATAATGTTATTGGTGGTACAACTTCTCCGTCCTGTTAAACTGTGCACCTTCTATAAGGCCATCTATGTCACTGAACTTGAACTAATGCAATACAAGATACTTGGGTTTGCAACTGTTAGATGTCTCTACCATTGGCCTAAGTGCACTCTCTGGTCAGATTAAGGACAATTAGTTCTCAAGGGAAAGTTGATATTTACTGTTGGATAACCTTGGTTTTTGAAGATTTTTTGTTCTTGTGTCAAGGTTGTCAACACTTCTGCCCCCATCCAACTCCTGTATCTATCAACCAATCAGAAGTTTGGTGAATATTTTCTCTAGACAGTTAAATTTGGGGGTGTGTACAGGCATCCAGACTATGTGTAAAGAGTTCTGGAAACTTCCCCTCGAGATACCCCTTAAGGCCGTATTGTCATTTTCATCGCTCCGGTTCATTGTGTGCGGCGTGTAGGGTACTAAGGGGGCAGGGTTCACGGTCGGCATTCAGAAGGCCCAGAACTCAAGGTAATGGCAGAATTTTCTTAACATGTGATAGCTCCGGCAGATAGCTTGAGGAAAGGTTTCAAAGCTCTTTTATTTTATGTAAATTTCTAAACCTGTTGGTTTAAATGCAGATTTCCGGCCAGTCTGAGGACTCTGTTCAAATCCCAAGTGGGAAACATGTAAACTAAGGGACAAAAGAGTGATTACCGTCTGTTGATTCCCATTCAACTTGGTGTGGGGTGACTAAAGTTTCTAATCATCTAAAATTCTTAACACACTTTTGAAATTTAATGTTTCTCATTTATTCATCCCAGCGTAGAATAGGCTTAGCCTCTGTATCTTTGGGCTATAAGGCCACTTAGGGTTTTAAAACTTCTAGAAGGAGTGCAAATGTTTCACCTCCTAGCCTTTTGTTCGTGGCCAATCATGTTAAACATTTTCTTTTCGCATTAAGGCCATTTAGAATGGGCACTCACTGCCCCTGTTTATTTTGTAATTGTTAATAGACCAGTGTGTAACAAACTGTTGAGCGGTAAATAAACCCATGTCAGGGCAAAGACGTGTAAATACTTTAGTTAAGAACAGCCTACAGGTTGTAAGTGCACTGTTAAAAGCTTATGCCTCTGAGAGGCTAGACTGTATTAACTTATAGAGCTCAGACTCCTATCCTATGTAAGCTACTGGAGCAAACGTGCTCTTGTAAAATAGTGTACCTGTCTCAGAGCTATAATGCTCATCCCTTCGTATATTATCATGTTGATAAATCTCTCTAGTTTTTTACCTGATGTTTTGGACTTTAAGTGAAGGTGGTACACCCTATTTTGGCAATGTTAAATTGTCCATATTTAAAC
This sequence comes from Anabrus simplex, assembly GCF_040414725.1. Lineage (NCBI taxonomy): Eukaryota > Metazoa > Arthropoda > Insecta > Orthoptera > Tettigoniidae > Anabrus > Anabrus simplex. The sequence goes on from NC_090265.1 coordinate 316,840,189, forward strand.
GCATTTTTGTATAAAACTATAAAGATTAGATTTTTGAAATTTGGTATGCTTCAAAAGTTATGTTTGTTGTATATACTGACAATTTTATAAGTTTATTCGTTGTCGCACATAGCGGAAACATTCTTTTACTTCACTGCTAAAAATAATTCCTTTTGTGAAGTATTATATTTAATCAATTTGGACCTATTTGAGTTAGAGGAATAAAATAATGTCAGTATATTCATCAAACACAATACAACAGCTAGTAAAAGTTTCATTTAACTGGCTTAAATATATCCTGAGAAAAATACGTGAATACTTTTAAAAATCTTACTTTCGGAAATATTGATTATTGACTGCCTAGCGCATCCCTGGTCCATATTCTGGACCATCTGGATCATCATAGTCATCTTCCCTTGCTCTCTTCCTGTTCCTGATCACTACCCTGTTCCTCTTTCACCAGGTCAGCTTTCATCACTCGTTCTGCATCAATTTCACTACAGATTTGTCGCATATTTCTTCTTATTAATCTGTTTACACTCCAGGGTCGGTTTTTCCCTCCGACTCAGCGATGGATCCCACCTCTACCGCCTCAAGGGCAGTGTCCTGGAGCTTCAGACTCTGGGTCGGGGGATACAACTGAGGAGGATGACCAGTACCTCGCCCAGGCGGCCTCACCTGCTATGCTGAACAGGGGCCTTGTTGGGGGATGGGAAGATTGGAAGGAATAGACAAGGAAGTGGGAAGGAAGCGGCCGTGGCGTTAAGTTAGGTACCATTCTGGCATTTTCGTGGTGGAGAAGTGGGAAACCACGGAAAATTACTTCCAGGATGGCTGAAATGGTAATCGAACCCACCTCTACTCAGTTGACCTCCCGAGGCTGAGTGGAGCCCGTTCCATCCCTCGTACCACTTTTTAAATTTCGTGGCAGAGCCGGGAATCGAACCCGGGCCTTCGGGGGGTGACAGCTAATCACACTAACCACTATACCACAGAGGCGGACTGTCGCATATTTCTACCAGGATTAATTCCTAAATTTTCCAGGATGATCATTTGCCTGCACAGTCCTCATTATAGGTTAGCACTGCATCATACAATCCTGTATGCAGTATAAGGTAACATAGCCAACAAACACTGTTTGGGTACACGGTTCCAGACTACACTATTGAACGATGCATTTACATTTTGTGTATTGCCATGTAAACATTTACGAAGGAGGTTAGGAGCTGCTAGATTTCTAAAATATTGGTTTGATGACTTTCATAACTTCATCCGGAAGGCAAATGCTTATGCTGATAAGGTTCATCAGTAACAAGGGACATGCGGTACTTACACCAGCCTGATTCACCTTTCGGACAAAGAAGATGTTGTGGATTCTCATCTGTCGAACACTTGCGTAAAAAGTCTGCCTGCTTCATTTTATCGACACTATCTCTATTTCCCCTTATAGCCATGCCATAATACGTCTGTATTTCATTAGCAGTTAGCCTACCATGCCCAGATATGAACTTTCAATCATCTAGTTTCTTGGATATAATCCTTCACTAACCTACGGAGCTGACATCCCATTCTTTTCTGGACATGTGCTATGCATTCCAACTTCTCAACTTGCACATCACCATAGGGTTTACTTTCCACAACATTTTTAAAACATTTGCTACCCCGCCAAGCCACAACAATTATACCAACCCTAGAAGGAGAGTACATGCCGCGAAATTCAATGTTTTTAAATGCGTCAACAGTTTATCAGTTATACGAAAAGAGGGCGTACCCTCAGCTGTCACGGTGACATTCAAATGGCATTTGAGACTTTAAGGGATGACTTGTACAAAACAACCAAACAGTATATTATAAAATAAGGTATAAACTATCAAGAAATATGAAAAACGAAACAAGTGTTTTTGGTCATTAAAAGGTGTACCACCTCCCCTTAAGTCATTGTTGTTGTAGCTGACGAGTTCATTCATAATCTTGTTATGGTTTATTCAGATTTTCTATCTATCAAATTTTAAGAAATAAAGGAAGGAGAGAAATACAATTTCAAAATTTAGTGCATTAACTTATGCTCTGGTCACTTCTTGTCCGCCCATTCACCCCAGCACCTTCTTACACCTCTGTGATCCACGATATTTCCGGAATAATAATAATAATAATAATAATAATAATAATAATAATAATAATAATAATAATAATAATAATAATAATAATAATAATTGTACCGGGTGGTACACCTCCACGCCGCCAATTTAAAATGTGCGCCTTTTGAAACTCCTCTGCTGGAGGAACTCTGAACTTTATCTACGCTATTAATTCTCTACCTTCTCAGAAGATGTCACCACGTGGAAAATTTTGAGTTTTAGAACTGTGTCACTTTTGATGTGTTTTTGTTTCGCTTGAAGTAAGAAGTGTGAACCTTCTCTTCTAGAGGACTCTACTGAAGATCAACAATAGTGCAACCTAGTGAGGAGTCAAAGAACTATTTTTTTGGAGAAAATTTAATTTCAAGAGTTTGTTCTTTGTTAAATTTCTTTCTGTCATTGTTTAAGTTGGCAATATTTACCCCTTTCTTCCCCTTGTTATGAATGTAACCAATCCCGAATTTCTTTAATTAATTTCTGACCAATCAGGGGTATCTTCCCCCAACTTGAATCTGTTGCGGGGTCCTCATTCCCCTAACGCCTAGAACCTTCCACGAGAGGTTATAAACTGCTGATTTTTGGGTCTCCGGGCCACTTTTGTTCCGTCTTTCAGTGTGTTAAGTACATAGCAGGGGGCGGGAAGCGCCTCTTTCTTCGGCTGCGGTCAACAACAAGGTAATGGCCGATTAATAACTTCTTTCTTTGCTAGCTCAGCAGTTTAACTTTCGGGGCGGGTTCTAAGCGTTCAACCATGTAACCTTTTCCTAAAATGTAAAAACAACTGGTATCTATTCTATTTTCAAACGACATATCGGGATAGAGAGTGCTTAACCCTCTCGAGCTCCCACTCACATCGTCTTGAGGTGAACTTATTTTTCTCAACCAATTCTTCCGTAATATAATGTAAATTGCTATTAAGTCACCTCTGTAGTATGGGATTAGCCCTTGTATTAACGGCCTAGTGCCAAGTAGGTCTTAAGCTAGTGTATTAGGAGTGCAAGTTCGCCTCCTCTCAAATTGTATTTTAGAGGTCATGTATTAATCTTCTTGTTATTTAACAGACCTCAGTAGGTTGGGTATTTTGCCCCGGTGGATGTGTCCTTTGAGGACGGCTTAAAGGTGGAGTTCGGAGTGGCCTATGATAGGCTTGTATTTTAGGGGAAAGTTACCCTTTTTGAAAATTGTGTTTCTGCCTCAAGGAGGCTTTTGGATGTAATTGGAAGCAGATGTTTCTGGCATGTTTGGGGGTTTTCGGCCCCTTTGTTGTATGGTGTTCATTGTAAGGTTGGGCTCATTGCTCAAGAATTATGTTTCTGACTTTTGAAGCCCCAAATGGGGTACCTATGTAAATGTATTTGTAAATCGTGTTTCGGCTACTAAGTACCTGTTCTATTTGTTGTTACCTAATTTTGAAAAGAAAATATAACTTTGTTAGATTTTAAAATTAATTTCACTTCAGTAGCGTGAGACCCGTTCACCACCCCCGCACCTTCTTTCACGCATAACTACCACCAAAAACACGGTAACAATAATAATAATAATAATAATAATAATAATAATAATGATTGCACAAGATCTTCGACTACTAATAACGATAACTGTTCATGGGCTTAAAATAAAGGCGGTTTCGTCATTCTTGGCATTGCAATCGAAAGGTCCTCATTTGCACACGAGTCACACAATGTCTGTTTCAATAATGGTCACTGTCGATTGCAACTCTAAATAATGTAAAAATTATATTCTCTCCTCTATAATATCTTGTCTTCGATATAGCAGAAAACATCATCACAATATTATTATTAGATGTCTTAAATACAGACTTGTCGACATACTCCTTAAAATGCATGAAGATGCGTAACCCGTCTAGAACTAATTGTCCTTAAGTCGTTATTGCTCTGCCTGGTACCTTTATGTCAGCAAAGTACAACGAGGCAACCTTCCACAGAAGAAAAAGACTGCGATCTCTGAGCTAAGATGAAAGGATCATTCCACAAACATGCCGTTTATTGCGAGATTTTATCATCCATGTACCACTAATACAAAAAGGAGGTATCCTGGTAGGCATAGTCAGTGGTCAACGAAACCTTATAGCTCTGCCCACAAGAGCATTATGATTAACGGATGGTTCTCATAGCCAATCCTAATCCGAATCTCTGTTCGTCAAGGTTGCCCACTATCAATTATCATTTTCTTCCGTGCCGTTCATGTGCTACTGATTATTATCCCGAATCCGCATTTCGTAATTATACGTGGCTACTCTGATGCCATCACCATGCTACAAAATTAGAAAACGATTTGGTCACAGAAATACAAATGTATGACGGAAATCATCTAATGCAAAACTGAACTAACAGAACTCCAAACTTCTAACATAGGGAAGCTGGCCTACATCAATATCTGTAGCCAATATTCCGGTGCGAGAGACTGATTCAGTACTCGGCCTGAAATTTAAGAAAAATACTCAACAAACGATTCAAAAATACTGGAATACGATAGTCAACAAAGTGAGACACACTTTCTCGTCCAATTTAACAAAGGATATTTTTTTCAGAAAATCTAGCATGTTAACCTATTTATACTTTGAAAGATGTGGTTTGCCTACACAGCACAAACCGTTAGCCGAAAATTTCACCAAACAAGCAGAGCTTGGCTGTTGTTTATGGTGAAGATTACTTACTCAGAATAACTAGGCAGTAACTTTGGAAACTGCAAGAACACGGAGGACTAGGTCTAATAACTGTGCCCGAAAATCGTAAAGCCATCTCAATAAGTCAATAATGTTGGCTAAGAACGGATTAGGCGACGAAAAGACATATTCTTCCGGAAAAAAATATTCGCTGTGGGAGAGGTCATACTATCATTCAGCAAAGCTTTAAATACATATTAGACTTAGCAGAAAATATATCTGCAATTCTGAACCACAGTCTCAGCCATCTACCAAAACCATCGATAGGAGACTAGTGGAAAACAAGCTAAGCATACCCCATAAAATGGTAAAGTTCCCAAATAGAAGTTGTAATAAGACACCATACGTAGCCACGGTATGGGATGAAAGTGCCTATTTAACAGTCAACGGAATAATCACGACAGACCAAAATACATTTCTTCATGACATCGTACAATCACCACTTTGCAGGATATGTGGAAGAGTGGATACGCAGCACCACAGATATACAACCTGCACGGATATACGTGAAATCTATGCATGTATGTGCAGCAATATGCAGAGTGAATACTGTTACAACAGCCCTAGAGACATCCGCAGCTGCATCCTCTTCCTGGACATAAGTAACAATCTAAACAGTTTTGTTCAGTCATAGCTGTCAGTGGATTTTCTCTACTACATACAGACGGACGAAAAACCCTCCTTAGTGAGTTTTATAAATATGTCAGAAGAGGTAAAACAACATCTAGAATAGTTTTGTTTTCTACAAGCTCTACTGTAGAGGAAAGCAATAAGGTGTAGACCAACAGAGTGACACCACTCGCTCACGGTGGTTAATTTTAAGGAAATTTGTTATACAAATATGAACTACGTCCATGTTTCTTCCTTTTTCCATTTCTGTTAATATATTTAAAAGTTATCTTAAGACGTAGACTTTCACGACTACTAAATGATATTATACAATTTTGGGGATGTTAGGTCGTGTAATAAGTGTTACATGCTGACGCGTTTCAAACCTGCAACCAGGATACTCTTCAGAGCAATAACAATGATGTTAGTTGCGACTGTTATTCCATAATGAGTAGACTCAGGATAGAGCGATTCTGTTAGAAAAGCAGTTCATTCCAAGGCTTCCGAAGTCAAGGAGAAAGTTGTTGAAGGGAGGGTAGCGATAATTTACTCAGTATACAGCCGTCCCCTTTGTTAAAATTAATCGGTTGTTAAGCAATTTCTGCCGCCTCACGAATGATTCTAGGTATAAATTGTTTCTCATTATAAATGACAGAATTTGCATCAAAAATAATTTGAGGGTCATTATGTATGGCACATTCTGCCACAGAAGGCTTCTCTGGTTGGCCTGCGATATTCCTTAACCCCTCGTTGTTACCTTCCTATATGTTTGGCCAACCATTCCATAGGAACAAAGACTCATATACAGGATGAAGCGAAATTCGCGCACTCGGGCGTCGCAGCGCGGCTTCTCACATGACAGCGATAAAAAAATGTCTCTCACAAAAGTTCGCCCTGCGAGTATATCCGGCAGAGAAAGGACGTTGAAGTGTGACAATCTGGCAACACTGTAACCAAATATAGAGTAACTACCTCTGTCAGCACATACCAGTCGTGCTGTACTGTTGGTGCAGTGGATAGAGTTTTGGGTTAGCATGCAAGAGCAGTGTCCTGGAGCGTGAGAGTTTGGGTCGGGGATACAACTGGAGATGAGGACCAGTACCCCGCCCAGGTGGCCTCACCTGCTATGCTGAGCAGGGGCCTTGCGTGAGGATGGGAAGATTGGAAGGGATATACAAGGAAGAGGGAAGGAAGTGACCGTGGCCTTAAGTTAGGTACCATCTCGGAGGAGAAGTGGGAAACCACAGAAAACCACTTCGAGGATGGCAGATGTGGGAATCGAACTCCCCTCTACTCATCTACCGAGGCTCAGTGGACCCGTTCCAGCCCTTGTGCCACTTTTCAAATTTCATGGCAGAGCCGGGAATCGAACCCGGGCCTCCGGGGATGGCAGCTAATCACACACTAACCACTACACCACAGAGGCGGACTCGTGTATATCTGCTAGTTTAAATTAGATGTTACGTAAATTCTAACTACACCTCTGATACAAAGCTTACTTAACTCTTGGTTATTTTGTGTTATAGAGACTCCAAAGTCTCTAAAAATGGCAGAGGAAACATTGTTTGCGTGCAGTACTGAGCCAAATTTCTAACACTTGTTTGAACGTAGAACTTAATTTTTATGCAGCCCGTAGTTTATAGAAAACAAACAAATATCGATCCCTGTTTCCATACAGAATTATTACAACGATATGTTTTGGTCTAAGGTCGACAATACAGATAGAATCGTTAATGCCAACTGAAATTCAGTGATAGAAACTGTAACGAACACATGAAATGATCGCATATGCGAATAACACTTACGTTAGGACAGAACGCATACATCAAGACTGCGAACTTACAATCGAGAGCATGGCCAAGCACAAGCTAAAGTGGCTAAAAGGGCATACCGTTAAGGTTACACACACAGGCCATGAAGAGACAGGCTGAACTCCCTTCTGTGTTTCTTACTGTTGCGTCTATTACTGTAAATACAATACTGACATATTCTTACTCATTTCTAAAGAATGGTTTTTCTTATTTAGCCCTGAAAATGCCCATATGTATCGGATGTCACGTAGCGCTGTTGCTGTTGCCGAAATTAGGATTGTTAATAAAAAATGCTACATCTTTGTCCACTTTGTGCAATATCAATGAAAAATGTGCTCCCGGGATGTCGAACCCAGATCGTTGAACTCAGGATGTAAATGCCGATATACGGGCGATACTCGCTTAGTGCTTAACACCCTTCTCAGCCGACCAAGGTATGTTTGTGAGGAGGAGAAGTTAAACGGAACTTGAGTTCCTAACCAAATCATTTCTAAGCAATGGCTACTGAATGAAACAGATTGACGAGCTGCTACATCCTAAACCGAAACAGAGATTGTCACATGATTCTCGTCCTCTGAAGCTGGCTTTCTTAACATACGTACAATCTGTCACGGATAAGATTGTCAATATTCTCAGAAGGCACATTATCAAGACCATCTTTAACCTAATATCATCATAGTCAATTGCTTGTAATCTATTAAAGATCCTATTGCTCTAAACAGTATTGGAATATACAGGATGAAGCGAAATTCGCGCACTCGGGCGTCGCAGCGCGAATCCTCACATGCCAGCAATAAAAAGAGGATCCGCCACCAATGATTAAGGTTTCTGAGGGCATATTACGCTTCAGGTTTGATCACTGTATTATAGTGTCTAAGTTTTGCATTCCGAGATAATGATTTTTTATACCTGTTCCAAGTGATCCTGTATGCTTTCTGTAATTTGGAAATTCTTTCTTTATTTGCTTCGAGGTTTAAACCAGAGGGCTGAATAATTTCTCCCAAATATTTAAATTGGTTCACTTGAATAATTTTGCCGAATTTAGTTATCATAGGTTTTCCATTTGAGTATCGTGAGGCTCCTTCCATGTACTGAGTTTTCTCATACGAAATTTTGAAATCCCGTTTTCATGGCAATTTCATGCAGTTTTTCAATGGAATGAATTGCTTCATGCCTATTATTGGAAAGGATTGCTATGTCATCAGCAAAGGCCAGACATTGCACGTGAATTCTGTCTTTACGTAGTCTCCCAAGGGTTATTCCTTTAGTTTCCTGTTCCCAGGTCCTGATTACTTTCTCAAGTACCAAGTTAAACAGTAACTGTGATAAACCATCCCCTTGATGGACCCCTGTATTAACAGGAAAGGACACAGATATTTCGTCTAGGAATTTAACTTTTGAAATAGTGCCAGTTAATGTTTGATTATATCTCTTGTGTTTTATCCACTTGAAATTCTTCTAGAGTATTGAAAAGTGTTTGACGGTCTATAGAGTCATATGCTTTTCTGAAATCTACAAAAGTAACGATAGTTTGTCTGGTTTTGCACATTTGGAGGATAGTTTTGAGATTAAGAATTTGTTCTGTACAAGATCTTCCTTTATGTAAACCTGCCTGGTATTCACGAATTAGACGGTCTGTTTGTTTCTCAAGTCTAGTGAGCAGGGCTTTGGAAAAAATATTTGTAAGCAACTGGTATCAACCTAATTCCTCTATAATTATTGATGTTTCAGCCTGTTCCCCTATCGGGCGCGTCCCAGATGGCAGATCGGGTGGCTCGCCGGACTTGTCTGGAGGGTTTGAGGGAAATAAAATACCTCTCGCGGACCAAAAACAGGCATAGCTCGCCAACATCTTCAGCAACCTCTGAAGCTCACTTCTTCAGTTGTAACCATGACACCGACATAGATCGATGTCCCCAATACTTTTAACTTGATAGTATGATTATTATTATTATTATTATTATTATTATTATTATTATTATTATTATTATTATTATTATTATTATTATTATTATTATTATTATTATTATTATTTCCTTCCTAGTCCGTTTACCGTTCAGGGTTGACTTTTCTCTTGGACTCAGCGAGGGGAAAGCGACCGTGGCATTAAGTTAGTTACCATCTCGGCATCTGCCTGGAGGAGAACTGAGGAAACCACGGAAAACCACTTCGAGGACGGCTGAGGAGGAAATAACTTCCCCTCCCCAACCCTACTCAGTTGACCTCCCGACGCTGAGTGGAACCCATTCCAGCCCTCGTACCACTTTGTACCATTTTTCAAAATTTTGCTGCAGAGCCGGGAATCGAACCCGGGCCTCCGGGAGTGGCAGCTAATCACACTAACCACTAAACCACAGAGGCGGACTTCATTATCATTATTTATTTATTTATTTATTTATTTATTTATTTATTTATTTATTTATTTATTTATTTATTTATTTATTTATTTATTTATTTATTTATTTATTTATTTATTTATTTCAGCCAACTGTCGGCTGCAGTTTTACAACCTCCTTCACTTTGTCATATTCTTCCTGCTTTCACCATTACTGCTTCATTCTCTGGTTCGTGCTTGCTCCTTCATTTTGTTTTATTTGTTCGCCTTCCGTTCCCTTCGGACAAATCCTTTACCGTCGCAATTTTCCTTCTGAATACTTCTCTTTTTGCTGTTCCTCCGTCTTGATCGCATACTTTCCTACACCTTGATGCACTCCTTCCTACCTCGGAACTTGTGTCCTGCAAGACCAACATCATGATTCGTCAATCGCTACTGATCTGCATTTAGGGCAGACGCCCAGGTGACAGATTCCCTATCTGTTTTCTTAAATGATCGCAAAGAAATTGGAAATTTATTGAACATCTCCCTTGGTAAGTTATTCCAATCCCTAACTCCCCTACCTATAAACGAATATTTGCCGCAATTTGTCCTCTTGAATTACAGCTTTATCTTCATATTGTGATCTTTCCTATTTTTAAAGACATCACTCAAACATATTCGTCTATTGATGTCCTCCCACGCCATCTCTCCACTGACAGCTCGGAACCACTTAGTCGAGCAGCTCGTTTCCTTTATCTCAAGTCTTTCCAGCCCAAACTTTGCAACATTTTTGTAACGCTACTCTTTTTGTCGGAAATCACCCAGAACATATTCGCTATTTGCTATTCTTTCTGCTTGTATTCTTTTAACATGTCTATAGAAAACTAATTTCCTCTTCCTCATTCAACTTGAGATATTTCCAAAATTTTCACACCGAGCTCGATAGCTGCAGTCGCTTAAGTGCGGCCAGTATCCAGTAATCGGGAGATAGTGGGTTCGAGCCCCACTGTCGGCAGCCCTGAAGATGGTTTTCCATGGTTTCCCATTTTCACACCAGGCAAATGCCGGGGCTGTACATTAATTAAGGCCACGGCCGCTCCCTTCCAATTCCTAGGCCTATCCTATCCCACCGTCGCCGTAGGACATATCTGTGTCGGTGCGACGTAAAGCAAATAGCAATAGCAAAATTTTCACATCATTCTTTGTTCGGTCTCATGCCAAATGTAAATTCGTCCCAGGGTCACGGGCCCCAGGGTCCAAGGGTCTTCCATAGAAACTTTCTCTCTTTTCTTTTTTTTGAAAGTGCATTTCTGGTCATTTTCTGTTATAATGGACGATATTTTTTTGCTAGGGGCTTTACGTCGCACCGACACAGATAGGTCTTATGGCGACGATGGGATAGGAAAGGCCTAGGAGTTGGAAGGAAGCGGCCGTGGCCTTAATTAAGGTACAGCCCCAGCATTTGCCTAGTGTGAAAATGGGAAACCACGGAAAACCATCTTCAGGGCTGCCGATAGTGGGATTCGAACCTACTATCTCCCGGATGCAAGCTCACAGCCACGCGCCTCTACGCGCACGGCCAGCTCGCCCGGTAGGGACGATTTTTTAGTTCATCAATAAACTTTTTTTAATACTTTAGAATTTCTGGACAGTTTATCGAATTATCATGACGGATAGTCTCCAAAAGGTTGTTGTTCGAACATGCAAATGAATATTCTGCACCATGCACAAGTAGATGGGGTGATTTTAACCGGTGACGACTTTTATCTTAAAGAGCTAAACCTGGCAGAGATCGACATTTGAAACACTCAGCTTAACGTTAACGTTTCTTGTCCAGCCCTGACAGTCACGTGTTACCTCGAGGGGATTACATCCTTCATCTAGCCAAGTCCAAACAGAAACTACTGGCGGTTCGCTTGACAGGAGATGGCAGATTACTCCGTACTTTCACAGCAATGTGATGGTTGCAAAGCAGATTATCCTGCGAGTTACGCACTTTCAAGGACCCTTACGAGCAAATGTTGTGGAAATTTTATCACAATTGAGGGCGTGATTAGTGGCACCTATTTCATCAGAAAGTTTACATGCAGTGCCAAGCTGCAAAAAAAAAGTATCTACAAATAAATCCAGAAAATAACGACTTAAACTAGGTAAAAATCAAACTTGATTCGAGGATCACTGAAATGTAGCACTTGAGCTTTGATTGCACTAGGAATTACAGCATTTAATTTTTAAATTACATTAATTAAAGTTCGAAGTTTATATCATGTCATATTTTTACCTTGGTCTCGTTTTACAAGCAAGGTGAATTAAACACATTTCTGGCTTTATAGAACAAGACGATAGTTTTTATTAGTCATGTTCTATACCTCGGATTTTTAGGTGGTAATAGGTTAGAATGCAAAGTAATTTGGTTTGTAGGAAGTGTTATGCACCCCGTTGTACCATAGTGTAGGAAGAGTAGAATAAATTCAAGGAGTTCTATGGGCTGTACCCCTAATATCTATGCAAACTACATAGCATAACCGTTGTACAGTGTAGGGTATACTTGTTACTGGCTTAAGTAAGTTTGCATTCTAACCTATCAGCACCTAATAATCCGGACTCTATCTCATGTACGTATAAATTTGGTTTTATTTTCTCGTTGTCGTATTTGGCCAAGAATTGGTAGAAAAGTATAGTTTTGGTCATATTATAAATATATTTTCACCCTTTTACGCGCATGATTCATTTTTAATCAAGTGCCAAGTATTTTGTTTGTTTATTTCGAATTTCCTTTCCTTAGAAGTATCGTGGTAAAATGAAGTTTGAAGGTTTGACGAACCTCGAAATAGGAAAGGATGAAAGAATGGTAGGTACGTGGTAGTTTGCTGCTGGTCTGCTGACCGAATAAAAATGTTTCTAAGCAATTTTTAAACACAATTCAGTTTTTTTTAAATGTCCGCCTCTGTGGTGTAGTAGTTAATGTGATTAACTTCCAACCCGGAGGCCTGAGCTCGATTCCCGGCTCTGCCACGAAATTTGAAAATTGGTACGAGGACTGGAACGGGGTCCATTCAGCCTCGGGAGGTCAAATGAGTAGAGGTAGGTTCGATTACCACCTCAGCCATCCTGGAAGTGGTTTTCCGTGGTTTCCCACTTCTCCTCCAGGCAAATGCCAGGATGGTACCTAACTTAAGGCACGGCCACATCCTTCCCACTTCCTTGTCTATTCCTTCCAATCTTCCCATCCCCACTCAAGGCCCCTGTACAGCATAGCAAGTGAGGCCGCCTCGGCAAGGTACTGGTTATACTTCCCAGTTGTATCCCCCAGACCCAAGTCTGAAGCTCCAGGACACTGCCCTTGAGGCGGTAGAGGTGGGATCCCTCGCTGAGTCCGAGGGAAAAGCCAACCCTGGAGGGTATGCAGATTTAAAAAATAAATAAATAAATAAATAAATAAATAAATAAATAAATAAATAAATAAATAAATAAATAAATAAATAAATAAATAAATAAATAAATAAATAAATAAATAAATATTCAATTTTCACAACTGCTTTGCACTCGAGGAAAACCTTCAATGTATTAGGTCATGTTCAGTACATATCGTACATATTGCAGAGATAAGTACAGAAGAAAATGGCTAGTCGGACACCAGAGGAGTCCGAACAAACAACCTCCCGACTTCGCGTCGGTTGCCTTATCCAATTAAGCTATGGTGGCCTAGGTCAGATTTCTTCTGTTGGAAAGGATCTAAGCTACAGGTCTGGCACAAATGCCATCAAACTGTAGTGAACGCTTTTGGTCCATATTGAAGGATACCTACCTTTCTTACCTATCAGCAAAGTTCAAGTGATCTGTCTCTTGGGTCGTTTCGGGTTCTTCGTCAGCTGCTGAGGTAAGGTAGGGTTCAGTAATTCTAATCTATCTACTTGAATGAAAGGTCTGTTTAAAAGATTCCTATTTATTCATGAAATTCTGAAGCATTCTGATTTGTCAACGGTATCATTGATATTAATCGTGTCCATCTTACAACAATAACATAAGGACTCGGCAAGTTTGAGTCCTCTAGCCTCTCACACTCCAACTCCAAGCACGTAACCTACAAGAGGTGTCCCCGTTAAGCCGAGCAACCCAGCGGAAGGTTCGGTTAACCAATCCCAGCGGGAAGCTGGGTCGGCGAGCCGATCAGTGCGGGAGGATCACCAATCCGTCAATGAAGAAGGTGTGGTGATTATGCTTCACATCCTTTAAGTCAAAAGACAATGAGTGACATTAAGGTGAAATTCCTACATTCAGGAGGTAAAATAGCCCCACAATCGGATCTCCGGGTGGGCGCTACTTTGATGTCCCGTGAAAGAGAAACAACCACAGGAAAAATCCAAACCTACCAGCTCTGCACGTACAACTGTCGTTCTCTATTAAGCAATGTCAGATTAGAAGAGCTCGAAGATGAACTTGGAAAGATTAACTGAAGCGTAATCGGTCTATCTGAAGTACGCCGTAAAGGAGAAGTGTGTTACCTTTTGAATTCTGGTAATTTATTCTATTACTGTGGTGAACCAGAAGGAGGGCTTAATGGAGTAGGATTCCTAATCAACCGACATCTCGTAAACAAGGTCTCTGTATTAGAAGGTACTTCAAGTAGAATTGCGCGATTAGTTCTAAAACTCTCTAAGAGATACGAAATGCACATTGTGCAAGCGTATGCGCCCACATCAAGCCACTCAGACGAGGAGTTAGAATTCTTTTATGAGAGTCTACATGAAACCTGTGAGAAGGGGAGTGACTGTCACTTTCAAATAGTAATGGGTGACTTCAATGCGAAGGTTGGAACCTGTAAGACTGGTGAAACTGTTATTAGAAACTATGGGATAGACGAGAGAAATGAGAGAGGGGAGAGATTGGTCCAGTTTGCCGAGTACACCAACATGCGTATAATGAACACATTCTTTAAGAAACACCCAGGGCGTAAATGGACATGGAGAAGTCCCAATTTTGAATTCACCAATGAGATCGACTTTGTCCTCTGTAACATCCCTCAAATTATTAAAGATGTATCAGTCCTCAACAGATTCAATACTGGTAGTGACCACCGACTAGTAAGGGCTAGAGCCGAGTTAAACACTAGGGAACATCGACTTAAACTAGTGCGGGAGAAAAAGAAACAAATAAATCTTAAACATCTAGAAGAAAATAAAGAGAAATTCCATCAAGCCCTTCAACAAAGCCTACATGACACAACTGGTGAAAATCTGGCAAAAATGCTAATGGATACGGCTGAAGTAATTGGAGGGTTGAAAAAGAATAACACTCGTGATAAGAAACTCAGTGACGATACCAGGAACCTGCTAAAGAGGAGGAGAGAAATGAAAATTCAGTCTGACTGTGACAAAATACAGTACTCTGAGCTGTGCAAAACCATAAGAAAGAGAATTAAAGCCGACTTAAAGAAATTCAACGAAGATACTCTGAGAACTTGCTTATCTGGAAAAACAAGTTTGAAATCTGCTAAAAGGAAGCTACAGATCGGGAAGAAGCAATTAATTGCATTAGATGGGGACAACGGACGAATTACTGATAGGGAAGAACTTCTTGAGTTCATCAGGAACTTTTATAGCAAGTTGTACGAGAAGGCTGATGATAACCTGTCCTTGCCTGACTTATCCAACATTTCCCAAGTCCCGGAAGTTCTCCCATCTGAGATCAGACATGCTATAAACAGTATGAAAAAAGAATCAGTCGCAGGTAGCGATAACCTTTCAGTTAGCGTTCTCAAACTTGCTGGTGATGAAACTTTAAGCCACTTGGCAAAAATATTCACGTCTTGTCTACACAATGCATTCATCCCTCCATCCTGGAACAGAGCAATGATAATTCTCCTGCACAAAAAAGGGAACATACATGACATCAGAAACTATCGTCCTATTAGCTTGCTTTCTGTCCTTTACAAGGTTTTCACCAAGGTACTGACAAATAGAATCAGTTCAATGCTTGATTTTGCCCAACCAATTGAACAAGCAGGTTTCCGCCGAGGTTTTGGAACAATCGACCATATACTCACCCTTCGTGAAGTTATCAGCAGAAGTAATGAATATCAAATACCGCTCTGTCTAGCCTTTGTGGACTTTGAAAAGGCTTTTGACTCGGTGAGCCACGCTGCTGTTATGCAAGCCTTAGCTGAACACGGCGTCGATGCTGCCTACATAAGAGTTCTCCAGCATATCTACGAAACCTCTTCAGCCTTCGTGAACATCAATGTGCCAACCACGGATTTTCCCATTCAAAGAGGTGTTAAGCAAGGGGACCCCATATCTCCCAAGCTGTTCTCAGCAGTATTAGAAATGGCCATGTCAAAAATCAACTGGCAAAGCACAGGAATCAAAATCAATGGGAAAAAGGCTGAACAATTTAAGGTTTGCAGACGACATTACACTTTTGGCCAACGACATCGATGAACTACAAACTCTAATACAAGATCTTGTCTCAGCCTGTCAAAAAGTGGGACTATCCATGAACCTTTCTAAAACCAAAGTGATGCTTAACAAATGGGCCCCAGCAGGAAAGCTGCATGTGGGAAACACCACATTACAACAGGTCAATGAATTTGTCTATCTTGGGCAATTTGTAAACATGAAAGGGGACTTAAGACCGGAAATCTTCCGACGTATCAAACTAGGATGGCAAGCCTACGGAAGAAATTCTTCAATCTTCAAGTCCAACATGCCACCCCACCTAAAGAAGATAGTCTTTGACCAGAGTGTTCTCCCCGTACTGACTTACGGTTGTGAAACCTGGACATTGAGCGAGTTTGTTAAGCAAAAACTCAGAACAACCCAAAGAGCTATGGAACGGTTCATGCTAGGCTTGACGAAGAAAGACAGGAAGAGAGCAGATTACATCAGGTCAGTCACAAAGGTCAGTGACATTTTAGAAAGGGTATTTACCCTAAAATGGCAGTGGGCAGGCCATGTTGCTCGGAGAACTGATGGTAGGTGGACAAAGCTTGTGCTTGAGTGGTGTCCGAAAGATCATCTCAGACCAAGGGGAAGACCACCGGACAGATGGGATAAAGACATCCGGAAGATTACTGGGATCAATTGGCAGAACATCGCTCAAGACCGTCCCAGATGGAGAGACCTCATGAAAACCTACCTTGCTTCGGACTTAAGGAGGCCACATCGTAAAAACGATTGAATATGGCTGATAGTGATAGTGATAGTGATAGAAGGTCAGAACACTGGTGTGAGCCTTTGACGTAACTGCCTGATGGGCATTCTTACTAGAAACCATTGTCTCATTATTTTATTAAAGAAAGGAAAGTCTGGAAATCATTAAATTCGGCTTCCATGTCAGATTACATGTACCATCATAGTGATTCATTATGGTCCAGCCCTCGTAACACGAACTCTGAACTCTGGGTATAATTAAGGCAGTCCAATAGATGTGTGCCACACAGTCGTGATACGGCATGGACGCTTAATTGAATCGATGTGACCTGCGTCTATGTCATGGACCGACATCTAAACTTCTAACTTTAAAGTCATTGTGGATGATGACCGCAAGGAAAATCACGCTACAGTGGCATATGGCCCTAATCTAAGTCACTGAGGTTGATGACCCCAAGACCATCCAAGTTTATAAGCTCAAGGCTAAACACAATTAAGTTACATCGGTTGATGATCAAAGTTTCCACTTTACTATCCCCAGCACATTCACTGCTCAATCAATCAAAATAATACAACAATAGCAATGCTCACAAACTTTGTGGCAGTAAAATCCATTACCTTCGGATATGTCCCCTTAATCGTTACGTTAATATTTACACACCCGCCAGAAAACAAACTAAGATTTCCAGAATGCGTCTCCAAGTTATTCGCTTGATTTAAAGTTATTTCAAAATGCGGTTTCACTGAATTTAATAATTAAATAACTTTACATGGTTTAATGAAATCTTAAAGGACAAGAAATTCTATCTCCGCGGACTCTGGTTTCTTCACAAATTCCTACGCAATTGTTCTCACAATTTTTAAATCATTTGATGTTTATCTGTTGATTCCTATATCTGGAAAGACTATTACATCATTCATGTCCAGTTCGTATCCTGTTTCACGACCTCACACTTTAAATCTAATCTAATCCTAGCCATTATTAACACTTGGATAACGCTAATAATTTACGTACAAACCAAAAGCAACTCGCCATATAATTACGATGTCATATCTCGTCATAACATTTTATAAAGTTTGCGCACCCCTCACAGACAAACAATCATCACTACCATCGCTCTATATTTTGGACAACCCTGAATTTGGTTAATCTTGTTCATTATACCCTAAGTCCGTCGTATCAAATACACGTTACGACCCCAATTAAACCAAATTTACAGTATCTAATAATACTCAGGTTATTACCGGATGAAAATTTCAACTAACTCCAACATTTAACGTTCTCCCCGGCCGAGAAATACAATATCAATTCCACGCGTGTCCCGTTATCCCCGCTGTGTTCCCCTATCAGCTGACGGCCTCTCGCCCAAGCCTGCTTGTCAGTGATACGATACATCTGTTTCGTTCTACCTGACTGACTTCTCAAAATGCTCCCTTTTAAACTCCGCCGACATAATTAAACAAATACGATATTCTAACCAACAAAATGCACATAGATTATACTTCGAAATGCCCACAATAATTATACACGTCGCAAATTAATACCAGCGCGGATTCCTAGTATATTGTTTTCCATTCCCAAAATTATAAAATCTTCCTCGGGCTTCCACAAGTCCCGGCTTCATTGGCAGGTCTCCAACCTGATTCATAAATCTCATCTCGACTCACACGACAAAACTGACCTCTGTTTCCCAACTCACGACTATTACCGACAAAAGAACTGGAATAAAATCCTTACTAGAATCCACGACGCCTAATAACGCACAATGCATTAATAATGAATAACTTCGCATAAAATGATATCGTATTTTAATAAATGTATTTTCACGAAAATGACTGAAAAATTCTACTAGATCTTTTTTCATTGTCAGTCAGACACAGTTTAAAAGGTGCCTAGAAAAACGTTTCACTCCGTGACCAAATTTATCACACTATACTCTCACCCGACAGCGCGCTTCCACTCGATTGAAAATGAGTAACCATGGATTTCGCACTTTATTTACGTCAAAATTTCAGACCGAAAAATGAATGAACATCTTAATTTGACATCACAAAAAAAGCAGGCAATAAACACACGGAAATGACGATCTACATCGGACGTGATATCACTTCGAAACCCTATTCCATAACTTTTTACAACATCATACGGCACTCGCAAGACTTCAAAAATGTATCCAAGTGGAAAATAAAACAAATGACCCTTTTTTTAGTCGTATTCTTTTTTTTTTGCTAGTTGCTTTACGTCGCACCGACACAGATAGGTCTTATGGCGACGATGGGATAGGGAAGGGATAGGAGTGGGAAGGAAGCGGCCGTGGCATTAATTAAGGTACAACCCCAGTATTTGCCTGGTGTGAAAATGGGAAACCACGGAAAACCATTTTCAGGGCTGCCGAAAAGTGGGGTTTGAACCTACTATCTCCCGAATACTGGATACTGTCCGCACTTAAGCGACTGCAGCTATTGAGCTCGGTTAGACGTATTCTAACATTTACAAAAACCACATAGGGGTGACCACTGCGTCGTATATACCCCATTCAAATACACATTTTTAGAGATCATGAAACAAGATATAATAGGTAGTAAGATGGTAAGTCACATACCTTATGTTACGCCATCGGTCATCATTGGGCTCACCAGCGACCCTGGCATTTTTATTTAGCCATTTTTACATTTATGGCTTTACAGATCATTATATTTCTTCCGGCTTCCTGGAAATAAGGCATAAAAAAAGAAAATACCCTTCACCTGTTTTTGTTGAGCACACACGATGGACTGTAATTACTTCCGCACACGAATTACTTTATTTATCACACAAGAATTTATTCAGTACTTTGACCGTCCTATCTGGTACAATTATTCCATTCAAGAAAACTATCTCCACATGGAGTCAAGACCCCAGCCACATCGGCCGAAATATATTGGTTGAACTTAGTCTACGTTTGTTGTTTGATTTCACAGAGCAGTTCAACCCTCTGTCGTCAGCTTCGTAACACAAAATGCAGGGGGTTTCGTCATGGCGTCAATTCTTATATATAGCAGCTACCCCTCTCTCCGGGCATCTCCCTTTGCCGCCAAAAAAATTTCTATAACTTTTCTGACTTAACTGAACTGTAATTACAAGAGTTTTGAAGGTGACTACATACTCGCTACATTTCTGGCGGTAGTGTTCATGGACATTTAAATTTATACATGTTCGATTTGTGGGATAAATGACCTCATTTGATAGGCACTATGTTTTCGACCTGGCTTGGGCTCGCCATATACACGCGCTTTGAAATAGTTCACAAAAATGACTTAAGATTCTTCGCCGTTGACACATGCGACTGACGTCACGTATCCTAGAGCGTGGGACCGAAGGTAATCACCCCCTTGCCACGTGTCAATTCCATGCTATATCAAGAATCGAACTTCTTATTAAATTGACAATTTAATGCATGATATTCTTAGGGTACAAAGGTCATGGGTTCAGTAGATTGCGTGAAAGTAGCCTGTTGTGGGCCAAGTCAATGAATATTGAATTTTCACACAAGAACGACATAACAAATGATATGTGCATGTATAGTTTCAAACACAATAGGTTATAGAAATCCGAGTCTGAGCAATTATCATAACGATAATTAACATATTTTAAATCTTAAAGGTTCAGTACTTCTAAAACAGGGGTTTCCAAATGGCGGCCCGCGGGCCGCATGTGGCCCGCGAAGCCATTTTTGCGGCCTGCGAGAGCACTGTAAGAAATATTGTGAAGAAAAGTCACAAAAATATTTATTAGCTCGTTCAAAAACGTATTTTTTAATAAACGTTTTAGACCCAAGTCAGAACTAATTATTCTTTAATACTAGTTCCCCCTTTTCAAGTATTCACTTGTTCTCAACAGATTATTTTTTATTTTAAAGCATTTAAAATATAAATTTCTAGTAATAATGTTAATACTTTTTGTCCCTCTGACTACTTTTGGTGGTTTTCGGAGACGCCGAGGTGTAGAAATTTTGTCCCACAGGAATTCTTTTACGTGCCAGTAAATATAACGACACGAGGCTGACGTATTTGAGTACCTTCAAATACCACCGGACTGAGCTACAATCGAACCTGCAAAGCTGGGATCAGAAGGACAGCGCCTCAACCGTCTCAGACACTCAGCCCTCTCCAAATTTCACTCTTTTATGCAATTTTAAAATGATGTTTTAAGCAATTATAATGATCAAACCCTCATTTCAATTGCACTGTGCATATTATTTCATAATGGTGCTTCTGTACTATTTGCAGAATTTTACGAAAATTGGCCTATTCAAGTGTGGCCCGCAAACGTAACTAAAGTATCCAAAATGGCCCTCGAGCCCTTACCAATTGGAAACCCCTGTTCTAAAACCTCTAATATTTTTTCATTATATTTGCACACGGTATTGTTCAACTCCTTGGCTGAATAGTCAACTTAGCAGCCTTAGATTCTGTGTCCTGGATGGATTCTCGGATAGGAACGGACATTTCAGCTACGTGTGATTAATTCCTCTAACTCGAGGACTTGAAGTTTATATTCATTTTAATACACACCATTTCCTTAGCTTCAACTTAGCAGCCTTAGATTCTGTGTCCTGGATGGATTCTCGGATAGGAACGGACATTTCAGCTACGTGTGATTAATTCCTCTAACTCGAGGACTTGAAGTTTATATTCATTTTAATACACACCATTTCCTTAGCACATAAGCCATAACATTACGAATCACCACAAATAGTGCCAAACCCAAGTAACTGGGAAAACGACTGGAATGATTATTTCTCTTTAAAAATAATTAACGTGACAGTGAAATTAGAAAAAATCACAGCACTCTCTTGAGCAGTGAACTGTGTGTATTTAAAGAAAATGTCTGGAATACTATATAATAATAATAATAATAATAATAATAATAATAATAATAATAATAATAATAATAATAATAATACACGAGTTTCTTAAGAGCCGACAAATCTACTGGCACGAGACTGGCAAAAACTACTTCAAATACCACCACAGTGACTCGGGATCGAGCCCGCCAACTTGGTTCCGGAAATATAGTATTCTGTCTTCTGGGACATCCAGCCTGATGAGTCTATACTAAGATTTAAGTAGCGGAATGGTAAATTGTACACTTTAAAGAACATCAGTCAAAAATAAATATACATCATCATTATCATCATCATCATCATCATCATCAGAAGCTCTACAGGCCAGCGTGGAGGTCGGCTTCCCGTAGAATCCTCCTATTTTCCCTATTCTTGGTAACTGTCCAACAACACTTCACTCCAAACCTCCAACAATCCATCGGCTTTAGGACTTCCACATTTCTTCTTCCTTCAGGAGAGTATTTCATAATTATTTTCATTGTTCTCTCATCTTTCATTCTCTGCACATGCTCTGTCCATCTTACTGTACTTACATTCATTGATGTCAAAATGTCAGGTGATCCGTACGGTTATTGGCTATTTGCTTTACGTTGCACCGACACAGATAGGTCTTATGGCGACGTACAGTTGGTAGAGCTAGTTGTTATAACTAGAACTACGAATTTTAGATGCAAAATTTGGCTTAGCAAGGTGCAAGAAAGGTGAAATAATTTAGTTTTGAAAGCTGCGATAAGAAGTGCAAATTTAAAATGTAAATATTATTTTCAAACTGTACCGAAGCGTATAACATTACATATTAGGACACAACTGCACACATTTATTAAAAAGGCTGCTTATAAACAGTCCCAAAACACAATGTTATTGAAGTCGTTCGTCCAGAAACTGATCTTGTTTTCCAATGAAGCTGCCCCTCTGCTCACTAAGTAATTACTTGTTTGTCGAAAGGGAACTTTCCACGTCAGCCGACATGCAAGGTGAATATTTTGTTTGTAGTTGGTAATGTAGATCCTTCCCTGTTGGAAAATCCTCAGCGTCAGCCTTTATGGCTAAGCTTTGCTCCAGCTTCCACTTGCCAGTACCCTTCAGTGCTTCCTTTCCATCGATCAGAAGTGCCAATTGCGCATCTTTCTCAGGACACTACTCCTGGAAATTTGTAATGGCAGTTGTCAGGAAAGAGTGACCATGCACAGCAGAAAGCTCATCTTGCAATTATTCCTTTTAACATGCTAGGTCTCCGTCCTTTTCCACACTGAAGGATCATTCGGTAAAGCATATAAGAATCACATGTAGCCTTAAAATGGTTGAATAAAAATGCTGCAGCCTTCAGCCCAGTACCCCGTAATAAGCCTCATAATTTCAACATAAATACTGTATCCTAGAAGGATCCTTTTTTATACTTTTCTTAATGAAAGACACAAATTCATTAGCATATGAATATTTGTGTCGGGATGAGTAGCTCAGGCGGTAAAACGCTTGCCTTCTGAGCCTGAATTGGCAGGTTCGATCCTGGCTCAGTCCGGTGTAATTTGAAGGTGCTCAAATACGTCAGCCTCTTGTCAGTAGATTTACTGGCATGCAAAAGAACTCCTGCGGGCCAAAATTACGGCAGCTTGGCGTCTCAAAAACAATTAAATTGTAGTTAGTGGTATGTACATTTCTTCTTCTTCCTCTTATTATTAGTATTTAATTTTTAGTATCGCATGAACTCCTGCAATGCAGGTCACACGTTTTAGATCAGAGTAGTTTTCAGGCTGGCAACAGCCACTAACATGTAAGACGTTCGGTCCGAAAGCACTAGCCACAGCCGATCATTTTTAATTCTTTCAGTTATTCAGTGGAATAACCTTTCTTAAACCCAAACTGTCTTCTACCGAACCAGTTATTAATTTCATAAACATGTCTGATATAATCAGAAAGAATGCTTTCCCAAAGCTTACAGAACACATGCATTATTGAAATTTTCCATCACATTGGTATTGCCTGTTCTGTTCAGAAAGTAAGTCAAAAGCTGATTTGCTGTTCGTTTAGTGATGTTACTAAAATGTTCAATACTGTCACATTGCAGTGCTCACAATCTTGTAATTTATTATTATTAATCTATACAGAATAACATCATTCGCAAAAAGCCTTATCTTTGATTCCACTTCTTTATTCATATCATTTATATATACGAAATTAAGATCCAATAATACTGCCTTGAGGAATTCCCTTCTTAATAATTACAGGGTCAGATAAAGCCACGCCTTCACTAATTCTCTGAAATCTATTTACTAGAAATATAGCAACCCATTCAGTCACCTTTCCATCTAGTCCAATTGTACTCATTTTTGACAGTAGTCTCCCACGATCTACCCTATCAAATGCATTAGACAGGTCAATCGCGATACAGTCCATTTGACCTCCTGAATCCAGGATATCTGCTATACCTTGCTGGAATCCTACAAGTTGAGCTTCAGTGGAATAACCTTTGCTAAACTCAAAGTGCCTTCTATCGAACCAGTTATAAATTTCGCAAACATGTCTGATATAATCACAAATAATGTTTTCCCTAAGCTTACATTCAACCCATGTCAAACTTACTGGCCTGTAATTTTCAGCTTTATGTCTACCACCATTTCCTTTATACACAGGGGATACTATAGCAACTCTACATTACTTGGTATAGCTCCATCATGCAAACAATAATCAAGTAAGTACTTCAGATATGGTATTCTATCCCAACCCATTGTCTTTAGTATATACCCAGAAATCTGATCAATTCCAGCCGCTTTTCTAGTTTTCAACTTTTGTACCTTATTGTAAATGTGTCTGTTATCATATGGAAATTTTATACTTCTCTAGCATTAGTCACCTCCTCTATCTGGACATTATCCTTGTAACCAACAATCTTTACATACTGCTGACTGAATACTTCTGCCTTTTGAAGATCCTCGCATACACACTCCCCTTATTCATTAATGATTCCTGGAATGTCCTCCTTGGAACCTGTTTCTGCCTTAAAGTACCTATACATACCTTTCCATTTTTCACTAAAATTTGATGACTGCCAATTATGCCTGCCATCATGATATCCTTACCTGACTTCTTTGCTAGATTCAATTTCCTAGTAAGTTTCTTCAATTTTTCCTTACTTCCACAGTCATTTCTAACGCTATTTCTTTCCAAAATGCACCTCCTTCTTAGTCTCTTTATTTCTCTATTATAATAAGGTGGGTCTTTACCATTCCTTACCACCCTTAATGGTACAAGCCTGTTTTCGCATTCCTCAACAATTGCTTTAAACCCATCCCAGAGTCTGTTTACATTTTTGTTTACCGTTTTCCACCGATCATAGCTATTTTTTTAACCTCCCTCATACCTGCATTATCAGCCATATGGTACTGCATAATAGTCCAATTTTAAGGCCTTGTTTTCTATCATATTTATTTTAAACTACGACAAAAACAGCTTCATGATCACTAATACCATCTGTTACTTCGGTTTCTCTATAGAGCTCATCTGGTTTTATCAGCCCCACGTCCAGGATATTTTTCCCTCTGGTTGGTTCCATCATTTTCGGAATCAGCTGTCCTTCCTATATTAGCTTATTTTCCATTTGTTGGCAATGTTTCCTGTCGTTCGCATTACCTTCCCAATCGACATTTGGCAAATTGAGATCTCCCGCTGCTATCACATTCCTTTCCATGCCGCTTCCCACATAGCTGACTATCCTATCAAGTAATTCTGAATCAATGTCAGCGCTACTCTTTCCCGGTCTGTACACTTCAAAGATATCAAGTTGCCTATTAACTTTAGAAATGAGCCTTACACCTATAATTTCATGTTTGTCATCTTTAACTTTTTCATAGATTACAAATTCTTCTTTCACCAGAATGAATACTCCCCCTCCTACCGTTCCTATCCTATCTCTACGATACACACTCCAGTTCCGTGAGATAATTTCTGCATCCATTATATCATTTCTCAGCCAGGATTCAACTCCTATTACAATATCTGGTAAGTATATATTTATTAAATTAATTATATCCCTTTCTTTACAATACTTCTATAGTTCAACACTAACATTTGTATGTCATCCCTACTTACAGATCCCTGTAACCTTATCACCGCTCCCTAGACCACCCCGTTTCCCTGAATGTATCTCCCTATTACCCTTCCAAACAAACTTCCTAACTTATACATACCACTGCGGTTTAAGTGAAGGCTATCTGAGCGCAGATCTTCATCATCTACCCACGCATTAGGATCTAGAAATCGCACTCCCAGTTTCCCACATACCCACTCCACAGTCTCATTAAAATCCCCAATCACCCTCCAGTCAGTATCCCTCCTACACAGCATTCCACTGATAATCTCCGCTTCCTTAAACTTCATCCGTGCTGCTTTTACCAGATTCCACACATCCCCAACTATGTTGGTACTTATACCGGCTTGCCTTACGTTGTTGGTACCGACGTGGAACACTACCACCTTCTCCTTCCCTTTCTCCTCTTCTACTTTCCTCAACATGTGCCTCAATCTAATTCCTGGAAACACTCTACCCTGGTTCCCTTTCCTCCAGACACTTTCCCCACATGTCTAACAGTGGAATTCCCCATGACCAGAGCCTCAACCCTACCCACCTCATTTGATCCCCTCCCCTCCTGGTGAACTCTGATCTTTCCTGTCAGCTGCAGAAGCTACTTCCTCCTCCCTTTTCTCCCTCCCATGACACTGTTCCACCTGTCTTTTCGTATCCTCTAATCTACATTTCCCTTTCCTACCTTTTCTCTTCCACCTACTTCCACACACCTCAGCAACAGTTCCCTGTTTCTCATCTTCTCTCGGTTGTTCTACCTGCAGTGACTCATACTGATTTCTCACAGACACCTGTCCTGAATTCTGACCCTGAATAGAGCCCTTAGCCAACAATCTCCTTGCCCTTAGAACATTAGACCACTTGTCTTCTACAATTTCCCCCTTTCCTTCCCATCCTTCTTATACACCTACCTTTCTTCCTGTCCTCTGAGAGAATCTTAATTATCTCCCTCGAACTCTCCAATTCGTCCCTCATACTCCTCAATACCTCGCCTCAGCCACAGTTCCTACACTTGCACTCCTTAGCTATTCTTTACGGAAAAATAAAATAACTTATTATGTGCAAAAAAATTAAAAGGAAAGAAATATAGCCTAGGATAGTACAGAATTCTAGTAAGAGAATTTCTACTCTACTACACTACACAAATATTTTACAATAATAGAATAAGCACGCTAATTTCTAATAAGATATTACTCGTACACTACTGTACAGTACACTACAATAATTTGAAACTAAATTCAGACGTATCCTAATTACAATAACGTATGTTACTACTAAGTTTATCCTCAAAGGATAACATGTACTTTTAGCATGATCTCATCTTCAAACTTCAAATGAATATAGCCTAATTATTAGCTCTTAAGATTGAATCACAAGTCATTCTTCAAGATTTTAGACATACTAATTGTTTGAAAATATTTGAGAGCAAACTTATTCTACCATAATTTATATGAATGTATTTTTTATCAACTTTTCCACTATTAAGTCCTTGTTAATAAGGCACGATACCAATGATTCTGCCTTCTATGATATTTTAGTAAAATAAGTTGAAGGTTGTAAATTGTACAAATAGTTTTTAAGTCATTAGTTACACACATAAACCAAACCTTGAGATTCTAGATTGGCTGATGATGCTCTATAAAGGAGCGAAACATGTCTCGCATATAACTTCATATTAATGAGGAAACTATAAATGTAATAACATTTTGATGTATTGAATAGGTGATTTATAATAACACATTGTTTGTTGTAATATAGGAATATGATTATTAACTTTTACTCGATGAATAGACGAAGGTGCAAAGTACAAGGTATGCCGGGAACTTAGACTACAAATTATAGGAATAAAGTAATCAGCTGATTTTTGTATTTGTTAACACAACTATCCTGTGCATGTACTCCTTGATCTCGTCGGAATGCAGCAACAATCGTCAACAATCTAAAGACTGTTGAGTACCGTAATTGTCCAGTGAAATACTATGTATTCTCTTTGACTTATTTTTAAATCTAAGTTTACAGGCGTATCGCGTTATTTAATTTAATAAATTATTACCTTCATGATAGTTTGCACGTATATCTATACGGAATACCGGTATCGGAAAAGTTGCGGAAGTTACATTTCCTTATGATAATCTGCCTTCGTAATTATTATATCAACGAACCTACAGATATTTAAAAAATATTTTTTTAAAGTGTAATATTATTATGTAATGTATTTCCTAAACTTGAATTCGAAACAAGGTACACCTAGCTAGCCTACTCAACCTAGAAACCGTAATCTAGTGTACACCAACTGAACTACTTGTTATAAAATTCAAATGAATATCACTACTCCCAATTTCTATCAACAAGCACTAAGAGCACTGAATGGATCACACGTGCACAAAATTAAACAATTTCAAAAGGTTTTTACTACTTTATCACAACAATAATGTAGGAACACTCTCAACAGCCGACCATTCACAAGCGTATTCTATGAGCTGAACAACTGTTCCATACTGAGAGAAAACCAGCAGTGCTTACCAAAATTTTTGCATAACAGAGGCAACTGTGAAATTATGAAATGTCTGTTTGATTTCACATTCGATTTCGATTGTTCTCGATCTTACATAATTTTATGTGCTATACGTGTAGTAGTCCTGAGCCTTGTATATGTATAGAACGTGTATAATATCGTGCGTCATATTGGCGTCTATGATTATTATGAACGTCCGTCTCTTTGCTGAATTGTCAGCGTAGCGACCTTCGGTTCAGAGGGGCCCAGGTTCGTTCCCGGCCGAACTGGGGATGTTAACTGAGTACGATTATTTCCTATGACTCGAGTACTAGGCCTTTGTGTCCGCCTTAGTACACTTCTGTTCATCTACACACAACACTCAACACTACCATCCGCCAAAGTAACAAGGTGAATACAACCCTCCATGTAGGGTCAGTATCAGGAACGGTATCAGGCAGTAAAACTGGGCCAAATTCAAATTAAGTGACGACCTCAGTACATGAGGAAATATCCTAATAACTAAATGATATGTACAAGTTACTTTCGTTGATAGCGTGAGACATCAGGGAGTCATTTAATGCTGTAAGAAACACTTACATATTTTTTTGCTATTTGCTTTACGTCGCATCGACACAGATAGGTCTTATGGCGACGATGGGATGGGAAAGGTCTGGGACTGGGAAGGAATCGGCTGTGGCCTTAATTAAGGTACAGCCCCAGCATTTGCCTGGTGTGCAAGTGGGAAACCACGGAAGACCATCTTAAGGGCTGCCAACAGTGGAGTTCGAACCCACTATCTCCCGGATGCAAGCTCATAGTGCACACTGCTAACCGTACGGCCAACTCGCCCGGTCCACTTATTTCTATCAACAGAAAATTACTAATTTACTATATTATGCAAGTAAATAGAAATATACTTTTACATTAGTAAAAAACTTGTTGTTTTACACTCATGTTTCCTCTTCAGAAAAATCGGATGTTGTATGTTCGGAATCTCAAACACTGAATATTTTACTATTTAGAACTACAGTATGACATTTTCATTCCGGACAACCGAGCTCGATAGCTGCAGTCGCTAAAGTGCGGCCAGTATACAGTATTCGGGAGATCGTGGGTTCGAGCCCCACTGTCGGCAGCCCTGAAGATGGTTTTCCGTGGTTTCCCATTTTCACACCAGGCAAATGCTGGGGCTGTACCTTAATTAAGGCCACGGCCGCTTCCTTCCCACTTCTAGCCCCTTCCTGCCTTATCGTCGCCATAAGACCTATCTGTGTTGGCGCGACGTAAAGCAAATAACAAAAAAAAAAAAAAGAAAAAAAAAAGAAAACATTCCGGACAAATAGAGTACAAATCTATTAATGCATTAAACATGGATAATATATAACTTGGGAGTAACGTGGTTATATATTTCAAAATTTAATTTAGGCCTATTATCCTCATAATATTTTTCAATTTATAATTCCCTGCCAAATTTCTACTCGTTTAACGTAGACCTAACTTTTAAAACCTGTTTCTTCTCTACACATTGTGGCCACATTTTATTTTAAGAGTGTCAGTCGATGTCAACTACGAAAGTATTTTCCGAGAAGCATGTCTGAGAGGATGTTTGACGTATGGTTTAGTAAGCGAAGTTGCTTTGTGCCATCCTTTAACGATTTCCCTCTATGTTAAGATGGCTTAAAATGACCTAGAGTTTATCAAAGAAACAAACGAAAGGAAACTATTAATCATAGACTTTTGACATGAGCTTACATATGTCTGAGAGCTGTCTGATTAATTCATTGAACAATATTATTATATGATGTGCGGGTAAAACAATTATTAACTTGGTTGTCTTGATACTGGTTCATACTGCGAAACAGGATAATGCAGTGAGTTTAATCTTTTAACTATCTCCTCTTTTCCCTTCTTGTTCTGCTGCAGATTTTCCCATATCCTGATGGGGTCACCGGTGCGATCTGTTCCAGCTTTACGGCCAGATATCCTTCCTTGCCAACCTTATATGGAGGGATGCATTAGTTGTTGCGTGATTCTGTGGTAGTTGGTAGTGTGGTGTATTGTGTGTGAGTGAAGGTGAATGTATCAAGGCAAACACAACCGCTCTGTCCCCAAGCCAGAGGAATTAATCAAGTATGATTAAAATCCTAGATTTAGGTGAGAATCAAACCAGGTACCCTCTGAAACAAAGGCCTCTGTCGTGACCATTGAGCCGAGGAGCCCGACTTTTAAGAACCTTATAACTTATATTGGGTTTTTAGTGGGGATGCCATTCGAGGTGGTAACAGCATGCTCATTTCACCTGAAAGGATGTGAGTTCGATTTCCCGACAGCAAGTCGAAACATTTACATACGAGATTTGTACTTGTAGAGAAGCGACCGGGCATAGGGCTAAGTACGCCATCTCACTTACAGTTGTGTCGAAGGATCTTCATGGCATGTATGGAGATGACTTTGATTTTCATTCTTTAGGCCTATTGTTTTACTTGCTGATGTACCCGTGCTTCGCTGTGGAATTTTACATTGTATACAGAATTCTACACGAAGTAATGTACACGTAGGAAAATATTTTATTAAATCGCATGGTGGTAAGCGCTACTCGAGAAATACGACAGGGAGATCACCATATGCAATTTCTCATGTGAAGTCTGGGTTGGAGAGTTTTCATTTTAACGGAGGCCTCCTTGCCTACTGCCGGTCACAATTGACTTGGAGAGTTTTCATTACAATGGCAGGCCCATTACCTACTGCTATTCACAATCTAGTCGGGCAGTTTACACCATAATGGTAGACACTCACGCTTCACGTGCGCTTTTATATCCTCAGAAAGACTGTCTCTGTCGTTTTCGCAAAGCCTGCCAATTGACAGAACACCAACATGGCAGCAATATTAACGCAAAGTATTTTTAAAATAGGTAGCTGCGTGATCACAAATTCAAAGGGCGAGTAATATTAATATTTTCTTATAGGAATATATGTGGGTTACTAGAATTAAAAGTCTTTTTTACATTTTTACTTCTGAATAAACTATATTTTTATTCCCATTCCCGGATAGAATTAAAATGAACTGATTTTCTGCACTTCCTGATTCAAACAACCCAACATATACAGGGTGTATCAGAACTATAGCAACAAAAATATCGGGGATGTTCTTCGTGTTTTGTTAAAAAGAATGGTGCAATCGGATTGGAGGAGAACAGTTTTCTTTTCGAGAAAATCAGGTTACTTTCTTACTTCCGGGCACGCGATTCAAATTGACGAACCTTTTGTATTTGCTATGCCATAGTACAAGGCGTTGCGCGTTGCTGTGCGTCAAAGGAGGGAAGGGAGGAGAAGTGGGAAGTGGGGGGCAGAGGTAATGCTCGGTGTGAATGCACATATTTCTCTTTTGTTTCGCATAGTCGCTTCGCAGCCCCAGTAGGCAGTGTAGAGTTAGTTCTGCACAAATTGACTGCTATACGAACCCTGTAGAAAGAGATGATGAACTAGTACCTAGCATACAGGTAGCTTTCCAGTTCGTTCGTGACACACCAGGTCCTGAACAGAGACCAAGGGTCACTAGTACACCATTGTAAACCCTGCATCGAAGTAGGAGGGGGGCATATTGAACACCTACTGTAATCAAACCAATGGAAATATTGTTTCCTTCGTTCAGTATTTCATTCCATTTACAATGTTATGAGTGAAGAAATACACATGGGGCAGCAGTGTTGCATGTTAAATAATAAGGAACGTTACTGCGACCAACAGAGGAGAGGAGAAACGATCTGGTGCATTCCTTGACTGACAAGTGTGTCTTAATTACAGTGTGTTCTTGTACTGTGTGTGCAGTTAAGACTGTTCAATAAATGAACTTTGGATATTGCCTGCACGTAACAATTACAATCCTGTGCGAGTCGAACGAGGAAACTTCTGCATACGCTCGGAACATTACCTCTGCCTCCATCATACACCCCACTTCCCCTCCCTCTCCTTCTCTTCCCGGAAGCATGGCAGCAGCTTGTGCTCCGGCATAGCAAATACGGCGAGTTCGTCAATATGAATCGCGCACTTGGAAATAACAAAGTATCCAAATTTTCTCGAAAAGAAACATTTTCCCGTTAATCCGATTGCACCAATGTTCTTAACGTAACACGAAGAGCACCCCTGATTTTTTTGTCGGTAAAGTTCTGATATACCCTGTAAATGGCCGTGAAAGAAACAATCCTCTCTCAAATCAAACCCCAATATATTTTCCTATAATTCACTTCAAATTTTCTTTCGCTACATGACCCACTAAAAAGATACCGTAATAGCAAGTATCCTATATGTTAACTGAAGTTACCAGCTATAAGCTTGCCAAATTTGATCTCCGTCAATTAAATAGGTTTTATGTGAAAAAACTAGAGACAGGCAAACATGCAAATATGCAGGGATATTATAGCTGCCATTGTTTTTCAGTCACGGTTTGTGCGAGCTCCTTGATATTCCGGGATGATTCATAGCCCATATTTACCGAAATGATATTATCCTTCAAATGATGAAAGAAAATTCAGAATTGGTCCAGTAGTTTCTGAAAATACCCCTTACATACAAACAAACTCCCTTTGTATATTAGTATAGACAAACGAAAACAGAAATTAAAATTTATACTTTATATCTTCCTCAGCACTCCTGGTGGCCGTTAAGTCTGACACCGTGGTTAGCCGGTTCGAGTATCCTTGGTAAAAAATGTTCACCACCAGAATGTTGCCCGGCAGGTTCGGTGAAGTGGTGGCATACAATTTCTAATCGCTAGATTACATGCTAAAAAACCTGGATTCAGTTCAAAAACTCTCCGCAATGTTTATATGGAGTGAGGGAATATGACGCTGTTGAAGGTGATTCGTACGTCTTGAGTAGGCCCCATGGTGTTATTCGACGGGAGTAGGCTATGTGCCGGCACCATCTTTCACCATCTCCCTTCCTACTATCATATATCAAGTCATTGATTTCATCG
Organism: Anabrus simplex; assembly: GCF_040414725.1. Taxonomy (NCBI): domain Eukaryota; kingdom Metazoa; phylum Arthropoda; class Insecta; order Orthoptera; family Tettigoniidae; genus Anabrus; species Anabrus simplex. The sequence goes on from NC_090265.1 coordinate 316,873,316, forward strand.
CATTAACTCTTCTGATGAGGTTCACGTCAGGAAGGGCGCCGGGTGGTAAAAACTCGCTACGAAGATTCATCTCACTTCATACCCCACACCGTAGAGAAATGGGACAAGGGTTGGTCACACACTTAATATATCCCTCGACAATATTTCTGCACAACATTAAAAAACATGATCAGCAAAATATTGTTCAAAGGAGACCGAGTGTATTTTTTTATAGTTGTTCAATGTCGCACTAACACATCGAAGGTTTTCGGCGACGAAAGGATAGGAAAGGGCTAGGACTTGGAAGGTAGTGGTCGCGGCCTTAATTTAGGTACATTCCCAGCATTTTTCTGGTGTGAAAATTGGGAAACACGGAAGACCATCTTCAGGGCTGCCAACAGTGGATTGTGGACCCACCATCTCCTGAATGTATGGTCACAGCTACGTGACGCTAGCCACGAGGCCAACTTAGCGCCGAGATTCCGGATAATGAAAGCATATTCTTTCAGATTTCTTCAGGGTTCATCATGGCTGTACTAAGATAATTTTGCTTTGTGGAATTGTATATACGAAGGCTGGATCTCTGACGTAAGGTAAATATTGGTATTGAGTACGGACACACCGTCCTCTTATGCACAACTGAATTCTGTCATTCAGAGTTTTGTCGTGTTACTAAACTTCTTGCTGAGAAATAGCATGTAGTGCTATTGAGCTTACGCTATTAAGTGATCGATATTCGCTGTGAGGGCTTGAAGGCCTGTGATACATCGTCCTATATCACATATACTAGGCCAGTGAGAGGTCTGGAGAGCGAGGAGACCACAGTTGATAACTATCAATAGAGCCACATTGTTCAACTCCAAGTGATTATTTAAATGAATCACAAAACATGGACTTCAAAATCATGGTAGTAATTAGTTAGAAACAATAACTAAATGTACTAAACGCGCGCGGGTGATCAGGTAACATTGAACTAGACATCTAGAGCCTCTGAATATGGAGTTTTGTAAGAAAAAAATTCGAAATTGGAAAGAACGAATGTGACCACAAAACTGTGAAACACACTCTATGTCGGTGCAGAGAGTTTTGTTTTAAGGGGGAAATCGTGGAGATTATCACACACATACTCGGTCAGTGCGAAGTCTGGAGAACGAGAAGTTTAAAAATAGGCTTAACCTAGTTTACAGCCACTTTTTCTATGTTGATTTCGGTAATTGAATGTTTTTTGAGCATTGTTTTACTGGAGTGTTAAAGGGACGGATAATATCTATTTTAAGCAGTACGTTTGAAGTGCTGTGGGTGAGTTCTGTACACTGCCGCTGAGTGGACAACCTACAAACTCTGTGTGGAATGTTTGCGACCGCAATCTCTTTTAACAGTTTTCACCTTTATAAAGCACTTGAAAGTCCCCCATTCAGTATTGTCAGGAATCGATACGGAATTCATTAAAGCAGGTCGGTGTACAAAATATTCTTTATGCACTCTATCCTTTTGTGTCTTTGTTTCCTGTAGTCGTGCTACACCACGCACCCTGTTTCGTTGAAGAGTAACGGAATTCAGAATGCTCAGTATTCTGTTTAGAGCATGAATGTCCTTGAAACTATTTATATGTAGTTCCCGCTTGAGTTTTTACGTTATGTGGGGTACCGCTAAAGATAAGGAAAATATTAAGAACAATGATTACGTTTACAAAATCGCAGCAATAGAACCAGCTTTTGGGTTATTAGGCCATGTGACCGTGAACAGCGTTTCGGCAACAGCGTAATGTTGGGCTCAGCAGTTGGACCCTAAAGCTGGTTATATTCGTGTGATTTCTTGATCCGTGGCCATTAAAGCCTTAATTCCAAACAAAATCCCATGGCGCTACAACCTCGAAGGGCCATGGCCTACCAAGCGACCACTGCTCAGTTCGAAGAAAGTTGGCCGCTGTTAGCGGTGAGAGAAGGTTGTCTGCTCTGCATTCTCCTGCTAGTCGCTCGTGTCACGACAAGTGTACTTGTTAAGAAAATTGCGAGTTTGTTTCGAGTCCTACGTGTAAATTCATTTAATTATTTTTAGTGAAACAGTGAAAAGATAAGTAATGTCATAGCAACAAAATTTGCGAGGAGGAATACTCTGATATGCATATTTGAACGTGAGAATAAGCCTTCGGCGTGGGATGTACATAATTGGATCCAGTCACTCCTGAAACTCTCATCAGACCAAATCGACATGAATCAGCTGGACAATCTGGAAACCGCAGCATATATCAAGGTAATTTCAATAGTGATGATATGCAACTATTTAGGGATTCCGAAAATAATGTTAAGTGATGTTCGTATAGGAAAAACTGTGATGCCAGCTGACAGGGTGCAAAAGAATGTTCGAATACTGAATGTTCCCCCGGAAGTGCCTTTAGAGTCAATTTCACTAGCGTTAGGTAAATACAGGAAAGTGGTAGAGCACAGGGAAGAGGAGTGGTCACAGCAATACCCCCTTCAAAGTACGCAACGGTATACGTGCTATTAGAATGGAGTTAAAAGACCAAATACCTTCCTTCTTATATATTGAAGGCTTTCGTGCACAGGTTATTTATGTCGGCCAGACTACGATATGCCTTGCATGTAATTCGCCCAGTCACTTGAAGCCGGACTGTCCGCTACGCCAGAATCGCTTAAGAGAGAAGAGGAATATAAACACTACCACACACATACCTGTTAACTCCACCATCAGTGAGCAAGACCCCGTTCGACCACTTTCAACCTCGCTAAGCGAGCCACCGAACGCAGCCACTACACAAGCCCCGTGAGCAGATATACACAATGAGGGGAAAAAAAAAAAGCACACAACCCGGCTATTGATAGGAATGAATTTTATCGTCGCCATAAGACCTATCTGTGTCGGTGCGACGTAAAGCAAAAAAAAAAAAAAAAAAGTCCAAAGGAACGAATTTCCGTCGGTCACGGAGAGACAGAATAAACGTATGAAGACTGAGTTGGAACGTAACAGTTCCAAATCCCTACCTCATGAAATATTTGAACAAATTAGTGAAACTAAAGACGTGTCTTCCGTGTCCTTGGTTACAGTAAGCTCCACGCCTGCCCAGGAGCCCATGCCAGAACCCGAACAATGCATCCCTCCCATCCAGGACGGAAAACGAATTTATGGAAAGTGCACTTACGTCCGATAGGGGCCTAATAAATACTGAAATGGCAGAGAAAGGTGTGGGAAATGAAGAGTGTATCGGAAAAGAGAAACAGAGTTAAGAGTCTTCACCTAGATTGCAAAACATAAATAAAACACACAGTACGTCATCCACGGCGGACAGTCAACCATCACACACTTCCTTAAGCCATAGGGACCCACGTATACATACAAGAGAGAAGAGTGCCGAGCGGACAGGGTCTAATTCTAAATCGTCTGTACCTAACTGACACTACACCAACCACTACCTGCCGTATCTATAAACAACCGCCTACACAAACATGAATATAGCATCTTGGCATTTTGCTTTCCCTCTCTGTCTTTTTATGGTATTTCTCCAGGAAGTTAATGAGACAAACTTCCACTTCTTACATAACCAGTGGTTTAGTTGGACCGGAACGGGCCGGAACGCCGTTCCGGAAAACATTTTCCCGCTTTAGAATGACGTAACATTTTTACATTCAGTAAGAAAATCTTGTAATCCATACATAGCGCTGAAACGTCATGGGTGTACTCTAGCGGACTAATATTGAACCTTATGGTTTTATGTTCATAATTATCAGTGATTCAAAGGTACTATACAAAAATAATTGCCCCTCCACTTCTACTTTGGATATCTGCTATGGTGATGAGAGTGTTGACAACCTTTGTGACTTTTTCCACATGTCAGACAAGAGGAGGTACATTAATGCTTTTAGAAAGTATGTCGAGACCAAGGAAATTCCAGTGGAGCTGATGACTTTAATCAAGAATGTACAGACTATTCCCATCTTTTCAGCAGAAGCTGAAAGAGTTTTCAGTACCATGAATGAGATCCACACCGAAAAGAGAAATAGGCTGCTGGCTGCAAGATCAAGCGGACTTATTTTCATAAGCAGCGTTTGACCTCCTGTGCATACAACTATATGTCAAGTCATGGCTACGAAAGGGGAGACGTTCATCTGATGAAACGACTTGTCGGAAACATGAGGCCGCTGATTTTGACACCCAATACGAGTCCATCTGGAAATTGCTGAATTAATAAGGTGAGTTCCTGTAAATATTTTTTTCCAACTAAATCACTGTACATAACTATGACTATATAACGAACTTCTGAGGAACTGTAATAGTACACAGGAAAGGAATTCAGCTCACAGATGTCATCATTGGCACTACGGGAAGGTTTCTGTCTTCCACCTATAATAACACAAGCTTGATAAACGCATATAGCCCATCCGGGTCACAGTACAAACAGGAACGAAATCTATTATTTACAAATGAAATAGTGCCCCATTTAGTGACACCTGGTCCAATAATTCTAGTAGGTGATTTCAACTGCTCTCTTCACCCACGAGACCAAACAGGTACCTTCAACTTTTGTCCAGGCCCGCAGACACTCATAGAGTCTATGCAGCTCAAGGATGTTTGGCAGCAGCTACACAGCTCACATGTCGAATTTGCATCTTGCCGTGGAGAGTCTAAATCCAGGATAGATAGGATGTACGTATCCACGTCTTAAGTACAGCACCTCGATAGCTGTAAGGTGATTCCAGTGGCCCTTAGCGATCACCATAGCGTTCTCGTAATGATGAAGACAACAAGGAGTGACAGATGCATCATGGGGAAAGGAATATGGAAGATGAATAGGTCTGTTTTCAATAATGGTGAGGATGTCAAACGTTTCACGAAGTGTTATCACCAATGCAAATTAGCGCAAAATCGCTACAGTAGCGTTATAGACTGGTGGACATATAAACTTAAAACCTGCAATTAGATCGCTCGGAAGAACAATAGCGTATGAGCCCAACCAGGATACAAGTAGGAAAATTGAATTTTGTGGCAGAGTTATGTTTGATCTGCATCACAAGGAAGAGCAAGGCCAAAATGTCTCTTCTGCATTAAACTCTATTCAGAGAATTATTTTAGGCATTAAGGAAACAGTCTAGAACAACTACATCCGCACGTGAAAGACATTTCCCTCATAGAACGAGAGAAAATTTCTCTCTACCAGATTGCTACGATCAGACGATCATCCAATAAGCAATTTATTAATCGATGGGATAATGGAAAAGGGATAATGTGCAATACAAAGGAACAACTCCTAGCAGAAAGTGAGATATATTTCCGTGAAATGTTTGCAGAAGAAAGCATCTTAGAGTTCGATATTGACAGGGACCTTCATCATCTCCAGGGTCACTGGCAGCAGATGATATCGCATTTCTTACTAATAATATTTCCGAAGAAGAAGTGAAGCAAGCGTTAGACCATACTGCACCAAATAAGATGGCAGGCTATGAAGGGATGCCATATGAATGGTATAAGACATTCTGGAACATTATCGGTAAAGACCTGACACAAGTTTTAATTATGCCTTCAGTCACACTACAAATGATACGTTTGCAAAGGGAATTATCATTCTAATTCCCAAACTATCCAGTTGAATAATATCAGTGACTATGGACCTATTACAATATTAAATACGGACTATAAACTACTGGCCAAGATCTTAGCGAACAGAATCAGAACGATCCTTCCTTCATTACTTACTAATTGACAAGTTTGCACGATACCTGGGAAAAACATATTACATAATCTACTGGCAATTCGAGATGTAATCATATTATTCAGTGTCTGACAATGCTTCAGGAGCACTAGCTAGCATTGACCTCAGTAGAGCATTCGATAGGATAGCACACTCTTATCTTTGGAAAGTTAAAATGAAAGTTTCGATTTCCAAACAGTGTCATAGAAACAATACAGCGCATATACCAAAAGGCATCCTCACGAGTTATGATTAATGGATTTCTCTCAGCAAAATTTTCAATAAACAAATCAATTAGTCAAGTATGCCCATTATCAATGGCACTTTTTGTTTTAGCAATAGAACCCTGATTCAAAGTTTGAAAAATTCTTTAACCGGACTAATTATTAACAACGAATGCTTCACAGTACGCGCATACGCGGTTGACATTACCCTACTGTTGACCAGTGACGAAGATGCTAATAATGCGCAAGAGACTTTCGAGGCCTTCTGTGAGGTGTCAGGGGCACAAGTATATTATAACAAATCCTCATTATTCCTATCAGGTTCAAATGAAAATCTACAAATATTTACCAGCTCCCGGATTCCAATTGTAAATCACTGCAAGATACTGGGCATTACCTTCAGTAAGAACATTTCAGAGACGATAGAGACTAATTGGAAATCTGCTCTAAACACCCTACGGTGGCATATAAATATCTTTGCGCTGTCGAAGCTCTGGTACATTTCCCAAATTCTTCCAGCCTCACATGTCATTTGCCAACGTGTTGAAATGGCCACTGCATTTTATCTATGGAAATGCTACAGATACAGAATAAGAAGAGACCAACTTCACCTGACTGAACAGGGTGGTGGCTTGCGCCTAATTGCAGTAGAAAAGAAATGCACAGCACTCTTTCTGTCACACATCATTAAAGCATTGTACTCAAGAGGAGATGTATTTGAGAGTGCAGTGCTAAAATTGTGTGTAACAACAGACCTGAAGCAAAAAGAACCATTTCGAAACTGCTTCCGAAACGCTGTCTCCATTCTACAACAACTTCCAGAAACAGAAATTACAGCTGGCAAGTACAACTTCAGACTGAGGCAATGTACATTTATTCCAATAGTGCAACAGCAATATCCACATCGCGGCTGGAAGCAGATCTGGAAAAGTATTTTGAACAAATGGATCCCAACTGAATGGAGGGTATCGCTCTACATATACACAAAATGAAATAATCCCGACGGGTGAGAAACTGAAAAGGCATGAACAAGTATCTGATGACAAATACGTGGTATGTCATCAGACGGACAGTCTCGTGCAGCGAGTTACCACATGCGGCAATGCGGCACTAGTTTGGAGATGGACACTAAACGCTATCTACAGGATATCAGGGACAACAATCACCAGTGACAGAGTGAGGGAGATACTGAATCTGGAACTAAATCACGGACAGAACGAGAGCGGAAACGCTTGCATATGGATAACAGCTGGAGCCATTCACTACAATATCAAGGCGTACACTCAGCATAAAAGTGTGACATTACCTGGATTTATGGATCATCTCAGGAAAGAACGCTGGAAGATGGTCCGTCAGAAGTGTCTTCAGGAAGCTTTTGGAACACATCTCTATAAATTCTGAAGTGCCTTCCTGTTATGTGTTGTGTGTAACATCTGTCAATTTTATGTTAATGTGAAGAGTGTTTTGTGCTAGTGTAACTGTGTACTGTTAAATTATTTGGACAACGAAGATGACAAGAATACTTTCACTGCTACTTGTGTGAAAAGGGAAAAAGTTATATTTTCCTTTCAGTTCAATTATTTTGTGAACAACGTGATGTTTTCCTGTGTTAAATTTTAATTTGTTTAGATGCACTTATACACGTTATATCTGCGGAATAATCCTACACTTGTTTTAATTTTTTGTTTCTACAAGAAAGTCCTGTAGATTACAAGATGCCGTGCGGTCAGTACGACGAATCATCTCGGCCGTTATTCTTAGTTTCCTAGACCGGGGACAGCCTTAATTGACAATGATTTTAATTTTCAAGTTAAAAAGTAAGTGAGAATCACTATCGAAATAAATAATGCAACCGCTCATTACAATTAAATATCCTGGATTGCATATTGGAATAACAATTACTTTAGTAGAGCGTTAACGAAATATTAAACAGTGAGGCTCACAAGTAAACTGTGCTGTTACCAAACAGAAATAACACTGTAACCTCACTAATATTAGTGAGTTTGTTACGACGTATCGCAAAACATATGGTGTAACTATAAACATGCGTGCAGGGCAAGACGGGTTCGGATTCTATAGCGGCACCTGTGAAAATGGTTTCCGCAATCTCCGATTTTCACATCAGACGAATATCGGAGTTGTACGTTAATTCGCAATACGTCCGCTTTCTTCCAGTAATAGGACTTCTCCATTCTATCGCCAGCGAAGACCTTCAATTGTTGCTGCTTCTGTTACCACAAGAAATAAACACACTCCACACTACCGCAAATGAGGTAGTCGATGATAAAGTGAACGGGAAAAGAACAATATGGGTTGATGGTGAATATGTGGATATCAGGCAGTTTAAAAATAAAATCACCGAACAAGTTGACCGTGCAGTTAGGGTCGCGCAGCTGTGAGATTGGATTCGGGAGATAGTGGGTTCGAACCCCACTGTCGGCAGCTCTGAAGATGGTTTTCCGTGGTTTCCAATTTTCAGACCAAGAAAATGCTAGAGCTGTACTTTAACTAAGGCCACGGCCGCTTACTTTCCACTCTTAGCCCTTTCTTATCCCATCGTCGTCATACAATTTACTGTATTTGTAAAGCAAATTGTAATAATCAATAAAAAATAAAATCGCTACTCAATATCGAGTAGATTTATTCAACTAATCTTTACTGTTATTTAATAGTTCACTCCTGTTTGACATTTCCACTAGACAAAGTTTTTACACACAGCCCTCTGATGTGCCAAATCTCATCCCTCCAACACGGCTTCTCACAGCGCAGCCTCGTTCCAGAACAGTTCACTTCACTACTAACAATCGTCGATGCATTCTACATAGACGTCTGACAGATCCGCTACTCGCTGAATGACTCTTGACGCATTCGCCACCGTCTCGTAACTACAGTTGAACCTGACTTATACGTATATCAAGGGGAAGAGAAAACAACTACTTGTAACTCAGAATTACTTAGAAATCAGACGCAATACATCACATATTTACTGAAAAACCAGTAGAATAACCCGACATGTGTAAATCCTTGCAAATAATAAATACATTAAGACAGATAATATTATTTTGAACTTGGTCCAGCCTTAAAGAAATAAGATAGTTTGGCTTGTTTCACTTTTCTAGCATTAAGAGTATAAACCTCCTTTAGCAAACTTAGTAATGAATTCAAAGCATTTTCACTACAACTTTTCGCACTGATGTAACGCCTACACACTTCGATTGCACTTAACACTTCACACAGTTCAGGGGTCAAGATTCAAGTCGTTATCTCCACCTCCAATGTCACTGTCGCTTGTTGCTGGTCCATCACCGCCGCGTTGTTGGCATACGTCAGCAATAATCTCTTCATCCGGTAGTTCTCCACATACAGCCAGATTATCATCGAAATGCACTAAAGTATAGAATTCTACACCTTCCGGTAGCGTTAGCTCATTGCCAGACAAAACTTCGTCCCCATAATCATCATTAGAGACAGACTCTTCTAGTACGGCACCAGCTTTGGGGAAACAGTTGCTGATTGTGGAGGAAGACACCTGCTTTCAGGCAGCCGAAATAAAATCCATGGCTTTTAGCAAATTAATGGAGAGAGGTTCATTTCCTGCATCACTCAGTGTTATTAAATGTTGAACCAGCATTTTTCTATAATGCACTTTGAAATTTGCAAAGATGCCCAAATCAAGCGGTTGTAGAACACTGGTACAGTTAGGAGGGAAAAATTCCACTCGGACTTTCTCCAGAACGATTTGAGGTGGATGTGTTGCACATCGATCCTTAAGAAGAAGGATCTTCTTCTCTTTCTTTTTCAGCTTTTTCAACCATTGTTCCATTGGATTCGTATTCCGTAGGTTTTGTTTTCGCACTCTTAAAACACCTCGGATTCTTCGATTTTCCTATCACAAGTGGAGGAAGTTTGTCAGATCCATCTTCATTCGTGGTGAGAAGTACTGTTACACAAATTTTACTTTTCTTCCCTCCATGGCATGAGTCACCTTTTTCAGCTAATGTTTTATTAGGAAGGAGATTGTAGAATAGGCCGGTCTCATCACAGTTGTAGATGTTTGGAGGCTGATAATCGCTTACGATACCCGGCAGAACCTCTTCTTTCCAGTGTTGCACCGTGACCACGTCCGCAGATTTTGAGTCACCGGGAAATGTTCTCCCTGTGAATCTATGACGATCTTTAAATCCTTGCAACCATCCTGATGAAGCCTTGAAATCAGCAGTGATAATCATCATTTCAGATAAATCTATCGCCTTTGCCTACAGCATGTCTCCACTAACTGGTAGAGCTGCAGCCCGCTTTTGGTGGAACCATGTGAAAAGTGCTTTCTAAAAATCTACGTACCATCCTTCTTGCTGACGGCTGTGTTTCGGTCATTTTGAACCAAGTTTTAAGAACTCGTCCAAAATAGCGTTTCATTTACAGACGATTGTACATAGCGTGGTATAAGCAATCCCTAAGTCTGAAGCGATTTCAGTTTTTGTTTTGTGTGGGTTAGCGTCCACTTCTCGTATAACTTTTCCTTTTTCTGTTCTCCATGGCTAATAAAAAGCAACTGAATGACAAAACGACTGTTCAACAGTAAACACCAGACACCGGCATCGTGGACATTTTACTTCTCCATTGTTCCCACGAAAGAAATTCTCATATTCAAACAAATTTACTGTATTTTCTTTTATTTCCGCACCCAAACAGCCCACTTTGCTTATAATGTATCTTAATCTTTGGCGGCGTGTCAAAAACGACGAAGGTAGAGGAAGAGCGAAGGGGACTAGCCTTTGTTAAGCCGCTAGTAAGTAAGCGTCAACAATGTCACTCGGCGAAACTCTGTGTTCTGTTTCAGCACCGAAACCCGATCGCTCTACTTCTGCCCACGCCGACAAAGAGGAAACTTCGTAAATACAGTAGTTTCTTTTTAAAAAGCACATTCTCATTACAATTACGCAAAACTCAGTTATATTTCACTGACATTTAATACGTATAACAGCGAATTACGTATAAACGGATTACGTATAAGTAAGATTTAATTAACACTCTTTTAAATTATATTTTGCCGGGACCTAAAGGAAATTACGTACAAATACGAATTACGTAGAACAGAGTTACGTATAAAGCAGGTTCAACTGTACTTGTATTCGCTCGAGACTGGCTCAAGACTCAAGACTGACTCCGCACTCCTTATACAGGTCCACAGAATATTCTCGTGGTTTCCACCTTCAACTCATTCCGGGCACCTTTCATAGTCATCTTCAAGCTTCTTCTACGGAGCTTCGCCGATGGTACCAATTGTCTCACTTCTGGTACCACGCACATTGTTGTCGCTGTGCTGATGTTGTCACTTTACGCCAGCCTTTCTGCACTCTCAGCCTTCACGGTCACAAAATGCTCTGCGGTACGCTACCATAAAGCTAATTCTTTCGAATAATAATTAAGGTTCTTTAGACAAATTATTTTTGAATATGAATATATGAATATTGTATTTCTCTCTCGAATATTTATGTATTTCTAGCGGTACACTTACATCAGTTGAGAATCATTTTATTAATGAACAACCATGAAGATTAGAAAGTATAGTGACGATTCTTGCTAAGGATTTCGAATTAAATTTCAACGCATGTTACAGGTCCAATTTCTGACGAATTAGGAATCAGTTCTTTTAAATGATCAAAATAAAATGGAATAATATAATGATTTACAAGGTAGAACTTATCTTTACAATATACGAGATTCTTCATCTCATACCAGGCATTCCATCGCCTGCTGGAGCTACTTTGGCGCATTATGTTTTTGTTTCATATTATCATATGTTCTCCCTGACATCAAATCTTTTCTGAGGCGAAAACTCCACTCCAGTGTAGACTGAGATTCGAATATCTATGGTATGTGAGGAAATTCAATACAAAATCAAGTGCTTCCTCTTATAATTTTACGTTTCGACGATGCTAAGGAAGTATATAGAATGCATTACTTCGTTTTACAACGATTTTCTGTCCCCTTCTTAAACGTATACTCATCTCCTCTGAACAATAACCAGATTAGCAAACTTCATATGACCATGTGAATCCATTAATTTAAAAATACTGCTCCCCCAACACTAAAACAATCTAATGGCTTGGAATGGCATACTGAACCGGTTTTCTCTAAAGCAAACAGAAAACACAGCCATAAGGCACTCTTAGGTTGTAAAGATAAGTGTAGGTCCTACTTGTACACTAATCTATTATTCCACTTTATTTCCACGATTTAAAAGAACTTCTGACTCCTGATTGGTCACAGGTTGCATCTATAAATTTTATTTGAAATCTTCAGCTTGAATCATCACTATAATTCATAATCTTCATAGTTGTTCATTAATAAAATGTCCGGCTCCATGGCTAAGTGGTTAGCTCGCTGGCCTTTGGTCGCTGGATTCCCGGGTTCGATTCTCGACAGAGCCAGGAATTGTAGCCATAATTGGTTAATTCCCCTGGCACGTGGATTGGGTGTATGTGTCGTCTTCATCATCATTTCGTCCTCATCACGACGCGCAGGTCGCCTACGGGAGTCAAATCAAAAGACCTATACCAGGTTCTTACAGAGGCTACATGCTATTATTATTCATATTATTATTATTATTATTATTATTATTATTATTATTATTATTATTATTATTATTATTATTATTACCGCCTCTGTCATAAAATTTGAAAATTGGTACGAGTGCTGGAATGGGGTTCACTCAGCCTCGGGAGGTCAACTGAGTAGAGAGGCTTCGATTCCCTCCTCAGCCATCCTCGAAGTGGTTTTCCGTGGTTCCCCACTTCTCCTCAAGGCAAATACCGGGGTGGAACCTAAGACCATGGCCGCTTCCTTCCCTCTTCCTTGTCTATCCCTTCCAATCTTCCCATCCCCCCACAAGGTCCCTGTCCAGCATAGCAGGTAAGGTCACGTGGGTGAGGCACTGGTCCTCCTTTTCAGCTGTATTCCCCCGACACAAAGTCTCACGCTCCAGGACACTGCCCTTGAGGCGGTAGAGGTGGAATCCCTCGCTTAGTCCGAGGGAAAAACCAACTCTGGTGGGTAAACAGATTAAGAAAGAAAGAAAGAAAGAAAGAAAGAAAGAAAGAAAGAAAGAAAGAAAGAAAGAAAGAAAGAAAGAAAGAAAGAAAGATAGAAATATTATTATTATTATTATTATTATTATTATTATTATTATTATTATTATTATTATTATTATATTACAACAACAACTACAGCTTCTCTTGATGATATTTCAATAACTCCAGGTAAATTATAGGCTACTAGCATGTCAATACTCGGGTACCTATTCCAATAAGAGGCCCAAATAATAATCGCTATGTGCTCGTCAGGTCAACAATAATAATTTGATACCTCATTAATGTTTCTTAGCAAAGAGGAGGATTAATGTCGAATGCCAAGATCAATGAAAGTTTACAAGCAGGTTATATCTCCAAGTTAAATTTCGGTGGCTGCCTTGACCAGCACATCGGAAATAACCAAGTTCACTCCACATGTTTGAAGTCAATTTAATGTCGGTGTGTATCTGTGAATATATATTTTCAGCAGAAGATCAGTACACGTACCGTGTGTGACCACAAGGATCATGAATTTTACAAAAAACGCTAATAGACGCAATTTTACAACTTGGAAAAAATAAAAACAAATCGTATGCACAAATAAAAACCTGCTTGGATTTTACGGAATGAAACACATTCATAGGTGAATATCACACAAAGTGGCCTAGATTAACATTTACGAAAACATAAAGGGGGTGGTGCAGAATGTTTAACGAGTCTTTGATAATGCCTGTTATGATGTTGTTAAGTATATTTCTGGGGATACCTAACCCTTTTCAAGATATTCCAGGTGTATTTTGTAGTACCTCCCCTGCTTGCACTGGTGTCCGGTTGGCCATTCTGTACTTAACATCTGTTCAACACGTGCTACATGTACGTAACATGACCTAACAGGTTGAAAGTCGATTTCGAACACAATGCGGCCGTGAAGAAAGCAATACTTAACCGACCAATGCTCAAGTCGGATGTTTTAATATTTGCTTAATGGGAGGCATGGCGCATACATTTCTTTTCTCTATCTGCTCATTGTCTCGTTCAGAACGAATGGTGGGATGCAACACTAAAGCAGTGTGCTCCTTTGGATGAATGGCAATCATGTCGGCTCTTCTATTCGACCCCGTAGAAGAAACACAGTGAACTTCCTTATAAACTTGCCTCTTCATTTCGCTTTGCTGAAGCTTGAGCTGATCTAACCCTGTGATTGCGATTGTTTCTTTGCAGTGCTCCCTTGGGGCAGATACCAAGCACATGTCCTAAAGTTTCTCTAGGACTGGTACAGTGACGTGCTTGGATGATTGTTCCTCAACACAATAAAAGGCAGGCCGCACACCGGACGCGTCAAGTCCACTGATCTCTATACCTGGATGGCTGGTAGCTTGGGTAGCAGTAAGCCGAATAGAAGATGACTGGCGTCGTAAGATGGCAGCGAGCGCATGGTGCAGTAGACCACGAGGAGCGCGCTTGCTTTGTTTATGCTTAGTTCAGTGACGCCAGGCCTCTTGATTGTAGTTTCACGAGTGTTCTGTGCTGTGTTTTTGCAAAGTAAATAGTAGTGTATTTTACGAATTTAGGTTCGTTGCCTTGTAGTATGCTTGTGAATTACAAGATTAAATTTAAATATGTATGTGTTTATCAGAAATATGAATGAAGAAACATTCTACGGGGTATTAACATACCGCAGTATTCAGCTTATGGATGTACAAACAGAACCGATCAGCAGAAGGAGAAATCATTTCATCGGGGAGTTTTAATAATAATGTTATTTGCTTTACGTCCCACTAACTACTTTTTTAAGGTCTTCGGAAACGCCGAGGTGCCGGAATTTAGTCCGCAGGAGTTCTTTTACGTGCCAGTAAATCTACCGACACGGGGCTGTCGTATTTGAGCACCTTCAAATACCACCGGACTGAGCCAGGATCGAACCTGCCAAGTTGGGGTTAGAAGGCCAGCGCCTTAACCGTCTGAGCCACTCAGCCCGGCTCGGGGAGTTTTATACTGTACATAAGAATCGTCCTAGGGTAGTGTTTTGAGTTTTAGGTTTATTGTATCTTATTTCGCATTTTCCGGGAGCAAAATGGCAATTAATTTTTGTAGGTTTCCTTTCTCGAGACCCGAACATCTAAGATCATCGATTAGGAGTATCAGGCGGGAGAATTGGGAGCCTTCTAAAACAGCTGTTCTCTGCTCGGATCACTTAGAGGAAAACTGTTTTAATAGAAATGGACAAACTGTACACCTTAGAAGTGATGTACAGCCAACTGTTTTCAATTTTACTGAACATTAACTGCAAGTAAAGATTTGCTTTTTTTTTCCTCATAATTAAACTGACGGTTTCGATGAAATAATTGATGTGACCTTATAACAATCTTAGAAAATGAAGTCTGGAGGAATTCTAGACCTTATTTACATCAATAATAATTATGGGTTTCAGACACTGGAGTGGTGGGAGAAGGGAAAGTGTGGTGGGTGTTTGGGGCTATTCCATTATACTATTCGTGGTATTTGGGACTCTTTGAACTGGTGTTACATATTTCTGATGATGACTATCAATATCGTTTTGCTAGCTGAATTTAATTAAAGAGGTCTGTAATAGTACATTAAGCTACAGGCAATGTGATATATTGACTAGTTTTGAATATTTTCTGGTTTTATAAATGTGTACATTTGCTTCAATGATATTTTAATTTGATAATATGCGCGTTATTTCTTGGAAACAGGAAACAGAAATTCATTATCAAGCACCGATTACGATATGTCGAATCTAGGCCTGTATATTGAGCTACGTTTATAGGTACATCATTTTAAGAATGCATAATTTCGTGGCATACGTGTATACAATTTACAGCAATGTTTCCAGAAACTGGTTTTCACTCGTATTGTGTTACCGATCGCTAATTGCATGTATTCAGCAGCTAAGTTAATATTTGCCGGCCGTTATTATACATTCATGTTTATTGCTATCCCGGAGATTTACTGACCTCGGAATGACTTGTCAGTGATCCCAATGTCCTTATGCTTTGAGTGAACATGTCTCTATATTTTTAATTATTCCAATGCGCCATTAATTGCGACTTAAAATTGACTATATTATCATTGCTTCCCCATAAGGAGAGCTCGAGGTTGGGTACGCCAACATGGCGAACCGCGCGTTCAACTTGGCGTACTTTCTCCTGCAGCGGAGACCTGCCATCAGCGATCCATGTATAGAGATCAGTGGTCAAGTCACGTCAGCGACACAGAGACATGACGCATCAGAAAGGAACACAGTGGAAAAACAAACATCGCCGCCCACCGGTCTGCGTCTTGATGATGTCATCAGCATCCTGCTGCAGACACGGGCGATAAGACACTGCATGTTCCATTTCTATGCGTCATGTCTTAGCAAACACTCTCTCGTATAGTTCTGTTCCTGCTTTTTCTGTGCCAGTGAACACAAGTGCCAGCTTGAATGAAGAACAAATCAACATTAAATTAGTGCAATCCGTGGAGAAATATCAAATAATATATGATTATTCGCTACCAGGACATTCGAATAAGAACGAGGTGGATAAAGCGTGGCATGCAGTGTCCAAAGAATTAAATTTAAATGGTAAGTAACTTACATTCAGTAACATATTTATTAATTAGGTCCGTGTACAGTAATGACATGTTTAATTATGTAAGAATAAACATTTCTTGCGCAACCAGAATTACTGATAATGTATAGTGCAGCTATATTTATATTTATTCTATAGCGTACTTATTCTGCCAAGAAAGGGCTACGTTTGGTTTCATAAAGTAAGAACACAAGTGATTTCTTAACTCAACAGCCTCAACTGTTGCTCTTCTGTTGGAGGGTTGCAATCTCTGCAACACACGCATCGTATTGTCAGTATATTCATCCTTATCTGTTACACTCGGTTCACTAAAAACGCAGTCTTTTAGTCTAATGAAGTTATGCAGGACACAAATTGCTCGTATTATGTTGTCTATTTTATCAGGTTTGCAGGCTATAGTTGTACCGAGAACTCTAAATTTAGAAGCAAGCATTCCAAAACCACATTCTACACTCTTTCTAGCTCCGCTAAGCCTATAGTTAAAAATCCGCCTTTCATTTGTAAGTTCTCATGATATGCTTCTGTAATGGGAAAGCTTCACCACCAATGAAAAAATAAGGAAATGGTGAACAGTGATCATCACCTTTCGGTAGCCTCTTGGGACCAGGTATATTCAGTGTGCCCTGCTGAAGGTTTCTTCCTAAAGCTGAGTTTCGCAACACACCTCCATCACTATTTCTGCCATAGTCACCAGCTTCTATAACAATGAAAAGTCCATCTGCATCAACCAAAGCTAATAGAACAATAGCCCTTGTAGTTATAGAAGGATGAGCCACTGTTTCTCGGACACTGGATACGAACGTGTTTCCCGTCTATGGCACCAATGCAGTTAGGCATATTCCAGAGTTTCAAATATATTTCGGAAATATTCTCCCATAACTCCTTTGAGGGTGCAGGTTGAAGTGTTGTCCATACTGCCGAAAACACTTCAACCACAATTTTGCCGATTGTTGTTTCTCCTCTTTTAAACTGAAAGCTCGAGCATCTGAAGCTGTTGCCAGTAGCTAAGTACCTGGAAATAAAGGACTATGCATACTATTACTGCTAAATTAAATTTTAAAAAGCTTGTAAAAATTATTTTAGCCAAATTAAACTATTGGCAATTGCACTCATATACATACATTCTATAAATTTAATATCATTGAACTGCACTGTTTTTGTTAAAAAATGTTTGTTGTGAATTTATTTTTTATGTGTTAATAAGCATTTATTGGTATAGCTATTGTATGTATTGTCCTACTATAGGGCTCTGCCCTCAAGGATATCCTTGAGCTTATTTAACTTATTTTCGTGTGACCTCAGGTCTCAACTGGCATGCAGTAATTAACAAAAGATTTAAAAAAGATTTATATGAGTGTGCATTCACTATACACGGACGTTCTGGAATTCTCCCGACGGCGGTCGAAACCTGAAGTACCTGGTCCGCTGATTCACAGTGATTACAATGATGTAAGACACATGGGGTCTATCCCAAGTTCTGACACCATTTTGTTACGAATACAAGTCCATCTGCTTCATCATTCTAATTTATTTCAGTATGGCCTAATAAATGCACAAACACATATATAAACACACACAATTCTAACCAGCTGTGCATGGCCACACTTACCAATTACAGTCTATTTTCAAATGTCTCTCGTGTTACACACACCAGGGTGTCCCGGCCGGTTGGAATTATATACCTGGGGACGGCTATAATCCTTACTTTCACTTTCCCCAAGTCCCGTCACCGTCGAATCAGGCATATCATTCATGAAAAGTATGAAGAGAACTGGCCCAATAACGCTACCCTGAGCCACACCAGACGTAACACATTTTGCAGAAGATAGCGTTTCTCCCACGCGCACCCTCTGAGTTCTTCCATTGAGGAGTTCCCGTATCCATTGTAATCACTAATCAGTGTCCCACCGAGATCTGAACCAGGAGCTGTGGTTGTGGTGTCGGAGAGACCAGTGTGTGTGTGTGTGTGTGTGTGTGTGTGTGTGTGTGTGTGTGTGTGTGTGTGTGTGTGTGTGTGTGTGTGGACTGGAGACCACAGAACGGAAGACTGTACTGTGTGTTCGTGTATTTCTGTGGACTGAAGCAGAGCGAAGCAAGCCGCTATCGTGAGTGTGAAGGTGTGCGTAGACCGCTGGATTTGATCACAGTGCCATTGACTACACGACACATGATGACTGTTCGTTGGTTCGATTCCACCGACAGTCCAGCATTTCATACAGTCACATGCAGTGAACAATGAAACAGCTCAACAGTATTCACCAGCAGGACGATACTCACAACAGCTAATATTAACACGGGTCCATTTACCTTCACACTCACGATAGCGGCTTCCTTCGCTCTGCTTCAGTCCACAGAAATACACGAACACACAGTACAGTCTTCCGTTCTGTCGTCTCCAGTCCACACACACACACACACACACACACACACACACACACACACACACACACACACACACACACACACACACACACACACACACACACACTGGTCTCTCCGACACCACAACCACAGCTCCTGGTTCAGATCTCGGTGGGACACTGATTAGTGATTACAATGGATACGAGAACTCCTCAATGGAAGAACTCAGAGGGTGCGCGTGGGAGAAACGCTATCTTCTGCAAAATGTGTTACGTCTGGTGTGGCTCGGGTAGCGTTATTGGGCCAGTTCTCTTCATACTTTTCATTAATGATATGCCTGATTCGATAAAATCGGAAGTGCGCCTCTTTGCCGATGATTGTGTCATATACGGGGAGATAAAGATAGAGGAGGACGAACTATTGCTTCAGCAGGATTTAGATACGTTTGAAAAATGGTTGCGTGAAAATCGATTAAAAATATACAGTGGAAAAAGCATGAAATTGTGTTTCAGTAAAAAGAAAATGACAGGAAAGAGGGATTACAAAACTGGAGGGGAAAGTGTTGTTGAAGTTGATAGTTGTAAGTACTTAGGTGTTACCATTAGAAAAGACTTAAACTGGTCAGAGCAAGTGGAAAATGTAGTTAAGAAATCCTGGAGTTCGTTACATTTTATTATGCGGAATCTCAAGAAAGCCAATTCTGGGGCCAAATGTAAAGCTTATAATAGCTTGGTAATACCGATTCTCGAATATAGATATGCGTGCTGAGATCCGTACAAGGTGGGTTTAATAAATTCCCTAGAAAAAATTCAAAGAAGAGCGATGCGTTTCGTAACCGGGAATAGGAGGAATACCATTAATTGGAAAAGTCTTGAATCTAGAAGAACTAGAGCTCGTCTGTATGGTCTTTATACGAGCTATACGGGAAGTATTAGGAATAGGTTGGAACCTCCCTCATACTTATCGAGAAATGATCATAACCATAAAATTGGGCCAGAATCCAACATACGGACGTGGGAAAGTTTTCCGTAAACAGGACCATAAGGGATTGGAATAAATTACTTGCCTCAGTCTTTGATATATTCCCTTCCGGTATCAGGTAATTTAAGAAGACCATTAGTGCTAGTGTAAAGTGAAGAGTAAATGTTGTAAATTACGGACACTGAATTTGTGATTTTCTGCTTGGTTTAGATTGAGAAACCAGTAGTTTTTCTTCTGGTATTCTCTTTCCAGAGAATTGCTTGTTGTACTCATGTTGTTGTAGTTGTTGTTGGATAATTACCAATGTTTTAAACTTTACTTTACTATCACTTGTAATGTTAAGCTAGTAGTAAGCTCAACCTATAGTATTGTAAGCTGTAGTGTTAAGCACTGGAACGTACTTAAGTTTTGTGTGAATTTGTATATGATGATGATGGATTTAGAATCTTAAACTTAAACTAGTAGTATTTCTTGTAATATTTTCTTTCCAGAGATTTGCTTGTTGTACTGTTGTTCTTGTCGGGTAATTATGGTTTATAACATTACTCTATTATCATTTTAATGTTAAGCTAGTAGTAAGCTCAACCTATTAATAGTAAGCCGTAGTGTTAAGCGCTGGAAATACTTAAGTTTTGTATGAAACTGTATATGATGATGCTGGATTTAGAATGTTAAACTAGTCGTATTTCTCGTAATAGATTTTTCATGTAATTGCTTTTTGTACACGTGTTGTTGTTGTTGTTGTTGTTGTTGTGTAGTTATGTTTTAACTTTACTTTATTCTCACTTGTAGTGTTAAGCTAGTAGTAACCTATAGTATTGTAAGCCGTAGTGTTAAGCACTGGGAATACTTAAGTTGTATGTGAATTTGGTATATGATGATGCTGGACTTAGAATGTTAAACTACCAGTATTTCTTATAATATTATCTTTCCATGGGATTGCCTGTAGTTTGTTTGTTTGTTTGTTTGTTTGTTGGTAATTACAGTATGTTAACTTTACTTTATTATTACACTACTGTAAGTGTCACCGCGATATTTCCCATTCGCGATGTATTTTAAATAATAATAATAATAATAATAATAATAATAATAATAATAATAATAATAATAATAATAATAATAATAATAATAATATGAACCAGCGACAGCCAACACCTCTGTCGCCCTCAGCCCAGCCACCGAACGCCAACACACTGAATCTCACATGGAGTCCAACACTGACTCCGAGACCAACACTGACGAACTGTCCGCGACTAGCCTCCCTTTTTATAGCTCGCGTTATTTGACCCAAACATTTCGCAATGTCACTAGAGGCAGAACATTCCCGTTAAATGTCCAAGAAACTCACAGGTAAGCCGGCCGCCGAGAACAATACACGGAAAGGCCGCCTCCACCCCAGAAACCGGCTGGGGGATTCCAGGTCGTCTGAGTCACCAGCCCCTTCCTGGAAGTACCGAAAGGGTCTGCCACCAGACTGGCACGTAACAATATTGTTACGTGCTCAAGCGACCGTCAGCCTTGTCGCAGCCCCTTCGGTATTACCTGAAAGGGGATGACTAAGCCAGCTTAGGGAACTTCCGAGCCCGCCCGAGGACATGCCACGGCACTTCTTCTATTGTTCCCTTCCTCTAGTTTCTCCATGCGCTTTCTGGAAGATACGACGGGAAGATTCGATCTCCAGCCGAACCCTGAATGTTTTAGTGGCCCAACATCGAGGTATAAATACAAGGCCCCTGCGAGCGAGCGGTTGTTGTAGTCTCGGAGAGACCAGTGAATGTGTAAATGAAGGCGACAGAACGGTAGGCTGTACTGTGTGTTCGTGTAATTCTGTGGACTGTGAATCGCCGTGAGCCAGCAAGGAAACGTGCTAACGTGAGTGCGAGGATAAATGAAACTGTGTTAATGTTTGCCGTTGTGAGTATCGTCCTGCTGTTGAATACTATTGAGCTGTTCAGTTGTTCACTGCATGGGACTGTGCAAAGTACTGGACTATCATTGATCGCGCAAGGGATCAAATTAGAGCTATGGGAATATGAAAACATCAACAGAGACAGGCAAATCCAAACATTCCACTTGACGAACTCAACAATTACTTTAATAGAATAAATATTCAACCTACCCCAATTAACTGCACCGACTCACCCCCCTCCCCTCCAACCAATCCGCCATTTACATTTCACAGTGTCACAGAATAAATTGGAAAGGCTTTGTACTCGATTAAATCAAAGGCTACAGGTGAAGATGATATTCCTATTATTTTTATATATAACATTATGGGTGCTATCCTGCCTATATTGGTGCACATACTTAATTACTGTGTACTAATCGGAACTTACCCTACTCTCCGGATAACAGCCAATATAAAACCGGTACCTAAGGGTTTAGACCCACAAGCACCCTCTGACTATCGTCCTGCATCCATACTCCCTGCGCTTTCCAAAGCCTTTGAAAGTTCAGTATACCAGCAAGTTCTGGAATACCGAAATAAAAATGCTCTTTTGGACCCTATGCAATCTGGTTTTAAGAAGGGTCACAGTACTGCGACAGCACTTTTGAAGGTTACTGAAGACATTAGAAACGCTATGGAAAAACGACTTCTCACTATACTTAACCTTCTTGACTTCAGTAGCGCCTTTGACACTATAGAAATTCTGACCAGGATAAAGTAAATGGAACTGCTAAATTTCGACCTGTCTGCGATTGAGTTGTTTAGTTCTTATTTGTGTAACCATCAACAACGTGTAAGAGTAAACAACAAGGCTTATTTTTCTGCATTTATATCAGTGATATACCACCTGTGATAGGAAATAATACACACCACCTCAATGCTGATGATCTTCAAATTTATCGACACTGAAACAATACAAGGTATTAATAATGACCTACGACGAATCAGTATATATGCAAAACGAAATTATATTAAACTCTACAAATTCTCAGGCAATCATAATTGGATCACGAAGATAGAGCTACTCAAACAATGTCGCAATCACGCCTATCCTACTGAATGGTAATATTATTCCCTTCAGTAGAACGGTTAAAAATCTCGGCGTAATTATGAATGACACACTTGATTAGTCTGATCACACGAAATAAATCCGTAGAAAGATTTTTGGAGTGCTTCACCCTCTTAAACGGCGGAGGGATGTATTTCCATTTGAGCTAAAGGCCAAACTAATACAGACACTGGTTCTCGCTATTCTTGATTATTGTGACGTTTTAGTTGACATCACAAGAGAAGAAACACTTAAACTTCAACGAGCTCTGAGTTCCTGCTTGCGATTTGTTTACAATAGCGGGTACGAAGATCATATCACCCCATACTATCAAGCTCTCTCATGGCTGAGGCCTGATAAACTTCGGCAGTTACACATTTTAACGAAGGTGTTTAGAGTGTTAGCTGAAAATCAGGCACTGTATATTTCTTCTAAATTCACCTTTTTATCATCATTTCACAACTGAAATACACGTTTGAGATCCTTCTGTCTATTCCAGTGCACCGCACAAACAAAATTAATAGATCATTTGTAGTGACCTGCGCCAGATTATAAAATTCCCTACCAGCTCAGATCGGAGAAACTAGCTGTTTATCAGGATTTAAGGTCACCTGCCGGCACTACCTGCTGAGGACAGCTGACTGAATGGTTGACGTATGAATGTGTGCGTGCCTGAGGATTAGTCAGTTTTTAAGAGCTTTTAATATTAATTAGTTTTAATATTAATTTAGTTAGTAGTTTATTTGCCGAACACGTGGTGTAGGGGTAGCGTGCCTGCCTCTTACCCGGAGGCCCCGGGTTCGATTCCCGACCAGGTCAGGGATTTCCACCTGACCTGAGGGCTGGTTCGAGGTCCACTCAGCCTACGTGATTAGAATTGAGGAGCTATCTGACGGTGAGATAGCGGCCCCGGTCTAGAAAGCCAAGAATAACGGCCGAGAGTATTCGTCGTGCTGACCACACGACACCTCGTAATCTGGAGACCTTCGGGCTGAACAGGGGTTGCTTGGTAGGCCAAGGCCCTTCAAAGGGTGTAGTGCCATAGGGTGTGTGTGTAGTAATTTATTTAAATTAATTTTCAATTCTATTAATTTATGTAGCTTTAACTATTTTAAGTATCTTAGTATTTTATTTAAGACTAGCAATTACGCGCGGCTTCGCTCGCGTGGATTTCGTAATGTGACCAAAGTAATCGTGCCTCGGCATTGTACTAAGACATTATCTGAAAATTCCTAAAGTATAAAAACTCATCCAAAAACTGAGTTTTAGTAACCCCAGAAATTATTTGTAAACCATGTTTGTGGTATTACCTTTTGGGGCTAAGGTGACCATGCGACATAGAACAATACATGTGAGAAACAGTCTTCTCTCAAATCGAAAAAATAAATACATAAATACACCCCCTATTCCCACATCTGTAACGTCTTCAGTTTTTGATATATACGTAAGTATCCCCATAAAAGGAATTCAACTCCTTGATCAGTCCTTTCCCCACCCCCACCCCCACCCCACCACACCCCCACCCCCATTTGACTATGTTTCAGAAAACAAAAGTACTTGATTATTTATTTAAAAAGAGATTCCAAATACCAATTTTCACGCCTGTAACATATTCAGTTTTAAAGATATAAGTATCCTCATAAAAAATAATTCAACTACTTTTTACTTCTTTATACCCCCGTTAAGTGTCTTCTCCGAAAACAAAAAGGTACATGTTCCTGAATTTTTAAAGGACTTTCAAAATACCATGTTTCTTGTCTCTAACATGTTAAGTTTTTGACATATAATGTAGGTACACCGGTATTCATTTTAAAAATTCAACCGTTTTTCCAATTCTTTTCAGTCCCTTAATTGGATTTTACGAAAACAACAAAGTATGTGTTTCATTATTTTTAAAGGACATACCAAATACCAGTTTTCATGTCTGTACGTCTGTAACACCTTCAGTTTTTAAGATAAATGTATACTCATAAAAATGATTCAACTTCTTCTTCACTTCTTTCCACCCCTCTCCCGCCTTAAGTGGACTTGCCAAAAACAAAATAAATACGTGTATCATTATTATTAAAGTATTTAAAGTATCCTCATAAACATATTTCAACTCCTTATTTACTTATTTTCAACCCCACACACCTTACGTAGATTTTCTGAAAAAGAGAAAACAAATACGTGTTTCTTTATTTTTAAAGGAGATTCCAAATACTAATTTTCACGTCTGTAACATCTTCAGTTTTGAAGACAAAAGTATCTTCAACACGTAATTCAACTCCTTTCTCACCCAGCTTCTTAACCATTACGCTGATTTCCCCCTCCCTATAAGTGCGTTTTACTTTATTTTTAAAGGAGATTCCAAACACCTATTTTCACGTCTTTAACATCTTTAGTTTTTGAGATATAAGTATCCTCATAAAAAGAATTCAAATCCGTTTTCACCCCAGCCCGTGAAATTGATTCCCCGTCCAAAAAATATGCGTGTTTCTATATTTTTGAAGGAGATTCCAAATACTAATTTTCACGTGCATAACCTTCAGTTTTTGAGATATAAGTATCCTCATACAAAGAATTCGACTAATTTTTTCAATTAATTCACCCCCCTAAGTGGATTTTCCAAAGACAATAGATTATCTGTTACTTTGAAAGAAAATTCCAAATACAAAATTTCATGTCTGTAACATCTTCAGTTTTTTGAGACATGAGTATCCTTATGAAAAGAATTCAACTCCTTTTTCACTCCACCCAACCCGTTAATTTGGTTTCACCCCACCCAAAAAATATGCATGTTTCCTTATTTTTCAAGGAGATTCCAAATACCAATGTCCACGTCTGTAACCTTCAGTTTTGAAATATAAGTTTCTCCGGAAAAAAATCAATTTTTAAACGTCCTTCCACACTCCCCACTTAAGTGAATTTTCCAAAAATAAATAGTACCCATTTCTTTAAAAGAGCTCCCAAATACGAAGTTCACGTCTGTAACATCTTCAGTTTTTTTAGATATATGTATCCTCGTAAAGGGAATTTATTTCCGTTTTCTCCCCCCCCCTCTTTCAAGTTGATTACGCCCACCAAAAAATGCGTGTTTATTTTTAGAGGAGATTCCAATAACCAGTTTCACTTTTGTAACATCTTTAGATATTTTGGTATATACATTCAATACAAATCATTCAAATAATTTTTCAATTCTTTCATCTCTCCCCCTTAAAGGGTTTATCCGAAAACAAAAGAATACGTGTTTCCTTATTTTTAAAGGAGATTCCAAGTACCAATTTTAATGTCTGCAACATGTTACATTTTTGAGATATACTGTAGATATGCCAATTTTAAAAATTCACCCCATTATTCAGTTCCCCTTAAGTGGATTTTCCAAAAAAAAAGTATTTATGTTTCTTTTCTTTTACAGGAAATTCCAATGGGCAAATTCACTCTGTAATATGTTACCTGTCTGAGATAATTTGCGGATATAGTCTTTTTTTTAAATTCACTCCGCTTGTCACTCCTGTTCACCCCCTATTCATCGGATTATCCAAAAACACAAAAATACGTGTTCCTTTATTTTCAAAGGAGATTCCAAATTCCAATTTTTATGTCTGTAACATCTTCAGTTTTCGAGATATAAGTCTCCTCATAAAAGGCGTACAACAACTTTTCCTCCATTTTCACCCCTTAATGGAATTTTCCGAAAACAAAGAGGTACATGTTTCTTTATTTTTAAAGGAGATTCCAAATACCAATTTTGATGTCTGTAAACTTTTAAGTTTTTGAGATATAGATATTCTCATTTTTAAAATTCCCCCCCCCCATTTTACCCCCATTAATTGGATTTTCCAAAAACAAAAAGTACATGTTTCTTTATTTTTGAAGGAGATTCCAATTACGAATTTTCAGGTCTGTAATATCTTCAGTTTCTGAGGTATAAGTATCCTCAATAAAGGCAATTAACCCTTTTTCACCCTTCCTATTGAGATTTTTCCGGAAACAAAAAATACGGCACATGTTTTTTATTTTTAAAGGAGATTCTACATACCAATTTTTCTGCAAACTTTTAAATTTTTGAGGTATAGATACACTCATTTTAAAAATTCACCCCCTTTTCACCCCCTTAGCGACAGAATATCCAAAAATCCTCCCTTAGCGAGCAGCTACATTGTAATATGAATGTATCCCTAAAATTTCATTCCTTTATGTCCAGTAGTTTTGGCTCGGCAGTGATGAATCCGTCAGTCAGTCAGTCAGGACAAGTTATATATATAGATTTTGATTAGCATGTGGTTATGTGTAAGAGAGGGCCCCGAGCCCAAACTTCGCCACTGTAAAAAGGCGCAAATAAATATTGAGCACCACCTGTCCAAAGATAGGTTTCTAGGTCCATACCATGTCAAATTCCCGGAATGGACTGGGGGTTTATAGGGAACCGAAACAGTGATTTTACTCTCCCACAATATATACACCGAGCTCGATAGCTGCAGTCGCTTAAGTGCGGACAGTATCCAGTATTCGGGAGATAGTAGGTTCGAATCCCACTGTCGGCAGCCCTGAAAAAGGTTTTCCGTGGTTTCCCATTTTCACACCAGGCAAATGCTGGGGCTGTACTTTAATTAAGGCCACGGCCGCTTCCTTCCCACTCCTAGCCCTTTCCTGTCCCATCGTCGCCGTAAGACCTATCTGTGTCGGTGCGACGTAAAACAATTGAAAAAAAACAAAAAAAACAATATATACAAGATCAACCTGACTGAAAATCGACCAATCTTTGTGGAAATCCATTTCTAAAACATTTTTCTCATGCGAATTTTTTCGATAGGAGGATTAATAAGGGAGATATCATGAAAGAACAGTTTTGCATATATCACAAAAGGTGTTGTACGTGGAGCAGATTCCTTATCAATTCAAATAAATTCGTAACGACCGTGTGTCTCTACATTGACTATTTTCCCAATTTTTCATTCAATTATCCGTTTTATGAGTAATAATGATCATCTCCATATTTTTTAGCATTGGTGTCTCTTTGTCTGTTTGTTTGAAAATTTGAGTTCTAATAACTTGAAAATTACTGGATGTACTTCTACCAAACGTTTATCTAGAATCCACCTGACCTTGGGTAGGTTTTAGGGCCAATATTGTTTCCAAATCCCTGAATAGACTGGGGGTTTGTACGGAACCGAAATCGTGATTTTGCACTCCCACAACATAAGCGCAAACAAACTTAATGGGAATCTACCTCCTTAATGGAAATCAATGTCAAAAGCTTTTACCTCGTGTGCATCATTTCGATACGAGGATGAAAAAGCGAGATATCGTTAACGGAGCGTTTTTCAATACAAATCTAACCGGACATAACTCAAGAATGTGTGTGTGTAAAGCGTATTTCTTACAACTTGAAAACTACTGGAGATATTTCAACAAAACTTCATATTTAGCACCACCTGCCCAAATGCAGGTTTGTAGGTCCATACAATGTCAAATTACCGGAATGGACTGGGAGTTTATAGGGTACCGAAACAGCTATGTTACTCTCTCACAATATATACAAGACCAACCTGACTGGAAATCGACCAACCTTGATGGAAATCCATTTCTGAAACTTTTTCCTCGCGTGCATTCTTTCGATAGGAGGATTAATAAGGGAGACGTCATAAACGGTTGGTTTTGCAGGCTAAGTCCAGCGGACATAGCCCAAAAGGTGTGGTACGTGGAGCAGATTCCTTCTCTATATATTTAAAATGAATGTATGTAAATGACACATCTCCTCCTAAACCCCTGGAGCAAAATCAACGAAACTTGGTACACTTACAACTTAGTATCTGGAGACGAGAACTGTGGGGGTAAGCCATCCCCAGCAACCTGGAAGGCGTGGGATCGGGGGTTATAAAATTAATCGAAAATAGTGTCGAATACATAGTTTTCGGGTTCACTGAGATGAATAGTGACACTCCGGATTCTTTTACAGTCCATGTTCAACCCCCTTCCTGATGGGTGGCGAGAGGAAATGATATATAAAAATAATCGAAAATAGTTTCGAATACATAGTTTTCGGGTTCGCTGAGATGAATAGTGACACTCCGAATTTCTTAAAAGTCCAAATTCAGCCCCCTTCAGGATGGGGGCAAGGGGGAGTGATATATAAAAATAATGTCTAATCCATTGATTTCGGTGTCGCTGAGATGAATAGTAACACTCTGGATTTTTTTAAACCCAACTTCAGCTCCCTTTGGGGTGGAGATTGAGGGGGAAGTGATATATAAAATAATATAAAATAGCTTTTAGCCTGTAACCGAAGGAGCAATTTCGAGATGTTTAAATTTTTGATTTTTACCCCCGAAAAATATCGAAATATGGAGGCAATCTTAATGACGTTGCAGGCCTTCATTTCGAGGTATTTGTTGGCTAAACGGTCAGTGGTATAACAAAACGGATGGCACAATCTCTGTTCAGTGTGGATTAATCTACAACTTTGGTCCTATGACTTTTTTCGTATCTCTCTATCATTTATACGTTAGATTTGGCTGTATTTCGCGATTGTACGTTTTTTTGCTTTTTCACACGTATATCTCTTAGTTTGACACACTTTTAGGAAAGATAAAATCATCACATTTGGCACACATATTGACGCGACGAATGGCCATATGCGAGCCTAATTTTTATGATTCTAGCTTCCATATAAGTATGCGAAAAATAATGTTATATGCTATAAATACACCCAAATTCCACCCTATTCAAATTTTCTAACTCAATGTAACTCATAAAAATATGGGAGATACGAGGAAATGTTATAGGACCAACCATGTAGAACTATAAAATGGGCGTCTGGTGGCGCAATCCATTTGCCGATATGATGTACCGTTTAGGAGCTGTGAACCTGGAAATGAAGGTCTGCACTTATGAACATGCCTATCTGTCATCTATCGTCTATATATATAAAAATGTATGTATGTATGTATGTATGTATGTATGTATGTATGTATGTATGTATGTATGTATGTATGTATGTGTGTATGTATGTATGTATGTATGTATGTGTGTGTGTATGTATGTATGTATGTATGTATGTATGTATGTAAATGACACATCTCCTCCTAAACCCCTGGAGAAAATTCAACGAAACTTGGTACACTTATAACTTACTGTCTGGAGGCGAGCATTATGGGGGTAAGCCATCCCTAGCAACCTGAGGGGAGGGGGGCATCAGTTGGGTTATAATAAATTAATAAAATTAATGTAATACATAGTTTTCATGTTCGCTGATATGAATAGTGACACTCTGGATTTTTTTACACTCCAAGTTCAGCCCCCTCCGTAATGGGGGCGAGGGGCGTGATATATAAAAATAATCGAAAATAGCGTCGAATACTGCACCTGTCCAAGGTTCCAGTGCATACTGATTTATATTAATTGGCTTATGAGGTGGCTGAAAGGATTCCTTTGATGAGACCCTCGAACAGACCCTGGAGTCGAAGTTCATCATCCCTACTTGAGTCTTTGCTCGACTAGCTCAAGAGCTTAATGGGTCTATGGTCTGTCCGGAGAAGGACTCAAACTAACTAATTCTAAGTAGGGGGAGGGGTCTAAAGTATCAGAGGAATACGAAAACACTCCTAAATGAGAAGGAAGATTATCTACTTTCGCAAACACATTTTAATTAGCCAAGGAAACACTTGTATAATACCTTACATAAAGATATGCCGTGATATTTGCATATGGAACACCATTAATTCATAAATTAGGTTTGAGCTTTGAATGTCCCTTTCTGTCCATATCAGATTTTCATCTATCACTTCATAACCTTCTACACTTATTGAAAATACATCGAAAGGGTGTCCCCCTTCAGAACTATTTAACACACGGAAGACTTTGTCATATACTGCATTAAAACACTTTACACGTATCCTTAATAAAGGCATGTATCCTTTACGGCATGAATTATTTCATGGATTTATCATTCAATTTATATACCACGGTGCCCTGAGATCATGTTAGCTGAGTGTTACTACGAATATTCCTGAGCGCATTTTAAACACATGAAAGTTATGTCACATTATCCACGTTAATAACCTCATCTAATTTATCGTACGGAGTATTAACTCCCTCATAACGCCTGCTTCATTCGTATTACCAATTACACCTTTATATCGTTTGGTGTCTTTCTTTTCTTTCTTTTTCTGCCTCACGTTGGGCCGACAAATACATTAAACCTTCCTCAGGGTAATAATATTAACTCGTCCAATAAAATATCTTAATATTATCGCAGGTTCCGTTGAAAAGTAAGAGCATGAGCATAAAAAATCATTTAACCCTCATATTCTAGTAATACACCTCATCATTCATCACATCATTTCAACAATTCCCGTTATTATTGGCTTACAGCTACAGCTACAGCTTACAGCTACATAACATTACCCATTTTTCAAAATAAAACTCAGAAGTAATCCTAAGACTAATTTATTAGGATGCTAATATTGTATGAAAGTAGATAAAATTAAAATGCACGTTGTAAAGAAAAGAAAATGAAAAATATGATAAACATTCATATTCATTATACAGATTTTAGGTCGATATAGTTGGAATTGGGTCTTTTACATTCTTTCATTCATTATTTTGTCATCAATGCTTCACTGAAACAGTCAATTCCATCATTTCGCACGCATATAGTTCATAGGGTAAATATTTCACAAGGTCACATTCTTTATTATAGGTAGGAAGTGGGGGATTCTTCATATTTGGGTATTCGTGTTCAGTTTTCGAGATACGAGATAATTAACAAGTTTCTTCATTGTGGAATTTGACTATCACCACACTCTAAAATACTATTAAAGTTAGATATATTAACTAGGCATTGTCATATCAATCCATACCTGACTATGGAAATCGTATTTAATCAAGAAGTGCCTCTCATAAAATAACCCATCACTATAAACTGAGCAATTGTGCCATTCAATTAAATTTATATGTGCTACTATTACTGCAGTATACTCTCACTTCATGTACCGCTGTGCCAATACTCCGACATAACTCAATTAGTCAATCTACAGTTTAATTGAGGGACATTCATGTTCTGCAGGGCGATAATTCTCAATATCCCTACATCTACATCAAATAAGTGTCTAAAACTCAATACCTATGCGTTATCTTTCATGTTATTATGCCAATCAACATTATATCAGCTGGTCTGTAAATCTATATTCACGTAAACATGACCTAACCTCATAGCCTGCATCTTATTTATCAAGCATAACCAAAATCTAACACATTTATCCGTAACAACAAATTCCTTCATTTATTCTTACGCCGTAACAAACAATATATATCGCTACTCTTATTACTACACATTCCTCATAAACCTCTTCTTAATAATCCAACTGAATACATCTATTCTCATTTCTCTTCCTTTAAATATCATATTTGTTACAGATAAATGTTCCCACGACGACACATTCTTCTTAATAAACGCGTATTTCCAATATAATCCATCTCTTCACATATATTTATTGTGGCCATGTCTGTCGATTTGGTTTGTTCAATTATTAGGTTAAACTCTGCAATTCATAGATATTCAACGCAATCTCCCCTAGTTCATTGCTAAGTAATCTTTTCGTGTACATCGATATACGCACCTCACAGTTGTTGACAATAACCTATAATTTCATACACGCGGTTAACTGCTTAGGATTCACTAACATTCACAATTTGGCACATATAATGCGTTGATAGGTAAAACTTCATTCCTTCTAATTTATTTCATCAACTACTAATAATTGTAATATGTATATCGGAAACTTATTACTTATCTTGTCTCGAATGGGTCAGCTGCTGGTTCCTGCTCGTATTTTTTTATTAATATTTAGAAATGTCATGATCCGTATTGAAGTGGGATTACAATATTTGAAATTAAGAGGGTTCCTCCTATTCAATACAAAGATGTTTATTAACGTGAAAGAATCGCATATCGTTCACATGAGGTACTAGTTTCGGCACTAAATATGTGCCATCAGCAGCCACAAAGTCAAATTGGGCAAACACAATAAAACCTTAAAACAACTTTAAACACACTAAAACACCTGCAAGGATGAATATGAAATATGACTTTAAAACAACTTTAAAAACACACTATAACACTCGCACAGATGAATATAAAATAGAATATGGTACATGATGAAGTTTCATTTTAAATCCATTAAAATGATGATTCCGTTGTTGTATACCCATGGCGGTTTGTTTTCTAACAAGCCACCATGACGGAGACCGAGACTGCGAAGCCCAGTGACCAGCTATGACGTGTCCGAAGATGGAGTCCAATTACTCAGAGATGGCATAACATACGAGCAGGACTACAATATTTGAAATTAAGAGGGTTTCTCCTATTCAATACAAAGATGTTTATTAACGTGAAAGAATCACATATCGTTCACATGAGGTACTAGTTTGGGCAGTCTTCCTCCATCGGCTTAAGCAGTTTCCATCATATTGCAGGTGTTCATGCAAGAAGAAAATAACATTATTCGGGCAGAATACATAGTTAATTCTTTCATTTCGGGCCTTTTAATAGATATAAATAATTGCTAGTATTTTCTCTTATGTCTTGAAATTGTGCTTTATATGACTTTAAATGCGGCTTATTCTCATTAAATATATCCTTTCCTGCACGTTGGCTAATGCTTCTAATTTTTATTTGTGTTATTCTCGATTAAATTCAGCCACTTAGAATACTATAATTCGTCCTTTCTTCTCAAACTTGCACTGGTCCGTAAGTTCCTCACTCTCCAATATTTTTAATCAGGAATGTATATGTTTCTCCTCGTCTCGACTTAATCTTGAACCGAAAATGATTGAATTCCTCGCTCGTATTTACATTACTTCTTCACAGTTCTCTTCCTGCACGTTAATCGACGTCTTCGTGCTTCCAAGTGGATTACTTTTTTTCAAATGCGATCATCTTTCTCCAAGGTAGTTAAGAATCAATTGAATTCAGTTATTTCTTGAGACAATAGTTGTTCCTACATGAAACTCTTTTCCGGTGGTTTTTCGTACGTCTCCGCCTTCTAGACTGTGATTAACTTGCCTCTTGGTGACAGTTCATATGTGTTCCTGTCGCATGAAGCCGGCGCACGCCATTTTGTCGGCTACTTCTTTGCGAGTAGGATCGCCTCGACTGTAACGTAATGGTACACTATGCACTAATATAATAACACACGACATTTCAATTCAACGGTGTCCCTATAAACGATACACATAGAAACTCAACAACCAATATATTACATTATATGGCCCATAATAAACACTCAATGGAAGAAATAACACCTTGCATTTCATCTCCATGGGATGAACAGTATATGGCCTGATCCCTCTCACTTGCCACGGGTGAGCAACAATCCTCGCCAGAGTCTGGGAATTGAACCCAGATACTTCGACATGTGAGAGTGTAACAACCTAAACATCCTAATTCGGTTTTAACTTTAATAAAATGAAAGAAAGATGGGAGGATTTCAATCATCTATAAGATCTGGAACCTAAACGACAGTGGTGGTTTCTCGATTTATGCATGTCTTTCTTATACTACAACAAGAAAAGAACGAACTAAATGTATCTCCTTTCACAAGGTGGTGAACGAACTTCGCTGGGGACCTTGCTTCACCATCCCCTCATAAAACTGTCAAGCGAGTCGGCTAAGGCCGCACGGCTCATTTTATTTCCCCTGCAGAGCAAAGCCTTCGTCTTTACCTATTACTCTTAAATATTCATATTGTTACAGAAATTATCTCTTTCTTCAATTCATCAAACGCTCTCAGCGTAACATATTCACGAGGCGGCATTCTACATCGCCTTAATTATATATTCATCAGGAGAACTCACATATTTAACTACCACTATACTTTCACGATAAGAGTCTACAAATCAAGTTCCGTCTCCTCATCTCCCATATCCCGAGAACATGTTTGCTTAAAGAGAACATCCTACTTCCAGGATTTAAAATTTCACGGTTAATCGCGATCTACATAATTCAATTACACCCCACAGTTGACTCTACGTCGTCTTCAAGTTTGCAGTCTTAAAGTCTATACCGGA
This sequence comes from Anabrus simplex, assembly GCF_040414725.1. Classification (NCBI taxonomy): domain Eukaryota; kingdom Metazoa; phylum Arthropoda; class Insecta; order Orthoptera; family Tettigoniidae; genus Anabrus; species Anabrus simplex. The sequence continues at coordinate 316,908,281 of NC_090265.1, forward strand.
GGAGTTTTTACTATAGGTGAAGTGCAAACATGAATGAATAATCGGAAACTCTTGTGATGAATCATAGCATTTAATTGTAACTTTAGGACGACTGGATCATACTATGAACATTTAGCCCTTTACGTTACGTCACTTCATATGTAAGTTATACTAGGGTCATGGGGGTAACTACCATGCAATATCACTCCATAATGAATGGAATAAGTAGTTCAACAACCACGAAGACAATCCTAAAAATCTGACAAATAAACACAATCCCTCTGAAACACCATTATGGTCAAATAAAATTCAAAGTATTTGTATGCAAACTACTTATTTACAATAATGTGACCTTAGCTGCCATGCGTATAAGTTCAAAAATGTACTCAACACTCTGCTATCTGTGATCAGCTTTCCTCAGGAAGTATAGCCATGGATTTAAGCTGCCATTAGGATGTTTTCACTTGCGATGACCCCCAGAATCGTCCTCTGTCGGTTCGCCTGCATGTCGGCTGGATCCTCGTCTGGCGTCGGAAGTTCACGAATATCTATGCTGCGCTGGAGTAACTACACGGAGAACTGCTCACAGGCCTCCTGCAAATCCGACGTTCTCGAAGGTCGTATATGCAAATGAGGTAGAACTAATTTGTCATAAATGTATTAATTGTGTCATGCATTATAACTCTGTTATGACTGGGGATACCCATAAAATCAAGCACCCTAGTCCTAGATCGGTATTGTCTTCTCGCCCGATATTGATACTTTCATTTGCATATTTCGGTTCTCCACAAGCAATTTAATCTCGGAGCACCATACACTGGCCGGTCACCGTCACAGAATGTGAATGTTAGATATTAATACTTTACTTGTTATTGGTCATTAGTCGACTTAGTCCATTTCACCAATCATTGATTTGATATAAAACTCGCTGCGTTTGAGAGAATATGGCAGACGCTTCCCGATCTACTGAAATGGCAGCTGATAAGCCACTTACTGTTTTTATAGGTTCAAGCCTCACTATAGCACTGCTATCGAACTATCCTTCTACTGGATCACTTCCTTCATTTAACCTCGTTTATGCGTTCATTTACATAACTTGTATACTTAGGCACAATCCACTGCACTCGATCAAATCAATTTCGTAACTGCGCACGTAGTAATTCACATCAATCGACTACCTGTCTTTAGAATCCTGTGCCACTCTGACACATAATCAAAGTAAAATTTTATCACATACAAATCACAGCAAACTGAATTTAAGACGTCATAAATAGTTAGTGCGAAGCGCACTGTCGCTCACTATGTGTTGTCATTCACCATTACACAATACTGTTCACTAAGAACCTTCACGGTGTATAAACACTGAATATGGACACCGAATATTGAGTAAAGACTGGGTATACTGATTAAACCGAATGCACTGGATAGACTGGGTAAACTGGCCCTTTCGCAACCAGCCTTTATAGTGAACCCATGACCTTTGTGCCCTAAGAACATTATGCATAAATCGACAATCATTTAAAAGTTGGATTCTTGATAGCATGGATTTGACACGTGACGAGGGGGTGATTACCTTCGGTCCCACGCTCTGGGGTACGTGACATCAGCCACACGTGTCAACGGCGGAAGAATCTCAAGTCATTTTTGTGAACTATTTCAAAGCGCGTGTACATGGCGAACCAAGCCAAGTCAAAAAAATATAGTGCCTATCAAAGGGGGTCAATCATCTAACAAATCGAACCCGTAAAAGTTTTAAATGTCCATGAACACTACCGCCAGAAATGTAGCAAGCATGTAGTCACTTTCAAAACTCTTGAAATTACAGTTTAGGTAAGTCAGAAAATTTATAGAAATTTTCTTGGCGGCAAAGGGAGATATCCGAAGAGAGGGGGTAACTGCTATAAATATGAAGGGACGCCATGACGAAGTCTCCTTCTCCGGCATTTGTGATACAAAGCGGGCGAAAAATTGTTGAGCTGCTCTGCGAAATCAAACAACGAAAGTAGACTGAGTTCAACTGCAGATTTTAGCCATTGCGGCTAAGTCTTGACTCCATGAGGAGATAGTTTTCTTGAGTGAAATAATGGTACCAGATAGGACGGTCAAAGTACTGAATAAATTCTAATGTGATTAAGTAATTCGTGTGCGGAAATAATTATAGTCCATCGTGTGCACTCAACAAACAAGTGAAGGGTATTTTCTTTTTTTTAATGCTTTATTCCAGGAAACCTGAAGAAATATTAAAAAATGGTTTGTAAAGCCATGAATGTAAAAATGGCTAAATAAAATGCCAGGGTCGCAGGTGAGCCCTATGACGACATGAGGTAGGTGACTTTCCATCTTACTACCTCTTATATCTTGCCTCGTGATCTCTAAAGGTGTATTTGAATGGGGATCTACGACGCAGTGGTCACCCCTACTAAGTTTTGTAAATGTGAGAGTACGACTAAAAGAGTCATTTGTTTTATTTTCCACTTGGATAAAATTTTGAAGTCTTGCGAGTGCCGTATAATGTTGTAAAAAGTTATTGAATAGGGTTCCGAAGTGATATCACGTCCAATGTAGATCGTCATCCGTGTGAGTGTACTGCCTATATTTTGTGATGTCAAATTAAGATGTTCATTCGACGTAAATTTTTCCTGTCTGCAATTTGACGTTAATAATAATAATCCATGGTTACTCATTTTCAATCGAGTGGAAGCGCGCTGTCGGGTGAGATCCTAGGGTGATGAATTTGGTCACGGAGAGAAACGTTTTTCTAGGCTCATTTTAAACTGTGTCTGACTGACAATAAAAAGATCTAGTAGAATGTTTCAGTCATTTTGTTCATAAAAATCAAGTTATTAAATACGATCTCATTTATGCGAAGTTATTCATGAGTAATGCATTGTGCCATATTAGACGTCGAGATTTCTAGTAAGGATTTTATTCCAGTTCTTTGTCGATGATAATTGTGGAGTTGGGAAACAGAGGTTAGTTTTGTTGATATGAGATTTGTGAATCAGGTTGGACCTGTCATTGAAGCCGGGACATTGAGGCCCGAGGAATGTTTTATATGAGTTGAGATGAGATGTGCGAATCAGGTTAGAGTCCTGTCATTGAAGCCGGGACATGATAGCCCGAGGAATATTTTACAATGTTGAGAATGGAAAGAAATTCATAGAAATCCATAGCGGTATTAATTGGCGACGCGTATAATTAGTGTGGGCATCTTGAAGCATAATCTGTGCATTTTGTTGGTTAGAATATCGTATTTGTTTAATTATGTCGGCAGAGTTTAAAGGGAGCATTTTGAGAAGTCAGTCAGGTAGAACGAACCGGGTGTTTCATGTAACTGCCAAGCGAACTTGGGGGGTGAGAGGCCTCAACTGTGATAACGGGACAGGCGTGGAATTAAGATTGTACTGTATTCTCGGCCGGGGAAACGTTAAAATGCTGGATTTAGTTGAAATTCATAGCCGGTAATGATCTGAGTATTGTGAAATACTGTAATTGGGGACGTAATGAACATTTGAAATCATGAACTTTGAGTATAAGGAACAGGGTAACCAAATTCAGGGATGTCCAAAATATAGAGCGATGGTTGTGATGATCGGTTTGTCTGTGAGGGGTGTGCAAAATTCATAAATGGTAATGACGAGATATGACATCGTAATTATATGGCGGGTTGTTTGGTTTGTACGTAGATTATTAGGATATCCAAGTGTTAATAACGGTTAGGACTAGATTAGATTTTATAAGTGTGAGCTCACGAGACAAGATATATAACTGGACATGAATTATGTAACAATTCTTTTCCAGCCAGATAAACATCGCAATATTGAATTCACATCACAGCTGCGCAGAAATTTGTGAAGAAACCAGAGTCCGCGGAGATAAAATTTGTTGTTCGTTAACATTTCGTCAAATCATTCAAAATTTATTTAATTATTAAATCCAGTGAAACCGCATTTTGAAATAACTTTAATCAAGCGAATAACTTGGAGATGCATTCTGGAAATTTTAGATTGTTTTTCTGGGGGAATATTAAAATATAAAGTAACGTTTAAGGGGACATGTCCGAAGGAAATGGATTGTACTGCCACAAAGTTTGTGTATGCATTGCTATTGTTGTAATTATTGAACTTTGATTGATTGAGCAGTGAATGTGCTGGGGATAGTAAAGTGGAACTTTGGTCATCAACCGATGTAACTTAATTGTGTTTAGCCTTCAGCCTAGAAACTTGGATGGTCAGGGGGTCATCAACCTCAGTGACTTAGATTAGGGCCATATGCCATTGTAGCATCATTTCCTTGCGGTCATCATCCACAATGACTTTAAAGTAACTTAGAAGATTAGATGTCGGTCCATGACATAGACGCAGGTCACATCGATTCAATTAAGGGTCCATGCCGTAGAACCACTGTGTGGCACACACCGATTGGACGGCCTTAATTATACCCAGAGTCCAGAGTTCGTGTTACGAGGGCTGGACCATAACGAATCACTATGATGGTACATGTGGTCTCACATGGAAGCCGAATTTAAGGATTTCCAGACTTTCCTTTCTTAAATGATTAATAATTGAGACAATGGTTTCTAGTATGAATGCCCGTCAGGCAGTTACGTTAAAGTCTCACACCAGTGTTCTGACGTTTATGTAAAAATGATTGTGGTGTCCAGTGGACACAATTGACTTCTATGATACCATTGACATATCAAATGCTTCAAAATTTCCTGAATAAATAGGAATCTTTTAAACAGACCTTTCATTCCAGTAGATAGATTAGAATTACTGAACCCTACCTTTACCTCAGCAAGTGACGAAGAACCCGATACGACCCAAGAGACAGATCTCATGAGCTTTGCTGATAGGTAAGAAAGGTAGGTATCCCTCATTATGGACCTAAAGGGTTCAATATTGAAAAGCCTTATTTCTCGGAGAGGGATTCAGACCACGCCCCTTGTCTAACAACGTTCCGTTGATAAGTAGATTTAGAAGTTGAGTTTGATATCCAATTGAAGCCTGTACACCCTTCTTTCCACTGATTAACTTTCGTTCCGAGCCCCTCGCAGGTTCGTCTGCAATCATCAAAGCGTCAGTACCAATCCTCTGTAGGTGGAGCTTGGCTCGTGGGATTTCTAAGTTTTCCTGGTCCTGTCAGAGTCGAACATATGGTTTCAATCTCCTCATGCTTTCAACTATCTGCGTATTTCCTATTATTCTTATTATGTAGAATGTTTCTTGGCATGATAAATCCGCATAAAATTTCCTCATTTGTCGAAGTCGTAACTCGAAATTATCCATCAAGTATTTCTGAATGATTATACTTAATATCATCGAAACAATTGAAAGCAACGCACTGGTACCAACGGATGTTTAGGGGAATACATGGGGTGATATTATCTCATGTGTTGAGGCGACTTCTTTCAGGCTGCCCCGTGACCTCAATTTCCAGTCATGTGACGCGTCTCTCGTTCCAGCTCTCTCGCTCACAGAAGGAGCGAACTTCTCGTACAAGCGCTTGTACGCTATCTCTTTCCCAATTACACGCAATGAGAGGTGGGGCGCGCGAGTCTACGCCGAGCCACTCGTGTCGCGGGACCGGCAAGAATATCCTCGTTTGGCGTTTATTTAACGTATTACTCCGGAATTTTTAAAGTCCAACTTCAACCCCCTTTGGTTTGGTGCTTGAAAGGGGAGTGATATATAAAATAATCGAAAATAGCTTTTAGCCGATAACCGACGGAAAAATTACGAGTTGTTTACATTTTTTTGGTATTTGGTGGCTAAACGGTAAGTCGTATCACAAAACGGACGGCACAATCTGCGATCAATTTGGAGTGATCTACAACTTTGTTTCCATGATTTTTTGTCGTATCTCTCTATCCCTTATCTCTTTAACGCTCACATGATTTTATGTTTATTTTGCGTATATGAACAATGGCTAAATATTTAGACACTTCAATAAAGTTGAATATGCTTGACAGAAGTCATTGATATTGAGCCTTTTTGAATTTGGTGGTGTCTGCTGACTTAATATTTGGCCACTTTCTGTTCTGTGTGTCATTTCCTGCACTGTGCTGCCATTTGGGGTGAAAGTGGCTAAACATTTAGACACTGAGTTCTTGCATAACAAGCAGTATCACATGTTGTGTATATTCTCAGTTTGTTGATATATATTGAGTGTTTGTGGAGTGATCGCTATATTATATCCCGATATTCATAATTTCTTGTAAGTATAATTATTTTTAACTATTGTCAATAATCCATGCGAAGCTAATAGCTAACAGTGCACCAGCCTATTGTCAGTAGAAATGAACAGCGGCTAATTGCTATAAGTAATGTTCTTCTAATATAAAATAAAATTTGATTACTCAGGGAAAACTCATGTGGCTGAATATTTAGCCACTGACCTGTAAAGGGTTATAAGTTAGATTTGGCTGTATTTCGCAATTGTACGTAAGTTTTTTGCTTTTCAGTATATTTCATAGTTTGGGACACTTATAGAATAGACAGGATCATCAAATTTGGCACACATATTGATACGACCAATAACCATATGCAAGCCAAACTTTATGATTCTAGCTCCCACATAAGTATGCGAAAAATAATGTAATATCTTATAAATGCACCCAAATTACGCCCTATTCAAAGTTTCTAAATCAATGTAACCCACAAAAATATGGGAGATACGAGAACATGTTATACTCTCCTGTTTCATCACCAATAACAAAGGAAACTGCAACTGTAGAGTTAGAGCTACTAGAACTGTAAGAGGATAAAGGACTAAAAGGACTCAAAAGAAGTGCCGTTTCTATCACGGAACTTTGGAAGAATGTTCCAGAAGAAAAATACCCACTAACAAAAGATTGTGCCAAGAAACTTATCTCAATCTTTGGGACTACTCATGTGTGTGAATCACTGTACTCTAGCTTAAATTCATTAAATCTAAATATCGATATGAACTAACTGATGAACTTTTAAGTGAACTTGTGCGAACTGCGCTTACCAGTTATCAGGCAGATTTCAAGAAACTAACAGCAAAAATGAACACTCGAAAAAGCACTTCTCAAAAGTAAAAACTCATTCCTTGATGTGTACCTGAACAATAATGTTCTATGTAGTGTAGAAAATAAATGTTCCTTCATTTGTTATAAAATGAAAAACGTGTCTTCATTTTATAAACCATTTTCTAAACATGCTCCCAATTTTGTCTCCTAAATTTGCGGCTCCCAGAATTAAGGTTAGTGGCCACCCCTGTTATAGAGGATTAGACTAGAGACAGCATATGTTAGGATGTTTTATTTGCATGATGCATGTATTTCAGTTGTGGGGAGACGCCACGGGAGATCTTTCAACGTCGAAAGTAGAATAGGGTCTTATAATGTGGTAGCAGGCGAATTCATGAATGTACCGGTCGTCGAACCGAGGAGTATTTATGTATGAGGCTAGATAATTGCCGAGAGATACTTACGGGGCTTCGATGACGAGAGTTAGGCAATGAAAGCCATGTTGTTAAATTTGGAGGTATAATATATATGAGTTGGTAAGCCAACCTGTTTTATACGGGATAATGTAAGGATGTGAAATATATTTTGCTGGTGAGAATTGCGGGCCATTCTGGAGCGCTGAGAATGTTGGCCAGGCCCGGGCGGGATATTGTTCTGTGGGCTGGGGGCAGAGAGGGAAGTGAAAGTTATTTACAAATGATCCTGTTAGCTGCGTGAAATGCCTGACCACAAAGCCCAGTTACTTTGATGTTACGTTGCTAACCAGCTGATCTTTCCTGTCGTGTCAAATAATGTTGATAAACTGTGTATATATGTGAGATATGCGATTCCCGCTGCCTGGATGAATTGGGTTCTCGACCCGACAGCCCTAACAACTTCCGGGTATATATTTTCCTGTGTTTTGTTTACAGGTGTGAATTATTTTTTGTGATGTGCATTGTTTTGTCCAGTTATTTTGTGTGTGTTGTAATGCTGTCTGTTCTTTGTTGACGGGGAGACCTAGCCCGATGAATATTTATGGGAAGAAAGGTTCTGACCTTATCCGTGATCATGGGTACGGACCCATATGATTAGAGTCTGTGCATATTTTGGAAGGGAAATTCAGAGGCAGTCCTGAACAAGTGTTTTATATATTTATGTCTGAGTGATCGGAACGTATATAGGGTCTACTGTGTGTAATTTAGGCCAATTACTAGTGTGTCGGATATCATTATCGCATTTCATGAACGGTTAGATATCGATCCTTCTGGCAAAGAACTAGGGACTTAACGCCGCAAGCAACATAACTTAATAAAATGCAATTCAGACATATTCCATGGCACAAAGGACTTAATTTTGATGTCTTGTGTTCAATACCCGCTTTATTTGCAATGTTGTTTTATAATGTTAATTCATGTGTATATACGTGTAATTTGAGTCTTTGATTGACGCAACCAATGGTTGGCTGATTATTTTATTTAAATAATGTCTTTATTTAGTATCATTTCATCACATGTTTTTAGTTTAATAAATCCATTTTACCCGATTACTTGCATTCTCATCCACTAGATTTAAATGTAGGTATTTCCTGTCCTTACACTATATTATACTTTAATAGTTAGAGATTTTATTGCCCACATCCGAACGCACCACGCGCTTCTACCCTGAGCTAGGCCGAAATTATGGCAGAATACAGTACAATGTGTCGCTGTGGCGAATTGTGACGCTCTGGATATCGTTTAAATCCACCCACAGCCTCCGTTGAGACGGGGGGTTGAGAGGCGCTTAAAAGTAAATACTGTAAAATGACCGAAATTAGAGTTGAATCCAGTGCTTTTGGGGTCGCGAGACTGATTGGTGACAGTCTCAATGACAGTTGAAATCATGTACATTGTGTTTATAGCGTGACGGGTAAATACATAGAGACAATTTTTTTTAAGGGATCAAATACTTTCCAGTCAATTCGAGCTTCCACAAGGATACAGTTTTACTCGAATAATAATTAATTAAAAACTTGAAATCAAGTTTATTTATATAAATCTAAAACTACATATTGTGTCGTAAAATATTAATGAACATCCCAATGAGAAATTCTATAAAAATTCACTTCACACAAAATATTAACAGGCAATACAAATCTTATAGGTAAACTTTCAAAATCTATGCGGGTAGCGCCGGGTACTAAGCAAGTAGGTAATACAAGTCAAGGAGCCATTTTAAGTCCGTGGTGTAGAAGCCATTTTCAGTCCCAAACACGAAGAGCCACATTCAGTCCGTAATATCCGGAACTGTTTGTCTGAGTGTATGTGTGTGATGCTCAGGAAAATCTACGGCACGTAGGGATTTGAAATTGTATTGACGTATTGTTCGATGAATATTTATACAGGTGAAGACCTGTTTTCATTAATTATTTACAGTATATTACTTTTAATCGTTTTATTAATTTATTTATTTAGTTATTTCTTATTTACCCTATATTCATTTCATTCACTGAAATGTTAGGGAATACGAGGATTTCACTATGCCAGCAATAAAACGTGAATCATATTTTCTTTCAACTAACTTAATCTTATATTTTATTATTTTATTCAGAAGAAACACATAATAAATAAGATAGATAAACAAGGAATAGTAAACCGAGCGAGCAGGCCGTGCGATTAGGGGTGCGCATCTGTAAGCTCGCATGCGGGAGATAGTGCGTTCGAGCTCCACTGTCGGCAGCCCTGAAGATGGTTTTCCGTGGTTTACCATTTTCACACCAGGCAAATGCTGGGGTTATACCCTAATTAAGGCCACAGCTGCTTCCTTCGAGCTTCTAGCCCTTTCCTATCCCATCGTCACCATAAGATATATCCGTGTCGATGTGACGAAACGGAAAGTTTCGTAAAAATGGAAGAACAATACATATATCAGTCAAGATGCCATTTTAAGTCCATAGCATCGGGAGTTATTTTAGTTCAGCGGTGATATCCGGAACTGTTTGTCTGTGTGTATGTGTGCGATGCTCAGCCAAATCTACGGGCGTAGATATCTGAAATTTCACCGATCACTGATGGCTGTGTGGAACAGCGGTTTTCGCTCCAACAAGATGAAGCAGTCAGCGTCATCATCAAACAAATTTTACAGTTTACAATCATCTAACGCGGTTGAATTAATAAACGCGGGCGAAGCCGCGGGTACATACTAGTATTAAAATAAAAAGATCAATATATCATTGATAAATCTAATACAACACACCAAATTAACTTTAATAGAAATTGATTAGATTTAAGTATCAAAATGATAATATGCACTCGCTTCTATAACTTGCGCATTCACTGAACTGAGCTTCTTCAGAACTGTTATGTATAAAGAATAAATATAATCACTAAGAGAGAATATTATTTATTCTTACAAACTCCATGAAAACTTGTGCCTGTAAGCAATAACTTTAGGTAATCATTCTAAACTTAAGTGCTGTCCCGACAACCGTAGAAGTGTAAACGTATGTAATAAATGGGAAATGAAACCAGTAACATTATAATTTAATTTGAATGGTAATTCCATAATTGCCTAAATTCAAAAACTGAATGTCCTTTTAGAAACAAAATATTTAGGCATTCAATACTCATGTTACCGAGCAAGTGGTTGTGCGGTTTGCGTCACGTAGCTATCGGCTTGCATTCGGAAGATGGTGGGTTCGAACCTCACTGCCGGAAGCCCCGAAGATGGTTTTCCGTGGTTTCCCATTTTCACGCTAGGCAAATTCTGGGTCAGTACCCTAATTAAGGCCACGTCCGTTTTCTTCACACTCTTAGCCCTTTCCTATCCCATCGTCGCCATAAGACCTATCTGTGTCGATAAGAGGCGGCGTAAAGCAAATTGTGAAAAGGAAGAACCTTGGTCAAGATCTTGATCGTTCTTTTTACCTGAGTCACTCGAAAACTCAATTAAAATCATTCATGTTTTCTTAGCTAGGAATACAGAAGAACTGTACCGCTATTAATATAACTTCCTTCCAGAGTTTCATGTTCATGTACTTTCGTGGCACTAGAGGGAGGCTGTAGACACACATCTTTTAAAATTCAAACATGTTTTTCTTTCTTTTTTCTTTCTTTCCTCCAGAGTTGTTTTTTTCCCCCGGACTCAGCGAGTGATCCCACCTCTATCGCCTCAAGGACAGTGTTCTTGATCGCGAGACTTTGGGTCGGAGATACAACTGGAAAGGAGGACCTCACCTATTCGGCCTCACCTGCTATGCTGAACAGGGACCTCGTGGGGAGGATGGGAATATCGGAAGGGATAGACAAGGAAGAGGGAAGAAATCGGCCGTGGCCTTAAGTTAGGTACTATCTCTGCATTTGTCTGCAGGAGAAGTGGTAAACCATGGAAAAGCACATCGAGGATGGCTGAGGTGATAATCGAACTCCCGTCTACTCAGTTGACCTCATTCCAGCCTTCTAACTACTTTTCAAATTTCGTGGCAGAAGCGGGAATCGAACCCGGGCCTCCGGGGATGGTGCCTAATCACTCTAACCACTACACCACAGAGGCGGCAAAATTCCAACTTACTTAACAATAAAAGTGTGATTAACTCCGATTTTGCAAAAAGTTAATTGCACCCCAATTCAAAAATGTTCAAATCTTGTGAAAATCACTTGGCTATGGCAACTTCCTCATGAACGGAAAAATATATAATATGACATACAAACAGAGGTTCCCGAATTGCATGCCAAATGACAACACACTGGGCACTCTGCTCGTGCTTGCTGACTGTCAATAGAGGAAGAATTGGCTGCTTCAAGATTTTGTTTGTTCTATTAATACAAAATATACGAGCACGTCCGGGTTCGGATCGCCCGTAGCCAGCGCATGCTTGTAATGCAAATAGTTAACATTTACCTGTAAACTCAACAGATTGTATGTTTGAATATCGGGGCAGATATGTGTTTCAACGATCCTATGAAAGTTGAAATAACTATAGTTTATCAATTTCTAAACGAGGTTAGCGTTGAGCAAAACTCTGAAATTAAACAAACCTGTTAAGTATTATCTCTACATATTGTGACCTTTCACGTATTCTGATTTAGGCTTCATGTTGACTTTTTGTTTCGGCTGGTGCCATGCGGAGATGCAAAGAACTCCACTCAAGGGACGTGCAAGTTTGTAGTCTGGTCACAGAATCTCACCGTTTAGATTTTCGAAGTCCGACTGATCCATGAGAATGTACATCCAATAATTACCTAAAACTATATCATACTAGGATACTAAATTTAACCTGCTAATGAGAAATTGAAGAAGAATTCTTTTTTTGGAAGGATGTCCCGTTTAATGAATATCATATACAACTTAACCGTAAAACAACATAAATGGATTTTTTAAAAAATTATCATGTTTAAATATAACTGCCTAAAGTCCTTAAACCTTTATTGGTTGTCACATTGTCTCCACATTAAATTCTGTTCACAACATTAATGAAACATGTTGGTTTCGCTATCAATCTTAAAATTCCAATATACAACATTCGAGATGCTGCAGGCTTTATTACATTATTCACATCAATTATTTTTTGTTACTAAAATGAAATTAAAGAAACATTATTCATTAGCACTCGCGTTCACTAACCCCAAAAGTGCGTGTCTTTCAGTATTCCTCTATCTTTGAAATCATCGCCTAATTCAGAAAATCTAAATTAAAACAACTTGGATGCTCCAATGATATGTTCTCAACGTTGACGCTTGTACCAATATGATCAATAATTAGGACTATATTATGATACCTATAGTTACTGACGTCATGTAACAAGTTTGAAAAACAGCCTCCTTCGAAATTCTGCAATAGCTGCATCTGTATAACAACAAATTCCTGATAATAAGGACATTAATAATAATAATAATAATAATAATAATAATAATAATAATAATAATAATAATAATAATAATTCCAAACTTTCAATGATTCTGCAGCCTCTGGTATTCTCCACGAACTATCCTGCAAAATATGCATTCAATGTTCACTACCAAATCTGTGATCCATTAAAAGAATATTATTTAGCAGGAAATCAAGCTACGCATTGCTCAGAACAATATCTACACATCTCACCTGCGACATGGTTTTCCCCTACGTGATATCATTTATTGTTAAAGACTCTGTTTCATCCCTTCACATCTGTGTGTAATTCATTCACATCAACTCTTAGGTTATCGCACCCTTGACGATTATCACATAAACAACTCTAGTATTCTTCGAAAACCTTATCACAGAAAAATCGCATTCATGCTTAAGTACACATCATTAACTACCACCATTAAATTCATACGCATGACGAACATTAATTTTCACATCAATAAATATCACCGGGGTCTTTTCAAAGTCTGCATCACATTATCTAATGCACAACCCCAATGAACTACTATCCATCAACAAGACATTAATTATGTACTTTATCTCGACGATCCTATTCGAAACTCTTCTCACTTATACGCGCATCATGTTCAATAAATTCTCAATTCACTTTCTAAATACTCAAGCATGTTATTCTAGAAGCATACCTTATCCATGAATATTCAAAAATCAACATCAATGTGATAATATTGTCATCTTATTCGCGAAAGTTACTCATATGACGTGAAAATCTAATGTTGGAGGACTCTAATTTTACGCACATACCAATCATTTTATGGTCACCTTCAAATAAAACATATACACGTAATAAATCACACACTGAAATTCACTTATGATGATATTATCTTGACAAAATGCAGCAACAGTGACTAAAAATCTTCCGCATAATATCTACTGTTAACCGCTTGTTTTCAAATATAAAATAAACGAAAGATTATAATTTTCCTGGATTATGCATTATGAAAACACAACACTTCCTGTTCGTTACGGAACAGTGATCGACGATCATACGATATCATTCAAGATATTTTTACCTGTACATGTCACATTTTGACACCAAAAAATCAATTCTACACTACTTTAAGCATCTACAGTACATAGCAGAATAGACGAAAGACATTTATTCTTGGGTATTTATCGAACTGATGGCTTCGGGAAGATGACGTCTTCCATTTCTCGGATCTTAGTTTTTATCATTTGGCACCCATCTCAACATTTTTCGGGCCTTTGAGATCGCCTATTATTTTAGTGCATCATCATTTGGTAACTTGACGTCATGAAATCAATTCTCTTCATGTGTGGCGACATCGTAATACTTGAAACTTGTAATGAACGATTAGTACAATGCCATATGCATAAATGGCATTTAAAATATACTGAGTTAAGACTCGAATAAATATATATTTTACCTTTTACAAGTTTTACAATTACAATTCACTTTTGATCTCGCTTCCTTCGAATCGTGTGCGATACTTCTGATGACCTTTTAGAAGAATGCTATTGTCCCCATTGTTTTCTCAAAACAAAATCCAATTCTACGCTACAATAATAAAAGTTGGTTTGCATTTAACGAATCTTCCGAATTTGTGGCCTGTAACCTCCCTTACAGATGATTTTGACATTTACCGCATAACCTCTTTGATACAAGATGCTCTTGAAATCGCTGATCTTGACAAAGGAACATGTTTAACAATCCGTCGCCTTCATAACTCGACGTACCAATCGACTATCTCAATATGGGTCTCGATTAACGAATTATATCGTAATAGATAGACAATGCATGACCACCGTATATTAATTGAGCTTGGCCCGTTTGATTCAACACATTCCATGGCCTCCGCTACACATTTTCGTCATTAAGGTTCCATGCTATCTATTGATATATGTTCGATATTTATTCAATATTATCTCGTCGTACTATAATATTTTGTTACCGACCGTCACCTAATAGAATACCATGGGGTTCTGTGCTTGAATTCACCGGTACCTCCAATTCATTCTCCAGTGTTGACTCCACTGATGCACTTACGCCTTCTAACAACTGTTTTCGGAACTACTTGGAACTAGAGTTCCTCTCTTGGTAACTTGTGATACGATGAATACAAGATGATAATTAGCCAGCAAACATTAAATATTGTTTTGGGATTTTATCATCGTTTTTGTTAATGTTGTAGTTCTATTTTGGCGAGGACGATGATGATGATGGTGACGATAATAGTAGTGGTAATAATAATCTGACAGTATACTTTTAAATAAATTGTAAAAAAGAAAACTATCTGGAGAATTATATAATTAAGTTATTTAAACTAGTAATGGCTATTCTTATAATGCAGAGTCTACTCGTGACTAGGGAATATTGTTCAGATTTGAACGATTAGTTACAGTAATTTTATGGTTCCCTTGTTTTACATATATGATAATATCTGTAGACCAAACTAAAACAATGTCTTTAAAAAATAAATTAAAAATCCATGACCTCAGTCTGGCGAATACAAGTGATATCTGAGCATGAGAAGAAAACCGCTGAGCGCTTTCAACCACAGTCGATGAACTCCTCGCCATTGTCATAAAAATACTTGATACAGCAGGTTTTTAAATGCCATTTGTTCGGGGCGTCGACCTATGAAGATCTTTTGCCCCTATTTGCACCATAAGTGAGGAATCTGCGTGTATTATGTAAATGGCGGAAGTGTAAAGTGTTGAATGTAAGGAAAGGAACGTTAAGGGCGACACAAACACCCAGTCCCCAGGCCAGGGATATTAATCATTTACAATTAAAAACTCCTGACCTGGCCGGGAGTCGAACCCGGGGCCGCCTGGTGACAGGCGGGCAATTTGCCCCCCACGCTGTGGGGCCAAACTGATACAACAGTTATTCATGAACTTTTTCAATGTAAAGGTTTGTGGATTTGGCTCAACTATCCACAGGAGGACAATCTATCCCCTACAATTTAGTATGGCATCGCAGATTTCTTGAAACGTACAAAATGATATGTTTTCTACATGATTTCGTTACAGAAACACTTGTGAATCTTCTAAACGTTCACTTTTTTACAATATGCTTCACGTCGCATCGACACAGATAGGTCATATGGCGACGATGGGATAGGAAAGGGATAGGAGGGGAAGGAAGCGGCATTCCCAATGCCCCCAACATTTCGTTGCCAAAAAATTTCGATATGTTAATGCGACGTTAAACCACTAGAAAAATAAAACCTGTAGGACTTCGTAATTACGTAATGCATACATTCATCCTTCAGTACGGTAAGGTTAATTTTGCTTTACACATAAGCATGGAAAAATGAACACAGCGAAAATTCTTCTGATGGACTGCATTTCCATATGTAGCTGGGAGGCGTGACCAGTCTCAAGGAAAATAATGGATAGGAAGAGCAGTCAGATAGGCGGTATTGTTTCACTCATAAGTGAGGATACTACTCCAGTTTTTCATATGACTTTTCGTCTTTGACGAACATTACAACAAAAAGAATGAAATAGGCCTTTGTCGGTCAAAGAAGACCTTCACATTAACCTGTTAAATTCCTGGCCAAGAATAAAACTATTGTGTTCCAAGAGACAAACCCAAGTACCATGTCGAACTGTCAGTGTCGACAGGTTTATTCATTTGAAGAATTGTTCACTTTTTAATTGAGAGTTAAATGAATTCTAATAGCGTGTTGTCTCCGGAGAGGCTTGGTGCAGGTCTTTCGCGTTGACGCCATTGGGCGTCCTGCGCGGCTGTGAGGGTGCGGCCCTACCTAGGATAAAATCTTATACTGAAACAGCACATACAACTAATCCCCGAACCGGAGGAATTAACCAATGAAGACAAAAATTCCGACCTAGCCAGCATGCTAACTAGTTAGCTAAGAAGTGAGACAGAAAAAATGTTTCCTACTAGTGAGGTAGTGCAGATCTCCTCAGGCACAGTCCCAATGGTGGTGAGCTGCATGTTCTTTTTCAACCACATACCAGCCTTCCTGCCAATGTTGAATTTCTGGCAGCACCGGGAATCCAACTCGGGTCTCCGAGACGGCAGATAATTGCTCTAACCATTACACTACGCAGGTGGACAATTGAGACTGAATCATACGAGAATGCTTAGCGGATACGGTATTAATATACAATTCTTTACTTAGTTGCTTTCATATAAATATAAATATATTATAAGGTAAATGTAGGGTAATTCCGGGAGAGTTGCCGCACTTTTTATGTCTTTTGTTATATCTCGGTATATTTACTTTAAAAATTGTTGCAAATTCATCGAGCATAATTTGAAAACATGTACATTTGATCAGGGATGAACAAAATATTGGCAATTGAAAGTAAATGGGAGAAAGGGGTGAACAAAGGAATTGTTGCATCTGCGGCGTCTCTCCCTGGATCCCGGTATAGATGCCGACTTTGCTCGGGAGCGATGCCGCGAGTAAAATAATTAATGACAAAATCAAATTTAAGCCAATTTCTTCAACTTTAATATAACCGAACACTAGAACGTACTACAAGACAATTATATCCACATAATATAATCATTCAATGGAAAAAATCTATCTGATAATTTACAACATTAAAATCATATTTTAATTTCGATTTACAATAAATGTGCATGTGCAATGGATTCTTCACTGTGTCATATAAAACCCCACGGCACTTAACACCCTTGAAATGGCTCTGGCCTGCACAGCGACCGCTGTTGAGCCCGGAGGCCAACTATCAGGGAGAGACGCCGCACCCTCCTGTTTTCATACCTCAAGGCTATCATGGCCCAAAATTAGCTTACTCTCAACTACAGTTATGTTTCTGACGTCTACTGTACTAAAAACGTCTGATTTAAGCATTTGAAGCCAACTTAATATACAATAAATTAACACACGCAAAAACTTTGTCAGGAGGAAACATGTACTCGCCTCATGATGTCGGCTATAATTGGCGTAATATACAAGCAAATTTCGTCACATTCGCAGACAGTAGTTCTTCCTTAGAAACTGAAAAACCACACATATTGCCATCTAGCTGTAATGATGGAAACCTTTAGCTACAGTGTATGCGGCATCTCTACCGGGGCGGCATCTGTCCCGGATTTACCTTATTTCTTAGAAGTGTATTAAGGCCGCCTCTGTGGTGTAGTGGTTAGTGTGATTAGCTGCCAACCCTGGAGGCCCGGGTTCGATTCCCGGCTCTGTCACAAAATTTGAAAAGTGGTACGAGGGCTGGAATGGGGTCCACTTAGCCTCAGGAGGTCAACTGAGTATAGGGTGGGTTCGATTCCCACCTCAGCCACCCTGGACGTGGTTTTCCGTGGTTTCCCACTTCTCAAGGCAAATGCCGGGATTATACCTAACTTAAGGCCACGGCCGCTTCCTTCCCTCTTCCTTGTCCTGTCCCTTCCAATCTTCCCATCCCCTCCACCCCCCCGCAAGGCCACTGTTCAGCATAGCAGGTGAGGGTCATCCTGCCCAGTTGTACCCCCGACCCAGAGTCTGAATCTCCAGGACACTGCCCTTGAGGCGGTAGAGGTGGAATCCCTCGCTGAGTCCAAGGGAAAAACCGACCCTGGAGGGTAAATAGATAAAGAAAAGAAGAAGAAGAAAAAGGTAGTGTATTAAATAAATACTCTTCTAAACTTTTACTGAAAATCTACAAGTTATAAGTTAGCTCCCCTACTGTGTAACATTACTTTATATTTGCTCTTGGTTATAATATGTGTCAGGCAGTGAGGGTTCCCTAAGGTTTAGTTAAATATTTGCAGAATTCGCCGAAACAGAACAAATGTGCACATATGTATTGGGAAGCACTGCCTTAAGTCTTGGACACTACCCTGGCGACACAGCGTAGGAAGATACTGTTAGGGAAACCATCAAGCTCTCGTAATGAAAACTCAAAATACACATTTATCTGGGAAAACTCATTAGTGTCGAGATACAAGATATATCAACTAGACAGTTATTTTCGAATAATTATCTCTTTTAATTTTAATTTGGAGAGAAGAGAGACGGAGTAATTATTGGAACTGTCTGTGGCGTCAAACATGTTTCACATTTATTATTAATGGGGATGATGGTTTGAGTTCCTTCCCTATTAGCAGTTAATTAAATGGATGTTTGACGAGTTATTAGCCTTATCGAAAAGAATCAATTTTAGATTGTACATCTGTCATAATCAACTCAATGTTAAATAATCGCTGTACCGTGTTCTAATTGGTTTAACTCTGATTCAGCCATATACAGCTCGAATCATTGGATATTTGTAAACTTAGAGTTTTACGTGATTTTTGATATCGTGAGCACAGCCACGCGACACCCAGTTTTATTTAGATTCCGAACCACAGAAACGTGATATTTTATTTGAAAAATCCCACTTACACTGAGCTGAATTAGAACCAATGACTCGGGAGAGAGGACATCAATTAAAATACATTTTTCAAATAATTACAAAATATTCGGGAGATCTCAGCAAATTGTTTGTAGTGAGCCCATAATTCTACATTGTAGAAGAACTGCCGCACGGTTATATAGGGCCAAGACCAACTACAATACCTCAGACCTTAACCGACCTATCGAAACTGTCCGTAATGGCGGAAGCTGGAGTGCTAGCATGCGTTTGTTTTGATTTGTGTGAGTTTATTTGTGTATTTACGGAAATATTATATATTATTAATCGTACATTATATTTATTTATAGTCTTAAGAAGGTTATAGATCCTCTTTCAGTGCCATAAGAAGATGTTTGTTCTCAAAGAGCTTATTTATTCCAAGATTATCGGTGGTGATTAGGTTCATTTTGATTCTCGTGTTCTTCTCTGAAAGCATTTTCTTTATTTTTAGTTACCTATGCAGTATGTTTATAGTTTAATGTGCTGTGTTCCTGGATGTAAGCAAGAAGTAGGGCACAAGCTTCAGTGTTCCCGTTTCCAAAAGACCTAGTATTAAGGCAACATTGGGTTAAGAGCATTCGTAAGGAAAACTTCGAACCTAATGATAGGCCTAATAATGTTGTGTGCATTAATCATTTTATCATTTCTGAAATCAAATGTGTTGTTAGGGAAGATACTATTATATACCCATAGAAGGTGGTGATCTAAGAGTGCCGCGCAAACTTCCGAAGTTCCTAGTTCCTAGCATTTGCCCTATCAGCCAACGTACCTTACTACAAAGAAAATTAAATCAGTCCCTAAAGATCCGGAAAATCATGACCAAGATTTATGATTTAGAGACTATATTAATATTAAACCGTGGTGCAAGAATTATGTAATTAATTTTCAACGTTTTACAATGAACATACGTAAACTAAACCTAACCCCAATTTCCGTGAGTGAACATGAGGATAATGTTCTTTTCTTATATAAAATACAATTGTGCCACCAATTCGGGTGAGTTTTAAGTGCTTTAGATGGTCAAGTGTATCATACAAATATCTCTTGTACCTACTCAACAATACAGGTGGATTTTGAAGGGTTGAAATTTTGGTGGAGAAATTTGTTTGAGTGTTTTATACAGTGGGCTGTGGCCAATGGTAGTGTTACATAGTATTTCATGTAAAGTTAATATTGTTCTTTGTTGACATCTATATATCTTATTTGCTGACCGGAGTTTCATATGTGAAATATTTTTATACTCTGTGTCTATTTCAACCTGACGTTGATACAATAATTCTCCCTTCGTAATTTTACTCTCTGAAATTAAATTTTGACATTACGCGTTAACGCTACTTTTGGTGTTTAATTTTTCATTTTTTTTTTTTTTTTTTTTTAGTGAGTTGCATTTCACGACGTTCGACTTGTGATCTTTTCTATGTTCGACTTGTGATCTTTTCTTTAGGTGACTCGGAATAAAGATGCATAACCTTCTGTTCAACCTCTCATATCGCCCACCGATGCCCGCCATGTTTTTTCTGGTCTTTGTTGGGCCACCTGCGAGAGCGGAAAACGCGCATCTATCTTTGTGAATAGCTAACCTGATGTTCCTTGCTTGTTACTTACAGCAGTAGGTGACCAAAGCATCGAGAAAAAACGTAATATTTCGTAAGACTTCGGGAATTAATTAAAAAAATTGGTTAATAAGCCCTATTGGGAGAGATTTCAACAATGTCGTTAGAGAGAAAGTAAATAAGAATTTTTGAAATCATTTAATGAAGCTCACTTCACAGGGAGAAATATATTTAATTATGCCCAGAGAGAAGTTCGCCTGTATATTGAGAGAGAGGGAACGGCACGAGGCGAGGTCATCCAGTCAGAATATGCGGGAAATTTACCCATAGAATTCATTAATTATGGCAGTGAAAGAAGCAGAAGAAATCAACGAACAACACAATTGTGGCGGGAAAATAGGCGGATTATCTGGTGTCAGTTTCAGAAAAGTCTGTCTAGCGGTGTAGAAGATAGGATGATTGCACAACGCGTTGTCCTGCGTCCCTAGATCTCGCATAACCCTCTCCGACCACGAGAGAAGCACCACGGAGGACAAGTTTGGCAGTCACAGCCAGAGGACGTACGCGCTTCCCGCTGACTCATCTCTCCTCGCCAGTACTAGTCAGGCAGCTGTACTTGTTGGTACACTTTCGAAAGATCTTTTGTCTGAGCTGTAGCACTTCTCAGTGCTCTCCTTCTCTTTCAGAAGATTTATTTCAGGATGACTATGACGGAGACCGGCCAGGGCAGCTAGATGGAGCCGATGACGCCCGAGAAGCTGCGTTCGAGTGCGGGCGCTTACTCCGAGGCCACTTCATGAGACCCACATCAGCGACGGAAGATGGCACGGAACCGCAGACACCGACACCAGTGCCGAAGCAGGAGGTGCCGGAGACGGAGCAGTACAGGGAGGGGTGTCACCCCCCCCCCTTCCCCTAACGGCTTCTTCTTCTCCAAGGGCTACACGGAGCCAGAGTGCGAGGTGCTGCTCGTCTACTACAGGCTGGGGCGCACTGTACCTTCTAAACGGGGCCTCGTTCTGGACAGAATGGGGCGCTCTCTCCACGGAGGCATGACGATCTCGACGACCATGTCGGTGGAGAGCTTTCTACCAGGAGGCCTCATCATCAGGCATCACGATCAGGAGCTGATGCACGACGTGGAGAACGAGCTTTCAAGTCTGTTTCAGGTCGTCCGACTACCAGGGAGGGACGGCGTGCCAGGGACGAACGCCGGCGCCCTCAGGAGGAGGTCCCAGACGGAGACCAGCTCAACTGCCACCCAGACGGCCAGGTAGGACCGATGGACGAGGAATAAGGCGGTTAATACCAACTTAGTCCTCCCGTCCACGCCGGAGACCAGCGACGCAACCACGGAGGTGGAGCATGCCGCCCCCTGGCGCCGCGATTGTGTGACCCAGGCCGAGAGGCTCGGCACTGCGAAGTGGACGCAGACCGCTCCTCCAAGGACCACCTCTGCGAGGTGGACGCAGACCAAGGGCTATCAAGAAGGGCCTACCATCAGGGTGCAATCCAGGAAGGCGCTCCAGATGGCGGACGGCAGCACGGCAGTAGAGGACGACGCCCCCTGGCGTTGGGAAGCTGCTATCCAGGCCCGGCCAGCCAGCGTGTTAGTCGAGGTGCAGACATCGATGTGTGCCCCACAGGACAGGGAACGCAGTCGGGTGTCGGCACATACCGACGCCACCGCCGGCAGTCAGGAGGAGGAAGACGCCGTCTCTACAGCGGGACCACCAGCAACCCCAGGATGACCAGGCGGAGGGAAGGGCCACCAGAACGAGACATCCTCACCTGCCGAGAAGAGACCCCAACCCCCGGGAAGAAGACGCCTCCCTCGGACCAGGAGGAAGAAGACGACGCCGGCCTACCAGGAAAAGTCCGCCCAGCCACAACCTAGGACTGCTCTCAGGATAGCAGCCGACTGAGGAGCCAATAAGGAGCGGACCTCAGCGGGAAGTGGCAATCAGGTGAGACCGAAACGTCCCCCTCGGCAGCTCTTGCAGTGTTCCCGCTGCCTGAGGTGGAGCCACCGGCAGGAGAGGTGTGGGCTCTTAGTGAGGTGCAACAGTTGTGAGCGTGATCACCACTACAAGACCTGCGGAGCACTTAAAGCGGCGTCGGTGTTCGCCAACTGCGCGGGGGGCTACCTGGCCTCTCATCGCAGTTGTCCTGTATTTCGGGCAATGGCGCGGGCAGAGAGGAAGGAGGCTCGGCACCATGACTCACCCCCATCCAGGAGGCCCCCGCCCCGGGGGGCTTGGCCTCATTCATCGGGATTGGAGACTGTCCTCTTACATTAGTTAGTAAATCATGACAGCGCGTTGTATATGTGGCATGTGTAGAATTAAGTGTGCTGCGATGACGATTTTGTTTCATGTCCGCAGAAAGTGTACCAGGAAACGCTGTAGGTGCGATTTTCAGTCATTTGTCGCCGAGACCCGTAAAACTGTGCTAATTTTCTTAAAACGTGAAGTTAAATATTACAATGGAAATCAGTTAAATATATCCGCGCTGGTAAAAGTTGTGATGATGATAAAGTAAGCATAACAATATTATAAGTGTGAAAGTCAAATAATAATAATAATAATAATAATAATAATAATAATAATAATAATATTCACGTTAGGAGTAAATTGAAATGATGATAATAATATTACATTCAGCAGTTGTGTGAGCGATGTTTACAGTTACATATCGAATTCCAGTGAAGTGAGATAATTGTTGGCATATGGAAATTTATTTTTGTGACACCATGTATTTGAGAGATAGAATCACGGCATGCTATTTTTTCTGCTGAGGTCTGGGAAAATTTAGAGAAGCTACTTTGAGATTATCATAAAGTTGTTGGGTTATGGGATGACTATTACTTAAAATTTGATCAAGCTCCGGAAGAAAACAGATCGAAATATGGAATTAAATATTTATGAGAATAATTAGGAAGAAAGTTTGAGGCAGAGTAAGCCCTGTATTTTATGACTGGGTAGTTCTAAGCAGAATGACGACGAGAAGAGGTCCTCTAGTTTGATGGAGAGGCGCTTTTGTGACAGGGTGTATATGTTGAGGTGTAATGTTTCCGAGACAGGCTGTATAAGAGCAACATCATTTAGCGATCCTGAAATATGTTAAACAGATCGATTGAGAAATTTAAGTGTTGTAAAATCCAACTGAAAGAGATGTGACGCATATTTTAAGTGCAAGTGATATTCTCCCATGACTATTATTTTACGTAAGACTATAAATAAAGTCAGTTTAGTCAAGTTGACGATTCCATTTGATACCAGCAAAGTGTATTTTGTTATAATTGACCTCACGAACAAAACACATTCTTACACGTGGTCGAGGTAATACTTGCTTATTGAAAATTGAATTGTATTCTGTATCTTTACGAAGCGAAAAACGCGAATTTGAAACAGTGTGGGTGACAAGTGAGTTTACCAAATTGAGAGTTTACCCTGCGTACGTTGATGAACGTTTACTTCATTGGAGAGTTTACAATGACACATGTTTGGAGTGCTGACATTGCAGGTTATTTGTAGCCTCACACTCTAGGCTATGCCGCGAGTATCGTGGTGATTGTGATTATTGTTTTCATTAATATCACGTAATATCAGACGAAATTTAAGTTTAATTTTATTTAGCGAACTTCACTGTATATGTTTGAATTTTAATGAGGATAGATGGAGCTATATAATTTCGATTTAGCACTTTATCGTAGGAACTGGACATAGTTAATATTATTCCAGATTAGAGTTTATTTCTGTAGTGGATTTTATTGCACTTCATGTGTTTGAATTTGATGATAATTAAATTTATATATCCGGATGTGGTTTTAAATTTTCGATTTCGCCCGACAGTATCAGTAATGTGTAGATACCATAGGGTTGGCTCAACGACAGGACTCAGGCGCATGCACGTACTGTTAGAGGTATGGAAATACGATAGGTCCGGGGTGCCGCATGTACATGATTACTGTTAGATGTGTGTAGACACTTTAGTGTTGGCTCAACAGGTTCGGGATGCCGCGTGTACATAATTACCGTCAGGGGTTTATAGACACTGTAGCGTTGGCTCAACAATAGAATCAGGACGCCGTTTTTACATAGCATAGTCATAAGTTAAGCATTTTCATGAATCGACTTGAACGATGATAGTGTCTGCAGTAGTGGATGCAGGTATGGAAAATATTAGCAGGTACTATTTAGGCCACGTTTGGACATAACCTTTACCAACTGGAAAGTGCTCCCATAATAGGGTTGGGTCAGTGAAAATGAAAACCTACAACCTGTTTTCCAGTCTTTGACGGGGTCAGGGATGGAATGAATGAAGCAGATATATGCTATTAGTACGATGGGGTCACCACCCCCAAAGTGATATATTAATGACTGATAGATGCTATGGAATGAGAATGGAGAGTGTTGCTAGAATGAAAGATGACGGGGAAAACCGGAGTACCCGGAGAAAAACCTGTGCCGCCTCCGATTTGTCCAGCACAAATCTCACATAGAGCGACCGGGATTCGAACCACGGTATTCAGCGGTGAGAGGCCGACGCGCTGCCGTCTGAGCCACGGAGGCTCACTCGTTGGGTCAGTATTGGTTTGAATGTAAGGGCTGTCCCACGTGGAAACCTGGATAATGGAGACTGGCTCCTACCACTTAGCCGCATGCGTTCAAGCTCGATAAACTTTCGTTTTCTATTTTATATTGTTTCACTTTTACTTCGAGATTTATTGTTCGGGTGTACGGTATGTTACGATAGTGCAGTGTGTTGACACTCAGTTAAATTTTGTATTGAGGAATTTACACTACGAATGCGGTTTCGATTCGTTAGCTGTTACGAATATTTTACTTATTTTACGTTATGTACATTACTTAGGTGAGATGTTGGTCTACTGATCATTTGTATACTTCAAGGGGACAAGTTTAGATAGACAGATTTGTAATTGTAGTTGTAGTTATGTAGAATTGGAAAGATTTCATGTTGTTTTTTATATTGTGGACTTGTACTTTAAATAATTTGAAGACGTAACTGTTTCATAACTTGATTTAATAAGGTGACATTCCGAGTGATTTATCACTTTTATTTTACTTCAGTGTTTGGCGTTACTTCTAAATGCATAGTGATTTGTTGTTTTCCTGTATTTCGCAGTTTTTTCCTTCAGAACGATGTAACGTAAGATCCTTTCGGATCAAAGGTTGTTGGTTCATTCTGAACATCTGTTTGGGGTGGTGCATATTTCGGCATCGGGATTTATCTCTATCTTAAGGGTATCAGGAGATGACAACACGTGGTGTGATTTTATTTCAAATTTTGATCGTTGCTGTGAACTTGTAACCAACACCATACTTTCAAATCCAGAGTAACTGATAGTTAATTTGGTTCGATTGAGGATCTATTCGGGGGATGTTCCGGTATCCGAGAGGATATTTGACTGCGAGGTAACCTTCATTAAAATAATGTAAATCTGGAAATCTATTTGTTGAGGGTCAGACTTTCCACGGATCATTTGGGTTAACTCTCAGTTATCGTTTGGATCAATATTGCCCGATTTTCAGGCTTTCTGTTCCTTTTCTGTTTTTGCTGTCCACAGATCTCATATTGCGTTTTCAAACTTTGGAAGAAACGAATGTAAATAATTTCAAGGTTCTTTCGTCGTTCACGTTGTGAAACGTGACTGTTTTATAACATTTTTTGATACATTTCATTTGCTTCTTTTGGTTATTCACAAAATATGATTGCCGTGATTTTGTTGAATACACATTTTTGCTCTTCATTTGAAATAGTTACGCTCCTTTCTGAACCCTGTCGATCCGTCAATGAAGTGACAGAAAAGAATCCTACACTACCTCAAGATCTAAGGATCAATATTGTTCTACCGAAGCAGCCGAGGAAGACGACCGACGGTGAAATGGTAGATTCAAGGGGTTCAGTAAAGTTATTGATTTAGAAAGTAATTTCATTACTTAACAGAGGTGCGGGAAAGAGAAATCTAAACATTTTTCATTTTTGCACTCTGCATTCTTCAGCTGTCCCAGCACTCTTTATAAACAGGTAACTACGACGAAGACAATATCTTAGAATATTTTGATAATATTGAAAATTAAAATCTTAAAAACAAACAAATCCCATCCCTTGACAGCCCTGATGGCCTTTGGCCTACCAAGCGACCGCTTTGCAGTCGGAAGGCTTGCAGATTACGAGGTGCCATTTGATCAGCGCGACGAATTCTCTCGGACATTATTCTTGGCTTTCTAGACCAGGGCCGCTACCTCACCGACATCAATCATAATCACCTAGGCTGGGGTGACTTTAAACCAGCCCTCAGATCCAGCTAAAATTCCTTGGCTTGGCCGGGAATCGAACCCGTCGCTTTAGGGTAACGGGCAGGCATTTTACACCTAGATCGCAGGGCCGACACGAGTAGCGTTTGATATCAGTACAGTAAATTTAACGTAGACTGCGTTTCCTCGTAGGAACTAACTGGCCAAAAGTGACTCAAGGACAACGTTATCAATAACCGTATAGCACATGCGTGTACTCTGCCATGGCCATAGTGACCATAAACCTTTAAAAGTGTTCACTCAGAGTGTGAAGTATAAGCTCATTTACATTTGACACCCTTCGTACATCTATTGGTGAATTTTAAAGCTTTAGGCAAATTATAAATTGTCTATTACAATAAGATATTAATAGTGGTAATATGGCTCCGCGGTTTAGAAGTAGCATGCCTGTCTGTTACCCGGAGGCCCTGGGTTCAATTCTCGTCCAGACCGGAGATTTTTACCTGGACCTGAGGGCTGGTTCGAGGTCCACTCAGCCTACGTGTCTATTGGGGAGCTATGTGGCGGTCTGATGACGGCACCGGTCTAGAAAGCCAAGAATGACGGCCGAGAGGATCCGTTGTGCTGACCACACGACACCTCGTAATCTGTAGGCCTTTGGGCTGAGCAACGGTCGTTTGGTGGGCCATGGCACTTGGGGTCTGCTGCGCCATGGGGTTTGGTTTTGTAATCTATCTTTCGTGCCAGGGCTAAAGAGTATAAGTCAAACGTAACTGCATTTCAGGACATAAGTTTGAAGTTTTAAAACCAGAGAGGATTTGAAATGAATAGGCCTACATCAACATATTTCAGAAGATTGTATTTTCATTTTTTAATAATCGTTTTCTTCTGCTAACTGTTGAAAATTAAATCAGTGACTTGTACTCTGAGGAACCCATATCACATGACTTGTACACTTATTCCCTGGCAAGAAAGTTATATGAACACATTGTACATGGTTATGCAACATTTATAAAACCAAAACTTTCGAGCTTAATCCCTGGGTAGTTGATACCCGAGATAAGTAAAAGTTCCGTCCGCCTCTGTGGTGCAGTGGTTAGTGTGACCAGCTGCCATCCTCGGAGGCCCGGGTTAGATTCCCGAGGGCTGGAACGGGGTCCACTCAGCTTCGAGAGGTCAGTTGAGTAGAGGGGGTTCGATTCCCTCCTCAGCCATCCTCGAAGTGGTTTTGCATGGTTTTTCACTTCTCCTCCAGGCAATTGCCGGGTTGGCACCTAACTTAAGGCCACGGCCGATTCCTTCCTCTTTTCTGCCTATCCCTTCCAATTTTCTCATCCCCCTACACGACCCCTGTTCAGCATGGCAGGTGAGGCAGCCTGGGAGAGGTACTGGTCCTCCATCCCCGTTGTATCCCCGGCCAAAAGTCTCACGCTAAGGACACTGCCCTGGAGGCAGTAGAGTTGGGATCCCTCACTGAGTCCGAAGGAAAAAACCAACCCTGGACGGTAAACAGATTAAGAAAGAAAGAAAGGAAGAAAAAGAAAGAAAGAAAGAAAGAAAGAAAGAAAGAAAGAAAGAAAGAAAGAAAGAAAGAAAGAAAGAGTAAAAGTTCCTCTAAAAAGGAGTAAGTCAGATAATAAAATATAAATAAAAATATTATTTACACATTTGTGTTTTTGTTTGTTTGTTTGATTGATTAATTAATTAATTGATTGATTGATTGATTGATTGATTGATTGATTGATTGATTGATTGATTGATTGATTGATTGATTGATTGATTGATTGATTGATTGATTGATTGATTGATTGATTGATTGATTGATTGATTGATTGATTGATTGATTGATTGATTGATTGATTGATTGATTGATTGATTGATTGATTCAAAAAGTGTATTCTAAGCATGACGTTCCCATAAAAACTAATTAAAGATTTGCTATTCATCGCACTGACTGGACAGATCTGGTGGCATAGACCCAGCTGTTGGTTGAAAGAAGGAAAGCACAAGAAACAACTTCAGGGTTGCCAACGTGACTTCTATTACCAATGCTCATAATGAAACTCGTTCTATATTATGGTACTTGGGCTTGCCCCTTGAAGTAAAAGAGTTTTATTCTTGGCCAGGAATTTGACAGATTATATTAACGTCATGTCACTAATCAGCAACCCCGTGTAATTTTGATGTCTGATCCTGCCTGATATCTCTGTAGCTGTACTGTGCGATAAGAAAGGATGTGACTGTATCTAGTATGTTACATATAATCTCTGCTCTCACAGGATTGGAAATTCATTTTTAGGATGGACAAGGCTGGATATTTTAACTTTCTTTTCATCCGTAATGTGTTGAGACATTCTTCTCTGCTTTCAATTTCGTGGCACCGCTGGGAATAGAACAAGAGCCAACTGGATACGAAACATCTGGACAAGCGAAACGTTGAACCAGAGCCATTTGTTTACTAGCCATGAAGACCCTTGGAGGAGTGGAAAGAAAAATCTTCCACTATGCGTGACCTCGAAACTAACAATCAAACTGTTTCTCTTGGACCTGGCCGATTACAGTGAAACATGGTGGGCATCATAACATCGCTCCACATAAAATGAGTCATTCTGAACAGTAATCTGGCAATACCCTGGTTTGTGCTATTTATTTTTCAATCTGCTTTTCGTCGCACCGACACAGATAGGTCTTATAGCGACGATGGGAGAGGAAAGGCCTAGAAGTGGGAAGGAAGCGGCTGTGGCCTTAATGAAGCTACAGCCCCAGCATTTGCCTGGTGTGATAATGGGAGACCACGAAAAACCATATTCATGGCTACCGACAGTGGGGTTCAAACCCACTATCTCCCGAATGCAAGCATATAGCTATTTGATCCAAACAGCTACTTGCTCGATCTTTTCGTTAATTAATAGCGTGCTAGTTTATACAAGGTTTTCGCAAAATATGTAGGAAGTAATCGAAGGGTGGGTAGCATACGGTACCTCAAAACAACATAAAAAGTCCCTATGGACGTATATCCTATGGTATCGTTTTCGAGTTATAGCTTTTCCAACCTTGTACGGAAAGATTGGTAATACTGTAGCCTTACCTGGCACATCCCACGTCCAGTACCTGTCGGCATGTTGGTATACCAGCGGGATACTGCATTCTACTACAAGAAGTGCTCAAAGTGTCTATCTACCATCTGTCTGAACACGCCACCTCATTGATGTGTAACTGTTAGGTTCATAAGTCTGCCGAAACTAATTTTGAATGAAATGAAAATATCTGGGGATGAAGTGAAATGGCGTATGGCTTTTAGTGCCAGGAGTGTCCGAGGACAAGTTCGGCTCGCCAGATGCAGGTCTTTTGATTTGACTCCCGTAGGCGATCTGCGCATCGTAATGAGAATGAAATGAATGATGAAGACGACACATACACCCAGCCCCCATGTCAGTGAAATTAATCAATTAGGGTTAAAATTCCCGAACCCACCGGGAATGGAACCCGGGACTCCTGTGACCAAAGGCCAGCACGTTAACCATTTAGCCATGGAGCCGGATAATATCTGGAAAAGGAAACATGTGGTAACTTAGTCAAAATAGAATGGTATGTTTCGTTCTAGAAAGAATATCGTCACATTCTACCAAATCACACTCAAAAATATTTAGAAATGTATAAAGTGTTATTTTTTTTCTTTCTTTCTTAAACGGCTTACCCTCCAGGGTTGGTTTTTCCTCGGACTCAGCGAGGGATCCCACCTCTACCGTGTCAAGGGCAGATTTTAAGACCAGTGTAATTACCTGTCTGTCTGTCTGTCTGTCTGTCTGTCTGTCTGTCAGGCTATAAGACGAGAGGCTGGTTGGATACTCAAACAGCACCGTAAAATCTATGTTGTAGCTAGAATAAGGCGTAGTAGGCAAAACGAGGAGTGACGTAGTTCGCCATTGCTTTCCTCACAGTTACCAGTAGAAAAATATAACATTTACACATTAATTTTTGCAGCTAAATATGGTTTGTGATATAACTATTACAATTCATAGAATACTTCCATATGATTATTTTGATGACATTATCAATAACCTTCAAGGATATTCCAATATGAAATATTTTTCTTAATCAGTAACTTTCATCAATTTTCTCTCAATTTCTCACTACTAATTATCTAATGAGAGTTAAATAACTTATTTCAAAGAAGAGATCTCGTTGGTTTATAAATGAAATACACAACAATCCCAATTTCTATAGGCTTTGAATAATTACGAATACGAGTACTATGTGTAAAATTCGATGTTAACGAAAATGAGCAACATACACGTGGCATATACGGACGTATTTTTGAGCGGAGATTATTATTATGTCCGCCTCTGTGGTGTAGTGGTTAGCGTGATTAGCTGCCACCCCTGGAGGCCCGGGTTCGATTCCCGGCTCTGCCACGAAATTTGAAAAGTGGTACGAGGGCTGGCACGGGGTCCACTCAGCCTCGGGAGGTCAACTGAGTAGAGGTGGGTTCGATTCCCACCTCAGCCATCCTGGAAGTGGTTTTCCGTGGTTTCCCACTTCTCCTCCAGGCGAATGCCGGGATGGTACCTAACTTGAGGCCACGGCCGCTTCCTTCCCTCTTCCTTGTCTATCCCTTCCAATCTTCCCATCCCTCCACAAGGCCCCTGTTCAGCATAGCAGGTGAGGCCGCCTGGGCGAGGTACTGGGCATTCTCCCCAGTTGTATCCCCCTACCAAGAGTCTGAAGCTCCAGGACACTGCCCTTGAGGCGGTAGAGGTGGGATCCCTCGCTGAGTCCGAGGGAAAAGCCGAACCTGGAGGGTAAACAGATGATGATGATGATGATGATGGTTATTATTAAGTTATTATTATTATTATTATTATTATTATTATTATTATTATTATTATTATTATTATTATTATTATTATTATTATGTCCGCCTCTGTGATGTAGTGGTTAGCGTGATTAGCTGCCACCCCCGGAGGCCCGGGTTCGATTCCCGGCTCTGCCACGAAATTTGAAAATTGGTATGAGGGCTGGAACGGGGTCCACTCAGCCTCGGGAGGTCAACTGAGTAGAGGTGGGTTCGATTCCCACTTCAGCCATCCTGGAAGTGGTTTTCTGTGGTTTCCCACTTCACCTCCAGGCGAATGCCGGGATGGTACCTAACTTAAGGCCACGGCCGCTTCCTTCCCTCTTCCTTGCCTATCCTTTCCAATCTTCCCATCCCTCCACAAGGCCCCTGTTCAGCATATCAGGTGAGGCCGCCTGGGCGAGGTACTGGTCATTCTCCCCAGTTGTATCCCCGACCAAGAGTCTGAAGCTCCAGGACACTGCCCTTGAGGCGGTAGAGGTGGGATCCCTCGCTGTGTCCGAGGGAAAAAGCCGACTCTGGAGGGTAAACAGATGATGATCATTATTATTATTATTATTATTATTATTATTATTATTATTATTATTATTATTATTATTATTATTATTATTATTATTATTTAATTTGATTAAAGGGGAGAATATACTCTATAAAGAATAGAAAAATTACATTTTCTGACCGATAAAGGTGTACCTTCACCTTCATGAGGCTGAATGATCCCTTAGTTGAAGATTAAATGTCCTTGCATGAATCAGTTGTCGAACATCTACACCGGAGGACTAGTTATACCCCAAAGGAATAAAAAAAATCTGAGAGTAGTACCTAACTCAAGTCCCAGTGGACCTATCCAACCTTAAACTCATCTAGTGACAGGTGAACATCAAACCAATTGGGCTAAGCGAAAATTATCTTGGACAATATTAATATTATAAATAAGATAGGAACATTAGAAATATCCTTGAGTTAAGCGGTCAGAATACTTCATATTCGGGCGTGGGCCAATACTGCAGATCACTGTGGGGGTACATGGCTTCATGGTCTGCTCCTTCCACCTAGGACGGCGCTCCCGCCAGCTGCTACAAGCTATGTGGTTTGTATGATATCCGCATGAACTCGGTCAACCTATGTCTTGTTTGAGCACTAAACCACATAAAGTTCTTCTCAGATGAACGAGAATTCAGTTAACCTATTTGAACAGGCCAGTAGAGACCTTAGCCATAGGCCATAAATGGCGAGCTTTCGAGTCAGCATCAGTTCATGTAGTTATATCGGAAATCCTGGTCATAAACATAGTAATTGAAGTAATAAAAGAATACGGGTAGACCACTGGGTTTTCGTGACAATGTCGCCCAATACAAGCCTGACTTGGGATGAAATGAAAGAGACCTTCGATACAATTCTAACAAGTGGTCCATACAATAAGTGAACAATGACATTGCAGTGGGCAACTGCCATGTCATTAAATAAATAAATAAATAAATAAATAAATAAATAAATAAATAAATAAATAAATAAATAAATAGTATACCTTATTCTGCCTAGTGGCAGGTCTGTGTCTTCGTACGGATAATTTCTGACGCCAATGTTCCCTGTTTTCAGCTTCTTCCCTCAGTCTGCTGTA
This sequence comes from Anabrus simplex, assembly GCF_040414725.1. Lineage (NCBI taxonomy): Eukaryota > Metazoa > Arthropoda > Insecta > Orthoptera > Tettigoniidae > Anabrus > Anabrus simplex. The sequence continues at coordinate 316,941,798 of NC_090265.1, forward strand.
TCTCCACCCACCTTTCACGTCATCCAAATGTTGAATTATTCTTCTTTCTCGTCCTGCAGTTCCTCTGATCTCCCCTTTGATGACGTCGCGATTGAGTCCCTCGCAAGTATGTGTACAATCCAGTTGGCCTTTCTCTGAAGAATTGTATACAGAATAGCTTTTCTTCTCTCCTACTCCTCTCAGTACATCGTCGTTTGTCACCCGATTTGTCTACTTGATCTTCTCTATTCTCCTCCAACACCATATTTCAAAACTTTCTAGGTATTTTGTTTCCTTAGTTCTCATGGTCCACGTCTCTGCTCCGTACAGTGCAATGTTCCAGATATAAATAAATAAATAAATAAATAAATAAATAAATAAATAAATAAATAAATAAATAAATAAATAAATAAATAAATAAATAAAACCGATTAACTGTTTTTAGCTGTACGGCTGTTATGTATATTTTAAAAATCAACACTTCATATATCATGTAACTTCTGCCCTAAATGTCCTATGTATATCAAAATGGAACCATAATGTCGGGCGTAATATTATCTGTTCATTAATACGCAGGTCATTGGTCGAAATTTACATTTAGAAGTCGATATAAAGCAAATTCAGAAATTTTGATATTTTGGACCAAATGATTGTAGGGCAGTTGTTATTATACCATCTCCTCGGACATGGAGAGTTTTATAACGGTATCGCACGAGTGATCCGAATTAATATCTAGAAGGTCAATTCGACGATTTTTCCAAAATAATTCCAACTTCAAATATTTTGTTCCTTCCTTTGCTGTGTTTTATATGTTCGGTTCAGACCATTTTGTCATGCGAACGTAAGGCATCAAATTTTCTATCATTGGAAATATTAAACAACTTCCTATGTATAAATCACAGGAATAGAACCAGCTTTGGGGTGGTTAAGGCGTGTGCCATTGCAGAGCTTCGCTCAGACGTGCCATTTCACCGAGCTCGATAGCTGCAGTCGCTTAAGTGCGGCCAGTATCCAGTATTCGGGAGATCGTGGGTTCGAGCCCCACTGTCGGCAGCCCTGAAGATGGTTTTCCGTGGTTTCCCATTTTCACACCAGGCAGATGCTGGGGCTGTACCTTAATTAAGGCCACGGCTGCTTCCTTCCCACTCCTAGCCCCTTCCTGCCTCATCGTCGCCATAAGACCTATCTGTGTCGGCGCGACGTAAAGCAAAAAAAAAAAAAACCGTGCCATTTCAGCTCATGAGTTGAATTAGCACGCCCCTCCAAGATTCTACTTACCTGTAGCAGAACAACTGAGACTCTGTTCATCTGTAGACGAACAACTGCGCACACGGCCTAACCACCCAAAAGCTGGTTCTGTTCCTGTGACTTCAAATCTGCGGCCGTAAAAGCCATTTTTGGAACTTCTTATGTATTTCGCTTTCGGACTTATTAACAGCAAACCAAATCACATACCTCAAAATAGTCACTTTCTTGAAAACCAACCTCATTCGTTCGTATGTAACTAAGGCCCATCAAGAGACCCATTTTTTCTCAAGTTTAAATTTACCATTCAGATCAGATCTTTAGTTTCGAAGTTATAAACCCAATGTAAGCACATGATTTCGTTGACTGCGGTACGACTGTACGTAACCAGAATTTTTTAAAATGTTGTCACTTTAATGATCAAGATAATTTGATCTCTGTACATACCACGAGGGTACAGTACTATATTCGTGACAACACTGAATGGAGAGTGTGAAGCTCTATGCTCGGCCGCATTTATCCTCAGTAATTATTTTCGACTTTTGTATACCTACTTCAAGAAAATGCAAAGTTAGGCAAACATATGAAGTGTACAGACAAAATTATAACTTTTCTGTATTTAAATGTAGGGTGTATGTTAAAGAGAGCATGCCAAACTCACGAGAATGCTGAGTGTGAAGGTATGCAAATATGTACATTGACTGACAGAGCAAATACAACACCAAGGAGGAGTGGTTCGAAAGGGATGAAAGTTGGGGAAAAAACAGAGACGGCACGGACGAATAATTGATGTTTATTTCAAACCGATATGCAGGTTACACAATGCGCACGGCATCGACTCAGTAGGATGTAGGACCACCGCGAGCGGCGATGCACGCAGAAACACGTCGAGGTACAGAGTCAATAAGAGTGCGGATGGTGTCCTGAGGGATGGTTCTCCATTCTCTGTCAACCATTTATCACAGTTGGTCGTCCGTACGAGGCTGGGGCAGAGTTTGCAAACGGCGTCCAATGAGATCCCACACGTGTTCGATTGGTGAGAGATCCGGAGAGTACGCTGGCCACGGAAGCATCTGTACACCTCGTAGAGCCTGTTGGGAGATGCGAGCAGTGTGTGGGCGGGCATTATCCTGCTGAAACAGAGCATTGGGCAGCCCCTGAAGGTACGGGAGTGCCACCGGCCGCAGCACATGCTGCACGTAGCGGTGGGCATTTAACGTGCCTTGAATACGCACTAGAGGTGACATGGAATCATACGCAATAGCGCCCCAAACCATGATGCCGCGTTGTCTAGCGGTAGGGCGCTCCACAGTTACTGCCGGATTTGACCTTTCTCCACGCCGACGCCACACTCTTCTGCGGTGACTATCACTGACAGAACAGAAGCGTGACTCATCGGAGATCACGACGTTCCGCCATTCCCTCATCCAAGTCGCTCTAGCCCGGCACCATGCCAGGCGTGCACGTCTATGCTGTGGAGTCAATGGTAGTCTTCTGAGCGGACGCCGGGAGTGCAGGCCTCCTTCAACCAATCGACGGGAAATTGTTCTGGTCGATATTGGAACAGCCAGGGTGTCTTGCACATGCTGAAGAATGGCGGTTGACGTGGCGTGCGGGGCTGCCACCGCTTGGCGGCGGATGCGCCGATCCCCGCGTGCTGACGTCACTCGGGCTGCGCCTGGACCCCTCGCACGTGCCACATGTCCCTGCGCCAACCATCTTCGCCACAGGCGCTGCACCGTGGACACATCCCTATGGGTATCGGCTGCGATTTGACGAAGCGACCAACCTGCCCTTCTCAGCCCGATCACCATACCCCTCGTAAAATCGTCTGTCTGCTGGAAATGCCTCCGTTGACGGCGGCCTGGCATTCTTAGCTATACACGTGTCCTGTGGCACACGACAACACGTTCTACAATGACTGTCGGCTGAGAAATCACGGTACGAAGTGGGCCATTCGCCGACGCCGTGTCCCATTTATCGTTCGCTACGTGCGCAGCACAGCGGCGCATTTCACGTCATGAGCATACCTCAGTGACGTCAGTCTACCCTGCAATTGGCATAAAGTTCTGACCACTCCTTCTTGGTGTTGCATTTGCTCTGTCAGTCAGTGTATATTGGTGTTACATTTTTAGACCGTTCTGCGTCGAGTGCAGTTTGAGAACAAATAACGAATTTGACTACATCGCACAGCACCTACATGTGGAGCCGTGCTATAAACATCCCTGGGAAAGAAAACGCCTGCATGTACCAGTTTGAGTCATCTGCTGGCTTCTTCCATGTACAACAGACGAGCGGGTTGGAATTTGATTAAAACTCCTCATTTTCCGTGACGAGCTATCACCAAAATGAGGACAAATAAATTATCCACAATATTTGTGTTGAACTTTGAGATAGGTGATCACTTCTGCGGCTGCAAATTGAGTACATATGGTAAACGTTCAACACTATGTAATAGGCATGTCATGAGGCCCAACAAGTCAGATATGCCGTTTTCCGCATCATTCTACGACATATTTAGTCGTAATAAGCATTTTACGCCCGGTCCGGGATACGAGCAGCGCTGCGCTAGCTCAAGAGATGAAGCTCTAATTATGCGTACCGAGGGAGAAAGCTTTCAGTACAGCGAAACCTTGAAATTACGCTCTCTATCCAGCGAGCGAGAAAGACATAGCACGCCACGCGCAGGGACTGCCTAGGTCAGGAGGCGGAGTTAATTTTTCAGGATTTTTAACTGGAGAACTGGATATTACGAGCGATTTCCCTGTATATTCATGGATGCCAACTCACAATTTCCCCGCGTAAAGTAATAATAATAATAAAAAAATTGTTCAACCCTCAGAAATTGCCAAGTAAGGACTCATTGAAATCCGCATAATTTACAATACCTAATGATGTCGGAAGATGTACTAAACGAAGATATTAGTACTGACGCACATTAGAATGGTGTTTATAATGGGAACCAGATGACGGGAACGCTTATCTTGACAGAAATAAGCAAGTCCCCATCTCATACTACTTCGCGCGCAAATATCCAAGAAAAAGCTTGTGAGATTGCTAGAGATACAGCGATGCGATTTACATGAAAGTGGATCAGTGAAAGGAGGAAGTCAAGATCTACAAAATGAATATTCATACGATCCCGACGGATCATCATTATTAGCGGACCGATTTGTGCTCTGTGGGTGGAGCTTGCCCTCTCCATCGTCGGCCACCCACATTCTCTATAAAAGGAGAACAGAACATCCTTTCGAAACAGACTTTCAACGTATTAGGTCGTGTTACGTACATGTAGTACGTGTTGAAGAGATGTTAAGTACAGAACAAAAACGGCCAGCGGACATCAGTGGGATCCGAACCCACAACCTCCCGATTTCGCGTCGGTTGCTCTACCAATTGAGCTATGGTGGCCTAGGCCATCTTTGTTCTGTGAAAATTCAATACTCATTGACATGCCCCACAACGGGCGACTTAAACGCACTCTACAGTGTGCTAGCAGCAGTGCCAGACCTGTAGCTCAGATCCTTTCAAACAGAACAAAGATGGCCTAGGACACCATAGCTCAATTGGTAGAGCAACCGACGCGAAATCGGGAGGTTGTGGGTTCGGATCCCACTGGTGTCCGGCTGGCCATTTTTGTTCTGTACTTAACATCTCTTCAACACGTACTACATGTACGTAACACGACCTAATACGTTGAAAGTCTGTTTCGATTACAATGCGGTCGTGAAAATTCAATACTCAGAACATCTTTTATTACTCAATCGTTCCTCAGACTCAGTCAGTCATTGTGTCAAACGGTGTTATTCATTGCTAACTAATGCTATTTATTGCTATCCAGTGAACCAGTGTTGTTCGATATTGTGTTAGGCGGAAGTCTACTCTTCGTTAGGCTGACCCACGTTTCTAATATAATTATATTTTTCTGATGTGTATAATAATTGATGTGAGGATGTATGCGATTCTCATATCAGTATACATCTTGAGGGAACGCAGACAGGATATATCAGTGACGGCAAGGAACGGGTAATATTCCAGTAATCGTCATGACGTAGTGAGTTATTGATAGTAGAGTACAAATAATTATTTTACCGAAAATAAGGCATGTGCAGTGTAAAAGCAAGTAAAAGCTGTTAGACTAGCCAGGAAGTACTTTTTAAGTGAACAAGTGATGCTCACGAGTTTATAAATAAAGCTAGTAATTGTGTCGCTTTATAAAAAGGGGAATCGAGTAGTGCTCTCCAGGGACTGCAACCGCTATTCGGGTAGTCCATTCGAGTATATGAGTGGGTCTATCAATATCATGTTATTCGAAGACATACAGACAATGCTTCAGTTACCAGTTAATCCCTTGTTCACATGTGTGTGATTGTTCGTCGAACCAAGTATTCCATTCTGTCAGAACGCGTCGGTGTTCCTGCATTATTCCAGTCCCAGTGATTGCAGACCAAGACACCGTGGATTCAACCCCGAAAAGGATGAACCAAGGAATATCCGCTAACGAGGCGTCAGTGATGGAGGCCTAAATCCATGCGGGTAGCTCCCGATTGCAGCATGGTTACACACAACAAATTATAAGTTCATTCCATAATAACTCCTAAGCATGAAAATCATTAGTGTCGCCGTAAACTGTAAAACTTAACTTTGTAAATATAATTTTTCAGCGTGCATTTCGATGTGTGTGATAACGTATAGGTAACGCAACATGCGTGTTTCAATGGGGTAATGTTTTTTAGTAATTTGATTTTCGTTTAGATCTTCTGTGATTATTAGTTAATCACACATTTTATTCCGTGGATTTTTTTCGTAAGGGTGGAATTGATAATTCAGATGACTTCATAATCCGTTCCAAGTCAATTAACTGAGAGGGTCTTCTCGCATTTCTCTCATTCTTATTCTCCTATACCGAACTAAAGTTTACTTTAGTTGATTTTTCAAATATATATTATGTATATGCTTCACTACTTTAATGCATGTACACAGTCATCTCCCTTTTAAATTTAAGGATGCTGATAACTAAGGAGGGGTGATTTCGAGGTGCGAACACATGATCCTGATTCTTGCGCGAGTGATCGTTATTTTAAGTAACTACCTGTCGGTTTACCGTCTTCTCAATGTGTAAATAACGTGGATTTGAGATAAACGTGTATGAAATGAAGAGGGAAAACAAATATATGAAAATATCTAAGATGACAGAATGAAATATGAGAATAATAATAATAATAATGATAATAGTGTTGAAGTGAACCAAGACTGAATATGGTCGAATCATTGGTGAAATTATATTTGAATGTAGCCATGAATGATTATTTTCCTGTCGAATGAGAGAGAATTGAAATGAGAATTACGTATTTATGTCTGTGGGTGGGTGAAAGTGTTTCCCTCAGCTGGCAGCAGGCTTGTTTTAGAGAGAGATTTACGGCCTTCGGAATATAGGACAGGGGGTGAAGCGACCGGGCCTTCGAGGCTGGCCCGTTACGTCTGTCACGATGACCGCAAAAATAACATAAGGTGTATCCTCGTTCCACACTGTATTAAATATTCACGTGTTAATAATTTGTCACCACCGAAGTTGTATGCTTCATGATCCGATAGGTGAAGTACACTCCTCCAACTTTTGTAGTTAAATGAGATCATAGTAGGGTTTTCAAGTAGCACCTCGGAATCAGACTAACATGGTTCGATACCCGGTTGGTGTCGACGCTTTTGGAGCGACACCAGGAGACCTGAAAGGGGTCACAACTTCAGAGAGCAGAAAAGTGTGTGAATTATATTTGTGTTGATGTATTTACAGATGATTGCTTCATTCTTAATGTGTTTATATTTATGTATTATATCTGTGTATGGTGATTTATGATGATTTACCAACGTTGTGTGTGTCTGCTTTTTAAAATATTAGAGTAAGATAGTGCCCCGGAGAAATGCGTATATGTGACAGTGTGATGTGTAATGAATGCATAAAGTAGACTTTATTAGCGGCAAGCGACGACATGATTTTTATGATTGGGTAAATATGCGGAACTGTATTTCATAAAATATTGCAATGGTTATAGCGTCCGCCATGCCAACTTGCTACTGGCCGACCTCGTCACCCATCGCCCCACTCCCTTACGCTCGACCGCGCCAATCGCGAGCAACATTTAAGCACTGGGCCGGCTCTTCTCTCTTCTATCCGTGGTCGCTCCGCATGGTCGACGGAAATTACTCGACTATTAATCTGAAGTGTTCCATCTCGCGAGGTTCCTGGTCCCATCGAACATCCGGACGATTCTAGAAGGGCCAGTGCAGGTATATAAGAGAGGAACGACCTGCCTGCAGTCAGTGAGAGTTAGAGTGAGAGACTGAGTTAGTGAGTGAGAGCGAGATTGAGTTCGCTGGAGCGCAGCCAGTGATAGCCTGGGAGAGTGCAGCCTGATGGAGTATCTGCCTGTTGGAGCCGAGGACTCGTTCCTGTACCCCTGACGTCGTGGGTGTGTGAGTCCCTTGTGGCCGGCTGCTGGAGAAGAACCTTGGGTGTTCTGGAGCGGCGAAGAAGGGGACACTGGGTGACGACGTGTGTAGACTGCGAACGGGATTCGACGGATTGAGTGAACAGCGGATACTATACCGACCTGCGAGACTGACGTATAGGCTGTGGACCGTGACAGCGCTAACGAGTGTGACTGAGTGGTTGAGAGAGTGTACTGTAAATAATCGATGACTCTGTGGGTGTGTGTGTGTGTCATTGTAGATGGGACATGGGAAACCAAGAGAGAGAGAGAGAGAGCGCGAAACGTGTAAGTGTGTAACCGTGTACTTGTGTAAGTTGTAAGCTCGGCTATCGTCTATGTGTGTGTAAATCTCTAATTGTAGTGTTTAGTTAATAAATCTTAGAAATAGGACGCTACCAGGTTCTGTACTCATTTATTCATTTATTTACCCCGCCAACACGTTACAATATCCTAATACTACGACATTGTACGGCGTTGTAAACAGTATTTTTTCTCACGAAATGCAATCCTGTTCATATGATCTTTGTGTTGTTGTATCGTAATATAGCGGATACCAGCGGGTAGCGATACTAGACAGAGGGACAGATCCCTAGTGATTAAGAAGTGTAACTTATATATGTGCAATGTAATAAGCAGATGTGGGAATACCAAAATGATATTCAGAAGTGATATAGACTGATACAAAAACATTCAATGGCATTTCCCATATAATTAAATTTTGTGTTTAATAATATGGCATTTTCTCGTGTGTACATATATTTCACGTGACTCTATCAGTTATTAAAATTTATGTTTAGAATTAGGAACATTTCATCTTCTTATTCAATAGTATAGTATATCCTCTTTTATTATAGAGCACCATACTTTCAATTTATTTAGATTAAGTGCCCACTATTCTTACAAACAGACCATTGACCCGTATGCTCTTGAGCTTGGCCGTTGTGCCAGTTGAAAGTAGGGAGGATACTTCGATGACCGGGTTTGATTTCCGGAGCTCCTCGTTCAGAAGATTTCCATCCAAACATTTATTTGTGAAATTTAATTTTATATTCAACATTCTGCCGACCCCGGGACAGGTGCAATATTACAGCTGGGTAAATCTACCTAACGCCAGCAATCACCAATCATAAAAACCGTTGCTCACTTCTTGGGTGCCTGCAAATATAATGAAGTTCCTAGAAATGCCCGTCATGACCATATTCGAACTGTGGTCGCTGATACCTGGAGGAAACTTCAAAACAAATTACACCAGGAATTACAAGGACTTACACTCAGTAGATCCTCTAAGTGGATGGATATCACAGCCATTCCTCCAGGCTCAACACATCGTTAGAACTGAGGCTGCAGTCGTTAGAAAAGTACAATGCCTGCATATCCTACGGTTGTCAGGTGTTCATTTTTCCCAATTCTTACGTTTTTAGCCTTACGTTTTTTATTCCCCGTACAGTACTTTCTTTTTTCTTAAACATTTGACGCTGACTTAAGTAGACAATTCTTCCCCTTAATAAAACAAAAGTACACATTATTTTGATTATTATCTTTGTTACTTTTCCCTCAGTTATGCAGGTTTTGAATGCGGCAATAAATTTAAGTCGTGTATATTCGCAGATTTAGAAACAGCTGTAAAACTTTCCTGTGGCAAAACGAAGGCAGAAATGTTAGTGTAAAACATATTAGCATTTAAACGTATCAGTGATTTTGTTAATGTCCTGAAATCCCCTGAAAGTGTCAAGTGGACTGATGTTAGGAACAGATGTTCACCCGAACTCATAAAATCAGAGCTTCACATTGTAATAAATTTCGCCATGCCCTTCAAAGAGCTTTTGGACCCGCTAAAGAATAACAGTGAATTGCTAAATAAAGTTAAATCAACTCCAATGCCGAAGTGTTGCGACGCAATAGAGTTTAAGACATACATGTTCTGATTGAAAATGGCGTTTAATGAAAATTATTAAGGCATGAGTTATTTACAGATATGTCAATGAAATATATTCCTTCTTTATTTTAAAAAATGTGGCAACCCTAAAAAATCTACAACCCCATACTATCAAGAAAGGTATGAATTTACATTTGTAAAGGTAGTGGGTCTTGGGTTGGAGCTAGAAGTGCAATAACTGCCAGGTTTGCTGAGTTCTGAAAAATGTACATATTGGAAAACGAATTTATGAACACGGACGTCTTGGTGGCTGTAAGGCGGCGGACGCTAAATCGTCGATCGCATCAACAGTTGGATTGCCAGAACCTTCGACCTAGATCACTACACAGGGTACACAAATATGAAGGTGTTATTTGCTTTTTCTGATGACCGGAGATAAGACTGAAAAGTATGGCTTCGTCAACTCCAACGTCTGTATGGTCCTTGCGGCAAAATAGGTACAAGTATATCTCATTTTGGTATGAGTGGCCTTACAAATAAATTTTTTGCTCTCCTCAACATACCTATGTGATTCATCCGTTCTTGACCATGAAGCTCGTAAACAACTGCCGTCAACGAGTAACTGATTCTCACCTGGACAACAACTGTATCTGAATGCCAATCCATATTTAGAAAAAATATGAACCAACAGGAGCGTCAATTTTCCCACTACCATTGTGTTCAGTGTTTCATTTACCTAACAGGCATTATTACCACCTTCTTGCAATCTAAATGAACAAATAATTTTCCAAGCTTGATTATTTAGGCTGTTATTTGTGATGCCATATAACTTGAACGTTTTTTAACTCTCTGAAACACGAAATGTTACACTTAATACAGTATAAAATAACGGTAATAATATTATATGTATATTGTACTACAGAACATATTGTAAATTTCGTGTTTAAACGGGCTTATCAACTTTTATATTAACTAAAGAACAATGGCTTCCTGCTTAAGAAAATTGTGTTCTCAGCACATTTGCCTGTTGTAGATCACCAGACAGATGATTTCTTCTAAAAGTATCTCCTAGGTCTAGATGGTTTGGAGACAAGTACTGTAAAAGGCTGCACTTACAAGGAACGATTTTCATAAAAAATATGAGTGATATAACAGCTTTCATGGTCAGTGTTTCGATGACTATAGTATAAATTTTCCGGGTATTTATGTCGTTGTCCAATCGGATTTATAGGTCGCAATGTTTTTACCAGAAAATGCGTCTAGAACTCTGAAGGGTCCATTCCCTCCGAAGGTCACAACCGGGTTTAGTTTCCGGTACACATTGGAACACAGCCTAAAAGCCCGGAAAACTACGTTTGCATTCATTGAGTTATAAGTGGCATACGAAACAGCTGACTCTTCTCCGCTAAAAATATACTGTATTGACATAAATATGTCTTATGGCTGGGGGTGGTCTGGAAATGTACGTTACGGAAGTTATCATCATAAAATGTGTGACGGAAATGGAACCTAGCAGCCGTGCAGGCTGTGATGTGAAGTATGGATGGATGGCCAGACAATGTTACTTAGCAACAGTGCAGGCCATGTCGTACGGCCGGTCGTCATCGAAAATTAGCAGCCCTTGATGGATGGCGATGACCGAGAGACATATTTATGATCATTGTATTTCCGCAAAGGGAAAAGTGCTTACGTTTTCCTTCTTTCACCTTATTGACTACAAAGACACGTATGTAAGGAGTATCTTCTCCAATGGACTGCCTCTAATTAGAGAAAACAGACTGATATTTGCTGTTGAAATTGGACAATTACAGTTAATTTTCCGTGTTCAAGGGATACTTATACCAAATTTTGAAACAAACTGACCATTACTATGACCACTATCGAAATATCCATAAACAAACACAGGATTACAGTCGACTTTTAATAGTCAGACTCGTCCTTGCTGATTATAAACCACTCTTCGTTCGGCAAATATGAAAAATGACGTATTTTATTTTTCCTTCATTCATCGAGGTGCTACAGGCGAGGAAAACACACCTCCTAATTGCCTCATCGTTGTTGTATCCCCTCGCTTTCAGACAGGACTAGTTGAACATAGATTTGTGGAAAATAAATTTATCGAAAATTAGTCTGTGGTAAGAAGTGAACATAGATCAATGAAGTAACGCATGAGAGGAATTGAGTTAGTAACAATGAACATGCCATAGCACTGAGAAGCAGTCCAATTTTGTTATGATAGACCACGCAATAATAGACGGGATGTACACAATTAAACATGTGGACAAACCAAAAATGGGAGAGACAAATTACTAAAAATACCACCAGCATTTAAAACAAATAAGCAACAAATCTGCTCTAGAATTTCAGCTTCATGATTTCGTATATTTGTTACTACGGATATAATTGAATGAAGAAGACACAAAAATGCACGTGATGGTATACATTTTGAACACATACTGTACCAACGCAATTAAATAAGGTTTCAGTGTCGTTTGTTTTGTGACATACTGTATTAGATTGTGTCAAGATTTCTAACCAGTTTAGGACACGTTCCCAACATACAACTGTTGCTGTGGGTACCTGATAGTATCATCTCTACAACCGGAGATACATTAGACTTAATGTCGATATTCGAAAACTAATTGTCGCGGTTACGACTGAAAATGTGTATATTCGTGTCCTCTTTCCAATTTGGTGCAGTTGTTTTCTGGCACACCGGCAGTGGAGGTGATCTGCATGTACCAATGTAACCACATACCATCCCCCATACATTCTTAAATATCTTGTTGTAATGAGAATTGAATTGGCGACGACGGGATAGGAAAGGGATAGGTGTGGGAAGGAAGCGGTCGTGACCTTAATGTGATTGATTGAATGATTGATTGATTGATTGATTGATTGGTTGATTGATTGATTGGTTGATTGATTGATTGATTGATTCATTCAGGTACAGGCCCAGCATTTTCCTGGTGTGAAAATGGGAAACCATGGAAAACCATCTTCAGGGCTGCCGACAGTGGGGTTCGAACTCACTATCTCCCACAAGTTGATAACTACCTGACTCAAACCGCACACCCACTTGATCGGTAATTAGTGTTTTCAAGGATGGCAGTGTATAGCGCTCTCTGTTACTCTACGAAGGCGGACAGTCGCGGCTGTGAATTTCAATAAGTGTTGCTGATTATTTATTTATTTATTTATTTATTTATTTATTTATTTATTTATTTATTTATTTATTTATTTATTTATTTATTTATTTATTGTTCAACAGGCATTTCTGCCCGCTTACAGAACATTTCCATTTCTTACTTCTAATTTTATAAATAATTTACAATAAAAATTAAAATACGAAACCTAATACTATACTTATGAACTATGGACAGTGGTAAGTGTGCGTTTCAACGTATTATTTTAATTCCTCCTAAAATATACCTTGTTCATCTAAATTAATTTAAGGACTAAATTATTCATGGTACACAAGTTTGCTTACTTTATTTAATTTATGTCTTCTCTCTGTGTGAGTTCCCTTCTGACTGACCTTAACAAGATACTCTCCTCGTGAAATATATCCACGTTTGGCATTTTATTAACTGACTGACATATTCTGTTTAATGGTGAATTCATATGGTGATTTGTGTTTGACCTTTTAACAAAGAAAGTTATTTTTTTTCTATTGTTTCCAAACGGTGCATGCAGGTTTATTTGGTGGAGTAACTCTCCCAAAACTTGTTATTAAGTCACTATATGCCACATATTTTGCACTAGTTTTAGAAATACAGATATCTTAGAAATTTAGCTTGAACATTTTCTGTTTCCTTTATACGTTTAATACGTGATGGATTCCAGACTATAGAGGCATATTCTATTACTGTTCTAACTAGTGAATTGTATACCTGTATTATCGCTTTGATATTCTTGAATTTGTTTGTGTTTCTCATTGGAAATCCTAGGTTCCTATAGGCCTTATTTACGGCGTTATTTATGTGTATATTGAACTGAAGTTTATTATCAAATTTTACTCCTGAATTCTTCTTTTCTTCAACTCCTTTTAGGCTGATACAATTGATTTCATAAGAATGGATTTTTGGTTGTCTTTTTCTAGTAAAGGTCATTGATTCACATTTCTTAACATTGAATTGAAAGGAATTGTGTTTTCCCCATGCAACCAGTGCTGTGAGGCCTCGTTGTAATTTTTCGTTGTCCTTGTTTGAAGTAATCTGCGTGTAAATTTTCATGTCATCGGCATATAACTGAAATTTAGAATTCTTCAATACAGAACCAATATCATTAACAAACAGAATTAACAACAGTGGACCTAATTTTTAACCTTGGTTTATGCCTGAAGTACATGTACATGGATGAAGCTACCCATTTGAAACTAAGAAATGGAAATCTATTCCTGAAGTAGAAGTTAAAGAATTCGACCAGTTCAGGGCTAAAACCAAAACTGTGAAGCTTGTTTAGAAGTTTACGATGGTCAATCCTATCGAATGATTTTGTCATGTCCGTGCATATGACATCCATTTGCCCTCCTTGATCTGAAATATATGACACATTAGTTGTAAAGTTTACTAAATTTGAATTTGTTGATCTCCCTTATATAAAGCCATGTTGTTGCTCTACGATGACTTTCTCAGCATGTTGATAAATGTTGCAGTAACTGATATCCTCAAATACCTTGCATAAGACTGATAATATTGATATTGGTCTATAATTACGTTATTTTTTTTATTTTTTTGTGAATTGGACACACTCTTGCTATCTTCCACAAATCAGGAAATATTTTTTGTTGCAGAGATTTGTTAATAATGATACAAATTGGATATGCAAGAGCGTCTCTGTATCCTTCCACTACATATTGGGGTATATTATCTGGACCAGCACTCCTTTTAGACTATAATCTTTTTATAGCACATCATCAACAGATACCACTGAAATGTTTAGGATGTCAAGTTCCTTATATTGCAGTTCGTCTAGAATATACTGCTCATTATTTTCAGTGCTATTTTTTGTGAATGTACTTTTGAAGTAGGAGGCAATTCCATCAGCTATTTCTGTCTTAGAAGTTAAGGTACTATCATTCAGTACATATCTGTGACATTCTTGATAATTGGTCCTCTTTTGCTTCAAAAAATGCCAGAAGTGTTTGCTATTATTAGCTGTACTACTTTCTATACCTTGAATGTATTCTTTATACGCTATTCTTATTTTCTTTTTAAGGATTGCTCTCTTTGTTTTGAACTCTGTCATACTATATTCACTACGATATCTTCTTTTCCTATGATACTCCTTATTTCGAATTAGTTGTATTATTTCTTTATTATACCATATTGGATAAGTTCTTTTAATATACTTAGTCAGAGGAACGCAATAATCAAGAATCTCATAGAATTTATTACAGAAGCAATCTAAAGCACTATTAACGTCTTCAATGTCATTCAATTCTGACCAATCACAAGTGTTTAGTAATTCAAAGAGTAATTGAAAATTAGCTCTATTGTAATTATGATGCCTAAAACTTGATCTACTGTCCAATGTACTAAGTTTTCCTAGATAATCAGTGCAGGATGATGGTCACCTTCAGGTAACAAAGGCTGGTCATCTCGCTCAATGTGAATTTGCTCTGTTGTAGAGGCCAGAACTAAATCTAATCAGTATCCAAATTTATTCGTGATAGTATTCCTAGACGTTAGATCCATGAGATTTACGAAGTTTTGAAGCTGCATTGCTGCCGATCTTGCTTTACTTGTACCAACATCCTGATTTGTTTCTCTCAAATTGAAGTCTCCTACAATACAAATAGGACTTTTATTTCCTGGATTTATTGCTGATTCAACTATTTCAAAAAATTCACAGTATTGATCAAGGTTAGAATTTGGTGGAAAATATACAACTATAAAACATGACCTACATATAAATTGAACTTTAACCATTAAAATTCGAATTCACGGGAGTAAGAAATAATCTGCTGAGTTTTAAACATTTTATCAACGGCTATAACCACCCCACCTCCCCTCCGTTTACCTGTTACTTTATGTTCTCTTTCTGCTCTTTTTTTTTTTTTTTTTTTTTTGCTATTTGGTCTACGTCGCACCGACACAGATAGGTCTTACGGCGACGATGGGATAGGGAAGGCCTAGAAATGGGAAGGAAGTGGTCATGACCTTAATTAAGGTACAGCCCCAGCATTTGTCTGGTGTGAAAATGGGAAACGACGGAAAACCATCTTCAGGGCTGCCGACAGTGGGGTTCGAACTCACTATCTCCCGATTACTGGATACTGGCCGCACTTAAGCGACTGCAGCTATCGCCTCTATCTGTTCTAACCACGCTGTAATTACTAGGGGTGATTTCATTATCATGTATAGTGAGCCAGCTTTCGGTTATGCAGATTATCTTATGGTTATTTTCAGAGAAAGCTAAAAATGGTTCTTGAGTCTTTGCCCTAACTCCTCTCACATTCTGATAACTAACAGTTATCTCTTCTTTACTACTATACCTATCTGTACTATTATTCATGTTTTGTTTTGGCATTTTTCTTTGTGTTCTCTTCAGCAGATGCAATCGCAGATACTTTCCATAACGGGGAAGAGAAAGCAACGTATGCGTTACTAATGACATAAAGCCGGAAAGGAGTGGAGTCGACAGGAGCTGGGAGATTCAGAAACGAGCATGACTTGTAACAGGGAAATGCTTTCTTTCCTTTTAACTTCTTGGAGAATTTTAAGACCAATGCCTTTTAGAGTGAGGAATTGTTCCGTAAGACAGTGTTTCTGCATAGTTATTTTTGCTTTCTCTTTCCCATTATGGAAAGTATCTGTGATTGCATCTGCTGAAAATGACGTATGGCAGTCTAAATATTGACGTGAGTCCTTTTCTGGAGAAGTAGACTGCGTGATGCGGATCATTAGCTTTTCTTGCCTCCAGTAGCTCTCCAAAGTAAATTGCATTTCTTAGGAACATGACTAAGCAGTGAACGGAACGGAGTGTACTGGTACTGAATGAGTCAGTAAGAAAACTGTGAATAACAGGTTAAACTGTTCGTTTGTGGAATTCCCGTCTTTTAGTGAACTGGCTCTTATGTTCGCTTTCTCTAGTACAGAAAATCACCTATTATTCTAGATGTAGCTAACTTCCATTTCTTGCAAAAGCGTTCTCACCATGAAGTGTGTAAGTTAACACAGAGGGTCAGTCAAACGTGGAGATGAAATATTAATTTAGTGTTTACGTACCTGGCTGGCCTGAGCTCGAATGCTCATTGATCTGTAGGAGAGAACGGCATGAACTGAAACCGAAGTAAAAGAATTGAGAAAAATATAAACAGTTTTCATTAAAACATCATGCGAAGAAGACAATTCGTTACCGGACGAGTTGGACATGCGTTTAGAGATGCGCGGCTGTGAGCTTGCATCCGGGAGATAGTGTGTTCGAATCCCACCGTCGGCAGCCCTGAAGATGGATTTCCGTGGTTTCCCATTTTCACACCAGGCAAATGCTGGGGCTGTACCTGAATTAAGGCCACGGCCGCTTCCTTCCAACTCCTAGGCCTTTTCAATTTTTTAAAAATTTCTTTTCTTTTTTTGCTAGTGGCTTTACGTTGAACTGACTCAGATGGGTCTCATGGCGACAATGGGAGAGAAAAGGCCTAGGAGATGGAAGGAAGCGGCCGTGGCCTTAATTCAGGTACAGCCCCAGCATTTTCCTGGTGTGAAAATGGGAAACCATGGAAAACCATTTTCAGGGCTGCCTACAGTGGGGCTCGAACCTACTATCTCCCGAATACTGGATACTGGCCGCACATAAGCGACTGCAACTATCGAGCTCGGTACAAAAAAGGGCGTTCTTTATGACAATAAAACGACACAAGTATATACATGATTATTTTTTATATTTTACTCTCCGACTTTACTCGCGCCTTTTTAGAGGAACTGATTCAATTGTCAGGTTTAGAGTTTTTTAACTCCTTCTCGTAGACCAGAAGTCGTCAAAAATATTACCTCATTTCCCACTTACAGAAAACATTATTTCGCGTTTGGAGACAAGCTCTTTGTTTTCACGTCCGCAGATCGCGAAAATTAAATTTAATTCAGCATCCTTACTTCCCCTCGACCAGTGATCTCCAAAATGAGCTTGGTTAAATTATACACATATTTGCTTTGAACTTGGAGACAAGTCCAACTTTTCTGCGACTGCAAATTGAGGAAATATAAAAGGAGAAACCTATCTGACGGCCAGCGATCACCAATCATAAGATGAAATAACATATAATGATTAAGCTCGGTAGTTAACTTCTTGCCATATACCTATCTATATTATTATTATTATTATTATTATTATTATTATTATTATTATTTTGTTGTAATAGACAATTATTGTTTGCCCTAACAGGGTTTAAAGTGAACAAACAGATTGTTTGTGACTATTGTTGTGACTTGAAATAATTCCGAGACAGAACACGATACTGAAGAAGTCATTTCACGGGATTGTATGTATCCTTGTATGGGGATCACAAATTGAGAGGATAAATATCATCATCATCATCATCTGTTTACCCTCCAGGTTCGGTTTTTCCCTCGGACTTAGCGAGGGATCCCACCTCTACCGCCTCAAGGGCAGTGTCCTGGAGCTTCAGACTCTTGGTCGGGGGATATAACTGGGGAGTATGACCAGTACCTCGCCCAGGCGGCCTCACCTGCTATGCTGAACAGGGGCCTTGTGGAGGGATGGGAAGATTGGAAGGGATAGGCAAGGAAGAGGGAAGGAAGCGGCCTTGGCCTTAAGTTAGGTACCATCCCGGCATTCGCCTGGAGGAGAAGTGGGAAACCACGGAAAACCACTTCCAGGATGGCTGAGGTGGGAATCGAACCCAACTCTACTCAGTTGACCTCCCGAGGCTGAGTGGACCCCGTTCCAGCCCTCGTACCACTTTTCAAATTTTCGTGGCAGAGCCGGGAATTGAACCCGGGCCTCCGGGGGTGGCAGCTAATCACGCTAACCACTACACCATGGATAAATATACTCCAGTAAACTAAGTAACTATCTCCTTCAAACAGAATTATTATTTTTTAAATAACGTACATATTTTCCTTGCCGAATTAAGAACTAGGCGTAAAATAATGGATAACAGAATTTGTTTCAAGTTCCTATGCCAAATACTTCCGTTGTAAGTATCGGTAGACTGTAACACTGGTGCGACGCACATGAACACGTGACATGAAACCACCAAAGATTTTGAAAACTGTTTTGAGTTTTTGACGCCGCACCAACAGATAGGTCTTATGACGACGATGGGATAGGAAAGGGCTATGAGTGGGAAGGAAGCGGCCGTGGCCTTAATTAATGTACAGCCCAGCATTTGCCTGGTGTGAAAAAGGGAAACCATTGAAACCCAATTTTTAGGGCAGCCGACAGTGGGATTCGAACTCACTATCCCCCGAATGCAAGCTCACAGCTGCACGCCCCTAACCTCCCGGACAACTCACTCGGTAGCCAGTTTTACATCTTAATCTGAACGTAAATGGCTAAACAGAGCTTCTTTTCCACAATTAGGTGTGAATTACGTACCTTACCGTGTGAAACAATTAAATACTACAAATACAAGTAAGTGAACATGTAATTGTACATAAGGTATTGTGCAGTAAACTGATTGTATACAAAATAGAAATAACCGAGCGAGTTGGCCATGCGGTTAGGGGCGCGTGGCTGTGAGCTTGCATCTGGGAAATAGTGGTTTCGAATCACACTGTCGGCATCCCTGTGGATGGTTTTCCGTCGTTTCCCAATTTCACACCAGGCAAATGCTGGGGCTACACCTTAATTAAGGCCACGGATGCTTCCTTCATACTCCTAGGCCTTTCCTATTCCATCGTCGCCTTAAGATCTATCTGTGTCGGCGCGACGCAAAAAAAAAAAAAAAAAAAAAAAAAAACAGTAATCGTATCGCAAATTTAACGACTAATTTATCTTTCGAAGACTGTACTATTGGTAGATTAATATTTATGTGTTAATATATCCCTTCCTAAAGGAATACCCACTGGAACCCCGGAGCATCAGGTAATGTGTTCAAAATGTCCACCATTTACCGGTATGCAGTTGCAGAGACGTTCAACAAGAAAGCGTTGCAGAGATCGTAGTGTTTTCCCAGATATTGTTAGACACGCCACAAAAAATACGCTGTTCTATATCTTTTATGATTGTTGAGGCTTGGTCATTTTGTCTGCCAACGATCCCTAGAGAAAGAAGTTTGTTAAATCTAGAGAAGGATCTGGCCGTCTCACACACCCTCCCCGTCCTATCCACCGATTTTAAATTTGCCCTTTAAGAGCTCACTGTTCACAGATGCAAAGTGAGCGGGGCAGCCATTGTGCTGAAACCACACTGATTATGAGAGAAGAATTGCCAGTCACACGTCACAGATCGTGTCCTCATGCTAACAGTAATATCACCAGAAGTACTGATGATAACAACGTAAAATAAATTTTATTGTCTATAATCTTGCACATACTTTGTAATTCGGCAAGGAAAATACGTATGTTCCCTTAAGAAACGTAACTTTATTCGGCAGATCAAAGCATTATCTTCTTCCTTGTTTTGTCCCATTGTCGCAGAGTCAACTGTTGTAATCTTGGATTACCATTTTACACGATCTTGGGCATTGTGTGGACTTACATTGAGGGTCTTCACATCAATATTTACTGTGTCATGCCAGCGCTGCTATGGACGCCCACATGGATGTTGCCCATTAAATTCAAAAGATTGGGTGAGGTGAAATTGGCAACTGTTCCAGGTGCAGCTCGCAGGACGTGACCATACCATTGCAGACGTTTTTCCCGTGCCTTCTCAGTGATAGGCGCAATGCACAATTGCTGGCGAAAGGTGTTGTTTTTGACATAATGCAGAAGTGATGCCTATCGACCAGCGGAGCATATTCATAATGGACGCTCTGTAGCTTTGCCATTTGGTCGACATTCAACACGGCATAAAGCAACAAGACGTACTACCATGTGGTATATATCTTGGACTTCGGATGTGGTGAGATCATTCCGTCGCATAGTATGCATGTGACTTCCCTCCATCTCATTTTTGCTGCCTTTACACTTTTGCGCACTTCATCACATATCCCACCATCAATCTATGGGCAAGATGCTAGATACCTGAAGCTTACGGTCTTCGTTAAGGTCTCTCCATCAACTTGGATGGAGCCGTCGCTTGGGATGGTTTCCATGTATTCGATATTCTTTTTTCAGTCTCAAACCGTATTGTGAAAGACGGCTGCTCCAATCTTCAACTCGACGCTGCAATCTTCTTCTGATGGTATCAGCAAGAGTGACATCATCTGCATACAAGAATGTCCAAGGGACACTCC
This sequence comes from Anabrus simplex, assembly GCF_040414725.1. Taxonomy (NCBI): domain Eukaryota; kingdom Metazoa; phylum Arthropoda; class Insecta; order Orthoptera; family Tettigoniidae; genus Anabrus; species Anabrus simplex. The sequence goes on from NC_090265.1 coordinate 316,962,754, forward strand.
TTTGCAGGTCCCGTGTGACTGTGCTCATGACGAGGACAAAGAGCAATGGGAACAGTGCGGAGCCTTGGTGTATTCCAGCTACCAGAAAGCTCTCCGAGATGCCGACAGGGCAGCATATACCACTTGTGATGGTCGTGTATAGTATCTTGATACAACTGATAAACATTTCTGGTGCACCATGGTGACGAAGTGTTGTCTATGAGTTTAAAATATGTAGGCCTAAACAGAATCTCTAGCAAATAGCGAAAGCTACACTTTCGTGCTATTCTTATCATTATCATGAAAATGTGGATCCAATAACCATAAGCGTATCTGGGTAGATTGGCTCTGTCTGTTAGTTTTAAAATATTTAAACAGAATCGATTGTAAATAGAGAAACAACATCCTGGTCCTATTTCCAATCATTATGGAGATGTGGATCCAGAAACAATAAGTATCCCAGCAGATTAACGCTAGCTACGAGTTTAAAATGTTTAAACAGAATCTCTCCTTTGCCTTGCCTACACTCACGAGGCCTGTGTTCTAGAACCCTTGAGCTGACGTTACCCTGGCTATGGCCTGCAATTTATTCATCCTATTCCAGCAGCGGGAGAATATGGGGGTAATCTCTCGAAAGCAGTTGATTCTAGGGCCTTAAAAAGTGGATTTTGTGACCATAGAGATTTTTGTTTTTCGCGTCGCGAGTCTAAAATGAGCTTTGTCTCATTCTTGTACGACAAATTCGATATTTCGTCTGTGTTATTCTTCTTCTACTTCCGCTTTTCCAACATCTATGGGGTCGCGGGTGCAAACTGAGGTGAACATGCGGAGTTGGCCTTGTTTTACGGCCAGATGCCCTTCCTGACGCCAACCCCACATGGAGGGATGTAATCACTGTTACGTGTAGTGTATTGTCTAATATGAAGAAGAAAGTGTTGGAACAAACACAAACACCCAGTCCCCGCGTCAGAAGAATTAATCAGACGCGATTAAAATTCCCGACTCGGTCCCGGGACCCTCCGAACCGAAGGCCTCAGCGCTGACCATTCAGCCAATGAGTCGGACAATATTTCGTCTGTATTAGCCTATGCTAATCTGCGAAAGGGACCAAATCACGGTTCTCGTGGGAACCATTTCATATTCCGGGATGATTATTTTAGCCTATGTTACCCAGAATAATGTTATAGTAATTTAGGGATATCTCGACACGCTAAGCAAAAACCTGTAATTTTGATCATGCTTTATTTGTAAAATATTTCAATTATTTCCCAGGTGATTTTGTACACAGTTTAGTTCATGTTTTCTATTATTTATGGCAAAAATAACATTTCATAACATGTTAAATTATCAAATAAATAAAGGATGCAATAATGTCCACTTCTCCCGCACTTAGGGACTAGGTAGGACCTCCGAATAGTTACGCAACTATTGTACACAATGGGTACATATAAAGTGTTCATCGTTTCCATTTTCCACACATATCTCGTGGAACCATTTTCTGTTCCCCACTACATTGGACCCATGCCTCAGGTTGTCGTCACATACTGCGCAGTAATTCTCAGATCAAAGAAGGCTGCTTGAGAAACTAGCTTCCCTGTTTCGCACGCCGATTTTTCGTTGTTGTCCTTCGTTTGAAGGATTCTTTTCATTTTCGCGTTTCCTATTCTTTAAATTTTCCCGATAATCCTGCGGAGTCACCGTGGCGGATGGGGCGGGGGGGAAGCAACGCATCCCTATTCGTACAGCTTATGCCTCATCAAGCACATCCGGATCTTTGCAGTGCGTTGAGTGTCCGTCGATTATGAACCGGCTCCTGCCCTGACGTTTGCAACGGTTTAGGTGATCAAGGAATAATGATTCGGACATTTTAACAACTGATCCACTGGGCATTCCTTTTGAGTGTATCTTTGCCTTACCCCTTTCATTATAACAAAGGGTGGGAGAGCATATTAAATAGCATTACCACACACCATTACTGTTACCGCAGATCTCTTTTCAGCCGTGGTGCTGTGAAACACATTTTTCTTTCCTTTTTCACAGATAATCTTCCCTGCCTTAAATATGAGCTGAACACCAGTTTAATTGACATTCAAAATATTACCAGGCTCTTGAAAAATCCAGTCATATCCAACCCTTGCCTTTTGGTTTTTAAATATGCTTCTTAACACCATTCCTCTGAGTGAACCTAAAAGCCAGCTCTCGTAAGTCGGCCACTGTTCGCCCAGACCCCTTAGAATCGAGATGAAAAAGATGGTTGACTAACTGGTCCTCCATAGCTTTGTCAATTGTTGCTCTTTTTTCCAGTAGATAATATACCAGATGGTATTCTGGATCTGAGTGTATTCCTTGGAATACTGAAATAATTCGCAGCTGTTGCTAAAGTAGTTCCATTTTCTTTCACGTCCTTGATAGCAGCAGCCATATCTTCTACATTCCATCGTCCAAGCAGACCTTTGTACACATATTTCCGTGGCATCCTCCACCTATAACCATTTGGATGCAAAACTATTAATACGAAACTTCTACTTTATCATCAGTCTCCAACCTTCGTAATTTGAGTTTAATTTAACACTACAAATATTATTATAAAAATATCGCATTGCAAAAATATTATACATATCCTAACACACTACATTGTCATAATTTATTACTCCTGCTAAACTGTAGAATTAACGCACCATTAAACCATGTCCCCAAAAATGTATTCCGGTTTAGAGATTCAGGGAGACAGTGTCGAGATCTCCCAGCTTGTCGTGTCTAGATCTCCCCGAGTTTCATTGGCAGGCAAGAGGTCGCAACACTTAACAAGCTGAAGGTTTGGCGATTTGGAAATGACATCACCGCTTCTCCGAAACTTGCTTAGTGCGCTTAACCTAAAACATTATCTTAAAAGTATCGCATATCTACCTATTTCGTTACACAACCTACTCATCATATTATAGCAAGTTACTTTTAAATCAATCATCACTTACTAACTCACCTTCAATTGTTCATATGCCTTGTATTTATAGTGATAATCTTCAGATAACAGGGTGACCATGAGCACAAAATCATACGGCTCCAGTAAATATAGTTGAAAGTTTGACCTGTGCAGTACTGTGGTTACCAGAGGCGCTAAGCTTAAAAGTGTCGAGTTCTCCTTCATGTCGGGATCTCCCTAAGTTACCTTATATTAGAAATGGTGAAAGAAATTTCGAAATCGGCACAAAAGTTTCTGAGATTACCCGTTACGTACATACAAACTCAAAATATATATTTATAAATTAGTATACATTATTATTGATAAGTAGCCTCCATGGCTCAGGCGGCAGCGCACCGGCCTCTCACCCTTGGGTTCCGTGGTTCAAATCCCAGTCACTCCATGTGTGATTTGTGCTGGACAAAGCGGAGGCGGGACAGGTTTTTCTCCGGGTACTCCGGTTTTCCCTGTCATATTTCATTCCAGCAACACTCTCCAATATCATTTTATTTCATATGTCAGTCATTAAACATTGCCCCAGAGGAGTGCGACAGGCTTGAGCAGCCGGCACATTTCCTATCCTCGCCTCTAGATGGGGGCTTCATTCATTCCATTCCGGACCCGGTCGAATGATTGGAAACAGGCTGTGGATTTCTATTTCTATTATTATTATTGATACGGAGTTTCCATGGTTCACGGAGGAATAGCAAGCGCCTGGGTTGAATGGTTGGACAAGGGATTTCTTAGAGGAATTTTTAGCATAACAAATTTGGAAATTTTATTTCTTTCATCTCTTAAAATTGAAAGATAGAAAATCTAATAGAAAAACAGGATAATTGAAAAGGTTAATAACGAGCTCGTCAGCTCTAACAATATCTTGGACTTAGAAGTCCTGAATCAGGTACAAAAACTTGGAACAAAATACCCAGTCGCTTGATTACATAGAGAAAAGCATAATTGCTCCTGCAGGTACAATAGTTTGAAAGAACCAGGTTTGCTCTTAGCACGTACACTTCAGAGTAGTCTGAGCTCCAAAAATACAGGAGTCTAGCCTCGAAAAGGCAATCAGTTTCTTATAATAAATGCCACCCCTGAGTAATAATGTCCAGAAAAATGGACATCATATTTGAGAAGGATTATTTTATCCTTTTTAGTACTAAAAAAATAAAATAAATATGTCATTTTAAGGCCGTAGTAATTGCATTTTTACCAACAAAATAACACAAAACATAGTATTAATACCGAATAAAATAAAATAAAGAATACTTACCAGCCACATATGAACAAGAAGCCTCCATCTTGTCTTCTACAATGTAAAGTTCTGAGTTTCCTCACTAGAGAGCAAGATCACCCATGTGTTTTTGCTTACAAGGTATGGTGGCAGCCAACAGAAGCTATTAAGTAGAAATTTACCTTCCTGGGTGTCCAATATACAACAGAAAATCCATGTCAATAAAAATGGACACTATGACTCAAAGGGCTAGGCGTTCAATGTCTCTGTCAAATCCAGGCCAATAGACTAGTGACGGGCCAGCTGTTTCATCTTCATAATGCCCAAATGTGGTTCGTGAAGTTCATTTCAAATTTGATCTCTTAGTCTGGAAGGGATAAGAACTCTATTTTGTTTGAACAGCACACCCTCATTCAGAGTATATTCAGAAACCATCCGTTTATTCTGTAAATCAAAAACAAGTTTACTCAGTTCATGATCTTTACGTGTTTCATTCTGAATCGTGCGAAATGTGATTCGTTCCTTTGAAATAACTGGCAATAACTGGTTAACTTCATCTGCAATCTATATATATGTTGAAGAATGGACTTTCTGTAGGAAAGCCCGTGATAAACAGTCAACGTTTTGGTCGTCCGACTCGTTGGCTGAACGGTCAGCGTACCCTGGCCTTCGGTTCAGAGGGTCCCGGGTTCGATTCCCGGCCGGGTCGGGGATTTTAACCTTAATTGGTTAATCCCAATGGCACGGGGATGGGTGTATGTGTTGTCTTCATCATCATTTCATCCTCATCACGGCGCGCAGGTCGCCTAAGGGAGTCAAACAGAAAGACCTGCACCTGGCGAGCAGAACCCGTCCTGGGATATCCCGGCACTAAAAGCCATACGACATTTCATTTTTTCAACGTTTTGGTTCTCTGCACCCTTCTTAAACTAAACTGTGTAATCAAATCATGATAAGAACGAAGCATATTGTAGTAAACCAACGGATGTCGTCTGTGGTAGAGCTTTATTTTGCTGAAAAATACGCGTTAGCGGCTCATTGTCTGTCACTAGTGCCAAAAACATAGGCGTAAAAGTGGTTGACAGAAAACATAATTGCCAAAGCCTCCCTGTCTAGTTGACTTTAGTTCTGCTCTGATACAGTCAGTGATCGTGATGCATAAGCAATCGGCCTATCTCCTCCATTAATTAGATGGCTATGGACAGCGGCAACACCTGTTGGACTTGCATCTGACGTCAGAACTCTGGGTAATTTTGATTCATAAGGTGTTAAGACCCTATCGCTGTACATCTCTGCCTTTAACTTGAGGAATGCGGCTTCACATTCCGAAGTCCATATGTAACGTTAACCTTTGCGGAGCAGGTGCCGTAATGGATATAGCATGGTGGATAAATCTGGTATAAACCTGAAGTAGTATGTGATTAGTCCCAAAAATCTGCGTAGTTCATCAACGTTTGTAGGTTGAGACATGTCATTAACAGCTTTAACTTTTTTTCTGGGGACTTACTAATGGTATTCCACTGGATAACATGGCCCATATATTCAATTCTCTCTTCAAAGAAAGAACACTTGGTTCGGTTGACATGCAGATCAAAATCAGATAATCTCTTCAGAGATAACCGCAAATTGCGTGTGCACTCCTCCAGAGATGATCCGTGTATGATTAAGTCGTCAAAATAGGCTTTTGTTTTTGAAAACACCCTGGGGATTTGTGAAATGATTCGGTTAAATTCGGACGGCGGTGTTTTAATTCCGTAACTTAGACAATTCATTCTATATGTTCCATTAGTAAGGACTGTAGCACTTTCAGCATCAATTTTCAAGTGTAGATATATTTTGAACATTTTCAATTTACAAAAATATTTGGAATCACGTAGGTTACTCAATACATTATCAATTCGCCTTATAGGGTAATTTGCAGCAAAACGTTTCTCATTTCCACACATATGTAATCAACAAATAATCTAACTCCTCCATCTGGCTTGGGAATGACGACCAGCGGTGACCCCCAATCACTTGACGATACAGGAAATATGACCCCAGCTGCTTCTAGTGAGTCTAGCTCCCTTTCAACTCGTTCACATCCGGTTGTAAATACTGGTTTAGCTCTTTCACGTAACTGTAACTTTACTTCAAATTTTGGAACACGTCCACTTCTCTCTTCAAAAAATCAGGAAATTCATTAATTATGTTTTCAACTGAATAGATAGCGTTAACAGAATACGACATGAGTGGAGTTTCCTTGCTAGCATCTATTTCCTTTCATTCACTACCAAGTCTCGTAATCCACGATCTTCCAAGTAATGCCGAATAGCCCTTAGGGACAATATATAATCTTGGATTTCCTTGTCTTTATATAGAGCTGAAGGGGCGTAATGGGAGTGTGACGCGTCGTTGCAATCCATCTTGCAACAATAACATAAGGACTCGGCAAGTTTGAGTCCTCTAGCGTCTCACACTCCAACTCCAAGCACATAACCTACAAGAGGTACCCTCGTTAAGCCGAGCAACCTAGCGGAAGGTTCGGGTAACCAATCCCAGCGGTAAGCTGGGTCGGCGAGACGATCATTGCGGGAGGGTCACCAATCCGTCAATGAAGCAGGCGTGGTGATTATGCTTCACATCCTTTAAGTCAAAAGACAATGAGTGACATTAAGGTGAAATTCCTATATTCCGGAGGTAAAATAGTCCCACAGTCGGATCTTCGATTGGGTGCTACTTTGATGTCTCGTGAAAGAGAAACAACCATAGGAAAAATCCAAACCTACCAACTTTGCACGTACAACTGTCGTTCTCTATTAGGCAATGGCAGATTAGAAGAGCTCGAAGATGAATTTGGAAAGATCAACTGGAGCGTAATTTACCTTTTGAATTCTGGTAATTTACTCTATTACTGTGGTGGACCAGAAGGAGGGTTTAATGGAGTAGGATTTATAATCAATCGACATCTCGTAAACAAGGTCTCTGTATTGGAAGGTACTTCAGGAAGAATTGCGCGATTAGTTCTAAAACTCTCTTAAAGATAGGAAATGCACATTGTGCAAGTATATGCGCCCACATGAAGCCATTCAGACGAGGAGTTAGAATTCTTTTATGAGAGTCTACATGAAACCTGTGAGAAGGGGAGTGACTGTCACTTTTAAATAGTAATGGGTGACTTCAATGCGAAGATTGGAACCTGTTAGACTGGTGAAACTGTTATTGGAAACTATGGGATAGACGAGAGAAATGAGAGAGGGGAGAGATTGGTCCAGTTTGCCGAGTACACCAACATGCGTATAATGAACACATTCTTTAAGAAACACCCAGGGCGTAAATGGACATGGGGAAGTCGCAATTTTGAATTCACCAATGAGATCGATTTTGTGCTCTCTAACATCCCTCAAATCATTAAAGATGTATCAGTTCTCAACAGATTCAATACTGGTAGTGACCACCGACTAGAAGGGCTAGTGCCGAGTTAAATATTAGGGGACATCGACTTGAACTAGTGCGGGAGAAAAAGAAACAAATAAACCTTAAACATCTAGAAGAAAATAAAGATAAACTCCACCAAGCCCTTCAACAAAGCCTACATGAAACAACTGGTGAAAATCTGGCAAAAATGCTAATGGATACAGCTGATGTAATTGGAGTGTTGAAAAAGAATAACACTCGGGATCAGAAACTCAGTGATGATACCAGGAACCTGCTAAAGAGGAGGAGAGAAATGAAAATTCAGTCTGATTGTGACAAAATACAGTACTCTGAGCTGTACAAAACCATAAGAAAGAGAATTAAAACCGACTTAAAGAAATTCAATGAAGATACTCTAAGAAATTGATTATCTGAAAAACAAGTTTGAAGTCTGCTAAAAGGAAGCTACAGATCGGGAAGAAGCAATTAATTGCATTAGATGGGGTCAACGGACGATTTACTGATAGGGAAGCGATAACCTTTCAGTTAGCGTTCTCAAACTTGCTGGTGATGAAACTTTAAGCCACTTGGCAAAAATATTCACGTCTTGTCTACGCAATGCATTCATCCCTCCATCTTGGAACAGAGCAATGATAATTCTCCTGCACAAAAAAGGGAACATACATGACATCAGAAACTATCGTCATATTAGCTTGCTTTCTGTCCTTTACAAGGTTTTCACCAAGGTACTGACAAATAGAATCAGTTCAACGCTTGATTTTGCCCAGCCAATTGAACAAGCAGGTTTCTGCCGAGGTTTTGGAACAATCGACCACATACTCACCCTTCGTGAAGTTATCAGCAGAAGTAATGAACATCAAATGCCACTCTGTCTAGCTTTTGAGGACTTTGAAAAGGGTTTTGACTCGGTGAGCCACGCTGCTGTTACGCAAGCCTTAGCTGAACACGGCGTCGATGCTGCCTACATAAGAGTACTCCAGCATATCTACGAAACCTCTTCAGCTTTCGTGAACGTCAATGTGCCAACCACGGATTTTCCCATTCAAAGAGGTGTAAAGCAAGGCGACCCCATATCTCCCAAGCTGTTCTCAGCAGTATTAGAAATGGCCATGTCAAAAATCAACTGGCAAAGTACAGGAATCAAATCAATGGGAAAAGGCTGAACAATTTAAGGTTTGCAGACGACATTACACTTTTGGCCAACGACATCGATGAACTACAAAGTCCAATACAAGATCTTGTCTCAGACTGTCAAAAAGTGGGACTATCCATGAACCTTTCTAAAACCAAAGTAACAAATGGGCCCCAGCAGGAAAGCTGCATGTGGGAAACTCTACATTACAACAGGTCAGAGAGTTTGTCTATCTTGGGCAGCTTGTAAACATGAAAGGGGACTTAAGGCCGGAAATCTTCCGGCGTATTAAACTAGGATGACAAGCTTACGGAAGAAATTCTTCAATCTTCAACTCCAACATGCCAATCCACCTAAAGAAGGTAGTCTTTGACGAGAGTTTTCTCCCTGTACGGACTTAAGGTTGTGAAACCTGAACATTGAGCGAGTTTGTTAAGCAAAAACTCAGAAATACCCAAAGATTTATGGAACAGTTCATGCTAGGCTTCACGAAGAAAGACAGGAAGAGGGCAGATTACATCAGGTCAGTCACAAAGGTCAGTGACATTTGAGAAAGGGTGTTTACCCTAAAATGGCAGTGGGCAGGCCATGTTGCTCGGAGAACTGATTGTAGGTGGACAAAGCTTGTGCTTGAGTGGAGTCCGAAAGATCATCTGAGACCTAGGGCAAAACCACCGGACAGATGGAATAAAGACATCCGGAAGATTACTGGGATCAATTGGCAGAACATCACTCAAGACCGTCCCAGATGGAGAGACCTCATGAAAACCTACCTTGCTTCGGGATTAAAGAGGCCACATCGTAAAAACGATTGAATATGGCTGATAATTATAGTGATATAGAGCTGAGACTGTTACCTTCCCATAGGTCTGATAATATTGCCTGAATATGAACGCAAGGCAATTTCAGATTGTGGTAGGGGTAAACCTAGATCCAGTTCATCAAATGCATCTTCAGGAAGCAGAGTAAACCATGCACCAGAGTCAACTTCTAAAACACTGCGTCTTGTTGTTTAGTGATACAGTAACTCTATACTTATCATTGTCGAGAGTAACTTCAAATAATTCTGCATGTGACGGAGAAAAGTAGGTTCAGCTTTACTAACACCGTCTGAATGATCCTGGGCATCATATGGGATAACTGAAATTGATTTAGTTGAGCTAGAACTGTCTACTTTTGATTTGGAATTTCGCATTAGGCTGGTGATAACTACCTTGGCGACAGGGCCTTCTCTTCCACAAAATTCACATCCAATATCGTATCTACTAACTCGGCATTCTGATACACGATGATTCGGCTTAGCACATCGGAAGCAGAGGTTATCAATTCCTAATCTTCTGAAATCAGCTCTGATTCTTACACTAGAGGGAGAACGTTGACCATATCGGACACTTTGATTCGGTGAACGTGTGTTGCAGGGATGGTCAGGGCTCGACGAATGAATACTCTTGGTATAACTGAGGCTCGGATAACTATAATGAAAACTGTGATCTCGCTGAGAGTGGTGTTCTGAGCCAGCAGTAACCTTATATGTATCGCTGTTGTCGAATTCAGATGCCAGCGAAGAGGCTTCTATGGTCAATTCCTACAGTACTTTCGATTCTAGACGTTTCCAATAATGTTGCCTTAGCTAGGATTTCATCAAAAGTGGTGACATTAGATTGCAACAGCTGTTCGCGTAACCAATTGTCCCGTAAACCTCTTATGAACTGAGCTCTTAGAAACACATCCGAAATTGAAACTGTACGTTGCCATTAGCACTTGACTGTGAATTCGCACTCAGTTAAATTGCCTTGAAGAGTTGCGACAAAATTGGCGATAGAATGTCCCTCTTTTTGACCAATCAATGTCTAAAGGCAATGCCTTGTCGATTCAACCGTTGTCTTCTGTCTTCAGCTTGTCGTTTCATCGCACAGTAGGAACTACATCCAACGTTTTGCATCAATTCTTGAAGGAATTGCTTCCTAGGTCGAACAGGACACTTCTATCCTAATATCTTTCCTAATAGTAGATTGGTTAGAAAGATATTATGACGCACTGTGTGACCAATAAATTTAGTTGTTCTTCTGTTTCTTCTCCTGTATTTCTCGCAGGATACTTTCGTTGGTTCTTTTTTCAGTCCAACTGACTTTTAGCATTCCCCTCCAACCCTCATCTCAAACGCTTTAAGCCGTTTCCTATCCTGTTCTTGGATTGTCGAAGATTCACATCCATATAAGAGTACGCTCCATACAAATGACATCACAAAACTTTTCCTAATCTTAATATCTACTGTAGATGTATATTGGTCAGAAGATTTCTTATGCTGCTGAATGCTGGTTTGGCAAGCGCTATTCTTCTTCTTATCTCTTTACTGCAACGGTTATCATTTGTGATTAGACTTCCGAGGTAAGGGAAACTGGTGACTTGTTCCCCTACTTTGTTTGCAAGCCTGATGTTGGTGTAATTTCGCTCAGGAAGTTTACTTATAACTAATATTTTTTTCTTCCTCACGTTAATGTTTAAGTATAAAGCTACTAAATTTGATGACAGTATATTCAGCATCTTGGATAATTCCTTTTCTGAGTCTGCAACCACTGCTATATATTCTGAAAATTGAATTTGTTGTCCATTTATTCTAATTCCTTTTGTGCTCGTCTTGAACTTCTTTACAGCTTTTTCGATTAATACATTAAAGAGGTACGTTGATAGGGGGCAATCCTGTCTTACTGCCTTTCTGATTTTTACTTCGTGGCTGCTCCTTTTGCTGTCTACTATTGAGGTATGATCTTCATGAAGTCGTAGTATCAGCCTCCTATCTTCCAGTCTAATCCCGAAGATTTAAAAATTTTGAAGAGTTAGTCCCAATTTACATTATCAAAAACCTTTTCAATATCTACAAATGTTATATATATTTTCCTATTCATCTCCATTCTTCTTTCTAATATTGTTCTTAGAGCCAAGATTGCATTAGATGGGGTCAACGGACGATTTACTGATAGGGAAGAACTTCTTGAGTTCATCAGGAACTTTTATAGCAAGTTGTATGAGAAGGTTGATGATAACCTGTCTTTGCCTGACTTATCCAACATTTCCCAAGTCCCGGAAGTTCTCCCATCTGAGATCAGACATGCTATAAACAGTATGAAAAAATCAATCGCAGGTAGCGATAACCTTTCAGTTAGCGTTCTCAAACTTGCTGGTGATGAAACTTTAAGCCACTTGGCAAAAATATTCACGTCTTGTCTACGCAATGCATTCATCCCTCCATCTTGGAACAGAGCAATGATAATTCTCCTGCACAAAAAAGGGAACATACATGACATCAGAAACTATCGTCATATTAGCTTGCTTTCTGTCCTTTACAAGGTTTTCACCAAGGTACTGACAAATAGAATCAGTTCAACGCTTGATTTTGCCCAGCCAATTGAACAAGCAGGTTTCTGCCGAGGTTTTGGAACAATCGACCACATACTCACCCTTCGTGAAGTTATCAGCAGAAGTAATGAACATCAAATGCCACTCTGTCTAGCTTTTGAGGACTTTGAAAAGGGTTTTGACTCGGTGAGCCACGCTGCTGTTACGCAAGCCTTAGCTGAACACGGCGTCGATGCTGCCTACATAAGAGTACTCCAGCATATCTACGAAACCTCTTCAGCTTTCGTGAACGTCAATGTGCCAACCACGGATTTTCCCATTCAAAGAGGTGTAAAGCAAGGCGACCCCATATCTCCCAAGCTGTTCTCAGCAGTATTAGAAATGGCCATGTCAAAAATCAACTGGCAAAGTACAGGAATCAAATCAATGGGAAAAGGCTGAACAATTTAAGGTTTGCAGACGACATTACACTTTTGGCCAACGACATCGATGAACTACAAAGTCCAATACAAGATCTTGTCTCAGACTGTCAAAAAGTGGGACTATCCATGAACCTTTCTAAAACCAAAGTAACAAATGGGCCCCAGCAGGAAAGCTGCATGTGGGAAACTCTACATTACAACAGGTCAGAGAGTTTGTCTATCTTGGGCAGCTTGTAAACATGAAAGGGGACTTAAGGCCGGAAATCTTCCGGCGTATTAAACTAGGATGACAAGCTTACGGAAGAAATTCTTCAATCTTCAACTCCAACATGCCAATCCACCTAAAGAAGGTAGTCTTTGACGAGAGTTTTCTCCCTGTACGGACTTAAGGTTGTGAAACCTGAACATTGAGCGAGTTTGTTAAGCAAAAACTCAGAAATACCCAAAGATTTATGGAACAGTTCATGCTAGGCTTCACGAAGAAAGACAGAAAGAGGGCAGATTACATCAGGTCAGTCACAAAGGTCAGTGACATTTGAGAAAGGGTGTTTACCCTAAAATGGCAGTGGGCAGGCCATGTTGCTCGGAGAACTGATTGTAGGTGGACAAAGCTTGTGCTTGAGTGGAGTCCGAAAGATCATCTGAGACCTAGGGCAAAACCACCGGACAGATGGAATAAAGACATCCGGAAGATTACTGGGATCAATTGGCAGAACATCACTCAAGACCGTCCCAGATGGAGAGACCTCATGAAAACCTACCTTGCTTCGGGATTAAAGAGGCCACATCGTAAAAACGATTGAATATGGCTGATAATTATAGTGATATAGAGCTGAGACTGTTACCTTCCCATAGGTCTGATAATATTGCCTGAATATGAACGCAAGGCAATTTCAGATTGTGGTAGGGGTAAACCTAGATCCAGTTCATCAAATGCATCTTCAGGAAGCAGAGTAAACCATGCACCAGAGTCAACTTCTAAAACACTGCGTCTTGTTGTTTAGTGATACAGTAACTCTATACTTATCATTGTCGAGAGTAACTTCAAATAATTCTGCATGTGACGGAGAAAAGTAGGTTCAGCTTTACTAACACCGTCTGAATGATCCTGGGCATCATATGGGATAACTGAAATTGATTTAGTTGAGCTAGAACTGTCTACTTTTGATTTGGAATTTCGCATTAGGCTGGTGATAACTACCTTGGCGACAGGGCCTTCTCTTCCACAAAATTCACATCCAATATCGTATCTACTAACTCGGCATTCTGATACACGATGATTCGGCTTAGCACATCGGAAGCAGAGGTTATCAATTCCTAATCTTCTGAAATCAGCTCTGATTCTTACACTAGAGGGAGAACGTTGACCATATCGGACACTTTGATTCGGTGAACGTGTGTTGCAGGGATGGTCAGGGCTCGACGAATGAATACTCTTGGTATAACTGAGGCTCGGATAACTATAATGAAAACTGTGATCTCGCTGAGAGTGGTGTTCTGAGCCAGCAGTAACCTTATATGTATCGCTGTTGTCGAATTCAGATGCCAGCGAAGAGGCTTCTATGGTCAATTCCTACAGTACTTTCGATTCTAGACGTTTCCAATAATGTTGCCTTAGCTAGGATTTCATCAAAAGTGGTGACATTAGATTGCAACAGCTGTTCGCGTAACCAATTGTCCCGTAAACCTCTTATGAACTGAGCTCTTAGAAACACATCCGAAATTGAAACTGTACGTTGCCATTAGCACTTGACTGTGAATTCGCACTCAGTTAAATTGCCTTGAAGAGTTGCGACAAAATTGGCGATAGAATGTCCCTCTTTTTGACCAATCAATGTCTAAAGGCAATGCCTTGTCGATTCAACCGTTGTCTTCTGTCTTCAGCTTGTCGTTTCATCGCACAGTAGGAACTACATCCAACGTTTTGCATCAATTCTTGAAGGAATTGCTTCCTAGGTCGAACAGGACACTTCTATCCTAATATCTTTCCTAATAGTAGATTGGTTAGAAAGATATTATGACGCACTGTGTGACCAATAAATTTAGTTGTTCTTCTGTTTCTTCTCCTGTATTTCTCGCAGGATACTTTCGTTGGTTCTTTTTTCAGTCCAACTGACTTTTAGCATTCCCCTCCAACCCTCATCTCAAACGCTTTAAGCCGTTTCCTATCCTGTTCTTGGATTGTCGAAGATTCACATCCATATAAGAGTACGCTCCATACAAATGACATCACAAAACTTTTCCTAATCTTAATATCTACTGTAGATGTATATTGGTCAGAAGATTTCTTATGCTGCTGAATGCTGGTTTGGCAAGCGCTATTCTTCTTCTTATCTCTTTACTGCAACGGTTATCATTTGTGATTAGACTTCCGAGGTAAGGGAAACTGGTGACTTGTTCCCCTACTTTGTTTGCAAGCCTGATGTTGGTGTAATTTCGCTCAGGAAGTTTACTTATAACTAATATTTTTTTCTTCCTCACGTTAATGTTTAAGTATAAAGCTACTAAATTTGATGACAGTATATTCAGCATCTTGGATAATTCCTTTTCTGAGTCTGCAACCACTGCTATATATTCTGAAAATTGAATTTGTTGTCCATTTATTCTAATTCCTTTTGTGCTCGTCTTGAACTTCTTTACAGCTTTTTCGATTAATACATTAAAGAGGTACGTTGATAGGGGGCAATCCTGTCTTACTGCCTTTCTGATTTTTACTTCGTGGCTGCTCCTTTTGCTGTCTACTATTGAGGTATGATCTTCATGAAGTCGTAGTATCAGCCTCCTATCTTCCAGTCTAATCCCGAAGATTTAAAAATTTTGAAGAGTTAGTCCCAATTTACATTATCAAAAACCTTTTCAATATCTACAAATGTTATATATATTTTCCTATTCATCTCCATTCTTCTTTCTAATATTGTTCTTAGAGCCAAGATTGCTCCTCTTGTTCCCATCCCTGTACTGAAACCAGACTGGTCCGGACCAATTTGGAAATCAAGTTCGTTATTTATCCTGACTTTTGTTATTGACAATACTATTTTGGATTCATGAGAGAGCAGTGTTATGATTCTGTGTTCAGAGCATTCTACACTGCTTCCTTTCTTTGGTATCATAACTGTTCTGCTTTTGGTGAAGTCTTCAGGAATTTTTCCACCATCGTAGCACCTGCAGATTACATCATAAAGTCTTCCATTCTCTCACCCATATTCTTTAGTAGTTCTCCTGGTATGTTATCTGGACCGCAAACTTTACTGTCACTTATTCTCTCAAGCGCTGATTCAAATTCTCTTCTTGTGATCACAGGGCCCTATCATCTTCTATATTATTTTCCAGTTCAATATACCATGTTTTATTAGATGCATTCCCATCATACAGTTCTTCAAGGTATTATTCCCACCGCAGGATGACTTCATCTGCATCTATTAAGAATTTCCCATTTTTATCCTTTATTTTAGAATGTTTCAATTTCTGTTTCTCGTTTAATGCTGTGATGTTTCGATGATTTCTGTCTGTTTTTCCTTCAGTAATATCGTTTTCAATGTTCTTAGTTATCTCAGCTATCCTTTCCACCTTTGCTTTTCTAAAGGGTTGTAATTTGATTTTTAAGAAGTCTATACTATTCCTGACTTATTATGGTATTCTCCCTCCTGTACTGGTTTCTCTTTACTATCAGATTCATTATTTATCTTGTAATCCATGGTTTCCTTGGTTCCAAAATTCTTGTTCCCAGTGTTTTATGAACTATATTTATCAAAACTTCTTTAATATTTTCCCATTTCTATTCTTCATGTCTTTCAGCGAATTCATTCGTTTTGCGGGCGAAAATCTCTTTATTGTTGTTGTCCATTAGTTTGGTCACATCTAGAGGTTTTGTTTTTCGATGCCGGTTCTTTTTCAGTTGGATATTGCATTTGGCCATGCCTAGGCAATGATCACTATCAATCTCTGCTCAAGGGTAGCTATGGCTTGTTTTAACTCGAGTGCGATATCTTCTCTTGACAAGGATATAATCATTCTGATAACGAGCAGTGTCACCCGGGGCCTTCCAGGTATATCTCTGCCGTAATGGTACATCAAATAATGTGTTTGTCACGATCATATTTTACTGATCACAGAAATCAAGTAGTCTCTCTCCTCGTTTGGTCCTGATACCCAGTCCGAACTTCCCAATTCCTTCTCGATTTGGATGACTTCCAACAATAGCATTAAAATCTCCTATAATTATTACATTATCTGATTCCTTGTCCGACTCGTTGGCTGAATGGTCAGCGTACTGGCCTTCGGTTCAGGGGGTCCCGGGTTCGATTCCCGGCCGGGTCGGGGATTTTAACCTTCATTGGTTAATTCCAATGGCCCGGGGGCTGGGTGTTTGTGCTGTCTCCAACATCCCTGCAACTCACACACCACACATAACACTATCCTCCACCACAATAACACGCAGTTACCTATACATGGCAGATGCCGCCCACCCTCGTCGGAGGGTCTGCCTTGCAAGGGCTGCACTCGGCTAGAAATAGCCACACGAAATTATATATATATATCTGATTCCTTTGTCAGATCCCATACTTCGCCAATATTTTCATACATGTTTTCAATTTCTTCATCCGAGCTGTTTGATGTGGGACATTACACTTGAACAACAACTATATTCCTGGGATTTGTTTTGATTTTTGCAACTAGAAACCTTTCACTTACGTGATAGGTGTTAATCATATTTCTTGCCCATTTGCTTCTAAGCAGAAGTCTTACTCCATTACTTCCTCCACTTGTTCTGCCATTGTAGATCATTCTGAAATCATCACTGTAGAAATCGCCATTCCCTGGCCATCTGATTTCACACAACCCCAGAACATCCATGCCTTTCTCATTCATTACATTTTTGGCTTCTTCCAGTTTTACTGCCTGTAGTAAGGTTCTTACATTCTACGTTCCAATGTTCATCGATTCATTCTTTTGAGGATTTCGCTGGATGACGACCTGAGAAACCTCATTCCTTCCCCTGCCGGATCTTGGGTTCCGCGCCTCATGATCAGTAGAATGTACATCTTGGTTCGACAATATCGTGGTTGTTTATGTACTGGGGAAAATAAATGAGGTGGTTTCCCGTTGCCTTCCCCAATGCGCAGTAACCACATCATGTCCCAACATCCAAGGAAGCCACGATACGATTAATCTGCTTGTCGATACGGATCAGTCTTTGAGCTGCTGCCACTATATCATATCCTCAGTTGATCCGCGGGTGCAAGTACCACTCTCATCGAGAGCCCCTATCAGCCATTGGGACGAGCCGTGTCGGGGTTGAGGACTTTCTCGGCTCAGATGCGTCTTCCATAGAGTACAGAAAAGCCCCTACTCAGTTCAGTGCTCCTCCCGCCTGCAAGCTGGCCTCTTTTTGATAGACATTTAAAAATAATGCTGGAAAACAACGGCACTTTTCTTGAGAACACGCATTTGTAAATGACTGGGTTCTGATCGATTTTTCTGGGCCTAGAAACGCAGATTAGACTGTTGTAATGCACAGAACCCATAGAGATGCATAGTAGCTGTGCTTTCTTTTCCTCATCTGTGATATTTTTCATCGCTACGTATTTCTCAAACTTCTCCGTATAGCATGCAAATTTTTCCTTCCTAGAATCAAAATGTTAAAATGGTTGTGTCATTGAACAGTTACTGGAATACGAGACTTCTCTTGCTATTCTTTTTGGAATGTTGTTATAAAGTGAGTAAGCAGGGTTTGTTGTTGTCCGTTGAATGCATCAATAGTGTAGCAAATTATTCTGCATCCATTTTCCTGAGTGTAACCTAATTGTGTCAAAACAGCGCTATGTATTTTCGGTGGTCAATTGACAGTACTGTGCAGGATATTAACAATACATATTTATAATTTCACCTCGTCGCTATCTGTTATGTTCTAAACACTCTCCTAAATAAATATATATTCAGTACTTAACATTATTTTATTTGGATATCCATTTGCTGCACAGCATGGCGTACCTCTTCATTACAATGAAAGTCCCAATGAAAAGAACAGCTGTTCTTTCCAGGGAGTATACATCTCTGTTTCCTTACGCTGATGTTATGAGCGCACTCAATATTTTACAAATACACTACAGTAATTTCGCAAACTTGTTTAATATAATAAAGAATACTTTCCCAAAACTTACATACAACCCATATCAAGCTGACTGTCCTGTAAGTATTAGTTTGAAGTTTATCACCCTTTCCTTTATACACAGGTCTACTATAGTATCTCCCCATTCATTTGGTATAGCTTCCTCATGCAAACAGTAATCAAATAAGTACTATATGTCAAACCATTGCCTTTAGTATATCCCCAGAAATTTTACCAATTGCAGCTCCTTTTTCAGTTTTCAACTGTATCTCATTGTAAATTACTTTTTCTTATCATAGGTTAGTATTAATCACCTCCTCTACCTGAACATTATCTTTGCAACGAACAATCTTTACATAATTCTGACTGAATACTTCTGCCTTCTGACAATCCTCACATATACTCTATACTTGCTCATTATTGATTCCTGGAATGTCCTTCTAGAAACCAGTTTCTGCCTTAAAGTGTCAATACACACCCTCCCATTTTCACTAAAATGATTGCCATCATGTTATCCATAGATGACTTCTTTGACAGGTTCAATTCATTTTACGGAGGTTATTGAGTACACTATCTGTCCCTCCGAAGGCCTTAAGCCGTGGATTTGGGGGTAGTAGCGCTCCTAAATGAACTCATTAGTCATTCGCAAGAGCGAATGAAACCTTTTTTACACGCAGAAGAGTGCATTAGGTCTATGCCAAGTTTACGGCATAAAGTGCAGTTTTCCACTAAGCGCAAATGTCCTTCGTTTGCTCAGCTTAAACCGGCACTAAATTCATGAGAGGTCGGGTATAGTGCGTCAAGGTTCGAATCCCTGGAGGTGCTGAGTTTTGCATTTCATTTCTCCTTACTTTGCGGGCAAGTTGTCTCACATAAATGTTTTCAGCGACTGGATATCTGTATGGCCCTGAAAAGGGCCGTTTGAGGATCAGGTCTGGAGGGGAGCAGTATGGCCGGTCGAAGGAACTTGAGACAGGTGAAAACAAGTTTGCTAACGCAATGTGTGTTCGAAATAGTGATCTCCTTGATTACTGCACATTTGGGCAGAATTGAGACTCTGACTTGCTGGAGCATACTGCGTGTAACGGATCTGCAGGTATCCATAATTAGATTTGACACGATCCATTATCATTATCGTTTAACAGAGAGATGCATTTTATGACCATGGAACACGTACAGTACACATTTTAAAACGGTCTTGCTGTGATGACGTCTTCTGACGTTATCTAACCTTAAAGGATAGTTTCGTCTGCAAGTTCTGCTCAATGCCATGGTACAGTATCACAGATATGCAAAATAATTTAGAACTTCAGGGTTGTTGACCTTTGAAGGTTGCTTGAAGATCTAAAGTTCAAAGAGACAAAAGACTCACACTTTACACATATATATATATATATATCATTGTATGTATGTATGTATGTATGTATGTATGTATGTATGTATGTATGTATGTATGTATGTATGTATGTATGTATGTATGTATGTATGTATGTATGTATGTATGTATGTATTACATCTCCTCCTAAACCACTGGAGCAATTTACACCAAACATGGTACACTTACGACTTAGTATCAGGAGACAAACCGCGTGGGGGTAAGACACCCTTAGGAGGGGGCGAGGGGGGACATATATAAAAATATACGAAAATAGTGTCGAATCCATCGTTTTCGGATTCGCTGAGATGAATAGGGATACTTCGGAATTTTTCCAAATCCAAATTCAGCCCCCTTTTGGGCGGGGGGCGAGGGGGTCACATATAAAATATATGAAAATAGTGTCGAATCCATCGTTTATGGATTCGCTGACATGAATAGTGACACTCCGGAATTTTCCAAGTCCAAATTCAGCCCCTTTTGGGCGGCGAGGGGGGTCACATATAAACATATACGAAAATGGTGTCGAATCCATAGTTTTCGGATTCGCTGAGATGAATAGTGATACTCCGGAATGTTTCCAAGTCCAAATTCAGCCGCCTTTTGAATGGGGGGCGAGGGGGGAGTAATATATCAAAGTAATAGGAAATAGTGTAGAATCCATCCTTTTCGGGGTCGCTGGGATGAATAGTGGCACTCCGGATTTTTATTATCAGGGGAAATACCGCGTGGGTGTATGGCACCCCAGCAACCGTTTGGGGGCGGTGATAGGGGAGTGATATATAAAAATAATCGAAAATAGTGTCGAATCCATAGTTTTCGGGGTCGCTGAGATGAATAGTGACACACCGGAATTTTTTAAAGTACAATCTCTGCCCCCTTTGGGGTGGGGGCGAGGGGGAGTGATATATCAAAATAACCGAAAATGGTGTCGCATCCTTACTTTTTGGGGTCGCTGAGATGAATAGTGACACACCGGATTTGTTTTGACAAACTGCGTGGGGGTAAGACAACCCACGTACCCATTGGGTCCGTGGGGCGTGGGGAGACATATAAAATAATCGAAAATAGTGTTGAATCCGTACCTTTCGGGGTAGCTAAGATTAATAGTGACACTCGGGATTTTTTAAAGTCCAATTTCATCCCCATTTGGGGGGCGAGGGGGTAATGATATACAGTATATCAAAATGACCGAAAATATTGTCGAATCCATCCTTTTCGGGGTCGCTGAGATGAGTAGTGACACTCGGGATTTCTTTTGAGAAACCGCGTGGGTGTAAGACACCCAATGTACCCATTGGGGTAGGGAGCGGGGGGAGGGGGGGCGAGTGGGTGACATATAAAAAATTCGAAAATAGTGTCGAATCCACGCTTTTCGTGGTCGCTGAGGTGAATAGTACAATCGGAATATTTTTAAAGTCCACATTCAGCTCCCTTTGGGGTGGGGGCGGGGGAGTGTTATATAAAATTAATCGAAAATAGTGTCGAATACATAGTTTTCGGCGTCGCCAAGGGGAATAGTGGCACTCCGGATGTTTAGTAATGAGAAAACCGCGTGGGTGTAAGGCACCCCGGGAACCTTTAGGTGCGGGGGACGAGGGGGTGAGATATAAATATCATCGAAAACAGTGTCGAATCCACACTTTTCGGGGTCACTGAGATGCCGAATAGTGACACTCCGGAAATTTTTAATGTTCAAGTTTAGCCCCCTTTGGGGTGGGGGGTTCGATGGGTAAGTGATATTTGAAATTAATCGAAAATAGTGTCGAATCCATTGTTTTTGGGGTCGCTGAGGTGAATGGTGAGACTCCAGATTTTTTTATAAATCCAAATTCAGCTCTTTTGGGGTGGGGGCGAGTGGGGAGTGATACATAAAAATAGTCGAAAATAATGTCGAATCCAAATTTTTCAGGGTCGCTGAGATGAAGAGCGGCATTCCTTTGTGTGTGTGTGTGTGTGTGTGTGTGTGTGTGTGTGTGTGTGTGTGTGTGTGTGTGTGTGTGTGTGTGTGTGTGTGTGTGTGTGTGTAATGAGACACACCACGTGGGGTAAGACACCCCGGGTACACTTTAGGGGCGGTGGGGCGAGGTGGGTGAGATACAAAAATCATGGAAAGCAGTGTCGAATCTATACTTTTCGGTGTCACTGAGATGAATATTGACACCCTGGGATTTTTTAAAGTCCAAGTTTATCCCCCTTTGGGGTGGGGGAGAGGGGAGACTGATATATAAAAATAAATGTATATAGTGTTGAGTATACAGTTTTTGGGGTCGCTGAGAAGAATAGCGGTACTCCGGATTTTTAGTATTATGAGACAAATCACGTGGGGGTAAGACACCCCAGGCATCCTTAGGTGAGGTGGTGGAGAGGGGGTGAGATATATATTTTTTTTTTTGCTAGGGGGCTTTACGTCGCACCGACACAGATAGGTCTTATGGCGACGATGGGATAGGAAATGCCTAGGAGTTGGAAGGAAGCGGCCGTGGCCTTAATTAAGGTATAGCCCCAGCATTTGCCTGGTGTGAAAATGGGAAACCACGGAAAACCATTTTCAGGGCTGCCGATAGTGGGATTCGAACCTACTATCTTCCGGATGCAAGCTCACAGCCGCGCGCCTTTACGCGCATGGCCAACTCGCCCGGTGGGGTGAGATATAAAAATCATCGAAAGTATTGTCGAATCCATACTTTTCGGGGTCGCTGATATGAACAGTGACACTCCAGAGTTTTATAAATCAAGTTCAGCTCCTTCGGGGAGGAGAGCTATACAAAATAATCGGAAATACAGTAGTGTTGAATCCACAGTGTTCGTGGTCGCTCAGATGATTAGTGGCACTCCGATTTTTCTTCAGTCCAAATTCAAGTTCTGCCTCCTTTCGCATAGCGGTGAGAAGAAGAGAAAAATAAATTTCTAAAATGACCGAGATAATGGACGTACGATTGTATATTCCAGCATAATTCTCAACCAAAATTGGACCTACTGTTTGAAAAAAAAATACCTTTGGGGTAAGAGGAACCTAGCCTATAAAGTAGAGCTGAAATGTTAACATTAAACGAAAACGACTGATATCTGTGTCTAATCCATAGTTTTGAGGATCGCTGAGATAAACTGTGACACTCTGAATGCCGTTTAAGTTTAGTCCTAATCGGCAGGCGAGTTAGAACTGGTAAAGAAAAGAAAATTTCCAAAGGGACAGAGTTTAAAGACGTATGTGTGTATGCTATAGCATACCTCTCAACCAAACTCGGTATACACATGACTACTATATAGGAAACATTACTGTGGGGTCAGATACACCTAGCTCCCCTAGGGTGAATTATGAAAAACACAGAAAGACGGGTGAAATATAAAAAATAATAGATAACGACAAATATTCGTGTACAGTCCATACTTTTCGAGGTCGCTGTGGTGAATAATGACACTCGGGTTGTCGTTGTTCAGCCCCTATCGGCATGGATATTAGAAGGGGTGGAAAGGAAAATGTTCAAAATGACCAAGAATACGGATGTATTTTTCATCCAGCATAGCCCTCATATAAAATTGGTACACGTATGACTATCTGAAAAAAATACTGTTGGGGTAAAACACCCCTACCACACCTAGGGGTAATGGTGAAATATAAAATTAAACGATTTTTTACTGATATTAATGTCGAATACGTTCTTTACGAGGTCACAGATTTAATCTGTTACGCTCTGGATGGTTAAGTCATACTTCAGCCGCAATCAGTATGGAGGTTGAGAGGGGGGGGGGTGGATAAATGTAAATATAACGGATATTATAGATGTACTGTATGTGGGTATGTACCAGAATTGCTCTCAACGAAACTTGCTACACATATGACTTACCATCTTAGAAAAAATACTATGGAGATGAAAAATCACAGCCTTCGTTGGGGGTGGGGAATGAGAGGGGCTGACGTGCAAAAATGATGGAAAATAACCGATATTAATGTCGAAATCCATTATTTATGTGTCTCTTGTACGAACTGTGACGCTCTTGATACCGTTTATGTCCACGTTCAGTATCCATTGAGACAGGAGCTGAGAAGGGCTTAAAAGTATATGGTATAAAATGACCGAGATTAGTGTTGAATACACTGCTGTTGGGGTCACTAGGCTCATTGTGACAGTCTCAATGACTGCCGAAATCGTGTACATCATTATGTACGGTGCGACTGGTAAATACATATAATTATTACTTTAATTTTTTGTAAGGATTCAAATACTTCCCAGTCAATTCTAGCTTCCACAAGGACAAGGTTTTACTCGAAAATTAAATAATCTAACACTTGAAATCACATATATCTAAATAACTCTAAAACTGCATAAGAGGTCGTAAAATCAATATCTCAAAAATAAATCAATTAGCATCCACTTCACACTTAACTAACTGGTAATACAAATACTAAAGGTAAACATTCAAAAGCTACCCGGACAACGCCGGGCACTACAGCTAGTAGTAAGATAAAACTGCAATGTGTGTCCAAATGTTCTTTTATGATATCTCACAAATTATTAAATTTCATTTGATTATTTAAAAATAAATGTTTTCGTTAATTAGGTCATTTAGAGTTTCCACTCACTGAGCGCACCGGAAAGAGTAAACATTTTGGTGAAATAAACGACTTACTGAGCAATACAATCGTAATAATTTCAGAGTCGGAAGGAATGTGATTTGAACAAGGAAGTCAGACAAGAAACGTGAAGGAGACTAGGTAGCATAGATAGACAGAACTGAGGCCACGTGACCATCACATACGATTCAAAAGCTGAGAAGGGAAAACTTTCTGAGAGGTCCAAACCCGTCTTGATTCTTTCTTCGTATAATGTTAAGAGCGACTATTCACCACGATCATTTGGCATATATTTAATTTCTGATTTTTCATATTCTTAGGCCATTTTATATTCCAATAGTTTTCTTCCAGATATTCTCAGTAATTCTTTTCAAACTTTACCAAGTAAGTTACTTTTCCCACAGAAATAAAGAGTTAGAATGACAATGCCCGATATGAATTACATTTGCTTAGCTTTAGAGCAGATTACGTATAAAGGTACAGATGAAGTTCATTCTGGATCATTAGTGCCAGTAGTTTATCATATTCAAAAGATGGCAACCGGCTGCACGAGTACTGAAGAGAAGTCACTTATTCGTTCCATCAAGGGGGATGGAGATAATAGTTGTTGATATCAGAGGTTCACTACATGTCTGTGAGAAACTTTCAGTTTACGTGTGTAATCAGTCTAACCACATAGTGAAAAACACGGTGTGGACAGTTCTCTCTCTCTCTCTCTCTCTCTCTCTCTCTTTGCCCTAACCAACATACGTTTGCTCTTGATGTACGGCTGTTACATAAACTTACAACTCAATAAGGACCTTTGTCTGCAATTGATTTAGTGATTGAGTTTTACTGTCTTTTAAATAACGAGAAAATGAAAACGACAGCCTACATTACGTCTAGTGTCCCGCTAGTTTAAAATACATTATGCAAAATATTTTTCTATTTTCCATATGTGAAATTCTCAAGCGGTGGAAATATCAGTAAAATATCATGTAAAATCTCTAAAATTTCAGATGAATATGAGCTTGAGTCCTAAGGAAGTCATAGTATACAACATATGTATTTTTATAAATCGTCCGTTTTTAAACTAGTGTGAAAACGAATCAAGTCAGGCATTTTATATTTTCCTACAAAACAGTCTGAAGTAACCAGTCGTAAATGTTAATACCTTCCAGGGCCAGTGAGTGAGGTACCTGCATTTAGTACTGCTCATCAGTTTCTATCACCAGGATTTCTAGTTTCATAATATAACATGGTAGAATCTCTCCTCAGGTAATTGCGTAACTTAATATGCATTCGGCTAGCATGGTATTCAGGAAATTTGATGTACATATAGTGTTTGTGATGTTGATTCTTCAATCAATCGATCAATCAATCAAACAAACAGTTTTACGTGACTATTGATATCGTGATCACAGTCACGATGTAAAAACATGCAATGTAGTAATAAATTCAGGAAATATCTATGCTACGGAATGTATTTCCATCAAGAAGTCAGTGGAAAGTGAGAAAAGAAAATAAGATTTCTGTGAATATTTTCGGGACCGGTGAAGATTGAGAAGCATGTTCATAAATGAGGAGCACTATTGGACTCATTTAGTTTATGTGTTCTCTTTCTTCTTTTCCAAGAATCTCTTCATCTTCTGCTGAAATATTTCTTATGTCCAGTATTTTTTATTGGGTTTGTCTGGAAATTGGTGATATTCGACTAGTACTTTTAATGTAGATCTGTTCTGCACAAATTCATCTGTGATTCTGAGTTCCAAAGTCTCTTTCCGTTTCAATCAAGCAATTGTTCTTTACTGTCAGTGAGAGGGCAAGGTTGAGAATTATTTTATCAGTCTATCATTGTTCATTCTGAGAATACGACCGTAGAATTTCAGTCAACTTTTACTTAAATTGTCTGAGATATTTTCATAATGCCAGTATAGTTCATAGGATGTCCTTTTCATCAAGATTCCCTTTATGGAGACTGGGCCAAATATTTTCCTCAGGATTTTCCTTTCTTGCTTTGTATACCTTTAATTAGAAGTCTGCCTCCATTGAGCAAAGATCATCATCATCAGCAGCATCATCTTATTTTATTATTATTATTATTATTATTATTATTATTATTATTATTATTATTATTATTATGATTATTATGATTAAAGGATGGGAGAAGCCAGTGCCAATTCCAAGTGGCCGCGGTTCGAATCTCACCCAGTTAATATTGATTTTCTGTAATGAAGCGTCACTTCCCTATTATTTGAAGATCACATAGACGCGGCAATGTTCACGATGTTCAATAGTCGCGTAGAAACATAAGCATGATTGCTTGTTTGCTCAAAGAATTAATATCACAACCACAATGTGGACATACAATATTCAGTTTATGTAAAATCCTCGCCATTAACTATACCTCCACTAGGATCTAAATACCGTGAATTTCCATCATTTAACATTCTTTGGAACAAATTATCTGTGGAAGAGCGTGTCCTACATTCCTTGGTCTCTAGATTGGGGTAAAGCGGGAAGTAATTACCGTGTGATCGTAACTGAAGCATGAAGTACACGTCCCCAGCCAGAGTGTTGAATACCAGTTACTCGAGCTTCAAATTGAACATTATAAGTTAGGAGGGGTGCAGAATGTTCCCAGAAGACTAAACGAAATATCAACACTAAAAAATTACTTGTTTAGAGCATTTAAGAAACACGATTCTCTATAATTAGCTTGTTAGTAGCTTGCACAGTGTTTTGAAGTATCAAGTTATTCTGCACTTATTTTGTCCCCCAAAATAGGAGGGAGAGAGTGGGAGAGGTTCCGATGCTCCAACTCCCTCAATTGGGGCATAATACTTCATAACACAAAGATAAAAATGTACAGACTTGGGATACTTACGGTGTGCTTATTTCTAGATTACTAAATGAACATTAACATATAAAATGTGTATTTTTATGGGCATTATTAGATCGGAACAGAACAGAATTTACATATATTTACAAAAGTTAATAATTAAAGAAAATAAATCATAATATCTATTTCCTATATAAATATAATTAAAATGTCATTTGTATACTTCAAGTACCTGATATTTTGTTTTCATGTTAGGTATGCAAAAGTGGAAAAAAGTTCGGTTAATATTTAATTACACTGACTGAGCAAATGTCATAGGATAGCGAAGCACTGATGCGCAGGTGTGTTGTCTGCGCACCACACGGCCTCTGTGCCAGCGGCAGATGTATAGGAGACCTTGTGAGCAGTGGCTGTGCATGTCACAGGTGTAACATGGAACGTCGTCGTGAGTTGACACCGTTCGAACGGGGTATGGTGGTCTGTGCCCGACGGATGGGAAGTGCGATTTCGGAAGTGGTGCGGGAATTCGGCTTCACACGATCAACCGTGTCCAGGGTGTATCGTGAATGGTTGAATGCGGGTGTCACCGTCCACAACAGACGAACGACCGGCCGTCCAGCCACCCTCGATGACCGCGACCGGCGACATCTGAGACAGATTGTCAATAGTGACAGACGGGCAACCGTGCAACAAATCACGGCTCAGTTCAACACAGGCCGTGATAGACACGTCTCCCAGTGGACAATCCGTAGGAACATGGGTTCTATGGGGTATGGGAGCCGGCGCCGCACACGGGTGCCACTGTTAACCCAACGTCATCGGGCACAACGACGCGCATTTGTCGCCAGTCACCAGGGATGGACACTGGAACAATGGCGTAACGTGATATGGTCGGACGAATCACGATTTCAACTGCACCATGCCGATGGGAGGCACCGTGTATGGCGCAGACCACATGAAGCGATGGATCCCGCTTGCCTCGAAGGTGTGGTCCAGGGCTCTGGTGTCTCTGTTATGGTCTGGGGTGCATTTTCCTGGTATGGAATGGGCCCTATAGTTGTTCTGGAAGAGACTTTGAATGGTACGCGGCATTCTGAGCTGCTCGGAGACCATCTCACCCATTTTTGGCCTTCCAGTGCCCAGACGGTTCTGCGGTGTTTCAAGAGGATAACGCGCCACCACATCGCTCCCACGTCGCCCAGGAATGGTTCCAGGAACATGCAGCAGAGTTCCAACGACTGCCATGGCCACCAAGGAACCCCGATATGAATCCTATCGAGCATATCTGGGATGTCCTGGAACGCAAGCTCCGTGCCATGGATCCTGCACCCACGAACAGACCAGCATTGGCGGCCGCTCTGTAAACGATTTGGTGACAGCTGCGTCCAGAGGACTACCAGGGACTTGTCGACTCACTTCCACGGCGTCTCACTGTAGTTCGCAGGGCCAGAGGAGGCCCCACACGCTATTAGGTGACTATCCCATGACATTTGCTAAGTCAGTGTTTTTGTTTGTGTGTTTGCTTGTTTGTAAATATATCAGGGAAAACAGCTGTAAAGAATTTCCCTAAACTTTTATTTTATGTTGAGGAATAGTCAGGTTGTGCGTTAGGCAATATATTATCTGATTAGTTGGAATAGCAGCAATGGGAGGAGGTCTCAAACGAGCAACAGTCAAATAATTCCATTAATATTAGTTGGGTTGAAACATCGCGCATAACAAGTCTCGTGCACAATTTAATTTACTCTCTTTAAAGTTCAAAAACTTTTACCATAAGGTAAATAATAATGCAAATATTCATCTACAGCCTTGAGAAACTTTCGCATATATCTGGAAATATTAATTCTGTCTGGATACCGTACATAACGAAATGTAATTTTCGATTTTTTATATCTCATACATATTTATCGTACGAGGTACGATAAGAGATATAATTACTAATTCAGATTTTATTGCTAAGCCCATTAGAGGTGAGCATCGCTGACATGGAAATTATGCTCAGTCATAACGATAAAGCATTGACTGTTGATGGTAGTAGTTGGTGTCCGTAACTGGTTTATAAGGTTAAAAAAATGGTGTGACCATCAGATAATGAGGATGACTATCAAGGCGAGAAAGAAAACAGGAAGAAACGATCTCTGGGAAAAAAGAGGGAGAAAATTATCATAAAATGGATGGAGGGTAGGGATGACTATTCACTGGACCTCAGATGTCCTAATCTTGTCTAGTACAAAGAATGCGAATTTTTTGAAAAGACGCTGATAGGAAATATGAGAGGAGAAAGCAGAGGCTAATGAAGGCCTTTCTGTCTGCCCCTACTCAACACAAATATTGCACTGACAAGGAACCCTCACGCGTGCGTGGAGACCCAGGATATCCCCCAATTACAATGCAATTATTATTATTATTATTATTATTATTATTATTTTATTATTATTATTATTATTATTATTCGTTGGGGCCATCTAGGGCCACGTTAAGTCTTGTTACATTTGGCAGTTTGCTTCGCGTTCTTTTGAGCCCAGAATTCCCTCCTTCTCTGTGAGTGGGCCAGCTTGCGTTCCTCTGTCCAGGTGGTATCTTGCCTTCTTTTCGGTTGTTTGTCTCGGTTTAGCCCATTCGTCAGTATCTTTTTGCCGAAGACATCTCTATTGAAGGCGTCTCCGGGTTTTATATGCAGGATTTGCAGGTCTTCTTTGGTGTTCATAAACCAGGGCATTGTGGTTTTAGGTTTGGAGTTTAAAAAAAAGTGAAAGATCTGTTTAGTCAGCCTGTTTCCGTCCATTCGTTTGAGATGACATATTATCGTACCCGTCTCTTACGGATTGTTTCTGTAATTTTCTCCAGTTTACTGCACACTTCTTTGTTGGATTTTTATAATGAGTGTCATTTTCTTAATTCGATCCCATGATACTTGTGATGATTTTGCACTCTTTTTTCTCCAGTTCTTCTAGGAGTCCTTTATTAGCATTTAGGGATAGAGTTTAGGCTGCATACATAACTACTGGCTTCAGAACAGTTTCATAACGATGTAGTTTAATATTTTGGGACAGACATATTTTGTTGTAGATTGAGCGCGACGTTTGATAGGCTATTTCAAGTTTGTGTACTCGTTCCTTAAGTGCTTCTTTGTCCAGCCCATTCTCCATGATGATCTCACCCAGATAATTTAAAATTTTTACTCGGTTGACCTTCGCGTATTTTGTCTGGAGTTTTCATGCGGAGTCTTTGATCTTAGTCATTACTTCGGGTTTTTCAAAAGATATCTGCAGGCCAGTTTGTTCAGCAATTTCTTATAGTAGAAGGTAACCTAGCAGTTTCTACATCGTTTGACGAAATGACTATGTCATCAGCAAACGCTAGACAGCCGATCATGATCCCCTTAGATTTTGTTCCCATTCTCAGATGACTATAATCAGATTCTATTTTGTTTGCCAGGTCCTAATGATTTTTCCGACATTCAGTCTTACCTAAGCAGCGGACGGAAGCAGACGTTCGGAGCTGACAGTGCCGGTAGAGCGGGAGCGCAGTGTGTGCGGCGAGTGGGAAGAAAGACGGGAGGGAAGAGGAAGATGATTGGTGTGGACCAATATCGGGTGGTTATTGGAAGATGGCAGGGAAGATGGAAGATGGAAACAGCATGGAGTGAAGGAGGTAAAGTAGAAACGAGAATGATGGGTGAGATAATACAGGTGGCAGCGGTGATTATGGTACTGTTACTTATAGGGGGTGTGGAAACAAATCCCGGTCCGACTCACAGTGGCAACATGAACTGGGAAGACGTGGAGGTCATAAGAAAAGTGGTCAAAGAAGTTGTAGAAGAAGTTTGCCCGTTTGAACAGATTAAAAATGTGATGAAGGAACAAGTGAAAGAACTTGAAAATATAAGGCGATGGATACAGGGAAAAACGGAGGAAACAATGACCAAAGTGGAAACTAACGAGAGAGAAATTACATCATTCAAGACGAAAATAAGGAAGATGGAGGAAGAGATGGTAAAGTTGAAGTCAGAAGTAGAAGATGGTAACCAAGAGCGCAGGAATAAATGCTTATTCATATATGGGGTGCCGGAAGAAAAAGGTGAGGACAAAGTGCTGACTATATACAAAGTGGTGGAAGTCATCCAAAAAATGATGAAAATCAATTTTAGCGAAGCTGATATTGACGATGTGGGAAGGGTAGGTAAAGCACGGGGTAACAGACCGATAAAAATGAAGTTGTTTTCCACCCTGATGGCGGAAATAGTGATAAGAGGAGCGGATAATATACAGGGAGCAAAAATTTGGATTAAAAGAGATATGGGAAGAGATGGGATCAAGAATATAAACACCCTGAAAAGACATTTGGTCCGGGCTCGATTGCAAGGGTTAAGAGCC
Organism: Anabrus simplex; assembly: GCF_040414725.1. NCBI lineage: Eukaryota > Metazoa > Arthropoda > Insecta > Orthoptera > Tettigoniidae > Anabrus > Anabrus simplex. The sequence goes on from NC_090265.1 coordinate 316,994,508, forward strand.
TACATCAACGGTCAATTATTAGTGGTAACCAATGGTCAATGGACCAAATATTGGACAGTAACGAAATTACGTGAAATGGAGCAGAATGAGAAGGAAGTGGTAATGGGGATGAGGGTGGATGAAATGCGAACTACAGATAGTATAGTTGGTGAAGACGGGCATGGAAACAAAGGAAAAACCAAGGAAAATAGGGCATTAGAAAAGAGCTCGCAACGAGAAGGAGACATCACGGTAGAGGAGGTCATACAGGTTATCGGTGAAGAGATGAGGAGGGAGTCCAAGACGATGATTGAGGAAATGAGGTCGGAGTTCGGTGCCAGAGACGAAAGGAAGAAACACGGAGTGAATGGGGGGGAGGAACCACAAGACGTGACGAGTGCACATAAACGGAGTGAAAGGGAGAAGACAGAAGCACGAGGTGGCTTGGTAAAAGGGAGGAGCTTGAGCCTGAAAGAAATGTGGGAGAAGACGAGTAACCTGGACGTAGGTGTAATGACAAGAAGTAAAAAAACAAGCAGTAGCAGCAAGTAAATTGTTTAAGCTAAAGTGAATAGTGGAGGATGTGTGTTATTTGCAGTTGAAATAAGAGTGATCAAGTATTAAATTAGCAGGAGGTGAATCTGTGTGTGGATAAAAGTAAATAAGTGTAGCGAGGCAGTGGAATTCAAGAACGGACAATAGCAATGAAACGTAAGGAGAAAAAGTGCTCAGCGGCACGGCAGTGGAGGTAACAATGAAACGGGAGGAGGAAGAGTGCTCAAGGACACGGCAATGGAGGTAACAAGATAGCTGGGTTTGCAATCTAAGTAGAAATACAGAAAGGTCAGTGTTCAGAAAAGATTGTGCTGAGTAACGTACCAGGCCGGAAGAGACATGCCGCGTGTTTAAAGAACAGACACCGTCTGCTTACACTATTGCATCCTACATAGCAATATGTTATTGTGTAGACACTCTCCACAGCAATGTGTTATGGGTTTAGTGCGCACTCTACATAGCAATATGTTATTGTTTAATATCTACATGCAGCAATGCGTTATTGTTTTAGTTTCTGATTATTATACTCCCAGACTACATTTCTGCCACGGCCAACAGACTATCAATAAGGGTTGAGCTCGGGTCAGGCGGCAGTGTTTATTCTGCCTATTGCCATTTTTTCTATGATTATTATTATTATTATTATTATTATTATTATTATTATTATTATTATTATTATTATTAGATGCGAAAAAGACCAGAAAACTGATCACGCAAAGCTCACTTAGAAGTTGTGCATTTCCTTCTTTGCCAGGCAGCCTTCAGTTTTTCTCTCATCGTGGTTCTTCGTTCTTCTGTCCACTTAGCTCCTGTCTTCTTCTTGTGGTTTCTCTCTGACTCTACTTCCCACTTGTTGATTTTCGTTCTGTAGCAGGTTCGGTTAGCGATGTCGGCCACTTTGATTCCTGGTTATTCCAGGTCTTGGCGGATTTCCGTTGTCCACCTATTTGTTTTGATGTTTTCTGTTGCCTCAGGTAAGATTCTTGTTAGTCTGTTTTCTGGAAGGCGTTTGATGTGTCCGTAAAATTTCAGGCGTCTTTTTCTGATGTCGGCCGCAAGGTTTGAGAGCTCCTCGGTTGTCGTACGAGATTGCAGTCTATATCCTTCGTCAGTCAGTTTTGGGCCGAGAATTTTTCTGATGATTTTACGTTCCTCTTTCAGGATGTCTTCGAGTACTGTTTTCCTGTGGAGATCCAGTGTTTCACTCGCGTATAGTATTTCAGGTTTGATCACAGTGTTGTAATGTCGAATTTTGGTGAAGACTGAAAGGCATTTTTTTTTTAAATGTTTTGCGTTTGGTCGAGGGCTCTCTTCATTTTCTGGATGCGGACCTCGAGAGCCTTCTGTTCTTTTCCTGTTGGTACTATAATTTCTCCGAGATATCAGAACTCAGTTACTTTTTCGATTGTGCCAAATTTCGTGTTCAAATTCTGGAGGCTGCAGTGGTTGCACATGACCTTGGTTTTTGAGAAGGAGATTTGTAGGCCGAATTTTTCTGAGCATTTCTTGAGAGTTTCGATTTGGCTGATTGCCTGTTGTTCGTTTGTTGCAAGGATCGCGAGATCATCTGCGAAAGCGAGACAGGAGATTTTTACATGTCTTCTTGTCATACTTAATGGTTGCCAATTTCCTTGAGCTTTTAGAGCTTGTTCCCATTCTCTCATGATTTTGTCCAGGGCTATGTTAAAGAGTAGTGGGGAAAGTCCATCTCCTTGTCGGACACCGGTTTTTATCTGAAATTTTTCAGATATATATTTCCCATGAATTTTACTTGGGAGGTTGTGTTGGTGAGAGTTAGTCTGGTGATTTTTTGAGTCTTATTGTCCAGTCCGTACTCACTCAGTGTTTGGAAGAGAGATTGCCGGTCAATGGAGTCGTATGCTTTCTGGAAGTCCACGAAGGTGCAGATTGTGGGTTGTTTTCTTGTGTGTCGTAGTTTCAAGATGGTTTTCAGGTTGAATATCTGTTCTGCACAGGATCTGTGGGGCCTGAAGCCCGCTTGGTATTCGCCTATGAGTGGTTCTAGTTGTTCCTGTGTTCTTTGGAGGAGGACTGCAGAGAGGATTTTGTATGTGACTTGCACCAGGGAAATTCCTCTGTAATTGTTCACATCTGTTCGGTCACCTTTTTTGTGAAGTGGAACGAGGAGGGCGTTTGTCCAATTTTGTGGTAGTTTTTCCGTTGTCCAAATTTCTTGTATGATTTGTGTGAGTTCTTGGAGAGAATTCTTTCCTAGATGTTTAAGAAGCTCTGCTATGATGCCGTCGTCTCCGGATGCCTTGTTGTTTTTCAGTCGTTGTATGTGTCGGTGTATTTCCTCTTGTGTAGGTGGGGATGAGTCTGGGTTTGGGTTCGGGTGGGGTTTAAGTGGAAACCTCTCCGTTGGTTCTGGGCAGTTGAGTAGTGACTCGAAGTATCTCGCGAGTTCCTTGGTGTTTTCGTCATCTGTGAGTGTCAATTTTCCGTTTTGTTTTCTGAAGCAGAGGTTCTTGGGCGTGTACCCATTTAATCTGTTGCGGAAGACGCTGTAAAAATCTCTGGTGTTGTAGTTGCGGAAGTCCTGTTCTGCCGACTTCAGTTGGTCCTCCAGGTATTTCCTCTTGGTTTGTCTGATGAGTTTAGAGGTCTGTCTGCGGACTTCGCGGAATTTTTCTTCGTTTTCAGGTGTACGGTTGCTGATGAACTTCTGGTATGCGTTTTTTTCTATTCAATATGGCTTGGTCACATTCGGTGTTCCAAAACGGGTGTCTGCTCTTTTTCTGTAGTGGGGTTTGCTCTGATGCACTCTTCATGATTTTTCCGTGGAATTCGTTCCAAGTTTTGGCTGGGATTTTTTCCCATGTTTCCCTGAGATTTAATATTTTTATTTGTGCTGCGTCCAATTTTTTGTTTGCCTTGGATTTCTGGTAGAAGCGTTTTGGGGTAAATTTCACTTTGATTCTTGTTAGATGATGGTCCGAGTCAATGCTGGCTCCTCTGCGGACTTGAACGTTGTGAACTTCTTTTTGTGCTGGGAAGGAGATGGCGACATGATCGATGTGGTGTTTGCCGCAGCAGGTGTTGGGTGATTCCCATGTGAAGAGCTTATTGGGGTTTTTCCGTAGGGATGTTTACATGATTTTCAGGTCGTGTTATTGACAGAGCTCGATGAGGCATTTTCGTGTGCTGAGAATCTTCCTGCGGTTTTTCTGTAGCACTTTTCTTTACCAATTTTACCGTTGAAATCGCCGAGGAGAATGATGGTGTCTTTTTCAGGTATTTTGATGAGTGTGGTTTCAAGTTTGTTCCAGAAGTTTTCTGTTTGTTTCTGATCTTTGCAGTCGTTGGTGGGTGCGTGGGCATTTACAAAAGTGTAGTGGCGATTTGCACAGCGAAGTCGTAAGGTCATTAGTCTGTTGTTTATGGGTATGATCTCCTACGGAGTTCACGATCTTTTTGTGTGCGAAAAAGGCCATGCCAAACATTGGTGTGGCTTTTCCTACTGTTCGTGTAGTTTTGCTCTTGAAAATGCGGTAGTTACCATATTCTGACGTCTCCGACTCAGTGAGTCTGGTCTCTTGTACGGCGAGTAGCTGGATTTTTTGCTGATCTAATTCTGATGTTAATCTGAGAACTTTTCCTACTTGTAGGAGTGTGTTTACGTTTAGCGTGCCGATGTAGAAGGGCGTTTTAGTGGGAAGTTTGCCAGAGAGCTCCGACTCTCTCTTTCGTGTCAGCCCGGCTCCTCCAGAATCCGAGTGGCCGGTTGCCGCCTTCGTTTTCAGTTGGCGGGTGGATTGGTTACCACCTGGAGTAATGTTGTTCTTACTTGCCCGAATCATGGTGTGCTTGTTCTCAAACGATTGGGTTGATCCCGAGGGATCGGAGTACAATCAGGTGGGTGAGTTCCTGAAAGTTTTCTGAGGCAGCCGCTCCAACTCGGAGTACAGACGCTGACCAGTTGCCGCGCCAAATAGATGAACAGACGCTACTGGATTTATTATTATCCTATGCCGTTGGCCATCTAGTGGCTCTTCCGCCTTTAGGGCCAGTTTCCCACCCCAAGGGCAAGAGAGTGCCCTGAACCTCTACCCGCTGATCCGCCCTCCGAAGAGGCCGTTGGCACTTGGTAGAGGAGGACCACTTATACCGGTGGTCACTCGGTTTGTGGACGCAATTTAACGTCATGCCCGGGACATTTCTATGATTATTATTATTATTATTATTATTATTATTATTATTATTATTATTATTATTGTTTTTGTTCATGTGTCTGTTTGTTTATCAGGTGAAAGTATTTTCCTTTTCCTTTTGTGAGCTGGTTTATGTAAGATTTGTTATTTTTTCTCCACATAAATGGATCATATACATATTATGTAGATCTGGAGAAAGAATAAAGAATATGATATGATATGATATATGAAAGACTATTCACAAACAATATAGCTAGAAATTGGATTTTTACGAGCACGCAGTTGAAAAGCATCGGAGGGAGCCCATCATCTTGTCTGTCTCCTGTTTTGACCTCGAAGGAATCTGATAGGCATCCTAGTAACTTTACTTTGGATTTTGTGTCAGTCAGGGTGGCTTTAATTAATGCCAGCAGTTTCAGGTCAACCCAGAATTCGTTGAGAATGTTTAGCAGAACCTCGCGGTCTATCGAATAGTAGGCCTTCTTGAAGTCCACAAAGACCGACATGGAATGTTTGGAACTGAGATTACAATGCCTGATGATCGCTTTGAGGTTGTGAATCTGTTCAGCAGTTGAACGACCCTTCCTGAAGCCTCCTTGGTATTCGACTATTTGATGCTCGATTTGGGCTTCTAAACGCCCCAAGATAGCAAGTGAGAGAATTTTGTACGTTACCGATAGCAGGGACATTCCTCTACAGTTGCTGCCTTTTTTGTGTAACGGATGGATCAACGCCGTTTACTAGTCTTTGGGTAGGATTTCTTTTTTCCAAATTTGTTTTATTTGTTTCTGCAAGATTCGAACTTCTTCTTCAGGGCTTATTTCCAAAGTTCTGCAATAACAGAGTCTTCTCCAGGCGCTTTGTCGTTTCTTAGTCGGGCAATGTGACGCTTGATTTCGTCTTTGTCGGGTGGTCTCGATTCTGGGCATCTGAGTGTGGGTTCTTCCGTCTTGATGGGATTTTAGGGTTGATCGCAATTTAGTAAGTTCTTAAAGTAGTCGGCGAAATTGGTACAGTTTTCTTCGTTTGAGGTCGCCAACGTACCGTCCTTTCACTGAAAGCACAGCGACGGAGGTTTATAGCCCGTAAGTTTCCTTTTGAACGTCCTATAGTACTATCTGGTTTCATGTTTCTTAAAGTCCTGGTCGATCTTCTCAATAAGAGACGTTTCATATTTATGTTTCTCAGCTCGGATCACTTTAGCTGTCTGAGCCCGTTGTGCTTTGTAGGTTTCCCAGTCAGTTTGCGATTTTGTTGAATAATATTGTTTCCATGCGTCGAGCTCTTCCTTGAGAACTGAAACACAGATATCATTCCACCAGGCATGTTTCTTGCCTCTTTTGATTTCAACAACTTCTTTTGCAGCCTTATTCAGGCGGTTTTTGGTGTTGTTAAAGTCACAGTCGATCGGTTGAGCCTTTTTCCGGAACTCCGTGAATTTTTGTCGGAGTTTATCGTTTTCAAAGTGAATGATATTTTTGGGGGTCTTGTTGGAGTTTGCAGAGACCGATTTAAATTTAATCATAGACATGTAGTGATCTGAGGCCACGTTTACACCTTTTTAACATTAACATTCATAATCTCAGGACTGTTTTTTTTCAGAGAGATTGTGACGTGATCTATTCGGAGCTCTCCGATGGTCATGATAGGAGATAGCCATGTTGTCTAGTTTCCGGATAGATAGCGAAAGTGAGTTGGCATGATCTGCAAGTTATGGTTTTCGCAAATGGAAACCAATCTCTTGCCTTTTTTAAATTATTTGTAGACATGATAGTTTCCTACAGTTTTCTTGTACTCCTATTCTCGGCCAAATTGGGCATTGAATTCTCCCATAAGAAGTTTCACATGCTGTTTGGGAATTTTGGCGAGCTTTTCATTGAGTAGGTCCTAGAAATTATCCACTTCGTCCGTATCAGATCTGTTATGATCATTTGTGAGGGCATGTGTGTTAACTAGGCTGTATGTCTTGTTGGCGCATTTGATTGTTAATATGGATAATCTGTCATTTACTGGTTCGAAATTTGGAACCGATTTAAGGTTCTGGATCTGGTTCTCTTAGCAAACGGGTTCCAAGCCTCACAGATTCACTGTGGACTCTTTTTTTAGCTCTTCTCTTGAAGAAACGGTAACCTTCAGATTCAAAAGTCTCTTCGTCTGTGTACCGTGTTTCTTGTAGGGTAATTGTGGTTATCTGATTTTCATGTATGGCTTTGGTGAGAGTTTTCAGATTGCCAATTTGTGTAAGGGAGTTTATGTTGAATGTTGCTAGGAAGGTTTTCGACTTGGTTGTGAGTTTCTGACTGGTTTGGATACACTGAGACGCCCTGACTCGTCTCTTGCATGATGTCAAGTCTCCCCCAGAATCTTAATGAGACTTGTGCACCTCTGGTTTCACGATGAGGGATTTATCCGAAGACTAACCCCTAAGGTAGCTTTCTTGAAATGTTTTGCCATCATGCTTACTTGACTTGATTTTGTTTTGGACGCATACGAATCCATCTTGCAACTGAGGTTGTTAGCCCTAGAAGTTTCCTGAATATGTTTTCTGACTTCTCTTTACTACCAAGTTTACGAGCCTTGGAACCCCCGGCACTGATCGGCTCGTCGACCCAATTTCCGGCTGGGATTGGTTACCCATCCTTCCAATAGGTTTATCGACTTAACAGGGGCACCTCTTGTAGGTTATGTGCTGGAGTTGGAGTGAAAGAGGCTACTTGGATCATTTTACTGAACCAAGTATATTAATGTTACAAATGTTAGCAACGACGTATTTCACTTCTATTTGTCAGAGTCACAATGACTCCTCTCAGGTTAATCCTGGGTCCCTATTATTATTATTATTATTATTATTATTATTATTATTATTATTATACCGAGCGAATTATTGGCTAAGAGACTCCAGATGCGTAGCTGCGAGTTTGCATTCGAGAATTAGTGGGTTCGAACTCCACTGTCGGCAGCCTCGATGATGCCTTTCGGTGGTATCCTATTTTCAAATCAGGCAAATACTGGTGCTGTACATTTTAAGGCATACCTCCCCAATCCGCTCTCATCGAGCCACAGCACTCTGAGCCGGCTCATTGTTCGGCTCGGAGTAGTCCCCACTAGTGCCGGGAGCGAAGTGCCTGCTCCGAGTGATTGAATCGGTAGCAGCGATTACAGTGCCCCTCCGCAGGTAACCGGAGATATCCGAGTAGCAGTGAAGTACTCGGAGTAGCGAGTGACACCGAAGTAAGCGGAGGACGTTTGGAGGGAAGGAGCGGTTAGTACGCAAGTGGAAGCTGTTCGGTGTCCGCGCTTTTCGACTAAATGCCGTGACTTCAATCAGTAGTCTGGTCGTTCTTCGATCGACGCACAGGCAAAAAGTGGGCCAAATGTGAAGTGTGTCAGCGTTCATTTGCAACAGGAGGAGGAAAATCTAATTTGAAACTTGCTTACCTCAATAACTGAAGTTGTACAAGAAAAGGTGTGTCTGTCTACCAGCAGTTTTTGCAACGGTTCAGAAAGGACATCCTGAAACCGGATACCTTTAAGAACGTGGTTGAAAAATTGATAAATACAACATCCTTCTAGGATAGATATTTCTCCTACAATTAAAGGGTGGCCGTTCGTGACTATAGGTCTCTCAATAAATATTGGGTCATAGTACTAAGTAAAGATGGAGCGCTGAACTGTACGATATCTGTCAATGGCCAACTATAGCGAAGATATATCGACAAGATTTAGTCATGCGAACCGTCAGTTCAAGAGACACGCACTAGTCTTTACACCATCCAGAAAAATGAACAACCATAATGACAAAAGTAACTCTACCAGCGACACCGACAACCAGATCGTGACGCCCACTTCAGCCGAATCGGACTCTGCCCTGCAACCTGGGCCGCGTAGGTCGGGCATCGGACCTAGCAATACGGATCCGCAGCCACCCGCGACACCTGAACGAGAGCAAGTCCTGCGGCGCTCTACTAGGACTAGGACGGCAATGGAGAGATTGAATGTTTAAGGTACTTCCATCTCCCTCTCTCTCAACCCCGGAAGAGAAGGGATATCATATCTCTTCGGATTTTACTATCGATTTTATTGTAGCACCATTCGAAAAGTTACACACGCGATGTACCTTGTTGTAAAATCTCGGACTTAGGTAATAGGATATAATCCAATACACTATCCCCTATTACTTGTTTACATTATTAAACCAATCAATCAATCAATCAATACTGATCTGCATTTAGGGCAGTCGCCCAGGTGGCAGATTCCCTATCTGTTGCTTTCCTAGCCCTTTCCGAAATGATTTCAAAGAAATTGGAAATTTATTGAACATCTCCCTTGGTAAGTTATTCCAATCCCTAACTCCCCTTCCTATAAATGAATATTTGCCCCAGTTTGTCCTCTTGAATTCCAACTTTATCTTCATATTGTGATCTTTCCTACTTTTATAAACGCCATTCAAACCTATTCGTCTACTAATGTCATTCCACGCCATCTCTCCGCTGACAGCTCGGAACATACCACTTAGTCGAGCAGCTCTTCTTCTTTCTCTCAATTCTTCCCAACCCAAACATTGCAACATTTTTGTAACGCTACTCTTTTGTCGGAAATCACCCAGAACAAATCGAGCTGCTTTTCTTTGGATTTTTTCCAGTTCTTGAATCAGGTAATCCTGGTGAGGGTCCCATACACTGGAACCATACTCTAGTTGGGGTCTTACCAGAGACTTATATGCACTCTCCTTTACATCCTTACTACAACCCCTGAACACCCTCATAACCATGTGCAGAGATCGGTACCCTTTATTTACAATCCCATTTATGTGATTACCCCAGTGAAGATCTTGGCCGGGATTCGAACAGCACCTGCATAGGTGAAAAACCAGATTGTTGTTTTATTCCATGTCAGGGGTGTCAACTGTGATTACCTGGCAGTCTGGTGTTATTGCAGGGCTGAGAAATGCATTACCATTAATTAAATCACATTAAGCACCTGCTATAAACACGGGATCAGATCTCAGAATTTGTGTTGTAGAACCCATGTTCAATTAGACATTTTTTTCCTGTTTCGATGCATACTACCACCACCTAACACACTGGATACTTTCATTTTAATATCCTGTATGTTATGTATAATATTTGGTTAAGTATCTGAGGGTCTTTATTGTTTTGTTTTTTACAATTTTCTTTACCTCGCACCGACACAGATAGGTTTTTATGGCGATGATGGGATAGGGAAGGCCTAGGAGTGGGAAGGAGTCAGCTGTGGTCTTAATTAAGGCACAGCCCCAGCATTCGCCTGGTGGGAAAATGGGAAACCATGCAGTACCATCTTCAGGGCTGCCGACAGTGGGGTTCGAAACCACTATCTCCTGGGTGAAAGTTGACAACTGTGCGCCCCTAACCACACAGCCAACTTGCCCGGTAGGGAAATTATTATTATTATTATTATTATTATTATTATTATTATTATTATTATTATTATTATTATTATTATTCACCTATTATACTTGGTGCACCTGCAGAATAGAGTTTGATTATTTAAAATTATTTTATATTTCTCAAACTGTAAAAATGTTACCTAACTTCTATGCCTTCTGTCAATAAATTAAATTAATAGCATTTACCTCTGAATTTATTAAGAAAATAGTTCGTTCTCAAAGACAGTACTCGGATCATCAAATATGTGTTACTCGATTGGGCGTTGTAACCTCATTTGTTATTATTTACTAATGGGCCCTACATCCATTCATCACAATTGCATTCTAAAATGTTGTACCCAGCACGTACGTAACTGCAGATGACAATGCAGCAAGTCTACTACATGTAAAGGAAAGCGGTAAATGAAATGGTGGTAGCGGAGGAAACGATTGTTTTCCCGCCATGATTTCACTTGGTTGTATTCGGTACCTCCGAATGAATGAGCGGGAAGCTCCGGCTCCGCTCCGCTCCATTCGTTCCCGGCACTATAGTCCAGCCGCCGGCTGTCAGGCCCTGATGTTTCTCAGAGAGAGTTGCCGATTGTGAACCGTGCGATATAAACAAACCCAAACTCCTAAAATATTTAATGAATACGTAGATCAGATTCTGCGTTCAAACGATGGAAATGAGTACGGAAATACCCGAAAATTACCTCTAATATATTGAAAACCAACAATAGTGAAATCATAATTATAAAACGTTCCAATTAAAATTAACCGCACTCCAAGAACAGCATAAATGTAACAAAACATTCCAGTTAAAATTAATCACTCAGAGAATATAATAACCGTAATTCAATAATAGTATACTATAAACGTAATATAAAACTAGCATTCTAGGTGGAAAAATATTCCTTTCTAAATTCAGCAAGTACTTTCTTTAACAAATACGGAATTCCTTTTTTAACATTACTGTCTTCTTCTTCTTTTTCTGCCGCTCTTTCCCACACGTGTGGGGTCGCGGGTGCGTCCACATGCGGATTTGGCCCTGTTTTACGGCCTGATGCTCTTCCTGCCGCCATCCCTATATGGAGGGAGGTAATCACTATTGCGTGTTTCTGTGGTGGTTAGTAGTGTAGTGTGTTATGTGAATAGGAAGAGCAGATTGTTTGGACGGACACAAACACCCAATCCCCGAGCCAGAAGTATTAATCGAAAGCGATAAAATCCCCTACCCTGCCGAGAATCGAACCCAGGACCCTCTGAACCGAAGGCCAGTACGCTGACCATTCAGCCAACGAGTCGGACTTTAAAAAAAAAATTACTGTATGTTAATCTAAAAATATATGTCTGAAATAAGTATTTCCTTCATATATTTTTGTATTGTATGTTGCATACCACCAGAATTTTGCATTTAAAATATTATATTCCTTCATTAACATATGTAATTGGAACTGGAATTCTGAGTGAATTTGGATCGCATTTCTATGTCCTTTTTCCCACTTTTTAGGTCTTTTTTACACATCTCTTTTGGGCAATTCATTAATCTTCAACTTCCGAGCCCTACTTACAGCACTCGCGCGGTCGGCACAGCCCAGCCTGGCTTCAATCTGCCGACAGTGTAAGCGCACTCAAAGGCCACAGTCACTTCCCATTATTGCCGAAAAATTGCGGACATTGTGGTGGTATTTGAAGGTGCGCAGATACGCCAGCCTCGTGTCGGTAGATTCACTGGCACATAAGAGAACTCCTGTTGGACAAAATTCCGGCACCTCGGCGTCTCCGAAAACCGTCAAAAGTAGTTAGTGGGACATAAAAACAATACCATTATTATTATTATTATTATTATTATTATTATTATTGTTATTATTATTATTAAAAACCTAGGGTAGTGTGACGTTGAACCGCGAGCAAAAAACGAAATATCGAACGGAGTTGTGCCGGATTCACGGCCTCAAGTTTTGACGAAAAACGCGTACTATGTGATAGGAATGTTCAGCATGTGTTTGAAATGTTATTTGCGATATTGCATTTCATAATTCTAAACAGATGTACACATCTTCAAGACCATGAGTTCCACATAATTTTCCACCACGGGGGCAGTACAGTAGATGCGTTCGGTTGGGACTCCAGCAGCGCTGAACTCTCCTTAAGACTTTCGGCCGCTTGAAGTTTGAACCCTTCCCGATAAGCCTTCTGATGCTCAACGTTGCTGATGTTGCACGTTTTGGAGTTCGGAAGAGCCTCTCTGTTTTCTCGGATGCGTTCTCAATAAGTTTGAAACCATTTATTGTCCATATGTTGCCACATTTTATGAAAGAAAGAAATTTATCGCACTTCTTCGCTGCACAATTATCTCACATGTCCACTATTTGATTTTGTTTCGTCATACACAGTACATGTATAAACCACTGAGATGAATCAAAGGATACCTCGCACGACATGCTACGACGCTGGAGTCCATAGCGTCGCTAATTGTTAACCATGCATCACGGCGATTTTAGTTCCTCAAGATGGCAGCACTATTACATCACCCGTTGACGTCATACCGAGCTCAGACTCTTGCTGTTAGATACAGCAGTCTTTCCTCTTTAAAAGGAGTCATTGAACTTCGTCGGTGTATGTATTGTCTAGAAATTATTTCGAAATGAAAACTTCCATGGTTTTGTAACTCTCGCCGTCTCAAGTGCGGTTTCGAAACTGTAGACGTATTGTTGGGTGATCAGAAGAATGCACATGTCCGGTGAGGCACGGGGCGAAGGGGTTTTCACCAGCAGAGACAGTGACGCGATGGTTACCATAGCAACTCCGCTACTACCCAGGCGACTTTACATTATCTTCTACCGGGCGAGTTGGCCGTGCGTGTAGAGGCGCGCGGCTGTGAGCTTGCATCCGGGAGATAGTAGGTTCGAATCCCACTATCGGCAGCCCTGAAAATGGTTTTCCGTGGTTTCCCATTTTCACACCAGGCAAATGCTGGGGCTGTACCTTAATTAAGGCCACGGCCGCTTCCTTCCAACTCCTAGACCTTTCCTATCCCATCGTCGCCATAAGACCTATCTGTGTCGGTGCGACGTAAAGCCCCTAGCAATAAACATTATCTTCTACTGGCAATTCTTCGCTCTTGTCAGTTGTAATCCAGCAAACTGCAAAGTGTGAGTCAATGTTTTCGTGTAGCAGATAAGAGCCGATCTGTCTGGGCAGAACAGGAAGTTCGTGCTTGCAGGCCACATTCCTCATTCTTGCATTCTTCTCATCTCTACACATCTCTCCAAGTGGATTGTTACTGCATGTGCTTCAGAATAGGCTTGATAGGTGCGTCTAGCTAACTGATAAGCCCAGTTCCATACTGCGATGTAACACTGGTAATTTCACGATAGAAAAACCCTTAAGAGCTTGGATAATTAAGAGAGGTTTTCAGTCACTCTACATTTTCCAGGTCTTGCGTGACTAAATTCTGGCACCTTCGCGTCTCCGAAAACCGTAAAAAGTAGTTAGTGGGTGGGACGTAAAGCCATTATTATTATTATTATTATTATTATTATTATTATTATTATTACATTTTCCAGGGGATTACATATTCTATGTATGTGTCAATCACGGGGTCCAATTTGTGTCTGGGATAGTTTTCACTTGTATAAAGTCCCTCCCATTAATCTCGCGTCTCTGCGGCCTCACTCGGAGGACTACTGTTCTCTCGCAGCTCTACGGTTTTAAGTTTACATACCCCTTGTGATTGCGTGGAACAGGATCTCTGTCGGTCGTACGAGACAACGGAAGGAGCCGACCTCCTCCTCTGTCCCAAATTGGGAACGTGGCGTGGTGACCATGGGATCCATAGGTGGGTCTGACATTGTTTCCGTTACTAATGGCAGACTCCTCCCTTCCCCTTATTCCTGTTCCATCTCTTTCTATAAAAAACAAGTGGCTTATGGATGATAGCGATTGTTTGCTAAGCTCAACTTCAGTGCATAATCGACTAATTTGAGAACACACTAACCATTCTACTATGGACGTTCCATGTCACCAGTGGTGAGAATATGTGAGCAGTTTAATAAAAATAGCCTTAACCATTGATGATTTCGCAATGTTAATTCACTGTTGTTCGTTTCATATTTATTTAGATGTACCTGATTTATGACATTTCTCCACGGTTAATATTTAGTTAAGAAGGATATGTTTTTTGGCTGGGGTCTATCTGGAATTAGCGTCATTTTCCGACACCATTGCAACCATGGCAACCAGTCCTCGTCTGTGTGTACTATACCCGCAATATTGAAAGGAGCATTCTGACAGACAATGCAGCATAGGGGAGCATTACACGGTGTTGCCACATTCACGCATTTCTTTCCCCTTTCCCTCGCTTCCGGATCACTTGTTTGTTCAGACCGCTGTGTTTTGTTGTACACAACTCAGAAATGAGAGGTTTGGCAACTCCAAGCAACGCGAGCCGGCCAACGGGCTTATCTCCATGGCAACTGCAGTGGGCATGCCCACGTTTCCATGACAACCATACCCCCTCCTCCTTTATTACCACCCAGGCGGGCAGTAAACGGACCTCCTTCTAAGAAATGTCACAATGCTCCTTTCAGTATTACGACCTTATGTCAGTAGCGTCATCAACTCACCGTGCGCTTTTATTCTTGTAACCAAATACAGTAGAGACAATACACGACACTTACGGATTTCGCCTTGCTAAAATGGGAGACAATTCGACGGTGGCGCTCCTAGTGACTTGACCTGAACAAATCGCGCTAAATTCAAATATCAATGGAAATGTATATACGGAAATGGATAAATAAATTACGTCTAGAAAGAAAGTGGTATTGAGATATTAACTTCGAAGTTGCTAAAGCAATTCTGGATAAATGAATGAAGAATTATTTAAAAGGTTATTATTCAAAGACTGAAATTAGACATATAAACAAGGTGTGAAATGGACTGCTCTGAAATGGCTTGATCTTCCATTTATGCATTACTTTTTGAGCTTTAGCATACCTGCCTGAAATCTTACGGTTGGATTTTTCTTTTTTCCTCATTTGAAAACATTGTATCATCACATTAAGACATTTGTCAATAAAAATATCGGCACATTCCTTACACATATGATGCAATGAATTAACATTTAATAGCTGGACCATTTTCCTCTTAACATGAAGCCTACTAACAGAAAGAAAATCTATAAAATCTCGGCTTTAATCTGAGAAGAGGGATAAAAGAAAGAAAAGTTTGAAAATGTTGTCGATAGTGATGCTTTGAGGAATATTTACGTACAATTAGAGTAAAAATGTAACATACCCTTGGCTGTATAGTCGAGGATTTTTAAAGTCGCTGGCCTGGAAATGATCTGAACAGATCTTATAATTCTTATACAAGCGTAACGTCCCTTCTTTCTTGTACACTTTATCCAAATCGCTTCTGTGACATTTCAAAACCCACAGATCACACCTACAACAACACATCGGTATTGAAGGTTAACTGCTGCACTATACAATAAAATATGCGTATTATATTTTAAGCCCGTTAAAATATGGGTCGAGCAGGTCAGAAGATTATGAAGTACTATAAAAATCACTGTCACTGGAAGAATATATATGCAAACACAATATTACTTACATGTTCTTGTCACGAGGGAACCTGAAGAACGACCGCGCATTTTTCTCTACTTCGTAATTACTGCAGCCAAACACAGCACATACCTTTCCCCTCATGTTGAGAGGAGATATCAAGGAATGACACACGCTACTATTTAATTATGCCAACTCACTGAAAACGCATAAATAACACCAAAAACTTCACACAAAAATGCACGTGCTCTTATGACAGAATCAGTACCGTTCAGGTCTATCCGCTAGAGTGAGCTCCAATAGCTGTCCCTCGATATCTCGCTCAGTGTCGTGTATTGTCTCTACTGTATTTGTTGTAACTGAGACCTTGAAAAATCTCGTATGAAGTGAACACCAATCTAATCTTAAGTCCAGAATTAAAATCGTTGAACTGGCC
Organism: Anabrus simplex; assembly: GCF_040414725.1. Taxonomy (NCBI): domain Eukaryota; kingdom Metazoa; phylum Arthropoda; class Insecta; order Orthoptera; family Tettigoniidae; genus Anabrus; species Anabrus simplex. The sequence continues at coordinate 317,010,624 of NC_090265.1, forward strand.
GGAAAATGAACCCAGAACCTTGGAATAAAAGACAAACATGCTACCTCTACACCACAGAGTTGGATGATGATAATAATAATAATAATAATAATAATAATAATAATAATAATAATAATAATAATAATACCGAGCTCAATAGCTGCAGTCGCTTAAGTGCGGTCAGCATCCAGTATTCGGGAGATGGTGGGTTCGAACCCCACTGTCGGTAGACCTGAAGATGGTTTTCCGTGGTTTTCCATTTTCACACCAGGCAAAATGCCGGGGCTGTACTTTAATTCAGGCCACGGCCGCTTCCTTCCCACTCCTGACCCTTTTCCGTCCCATCGTCGCCATAAGACCTATCTGTGACGGTGCGACGTAGAGCAAAGTGTTAATAATAATAATAATAGTAATAATAATAATAATAATAATAATAATAATAATAAACGATGAAAAATGCATTCTTGCTTTTTGTGTTGTTTTGTTGGAGCACGTCAATGATTTATTAATAATCAAAGTTATTCTTCATTTTTGAGTACCATGTCTGCCAAATCAAAATTGAAAATTCATTAGAATGACACAGAGGATCGACTCACTTCGCTAACTACCGGATTGGAAGAAGTTCACAGCCTCAGTGTTCAAATTTCTCCGAAATCACTCAAGCTAATGAATATAGAGAGCGACGACATGGAGAAAGAAAACGTTTAAAGTTATCCTAAATCATTTCATAGCTTCTTCTCGCCCAAGCGACTCTCTACAATACAGGTTACAAGAAGCCGAAGTACAGCTGACCAGGAAGACGTCTAACTGCGCATGCGTGCTTACCCCCTTCCACCTCCTCTGTCGTGCCACATACCTCAGCGCTCTCACGGTTCAGGCGACCTTGAAGTACTGACGAGCGCTTCAGCCAATCAGAATGGTAAAGCTTTCTTTTATCATTTTAAAATATGCGGCAAGAAATGTTTATGCTTTTAAAGACACTCGAAAAATCTACAGGCTTAGATCTTTCGTCAGAATACTTTACGATGTCGATCGGTTGAGCCGTTCTCTCAAATTCTCTGTAATAAAACTCAGCCTAGTATTTTAAATATATACATGACTAGCGAATGTACCCGTGCTTCGCTACGGTATTCTACATTGTATTCGAATATCGAAGTAAATAGTGTACATGCAGTAAATAAGATAGTTTTAAAATTGCATGTCTCTTAGCGTTATCCGAGAAAGAGCATGGGGAGGTCCCCGTACGTTTCCAATGTAAAGTGTTTGTTACGGATTTGTGATATAACGGCAGGCTCACTTGCCTACTGGCATTCACAATCAGGTTGGGAAGTTTACATTATAATTGCAGGCCCCATTGCCTACTATGCGGACAGAATCGATTTGGGGAGTTTTCGTTAAAATGGCAGCCCCCCTTTCCTACCTCCAGACAGATTACAGTTTTTATTATAATGGCAGGCAATTACCCTACTATCACTCGAAATTGAGTTGTGCAGTTATCATTATAATGACAGGCCCCTTTTCCTACTGCCAGCCAGCGTACTGCCAGTCACACCAAGTTGGTGAGTTTCCATCAAAATAGCAGGCCACTATGCCTAATGCCAGTCACATTTTAGATGAGTACATTTCTTTATAATGGCGGGCACCCTTGCCTACTGCCAAACACAATCGGGTAGCGGAGTTTTAAACAAAACTGCATGCTCACTTACCTTCTGCAAGTCAAATCGAGAAGGGAACTATTCATTACAATTGTAGGCCTTCCTTACTAATGACAGTTACACAGGAGTTGGAGAAGGAACCCTTTCCTACTGCCAGTCAAAGTCGGTGTGGGGAGTACTGATTACAATAGCAGACCGACCCTTTCTCGATCGCTAAATCGACATCAGTGAATATATATAGATCGACATACGAAAGTATATGCGTGTTTACAATATTGAAGACCTTCATTTACAGATTAACTGCTACTAAACGTACGTCATATCGACAAAGGATTATACCATAAGACACGCCGGATTTAGTGGCCTAAATGGCTGGTCCAATGATATGTCATCTATTCTTGGGTCAGATTTAGAAACGTGGAACAGGGTAAAGGTTTTGTAAGATCATCTCACATTACATTACTTTTCGGATAATAATGTGACAGCTACATACGTAGCATTTGGCTCAAATATGGCTACTGAGTGGGCCAATTTTCGTGAAGAGTTTGATGATTCTGTATTTCATATAAGTAATTGAAAGTATGAATAATGCATGTGAAAATTCCAAATTGACTTAACATCGATTAATAGAGAAAAATCAAACGTAAAAGGGATACAGATACGGCATAAAGTCATAAGACCAAGGTTGTAGATCATTCCAAATTGAACGGAGATTGTGCAATCCGTTACGTGATAGGAATTTCCGAAGGTCTGCACCATCATTAAAATTGCCTGCATATTTCGATATTCTTCGGGGATAAAAAATGAAAAATTTAATGATATAGGATTTTTCATTCGTTACAGGCTAAAACGTATAATTTTGTCAAATTTCAATTATCTTCTTATTCTTCTGGCAGATTATGCCACAATGTGGATTTTGGGCGAGGCGGGTAAAAATTAGGACTTTCAGGAAATCAAAAATTATGGAGATTGTTATTATTACCCCTTAAACGGAAAGCTGTACGAAAATTTCGCCAAAATAGTCAGTGTAGAGGTACACAGTCGTTACGATTTGATTTATATAGATAAGGAATCTGCTCCATGTAAAACACCTTTTGGGCTATGTCCGCTGGACTTAACCTGCAAAAGTGACCATTCATGATATCTCCCTTATTAATCCTCCTGACGAAAAAATGCACATGAAGAAAAAGGTTTAGAGGTGGAATTCCATCAGGTTTGGTCGATTTCCAGTCAGGTTGGTCTTGTTCTGTATATATTGTGGAAGAGTAAAATCACCATTTCGGTTCCTTATAAACCGCCAGTCCATTCCGGAACATGAAATGTTATTTACGTTTAAAACCTACCTTTGGACAGGTGGATGCTAAATATAAATTTTGTTTCGAATGTCTTCAGTAGTTTTCAAGTTGTAAGGAATACGCTTTACACGCACCCGCTCGTGAGTTAAGTCCGATGGGACTTGTACAGAAAAACGGTCCTTTAATGATATCTCCCTTATTGATCCTCGTATCGAAATGATGCACATGAGAAAAAAAGGTTTAGACATTAATTTCTACCAAGGTAGGTAGACTTCCATAAACTTTTGTTGTGTATATTTTTTGGAAGTGCAAAATCACTGTTTCGGTTTCGTATAAACCCCCAGTTAGTTCAGGGATTTAGAAACAATATTTGCCCTGAAATCTATCAAGGACAGGTGTATTCTAAATACGAATCTTGGTGGAAATGCATCCAGTAGTTTCTAGCATTCACGTACATACGGCGTAATTAAGGAAGAAAATAATACAGTTAAGAATGTTGAAACTAATAGAAAATGGATTATAACTGAGGACAGCCGGATAACGACAAATAAATAAATGCCGTGAGTTATGGATATAATAAAGCGCTAACAGAGGAGAAATTTAGGTTCAGTGATTCTTAGGTAAACAAATATGAAGATGACTAATGGTGTTATTACTTAATCTATTCGAGGGCGGTTATAACCTCCAACGATATTCCGCCAATATCCCGCAGATGAGCCGATTGATGCCTCTCTTGCCATCTACCCAAGGAACAACCACGAATTTAAAAGCATGATGAGGAAAATGGCAATACGTTACTTCCCTACTGGCATGCAGTCAGAGACGTTGCCATGGTAACCTGTAGGTTCGTTGTCGGTCTGTCGGTCACTAAATGCAGAGCATGATACCAGCAGAAAATTGTAAATTTCTCCGTCATGTGAAGAGTAAGGTAAATTATGAACATAACGAAAGTTGTTTATAATGAAGAGACGTTTCACGTACGGTAAACGAAGTTTACAGAAAATCAATAGTATAAGAGAAAATAGAGGAAAACCACTGTGGTTTTCCTATAAACACCCCGTCTATTCAAAGATTTTAAAATTATATGCATATCGGAACCTTTCCTGGGATGAGTATACTCTAAATATGAAGTTTGGCTGAGATCTATCCAGCCGTTTCGACGTGATGGTGGGAAAACCACTCTGGTTTTCCTATAAACCCCCCGTCTATTCAAGGATTTTAAAATGATATGCATATCTAAACCTTCCCCGGGATTAGTATACTCTAAATACAATGTTTGGTTGAGATCCATCCAGCCGTTTCGACGTGATGGTGGAAAAACCATTCTGATTTTCCTATAAACCCCCCATATATTCAAATATTTTAAAATGATATGCATATGGAAAACTTCCCCGCGATGAGTATCCTCTAAATATGAAGTTTGGTTGAGATCTATCCAGCCGTTTCGACGTGATGGTGGAAAAACCATTCTGGTTTTCCTATAAACCCCCTGTCTATTCAAGGATTTTAAAATGATATGCATATCAAAACCTTCTCCGGGATGAGTATACCCTAAATATGAAGTTTGGTTGAGATCTATCCAGCCGTTTCGACGTGATGGTGGAACAGACAAACAGACAGACAAACAGAAACAATTTTATTTATATAGATTTTTACACTCGTTCTTCACCCCCTTTCCATCCCCGCCCAAAGGAGTCCTATGAGTGCCTTACACAACAGTATATTTTTTTTCCCAGATATTAAGTCTTATTTGTACCTATTTTGGTTGACAGCTATGCCCAAACGTACATGCATAATCTCACTGCTCTAGAATCCTGGAGCTGACGTTGCCATGGTTACGGCAGTTCATTTCTTTATCCGATTCCTAGAGCAGGGGTAGTGTGGTGCCAATATCTCCGTAACGGTTGGTTTTAGGGCCTTAAAACATGGTTTTCGGGCCCGTAGGGCTTACCGAGTTTTGTTCTTTGCGTCAAGAGGATTAAATTGAGCTTTGTCTCGTCCTTATACGACAAATTCGATATTTTGCCTATAATAGTATAAGAGAAAATGGAGGAAAACCGTTTTTCCTATAAAACCCCCGTCTTTTCAAAGATTTTAAAATGATATGCATATCGAAACCTTCCCCGGGGTCAGTATACTCTAAATATGAAGTTTGGTTGAGATCTATCCAGCCGTTTCGACGTGATGGTGGAACAGACAGACAAACAGACAAACAGAAACAATTTTATTTATATAGATAATAACATTAAAACCCGAACTCTGTAAATAGTGTTAAATAGTATATAGTATTAAAATAAGTCAGAATAAAAAATAAAACCCTGAGAATAGTATCACCGTAGTATTAAAAACCACGCTCTTACTTCAACATGCTCATAGAATAGTAGTGCTGAAATAATAAAACATGCAATAAAATGAAACAATTATGTACACACATTAACTGCCGGGCTGAGTGGCTCAGACGGTTAAGGCGCTGACCTTCTAACCCCAACGTGGCAGGTTCGATCCTGGCTCATTCCGGTAGTATTTGAAGGTGCTCAAATACGACAGCCTCGTGTCAGTAGATTTACTGGCACATAAAAGAACTCCTGCGGGACTAACTTCCGGCACCTCGGCGTCTCCGAAGACCGTAAAAGTAGTTAGTGGGACGTAAATCAAATAACATTATTATTATTATTATTATTATTATTATTATTATTATTATTATTATTATTATTATTATTATTATTATTACACATTAACTAATCCAAAGGGAATACGGCATGTTCTCTCCGTACTTTACTTAAACTGGTCTTTCCTCCACTGAATAAGGAGGAAAGAGGAAATTAGCTTATCACGCGTGGGAAATTCCCTCCTCATATGTCGCCTTATCGCATCTTTTTGTAATGCATTTAGTGTTGCTTTGTCTTCGTTTCTTATGAGTACGCAGCACCTCGGAAGGTGTACACTTTTGTTACAGTTTTCACAGTCGTCCCTTTTTACTTTTAAAGCGCCACAACCTCGATCCACCACTCTTGTAACAAGAAGAAGAGGCCCACCGTTATCACGCTGTTTCTCAAAATATTCACGTAGCCGGTATACGAATTCACGGCTTTGGCTCTTATAACAACTGGTTTTCTTCTTAGTCGTTTCTGATGATCCACTGGCCATGCCACAATAACAAAAACAAATGGCTCACACACACACTGTGAAAACATGCACTTCATGCAGGCTAGAGAGCAACTGAGGCCACGTGTTTCTCTTCATTCAAGTGGCATCACCGCACCAGCAGTACACAGGACTCAGGGCGACATGAACGGTGATTGGTGCTCGCTAGTGACGCCAGGCATTGCAGACCGTGACAATTATTCTAATCCTAGCAGAACTGTTAGTATTCTTTGTGGTAACATAACTTTAAGTAAATCGACGAAGAGTGATGGTTTCAGTGATTTAATATTAAAAACATACGGCACAATGTAAATTCGTAATAATGTTTTCAAGGTTATATCTATAGTTTCAAATCGCCAGAGGGTGGCAATACTGTTCTCCCCTCTCTCTTTTCTTTACACCACAATCTGTCAGGGCTGGACAACCGGCGGCTTGACTATAGTCCCCACCACTTGAGCACTCGTTCCCTCCCTCTCTCTCTCTCTCGCCTGCTCTGATTCTCGCTTTGGACAGTGTGCACGCACAGTTCGAAAGGTGTTTTGAAGAAGTGGAGGAAAGGCAAAGTAACTTGACGGTTTTTACGACACCATTTTGTACCCTGCCTGAAGATGCCGCAGCCAACTACCATAGGGAGTTGATCAGGTTACAGAGCCATACAGTCCTTGATGATCGGTACTATTCTACAAGAGATCTACGATTTTATGAACATTCGTCCCAGCAAGAGTCCACACGGCTGTATACACATGCACGCCGGTTAGTTATAATGTTTGACTCTACGTATGTTTGAGAGCATATATTTTCAATAATGAACTTTATTATGTCTAAAAGAAGGTTATCTTGCATGTTAGATGCAGTTTTACAACCTATATTTACCGTGCGGTTAGGGCCGCGCAGCTGTGAGCTTGCATCCAGGAGATAGTGGGTTCGAACCCCACTCTCGGCAGCCCTGAAGATGGTTTTCCGTGGTTTCCGATTTTCACATCAGGAGAATGCTGGAGCTGTTCCTTAATTAAGGCCACGGCCGCATCATTCCTACTCCTAGGCCATTCCTCTCCCATTGTCGCTATCAGACCTATCTGTGCCAGTGCGACATAAAACCAATTGTAAGGAAGATATACACTGACTGACAGAGCAAATGCAACACCAAGAAGGAGTGGTCAGAACTTTATGCCAATTGCAGGGTAGACTCACGTCACTGAGGTACGCTCATGATGTGAAATGCGCCGCTGTGCTGCGCACGTAGCGAACGATAAATGGGACACGGCGTTGGCGAATGGCCCACTTCGTACCGTGATTTCTCAGCCGACAGTCATTGTAGAACGTGTTGTCGTGTGCCACAGGACACGTGTATAGCTAAGAATGCCAGGCCGCCGTCAACGGAGGCATTTCCAGCAGACAGACGACTTTACGAGGGGTATGGTGATCGGGCTGAGAAGGACAGGTTGGTCGCTTCGTCAAATCGCAGCCGATACCCATAGGGATGTGTCCACGGTGCAGCGCCTGTGGCGAAGATGGTTGGCGCAGGGACATGTGGCACGTGCGAGGGGTCCAGGCGCAGCCCGAGTGACGTCAGCACGCGAGGATCGGCGCATCCGCCGCCAAGCGGTGGCAGCCCCGCACGCCACGTCAACCGCCATTCTTCAGCATGTGCAAGACACCCTGGCTGTTTCAATATCGACCAGAACAATTTCCCGTCGATTGGTTGAAGGAGGCCTGCACTCCCGGCGTCCGCTCAGAAGACTAGCATTGACTCCACAGCATAGACGTGCACGCCTGGCATGGTGCCGGGCTAGAGCGACTTGGATGAGGGAATGGCGGAACATCGTGTTCTCCGATGAGTCACGCTTCTGTTCTGTCAGTGATAGTCACCGCAGACGAGTGTGGCGTCGGCGTGGAGAAAGGTCAAATCCGGCAGTAACTGTGGAGCGCCCTACCGCTAGACAACGCGCCATCATGGTTTGGGGCGCTATTGCGTATGATTCCACGTCACCTCTAGTGCGTATTCAAGGCACGTTAAATGCCCACCGCTACGTGCAGCATGTGCTGTGGCCGGTGGCACTCCCGTACCTTCAGGGGCTGCCCAATGCTCTGTTTCAGCAGGATAATGCCCGCCCACACACTGCTCGCATCTCCCAACAGGCTCTACGAGGTGTACAGATGCTTCCGTGGCCAGCGCACTCTCCGGATCTCTCACCAATCGAACACGTGTGGGATCTCATTGGACGCCGTTTGCAAACTCTGCCCCAGCCTCGTACGGACGACCAACTGTGGCAAATGGTTGACAGAGAATGGAGAACCATCCCTCAGGACACCATCCGCACTCTTATTGACTCTGTACCTCGACGTGTTTCTGCGTGCATCGCCGCTCGCGGTGGTCCTACATCCTACTGAGTCGATGCCGTGCGCATTGTGTAACCTGCATATCGGTTTGAAATAAACATCAATTATTCGTCCGTGTCGTCTCTGTTTTTTCCCCAGCTTTCATCCCTTTCGAACCACTCCTTCTTGGTGTTGCATTTGCTCTGTCAGTCAGTGTATTACGAATCCAATCAGCGCAAAGCATTTATCCCAACATAATTAAACTGAAAGTATCCAGGATGTGCAAAATTTCCACTTCAAAGAGATGAAGAAAATTGAAATTCAAAAAGACCCATATTTTGGTTGGATTATGTGAGACCCTTTCGCACTCAGCGCGCCGATCTATCAGCGCGAGAAGTTATGGCGAGAAAGCTCACGGCACCGATACATCGGCTCTGTCCTATTTACGGATTTTGGTCATTTGCGTGGCTATTAAATCGTAACAGTTGATCGTGACGGTACCTTAAAGCGTTGAATTTGCGTTTACTCAACAGATATATCCACCAGTCCTACAAAATATTTTTATTTTCGACAAATGAAATCTGTTGACCGTGAATGTTTATGTTGTGGTTATTTGAAGTTGTTATTGCGTGGATCTGTTTTGGTTGGCTTATGAATACAAGAAGTTGATCTTGCTATGAGTTTTGTTTAGAGTTAATTTCGTTTCTTTGGTATATCGTGTGTTCGCTGTAGTTCGCAAACAATAATTTTACTCCTTTTCATTACTCCGTTATTGCACGTGCTTGCGTCATCTTTTTATCGTTATGGTTAGGCCATATGCAAAGCCGAATGAGGCCGATATCCTTGAATTTTCAGATGATTTAGACAGTAATAATGAACTTCTTTTGCCGAAAGTGATTCCCATTATGTGGGAAATAACACAGTCGCAGCTGCTCACCGTGCATCGGACCGCGAGGACCTGACATCGATGACCGTTACATGTACACTGAATAACTTTGTGCCATGCTTCATGAGTGAATTGCAGCACACACATCATATTGATATCAAATTATTCAAAATTAAATGTTCTTTCATTCACGTCTAAGAGTAAAGAAGAAAGAAGCAATAATGTCTGATGTTTCTGTCATTGAAAACCATAATTTATTTTTTAAATTTATTTTCGAAATTTAATAATTTTGGGGGGCTTTACCAATAACAATACGTCCTAGGTATATTCATTTCTGAAATGCTCATAGTTTCCTGTATTAGTGTGATTAATTTTATTTTAGTGTGTGTTAAACTGTTTACGTGTTGAATTTTTGTAATTTGCTTCGGAAAATCACAAAAATGTTTGAGTGTCTTCGAGCAAACACCTGCATTTAGGCTGTGTGCCAAAGGGTTAAACTGATAGTATCCAGGATGTGCAAAGTTTCCATTTCAAAGAGATGAAGAAAATTGTGTTAAATTCAAAAAGACCCATATTTTGGTTGGATTATGTGAGACCCAACAATTAATTCTTACACTTGTTTGTTTAAATATAAATCAGTGAATGTCTTGGAAATTATTGAGATAAAATTATTTCCGCTCATGCCATTTCTTTAAATACTTTATCTTGTTTAAAATTCTAAAATTCTAAAATAAAGAACATAGTATTTTTGATTTAGTTGGTTAAAACATAATTTACGTTTGTAATTTGGTATAATAACCTTTGTTTATAAATATGTTAAAATTGGAAATATCGAAATTTTGTTTTGATTTTGGAGACAAGAAATAATTTACTGTTTTCTTTACGAATAATCAATCACCCTTGTTTAATTTAGTTTGTATTTAATCCGTTTGGGTTAATTTTACTCCACGGACTCAGCGGAGGATCCCGCGTCTACCATCTCAAGGGCAGTGTCCTGGAGCGTGAGACATTTGGTCGGGGATACAACTGTAAATGAGAGCCTGTACATCGCCCGGCCCCAACTGTTATGCTGAACAGGGAGGAGAAATTTGGAAGGGATAGGCAAGGAGAAGGGAAGGAGGCGGCCGTGGCCGGAAGCTGGATAACATCCCGGCATTTACATGGAGAAGAAATGGGAAACAACAACAACAAAAACTTCTTCGGGGATGGCTGAGGTGGAAATCGAATCTCCCTTTACTCTTCTCCCGAGGCTGAGTGAACCCGGTTCCAGCCCTCGTACCACTTTTAAAATTTCGTGGCAGAGCCGGAAGTCGAACCCGGGCCTCCTGGGGTGGCAGCTAATCACACTAACCACTACACCACCAATGTTTAAAATATTTAATTTACGTTCATTTTTAAAAGTCAATTAAGTTCACTTTATGTTTATCATGAGAATGATAGGCGAAAAAGTCTTTCCCACGTTGCTTTAGGTATGAACACCTGCCTGACGCTGCTGTTCTGTCTCACTCAACTCGGCTCACCGGAGTCGGCCGGTGAGCAGTTCCGATGCAAAGGTATGAAATAAGGCTATGGTCACTTCCTTCCCAGTCCTAGCTCTGTGCTATCCAACCATCAGCATATATTTATCAGACTGTAGCATTAAGTTGTGACTTTTTTCAAACATGAAGATCTATAAATGTATGCTCTCTCACTGCTGGCCGCGTTATCTTCTGAGGCCGAACTCCATTAGACTTTTACAAAAAATCGTCACCATAAGAACTACCTGCGTCGGTGTGACGTAAAGCAGACACCAAAATACTACTAATACTACTACTACTACTACTACTACTACTACTACTACTACTACTACTAGAATATCCTTTGTCAGTGTGGTCATACGAAGCGAACAGAATAGAAGAGCTTACCTGAATTCAGGCACAGAGGTTAGAGGAAGTGTGAGGAGACGTTTGTGGCGATGCTTTAAATGTTTAAAAGGTACGAGGTGTAAACTATACGAGAATAAAGTGCTAGTTGCAAATGGAGGTCCGCCTCTGTGGTGTAGTGGTTAGCGTGATTAGCTGCCACCCCCGGAGGTCCGGGTTCGATTCCCGGCTCTGCCACGAAAATTTGAAAAGTGGAACGAGGGCTGGAACGGGGTCCACTCAGCCTCGGGAGGTCAACTGAGTAGAGGTGGGTTCGATTCCCACCTCAGCCATCCTCGAAGTGTTTTTCCGTGGTTTCCAACTTCTCCTCCAGGCGAATGCCGGGATGGTACCTAACTCAAGGCCACGGCCGCTTCCTTCCCTCTTCCTTGTCTATCCCTTCCAATCTTCCCATCCCTCTACAAGGCCCCTGTTCAGCATAGCAGATGAGGCCGCCTGGGCAAGGTACTGGTCATTCTCCCTAGTTGTATCCCCCGACCAAGAGTCTGAAGCTCCAGGACACTGCCCTTGAGGCGGTAGAGGTGGGATCCCTCGCTGAGTCCGAGGGAAAAGCCGAGCCTGGAGGGTAAGCAGATGATGATGATGATGATGATGCAAATGGAGAATTGCAGAATTAATAATAATAGTAATAGTAGTAATAATAATAATAATAATAATAATAATAATAATAATAAACAGAAGTTTGGAAATTAAGAGCTAATGATGAAATATACAGGAACATATAAAACATAACAGAAACCATAACAAAAAGGAGATTGCAATTTTGCGGACATATTCACAGAATGGATGATTCCAGATTAACAAAAAGAATTTCAAGTACCTTTGGGACAAAAAGGCAACAATTAGCTGCATTCAAGACGTAAAGAAGGATTTAGAAAGAAATAATATAAGAGAAGAAGAAATTATGGACAGAGACATTTTTAGAAAGAATGTAGTAAGTATGGAAGGATTCCAAGGAAGATTGAACAAGAAGCCTGGTGCGAAGTGGTCGGAGGAGAGAGGGAAACAGCATAGTGAAAAGATAAAGAATATTGGAAGGAGCGGAAGAGAAATCAGCAAAGTATGAAGAACTGAATTGAAATTGGCACGTGGTCGTTAGCAGGCCTGATCGGAAAGAAGAAGAAGAAGAATAAAGTTATTTGCTTTACTTTCCACTAAATAATTTTCTTAAGGTTTTCGAAGACGCCAAGCTGCCGGAATTTAGTTCCGCAGGTATTCTTTTACGTGCCAGTAAATCTACCGACATGAGGCTGACGTATTTAGCACCTTCAAATACCTCCGGACTGAGCCAGGATACAACCTGCCAAGTTCGTGTCAGAAGGCCAGCGCCTCAACCGTCTGAGCCACTGAGCCCGGCAATTGCGGCTGCACTTATTTCTTTCACAGAGGCTTCCAGACTGAACGCTGAAAGGCACAGAAGACTATAATGATGAAGCTATAACTTAGGGTTTTGGTAACAAGTGTGTGAAAAGAGTAACGAAAGCCAGTAACTATGAATTTCCCGCTTCATATTTTTAAATATACTGTATGTGACGCAAGAAACTGCTTTAATGGACCATTCTCCCGATATTTATTTATGTTCTTTGCGAAACACATCGTCTGATATATGCTACATCAGTCTACTCCTGATGGAATACGACAGGGCAAGATAGCTTTTTCTCGGTTTTTATCTTATTTCCTTGGGCTCTGTTAGCAAGTGACGGGGCGGGATGCTGCTAGCAATAACCTCCCAGTGTGTGTGTGTGTGTGTGTGTGTGTGTGTGTGTGTGTACATGGCAGGTGACAGAGAAAAAAAGAATGAGATGCTAACTGTTTGTGAGTGGAATGATATGCTGTGTCGTTTGCACCTTATGAACTGTCATGGCAGAGAGGGTAATCTGGAAGTGTCATCATCACGACAAATACAGGGGGGAAAACTGGAAGAATTGATCGAGAAACGATCATAAACAAAGAAAACTATTGCACTTGTTTAGTGCTTTATAATGACATCAATCTAATTTACCTTTAAAAGTTGAGGAAACGAAAACACGCATTTTGAGCTCTTATTAAAATCGAACAAAATTCACTCATAACTCGCATATAAGTTACACCATTGGAAGGGAACGCAATGAAAAATACAACAACTTAAAGTCACTTCGATTGGAAAAATAAACCGAGTTGTCGAATATAACATACTGTAAATCATGGAATTTTTACATTGTAGCACTGTAGGCTCCTGTTACGTTTCAAGGAGTTAAAGAATGTAGGTACTACCTATCAATGGTTTAAAATTGTAATATAACTACCCGCCGTGATTCACACGTCACTATCAAAGACAAGAATGATTTTGTGGCTATTTTCTGCCAATATGAAGTAAATATTAGACGTCTGGAAATCAGATGCTTGTTTGGCGTACAAATCAGGAAAGTCGGTACTGTTATCTAGCGTCATATTGGTGAAGCAGGCCATCTAAAATGTTAGGTGGATCGGAGTGGCATCAACACTGTTCCAAAAGCCTGATTGTATATTTGATGGGATGCAATAGGCCTATCAGTACAAGTCAAAAAAAGAGTACAAGAGTACAAGTCAACTTTTACTATTCTGATCGTTCGTCATTTGAAAGTTTCATTTTGTACTGCTATGTGCACTATGGAATGCAGTGAGTTACAGCAGGTTTTGACCTAAACCCATCTGTCCAGTCACAGACATCAAGCCGACGATGTCAAATACGTATTTCATCTAATTTTGCCTAAAACTGACTTATAAAGTTATTACTGCCCATCATAGATATACAGAGCTATTTTTTTTTTTTTTTTTTTTTGCTAGTTGCTTTACGTCGCACCGACACAGATAGGTCTTATGGGACAGGAAAGGGCTATGAGTGGGAAGGAAGCGGCCGTGGCCTTAATGAAGGTACAGCCCCAGCATTTGCCTGGTGTGAAAATGGGAAACCACGGAAAACCATTTTCAGGGCTGCCGACAGTGGGATTCGAACCTACTCTCTCCCGAATACTGGATACTGGCCGCACTTAAGCGACTGCAGCTATCGAGCTCGGTACTTCAAAGTACCGTCAGGACACAAAGGGATATATGCACTTAATGGGAAAGCTTTCTTACAGGAGAACGATAGGGAATTCTTTGGATGGTGCGAGATACATCTAAATTACACCGAGCAGCGATGGCTTGAAACAGAACACTGCATTTGGGAGGCGGTGGCATGGTACCACTGTTGACTGTATCGATAGTGATTTTCCGTGGTTTTCCATATTCCATTTTTACAAGTTGCTTTACGTCGCACCGACACAGATAGGTCATATGGCCACGATGGGATAGAAAAGACCTAGGAGTGAGAAGAAAGTAGCCGTGACCTTAATTCAAGTACAGCCCCAGCATTTGCCTGGTGTGAAAAGGAGAAAGCACGGAAAACCATCTTCAAGGCTGCTGACGGTGTGGTTCATTCTGCTCACTAAGGGAAATGCCGGGACAGTTCCCTTTATAGACCACGGCCACTTCTCTACGACCTTTGGCTGCACCTCAAATGACCGTAACACATATTTTGGCCTGAGAGAGGTTGTCGCCCTCGAGAGGACCCGCCGCACCCCATCAGGGCACGGAATGAAAACATTTAGTATCAGGTAGGTATAAAATTATAATTTTAACTGTATATTCCAAACTTTGGTCCCATACTTTGTTTTTATGTCAGATTAGGTAGACCAAAGTCAAAAGTGGGTTCAGTTAAATTCTGTCTGTCTGTCTGTCTGTCTGTCTGTCTGTCTGTCTGTCTGTCTCTTTGACATTGTGAGGAAAATGGATGGATAGCATTACTTGAAACTCGTTATTTAAGTTCAACCATATACGGATAATGCTCTATCCCAGGGATGGCGAACCTATGACACGCGTGCCACTAGGCGACACGCGAGCACAACTTCTGTGGCGTGTCAGACAACATACTAACAAATGTTAGTGACATGTAATAAATCTAGCACCTTAGCATATTTCAGCATTACGCTTTATTAAAGAAGTATGTCTCAATTCATTCTATGGCCATTTTTTTTTACAAATTGTATTATGTTGAAGCAAAAATATAAGATCTACCTGTTTTTAAAAAGCAATTTTCAGTTATGTTTGCAAAATAAAATCATGAAACAGTCAGTCGAATGCATTAATAAGTAATGGAATTAAATGAGGAGTTGCATGATTATTTTGAAGGGAAATAACCGATGGCACGTTAGAGAGTAAAAAAGTAATAAACAAGACCTTAATTGACACGCTAGTCGGTAAAGGTTTGCCAGCCCTGCTCTATGATATAATATACTATTTAATTAGTAAACAGTGGCGTGGCAGTCCGGCTCTTCGGCTGAATGGTCAATGTCGAGACCATCGATTCTGATAGTTCGATTGCCGGCTTGGTCGAGAATTTAACCTGTTAACTGTTAAATACTATGTCTTGGAGAATGAGTTTTTATAGTTGCCTTAATACACTTCTCTTCACGCACACACACAATGTATACAACACAACTCACTACCAATCACCACAAAAACCCCAGAAACCCACAACTGTGAATGCATAACTTCACATAGGACGGCGTCGTGTAGGACATACGGCCAAATCTACATCATGTACTGACCTCATTAAACTGGGAAAGATACCAAGAGGAAGAATAAGAAGAAGAAGAAGAAGAAGAAGAAGAAGGTACAGTAGTTCAGCAACTTCAAGGGGACCAGAAAATGAATTGTTAAATGCGTCCGTTAATGTTAGTTGTATCACAAAACTGCACATTCCACACAAATCTTATCACTCTATGAAACCATTTTTGTCCCTGTCTTCTCATGCCTCTCCACTATATTTCGCCATTTCAGGTTCCACTTTCTCAAACGAAATTTCACCAAAATGATTGTCCTCTCCATGAGCTCGGTTGTTCACGACCTTAACAGAAAGCTTTCCTTTTACGTTCAGAAGATTTTCAAAATATTCTTTCCACCTGTCCATTAATTCCCTGGGATATATTATGAGTTCACGTGATATACTCAAAACAATATATTTGTTCTTCCTCCCTTTCTGAGACTATTATTGTTCAGAATGGCTTCCCTTTCGCTTGGCCTAGTCTTTCCGGGTTATTACCGAAATCTTACCATGACTTCTTGTTGGATTCAACAGCTACTTATTTCGCTCTGTTTCTTTCATCTACGTAAAAATCCCTGTCTGAACGAGTCCGTATTTGGAGCCGCTTCTGATACGCCTTCATTTTACGTTTACAAGCTGTCCTCACGTCATATTTCCACCAAGGTGTCCGCATTTTTCCATCTTTACACACAGTTTTTCCTAGGCACTCCCTTTCTGTTTCTACTACAGCTTCCCTGAATGTCACACATTTCTATATCCTGAACCTGGTAACTGTCCATTGTTTGGAACTTCTTACTAATCATATTCATGAACTTCTGTCCAATTTCCTCGTCCTGGAGATGTTCTACAGTTATTCGTCTGCAGACATATTTCACTTTCTCTATCCTACTTCTAAAGATACTTCACTACAGATCAGATAGCGATCCGTATCATCGTAATAGCCCCGCATTCCTAACAGCTTTCCTGAACTCAAAATCGGTTATAATATAGTATATTATGGATCTGCTGCCCCTACATTCCCATGTGTAGCAGTGAACAGCCTAATGCTTGAAGAATGAATTCGTACTCGTAATCCCATACTAGCATAGAAGTCCAGTAAACGCTTCCCATTCCAGGTGGATTCCATATCTTCTCCACACTTACCCATCACCTTTAAGTATCCTCTAGTTATGTTTCCAAGTCTCGCGGCATTGAAATCGCCCATTAGCTCTGTCCTGTCCTTACTGTTGACCATGTCTACGTCATCATTCAGGACTTCATAAAACTTATCAACTTCATCCTCACCTGCATCCTCACATGGCGAATACACTGAGACAATTCTCGTCCTAATTCCTCCATCAGCAAATTCACCCACATCATCCGCTCATTTACGTGCCTAACAGAAACTAGGCTTCATGGAATAGTATTCTTCATGAACAGTCCTACAGCGCACACTCTCTTCCCTTTTTAACGCCTGTGAAGTATACGTTATAATCTCCTCTCTCTTCCTCGTTATCTCTCCTACCCGAATATTATTAACTCCTAAAACTGATTCGGCCAGTTCAACTTTCTTTCTTTCTTTCTTTCTTTCTTTCTTTCTTTCTTTCTTTCTTTCTTTCTTTCCATAAGCCCCATTCAATTTCGTTCACCAAATTGTTTACAAAGAATCCTTCGCCTCTGAAATGGAATTGTGCCTCCGTTACTCCCATAGGTCCGAGGCTTGCTGAAAACGTTCTCAGCGTGCTCGGCAATAATTCTTTGAAGCTGGATTTACATAGTGCAAGTGAGGATCTCTCCTCTAACGGGTTAGGGACCACCGGCGGATTGTATAGTCCTCTCCACCTGAGCACGAGGAGAAAACCCATGGCGCAACAGTCCCGAAGGGCCTTGGCCTACCAAGCGACCGCTGCTAACCCCGAGCCATGCGGAGAGTAAGGAGAGCCAAGAGTCAAAGTATGCCCGAGAAGCCCACTCCCATTCCATAGCAACTAGTATCCCGACTCTCAGGTACACCACTCAACAGTTTCCCATGGTTCACTTCTCATACCTAATCCCACTGTCTGCGGCCCTGAATATGTTTTTTCCGTGGTTTCCCATTTTCACACCAGGCCACAGCCGCTTTCTTCCCACTCCTAGCACGTTCGTGCCCCATCGTCATCATAAGACCTATCTGTGTACAGATCCATAATATACTATATTATAACCGACTCTGAGTTCAGGAAAGCTGTTAGGAATCCGGGGCTATTACGATGATACGGATCGCTATCTGATCTGTAGTGAAGTATCTTTAAAAACAAAATTCTCATATGCATGGTTCATTTATAAAAAAATATCAGTTCTGACAAAAGTTATAGAAATTGCAATTTCCTATCATTTATATCCATGAGGTATACAGGGATATTCGTGAATTTATATTTTAAGTGCGAAGTCTATCAACGTCTAATAATCATCAGCATGGATATATTGTTTATCGTCATGTTGATGAGCTCTGGAAATAATGGTCGTTGTTGACGTGATTGCTTTTATAACGTCAAGAGCGCATAGTCATCAGCCCATATTGATCAGGAGGAAAATGAAAATGACCATCAAAAGGCGAAGGCTATTTGCTTTACGTCGCACCGATACAACGACGATGGGATAGGAAAGACTTAGGAGTGGGAAGGAAGCGGTCGTTGCCTTAATTAGGGTACAGCCCCAGCATTTGCCTGGTGTGAAAATGGGAAACCATGGAAAACCATCTTCAGGGCTGCCGACAGTGGGATTCGAACCCACCATCTCCCGGGTGCAAGCTCACAGCTGCGTGACTCTAACCGCACGGCCAACTCGCCCGGTAAAAGGCAAAGGAAAAGGTGAAAAAGACGATAGGACAGTAAAGGCAGTCATGAAAGTTTGTAAAGTGGACTCCCTTACCTCGGATGATATACAGTGACCACCAAATAGGAGTTTATGACAAAGTCAAGCGATGCACGCATAGCGAGCTGACAGGAAGGCCGGTCTGTATTCCCTCACTCAAGGAACGAGTAAGAAGCTACCTGCCTGAGTCAAAATCTTCTCCACCGAGCTCGATAGCTGTAGTCGCTCAAGTGCGGCCAGTGTCCAGTATTCTGGAGATAGAAGGTTCGAACCCCACTCTCGGCAGCCCTGAAGATGGTTTTCCGTGGTTTCCCATTTTCACACCAGGCAAATGCTGGGGCTGTACCTTAATTAAGGCCACGGCCGCTTCCTTCCCACTCCTAGCCCTTCCCTGTCCCATCGTCGCCATAAGACCTATCGGTGTCGGTGCGACGTAAAGCAACTAGCAAAAAAAAAAATCTTTGTCTCATCCTCTGTCCTGTAAGGCTCGACCATTGGCAGCGCTCTGTACTTGCGCCACGTGATTTACTTAGCGAACTCACTGATTGTGATTATAAAGTGCACAGTGACAATCATCCATCTTAGTTAAGTACACCATTGAACAACGGGTGCTTATTGTTGCAACATAATTTTTAAGGAAGAAATCGTTTGATACGAGCGTGTGGAAGTATTCTAAACGATAACCGGGAAAGGTTTATACCATAAAAACCATATTTCCGCGCTTCGGTTGAGGTGATGAGTGAAATGACAGAAGGCAATTTAGGATCTGTATCACAGAATTTCCTTTTAAGATGCCAGATCTACATCAGTCAAAATGGAAATCATTTTCAACCGAAGTCACTGCTTCTTTCTTGATGCCTTTCCTAATTTTTAATGTCAGTGGGGCTGTTTTCTAATTTCTTCTTGTCGAAGAGAAAAACAGCTGTTTGCAGCCGGATGGCCCGGTAGGGTTCTGGAAGAGTGCAATTGTCCTTCCCGTTACATATATTCGGATTTTTGAAGGGCGTATGATGTTGTAATGTAACGATCTATGGTAGCACATTTGGTGTTTATTCGACAAAATGTATTAAAAATCAGCGATAGATGCCGCCCAAAGGGAAATTCGATTTAGTCTGCCGGCCAGCAGGTCTAGATTAAAACGGAACGTCGAAATGTAAGGAGCAAGCAGCCAGATGGCGTCAAATTAAATTTCTTGCACACGGTAGTTGAGGCCATACGATAATAATAATATTAATAATAATAATAATAATAATAATAATAATAATAATAATAATAATAATAATAATAATAATAATAATAATAATAATTTATTATTAATTATCCAATTACAAATCCTATTTTACACACGATATATTAGGACTACAGATAACAAAACTAGATTAATATATGAAATAATAACTAAGAGTTGAAACTGGGATGACTTGTAAATGAAATGGAGAAATATAGCAAACGCATCATGACATCAACTTATTATTAAGTAAAGCATTAAAAGGCGTTTACTATTCTATATTACACACATTTAAGTAAATTACTAATTCATTATCCACCAATTTCAAAAATGGGATATCCATATAAAAGTTGATAAACAGTTTGTAGCATTTCACAGGTACAAGTGTCGGGCTTGTGGATGTTGATTACAAAACTCTCAAAATATGATCTAAATTTTCCATGTCCTGACATAACCTGTGTTAAAATATGGTCATGTGTTGATGTACTTTTCAGTTTATCTTGAACAGATTCCTTGTAAGTTGACCTCTTGAGCTAGTTATCCATAGACTATTCCATATATTCTCCGTATACGTTTTCAGTTCATTTTTGGCAAATGATAAAAGGCATTTGTCATATATTAACAGAGATTCGGGGGTGGTTGCAGCTTCTTTGGCAAGTTCATCAGCTCTCTCGTTCCCTTATGTACCGTTATGAACTTGCAGACTGAGAGGGGGTTTTAAAATGGGGGCTCAACGTAAGAACGCAAGTGTAAGCATTTCTTTCATCCAGTGTGATATACTTTTCCAAAGCGATGGCCTTAAGGGTTTCCTCAAAGTCCAAATTATGTTCTAACATCAAACCTCGAGAAAATGTGAGAGAATTGTTTGCGATATTAAGGATCCTAATTAAAGGAACTCGATGTGAAGAAGAACATCCGCTGCTGACAAGTATCTTGAAGGTGATAGGATATCTCCAGGACGGAAAACTGTTTATTTAATTTTGTTAATCTGAAAAATACTTATTTATCTTAGTGCCATGACGTTCTTCAGCTTTGAAACGGATGGAGATCGTAATTCGGTCAATACGTTACCTACTGGCTTTCTTGAAGACTGGATCGAGTCCAGGTCGATCCCGGCTTAGCATTTCTACCTGATAAAATCACTCGGCGTAGGAGAAGTCACTGGATCATAAATCCTAAATAAGTCATTGTCTTTCAAGAAAATCAGGGGATAGTTTGAAGTATTATTTATTTCTAGTGCTTCAACGCCATACTAACACACCGAAAGTTTCCGGCGACGTGAGGTAGAGAAGCTTGCTTTATTCAAGGTACATTCCAAAAATTCCACGATCTTGTATGAGAACTAGTTCAGGTAAGTACAAAACCAAACTTTATCCCGTATGAGAGAGAAAACAACTCAGTAGGTAACTACAAATTCTAATTTTTTAACACTTTTCGTAAGGAAATCATTCGTATAATACGCTCACCGCTACACAGTACGGACCACGCAGCCACTCTTTCGGTCAAAAGTTATTTTTATCTCCGGACCATGCTTCTTAAGATGATATATCTAGTTCAAATAATTGAGTCAGCTTAAATTACCGGATTCGCTCCCGATACAGTCCAATGCTATTTGAAGATGCTCTAATTCGCCAGCCAATAACTGTAGATTTCGAAGCCCGTAAAGTAAACTCCTATGGAAAACAAATCCGGTGCCTCGGCGTCTTCTAAAGCTGTATTATCAGTTAGTGGGATATAAAACTGATAATTTATTATTCTAATTATTATTATTATTAATGTTATTTGTTTTACGTCCCACTAACTTCTTTGACGGTTTTCGGAGTCGCCGAGGTGCCGGAATTTAGTCCCGCAGGAGTTCTTTTACGTGCCAGTAAATCTACCGACACGAGGCTGGCGTATTTGAGCACCTTCAAATACCACCGGACTGAGCCAGGATCGAACCTGCCAAGTTGGGAACAGAAGGCCAGCGCCTCAACCGTCTGAGCCACTCAGCCCGGTATTATTATTATTATTATTATTATTATTATTATTATTATTATTATTATTATTATTATTATTATTATTATTATTATTATATACTATTCGTTGGGGCCATCTAGGACCACGTTAAGTCTTGTTACATTTGGCAATTTGCTTCGTTCTCTGCCCAGGTAGTACCTTGTCTCTTGTCGGTTGCTTCTCTCGGTTTAGTCCAATCGTCAGTATCTTTTTGCAGAAGAGATCTCTTTTGGAGGGTCTTCCGGTTTTATACGCAGCATTTGGGGGTCTTCTTTGGTGTTCGTAAACCAGGGAACTGTGTTTTCGGGTTTGGATTCAAAAAAGTGAAAGATCTGTTTATTCAGCCGGTTTCCGTCCTTTAGTTTGAGATGACCGTAATATCACGCCCGTCTCTTACGGATTGTTTCTGTAATGTTCTCTATTTTACTGTACCCTTCTTTGTTGGATTTTTTATAATGAGTGCCATTCTTGTAATTGGATCCCAGATACTTCTGATGATTTTGCGCTTTTTTCTCCAGTTCTTCGAGAGTTCTTTATTAGCATTTAGGGATTTATTATTATTATTATTATTATTATTATTATTATTATTATTATTATTATTATTATCATTATTATTATTGTTACCGTGTTTTAATGGTAGGTAGAGGTGAAAGAAGGTGCGGGCGTGAACGGGTCTCAAACTACGGAATCAAAGTTAATGTAAAATTTAACAAGGTTATATTTTCTTTTCAAAAACAAAGAAATAACAAGCATGGCAGGTACAAAGTAGCAAGTCCCAAGGGTAGTTACAATATTTACAGGATTTGGGCTTCGCGCCCTGACTTCACAATGCTTGGGCAATCAGCTCAGTTTTACCCCAAACACAAGTTTCAACAGAGGGGCAGAAAACCCCATTCATGCCTAGGAGTCCTTGCTCCAAATTACACTGAAAAGCCTCCACGAGGCATACAACACTCAATTTTCAAAAGAGCCACACGCTCTCAACTTTAAGCCTCTCAAAGGCCACACCAAACTCCACCTTTGAGTTGTCCTCACTGGACATAGACACAGGGGTAAAATACCCAACCTACTGAGGTCTATTAAATGAAAAGGGGCAATTACATGACCTCTAAAATAACAATTTGAGAGGAGGCGATCTGCACTCCTAATACACTTGTTTTTAAAACCTAATCTGGCTCTAGGCCACTAATGCAAGGGCTAATCCCATACTACAGAGGTGACTTTAGAAAAGAGCAATTTGTTTTACGTTAACGAAGAATAGGTTGAGAAAATAAGTTCACCTCAAAACAATGTGAGTGGGAGCTCGAGAGGGTTAGCACTCTCTATCCCAATATGCAGCTTTAAAAGAGAATAGATGAAAAGATTGGTTACATTTTAGGAAAAGGTTACATGGTGGAAACGCTTCGAACCCGCTCCGAGAGTTAAACTGCCAACCTAGCAAGAAAAGAAGTTATTAAGAGGCCATTACCTGGTGTTGAACAGCTGGAGAAGAAAGAGGCGCTTCCCGCCCCCTGCTATGTACTTTACACACTGAAAGATGGAACAGAAGTGGCCCGGAGACCCAAAAATCAGCAGTTTAAATACTCTCGCGGAAGGTTCTAGGCGTTTTAGGGAAGAAAACACCCGCCCACAATCACTTTATTGGCTAGGGTACAGAAACATATCCAAGTTGGGGGAAGATACATCGGATTGGTCGGAAATTACTAAAAGAAATTCGGGATTGGATAAATCTAAAACAAGGGGAAAAAGAGGGGTATACAGCCAACTTAAACAATAACAGAAAGAAATTTAACAAGAAACAAACTTTTGAAATAAGAACTTCTCCAAAAAAAATAGTTCTTTCACTCCGCACTAGGGTGCACTATTGTTGATCTTCAGTAGTGTCCTCTAGAAGAGAAAGTTCACACTTCTTACTACAAGCAAAACAAAAATACGTCGAAAATGACACAGTTCAAAAACTCCAAAATTTCCAGGTAGAGACATCTTCTGAGAAACTTGAAAATTAATACTGTCCATAAAGTTCAGACTTCCTCCAGCAGAGGAGTTTCAACAGGCGCACATTTTAAATTAGCGGTGTGGAGGTGTACCGCCCGGTACAATTATTATTATTATTATTATTATTATTATTATTATTATTATTATTTTATTATTATTATTATTATTATTATTATTATTATTATTATTATTATTATTATTATTATTTGAGCCATGAATGTTATTGTACTTTGGGTCCTTGCAGACTAACAGATATGTCTTTACTTTCAATGGGTGTTTTGCGGTTGTTAAGGAAGTATTGAACCACTGTACAGTAGTAGGGCAGGTCACTTTAACGCTAGCGGTGAACTTTGTACTGTAATAACAACGCAGCCGCTTTGAAGGGACGATGATATGAAAGAAATCCCAGGAGCACCGTAAATGGAAGGCTCGCTATAATTTGAAACTAAACATGATTTATAACACTACAGGAACATTTATTCTCGACAGTAATATTGTTCGTCATCAGAGTTACCTAGTATAAAGACGATATCACTCAATATATGGTGTCATAGATGTTTGATCACACCTAATAATACGGTTGTTAACTGAGGCAGGAATTTCCGCATTATCAACAGTCTGACATGGTGGCATTATTCGTCGCTTAACAATGCCCCACCTATCTGCAGCACCTCGCATTTTTCCCGATGAAAACGAAACCAACGATGATTGATTGATTGATTGATTGATTGATTGATTGATTGATTGATTGATTGATTGATTGATTGATTGATTGATTTATTGATTGATTGATTGATTGATTGATTGATTGATTGATTGATTGATTGATTGATTGAAGGTATTCATGGTACAAAACGTAAACGTCGTGGTTATAGTAGATTTGCGTGTACTAGAAGTCTGAAAATGCTAACAGTGATAAGGTACTGAAGTGAGTCTCTAAATGATACATAGGAAAGTGACTGGATTACTTGGTCTGTGGTTGACAAACAAACGGTGCGCTACTAGTGAAGCTGTTTTATCAGAATGACAGCACTAGCAATGCTGCACTGCGGGAATATCGCCGAAAGAAAGAGCAGAGAAGAGGTCCCATGACAAGAAATGGGCTGAAGAAATTGATTAAGAAATTCGAGGAAACAGGTGAATTAGGTGTCGCACCAGCGAAAGAACGGCTGCTCATCCCCATGGGTGTTGTTGATGAAGTTGCTGTAACTGTAGCAGACCGTGCAGCACATTCTCCCAATTCTGTAACCAATTCTGTGTCACGTGAATTGTCGCTACCCCGGTTAACAGCTCACAAGATTTTGTGGCGCATCTTACACTGGTATCCCTATAAACTTCATACTGTTCACAAACTGAAACCCCAAGATGTTGCACAACGCCATGACTTTGTCCTTCGGTTTCTGGCGCGTGTGGAAGTGGACAACATGTGGTCGGAGAATATTCTGTGGACTGGCGTGGCGCATTTTACCCTGGAGGGTGCAGTAAATGCACAGAACTGCCGCATATGGGATTCGACTCCTCCAAACGTCGTGAAGGAACAACCATTGAAATAGCTTATGTGACTGTTTGGTGTGGCTTTACAAGTTCTTTCATTCTCATTTCATTTTTCTTTGAGGAGATGGCCCCTTGTGGGCCTGTTAGGCGAACAGTGACATATGCACGTTGAAGGAACCTCCTTGTTCAGCACGCTATTCCAGCTTTGCTGGAACGTAACTGTGACCACACCGTTATTTTCAAGCAAGATGGAGCAACACCACATATCGCCCGCCAGATGAAAGAATTGCTTCGAGAAACCTTCAGTAACGACCGCATTATCCCTCGGCAGTTTCCAGATGTGTGGCCTTCGAGGTCCCCCGACCTAAATCCATGTGACTTCTGGATGTGGGGATATTTGAAAGACTATGTCTATCAGGGACATGTCAGGCCTCTGCCTGATCTAAAGGCTAGCATACGGCGACATGTTGCTCTGATTTCATCCGGTATGCTGCGGGCAACTGTCGACCATGCCGTGTTGCGGATGTAGCATGTTGCTGAGTTCGGAAGCCATATTGAACAATGTTTGCAACCATAAATGCTAATAAACTTCCCAGAACCACCGTTATCATGAGTTTGATCTTTCCTGCCTTTTGTCTGTGACGCCTACCATCGCTTACAGCGCCATATTTTTACCTGGTGGCAAAACTTGGAACTAATACATTTTGTGGCATGATTCGCGAGCGTATTGCTTAGATAGCATATCTACGAAATTTCAGACTCCTACAATCATTGCAGCCCGGGCTGCACCGCGCTGAATACCATAACTTTAATTGTGGACACTGTACGAGCATTGTCCATTGTACCTGGTAACCACATTCTGGTTGACGGGAGTAAGTTCTGCCACTGTAATGTTTCTGATTTCATTCGTAATGATTTATTTCAGTTCCTCCAATGTGCGAGGATTTGTTCGATACACTTTTTCTTTCAGTTTACCCCACAAGTAAAAATCACACACTGTTAGATCTGCAGAACGAGGGTGAAATACACCAGTACCGATCACTCCGTCTGCAAACACTTCCGAGACTGTAAGAAGGCAATCGTCTGCTGTAAGAGCAGGTGCTAACATTGTTGAAACCACCCACGCGATTTTTCTCTTCTTCCGTTAACTGATTGAAGAAGAACGACAAAATATCAAGTAACTGAAGATTCATGCAAACCACAACATTTGTAACTCTTTCAGCAAGCATGTCATGTTTTCGGATTTACGGAACAAAGTTAATAGAATATGGAGATCACATATTCGTCCTCCATATCTGATTGTATCTATCCCTCGACTAAGTAATAATAATAATAAATATTATTATTATAAAGGAACGCAAAATCATAAGAAAAATTCTAGGTCTAAAACTCACCAACGTACAATACCAACTTAGAGGCAGGCAGGAAATCAAACAATACACAAATATGCTCAGTGAACTTAGAAAACACAGGCTAAATTTCTATGGACATTTATAAACGAATGCATCCAGACAGGCTTACCAAACAAATCGTCGAATTTTATAAAAACAGGAGTAAAGCTAAAACAGTCACAATGAAATGAATTGGCGAAATCAAAACCGGTTAGAAACAGGCAGGAATAACACCAGCAGTTGTCCAAAACAGTGTAATCTTAGGATTCAAAATTCACAAATGCCAAGTTGTCTACTTGGTCTGAAGACAGAAAGAAAGCCCAAAGTAAAACAATGAAAGAAATATGGGCACATAGGAAGGCAAACATCCTGTTGCCATTTCTTGACGGGTGCAGTATTTTTGTATCCGTCTCTTGGCACAGGCCAGAGCAAAGTGTAGCTTCCACCAAAGTCCCAGTCTCATCCATGGCTGTGACAATATGGAAGCTGCTGGGGTATGAGTGGTGCTGAGTAATGACATTTGGAGCACAAATAGTATCTGAATGTTATGAAAGGTGTTGCTCATAGGATCAGTCATGCTGCAGTAGCGCCTTCTGGTCCAGTGAGGAAAGCAATGGAAAACTACCTCACTCCGCATCTTGCCTAGTACGCCTCATTTGGGCTCTGCCATTGGTTTTTGTGGTTTTCCTATAAATACACAGCCTTTGGTGGTGCTATTTGAGGATCCAACCAGCTTCTGGGCTGATGACCTAACAGACACAGACACAGGAAGGCAAATGCACGCCTCTGGGTATTTGCATAGTCTTAATGGGCTTATTCGCATATATACATAATAATAATAATAATAATAATAATAATAATAATAATAATAATAATAATAATAATAATAACCTTGGGTTTACTTCCCATGAACTAAATTTTACGCTTCTTTTCGGAGACGCCGATGTTCCTGGGTTCTGTCTCCTGGGAGTTTCTTTTACGTGCTGGCGACGATGGATAAGAGAGGGCTAGAAGCAGAAGTGGGAATGAAGCGGCCGTGGCCTTACGTATCACCGGACTAAGCCAGGCGCAGAAGGTTAGTACCTCTACCGTGTGGGCCATGGGCCACCAAAACGGGAAAAGAAACGTCCATGATCATTATGTTAAGTACCATATATTGTGTATTAAGTATGCATGTCCAACCCTTGTCCCGTTTCCCTATGGCCTTGGGCGTTCCCGACCATTTTTCCTAATCTGCTTTTCCGAACGTACATTTTTCCGAAAAGTACCTTTTCTGAATCTATATCTCCGAATTTAATTTTCCTACTCCATTTCTCCAAACGTCCATTTTTCCGAAAGTATCATTCTTCCCAATTACATATGCTCATTCATGAGCGTTAATGAATTATTACGCGTTGCTATGTTATTGTTCTGTTAAGATTTTCTGTGAGATAGACATAAATCCAAGTATTATTAGTTCCTAAGGAGGAGATTTGAAGCTGTTATATAATAGCTTCATTTATTATAAAACCATATATGGTAATCAATATAAAATTTACTGGGAGTGGAAGATAATACGGACAAAGGAATGTTCAGCAAGAGCTATGATACTTGGCTATGAAGACAACCTGAGGATAATAAAGGATGATGTAGAGACGCCCCGTACACATCCTCCCAACAGGGAAAAGGCCGCAAGAGAGAAAGTTTATTTTATTATTTTGCTATACGTCGCACCGACACAGATAGGTCTTATGGCGACGATGGTATAGGAGAGGGCTAAGAGTGGAAAGGAAGCGCCCGTGGCCTTAATTAAGGTACAGCCTAAGCATTTTCGTGGTGTTAAAGTTGGAAACCTCGGAAAACCATATTCAAGGCTGCCGACGGTGGGTTTCGAACCCACTAACTCCCGGATGCAAGCTCTCAGCTGCGCGCCTCTAACCACACCGCCAACTCGCCCCGTAGCACAGGAAGTAAGAGGTGGTGTCAAGCGTAGAGCCCAAGATAATCCAGAATTACATCCAGTTCAGATTTTTCGTACTGAATTAAATCGTGTTCCCATTGAAGTTTTAGCGTTTTTTTACTGGAACAACAAAAAATGTAAACAGAATTCGCAGAGAGAGGAGGCGTAATCATCCAGTGAAACCCACCTGTCAGGAAAATCTTGGAGAAATTCCCGAAAGGTACAGGAAAAGCCATGCAAGGCGAGAGATGTTTGATATAGTGTCTATGAATCCTACCATGAGAAAGAAAACAGTGAAAATAGAGTGTTAATGTTTGGGATAAGAGAAAATCTGCATATGCTAATGAAAAGCTCAGAGTGGTTCGTTGATGGTATGTACAAGGCCAGTCCTCTTCTATCTGTTCACGGTACTTGGCATAATCAGAAGACCCGGAGCAGACGACGAAATACAAATGCATACGCCACTCACATTTGCTTTATTGCCCAATAAACAACAAAACTCTTACACAACAGTTCTGGGGGAAATTTTTAATTGAGCACACAACTTATCTCTAAACACGACACAACCATTTAGGGTAATTTGTGACTTTGAAGTCAGTATAATTAATAGTGTGAAGGCGGTTTTAGAAACATCTCTAGCTGCTTTTACCACTTGGCAGAGTTAGTACTTAGATAAATATCGATGAAGAATTACAAGCAGAGTATAATAATCCAGAGAACCGGCAGCTTAAGCTTCAAACTCTCATGATGTCATTGATGCCAGAAGAAGGTGTATTTGACTGTTTCGAGCTATTGAGGGATGAGGGATGACGAAATGATTACCGATAACTGATTATTTATATTTCAGGCCGCACAGCCCAAGGAAGAAGACGCGCATCCTGTTAAACCTACAGAATCGATATAGTGCCACAGTTCACAATCAGA
Source organism: Anabrus simplex (assembly GCF_040414725.1). Taxonomy (NCBI): domain Eukaryota; kingdom Metazoa; phylum Arthropoda; class Insecta; order Orthoptera; family Tettigoniidae; genus Anabrus; species Anabrus simplex. The sequence continues at coordinate 317,040,228 of NC_090265.1, forward strand.
ATGGGACAAATAATCTTGCTGAAAGTTTTCATAATCGTGTACAACTTGTGTTCGGCAAGCACCATCCATACTTGTACTCAGCTCTAACAGAAATACCAAATGAGCAGGTGGACTCTGAATGTACTATTCGGGAATTAACAACGGGCCGAGCAGTAAAACCTCTACCCAAGAAGAAATGGTATACAATACAAAAATACATCCAATCCATTGCCTTGAATTATGAAACTTACAAAGAGGAGAATCGACAAATGGAATTCCTGCGTGTCGTAGGATACTACTTATCAGAGTAAATTATTCAGATTTAAAATTCATGCAAATTTTTCACATTAAATCTGACTGGAATATATAACTAATATTATTAAATTATTTATTTTTGTAATTAATGCCTTTTGGAAAAAATTATTTCGGAAATTGGTGTTCGGAAAATTAACAGTAGGATAACATACTTAATCCGATCCCCATTTGTATGATGTTAGAAACCACGGGAATGAACTGCAGTGCGACGCTTAAGCTACTAATTCCCTCGTATTGATGTTATAAAGCATCAACTCCTGAAGTAATGGACTGGTTTCTATGAAACTCGAGGAATTTCAATTGACATTTACGATAAGTTCGTTGTATATTTCAGTTATCCTTAAGAAAAAAACACAAAGAAACTCATTACGTTATTAACTGACTAGCTGTTGTGGTCTCCTCATTGGAGGGATAACGTTTGTAAATTGCAGCGGTAATGGAGATGAATGCGCGCATAAGAGACAAAGCACACCTCAAACACAAACAATAGTCAGTCAGTTCAGTGTTATTGTTTGATAAGTTTTAGGGGTTCGCAAGTTGTAGAGCATCACATTAGACTAACGTTTCCTTCTTGCGCGTCAATATTAGGACATCCAAGCTCCAGATTCACTACAGATTATGTTATATCAGGACCAAGGCTAGGATTTATACGCAATAAAAATGGCTAAATATGTACATATATGTGGTCTAGAAAACATTAAAATATGAAGTGAAATTTGGACTATTTTTAAATGAAAGTTAAAAATAATGTGAAGAATATCTATATTGTTACAAATAATATTTAAACATGAACAAAAAGCAAAAGCAAAGTCACCATGAAGGCCCTTGGAGGAGTGGATGGTAAACGCTTCCACTATCCGTAACCTCGGCACGTGATGGGGTAGAGTAGTTTGCCCCCAGGAATTGACCTGTTACTCATTTTTTATATAGGATGAGTGAACCTCAGGGCCATATGCATCTCCGGAAGTGGAAATCTCGTTTCTTAAATTTTACGACTTCCTGACGGGGATTCGAACCCACGTCCTTCCAGGCGAACCGAGCACGCCTTTACCGCCTCGACCAGGCATCCCCTATTTAAACATGAACACGGATAAATATTTTTTCTTAAACATGAAAACTACAAAAGTAATAATCACAATTAAAATCACAGAACAAGTGTTTATCCTTTTTTATACGAATCGCAGGATATTGAGTGACAAGGCCAACGCCAGCAAGAAAGAAGAAATGTGCAAAGACCATGACTTTCCTTTCATACTTCATTGAAACACCAGAAACCCGATTTCAATTATTGATGTTAGTAAAATTTATTTCAGTTTTTTTCCGGCAAGAATAACATTGGTCCGCCTCTGTGGTGTAGTGGTTAGTGTGATTTGGTGCCACCCTCGGAGAACCGGTTTCGATTCCCGCCTGTGCCACGAAATTTACAGAGTGGTACGAGGGCTGGAACGGGGTCCACTCAGCCTCGGGAGATCAACTGAGTAGAGTGGGCTTCGATTCCCACCTCAACCATTCTCAAAGTGGTTTTCCGCGGTTTCTCACTTCTCCTCCAGGCAAACCCCGGGATGGTACCTAACTTAAGGCCACGGCCGCTTCCTTCCTTCCTTCCTTCCTTCCTTAATTCATTCTTATCTATTCCTTCCAATCTTCCTACCCCCTCACAAGATCTCTGTTCAGCATAAGAGGTAAGGCCGCCTAGGCAAGGTACTGGTCCTCCTCCCCAGCTTCATCACGCGACCCAATGTTTCTCGCTCTAGGACACTGCTCTTGAGGTGACACAGGCGGAATCCCTCGCTGAGTCCGAGACAACAATGAACCCTGGACGGTAAACGCACTTAGAAAGAAAGAATAACTTTGAAACCATAATATAAGGAAGGCATTTAAAACAAAACCGTAAATTATGTAAATACATATAATGTTTCCTCAAATATGTAAAAATATGCCATAAAATGGACCTATGGACGAATATGGAAAATAAAATATGTTGTAAGTCATTCGACATGCCCTCATTCGTAAAGATATGGCAACATATTTGCAAATAAATCCCAGCCCTCATCACTACAGTAAGAAAACTCTCCGAGTCTTGTGATAGCGTGCTAAGTAAGGCTGCGGTCCGAATCACCTGGGTCAAACTAGCTGCCCCGTTATCATGAACTCACTGCATGTCACTTGCCACGAGTCTTGGTGAGGTTCATGGTCGGGAACCCACCCACACGCCGTGTCAGTGAGAATGTCCACCCTTTAACCCGGCCACGAACTTCACAGATGGCTTATCAGAATGATATAATTAATAACATACGGATTTAAGATTTCGTGGAATAAATATGTGTGTAGATGTCAGAAGGGCAACCAATAGAACACATGGGTTGTGGTAAAGAACCCAGTAACTCGATCATAGTCGATTAGATGTTCTGTTACTACTGCGCCGTGGAGAATGTTACAGTCAAAATAAGCAGCGTATCAAAATTATAAATAAACTCGATCTCAACCGCTTTTGTGGTCTGTCAATTGCCTTTGATTGATACAGCAACATCCAACAACAGGACAAGATATGAAAATATAATATCAAAGCACAATCATTGCTGAATATAAGGTCCATTAATTGTCATAAGTTTGCACTGTCACAACCAACAGCAACATACCAACAGAGCCTGTTATAAGGTATATTAATTAATCATAACCAACAACACGACGAAATATGACATAGAATATCAAATAAACGCGGTATAGGTAAGTGATGAATTTTATCCATTGTCTTAGGCTGGTATAGTTTCCACCAAGAACAGCACAAGATTAAAATCTACATCCTGTTTCCAGTCCTTCGACCAGGTCAGGCATGGAATGAATGAACCCTCATCTAGCGGCGAGGATTGGAATTATGCCGACTGCCGAAGTCTGTCACACTCCTCTGGGGCAATGATTAACGATTGACAGATGAAATGATATGATATTGGTGAGTGTTGCTGAAATGAATGATGGCAGGGAAAACCGGAGCATCCAGAAAAAATCCTGTCCCGCCTCCGCTTTTTCCAGCACAAATCTCATCTGTAGTGACCGGGATTTGAATCACGGCACCCAGCGGTGAGAGTCCGGCGCGCTGCCGCTTGAGCCACGGAGGCTCAACAACAGCAGAAGATATGAAAACATTTCAAAATAGTTCAATATAAGTCGAATATGAAGTCTGTCCTTTGCCTAAGATTGATACAGTCTTAACCAACAAAAGTAGTGTATATGAAACAGAATAGGAAATAAATTCAGGAGTAGTCCATTATGACACACATGACTTGACAGAGGCTGGTACAGTTTCAATTAACAACATGAAAGAATATCAAAGAGAATATTAAATAAATTCAATAAGAGCCGGTTACAAAAGGTCTATTAATTGCCTTAATTTGTCACAGTCAATTGTAGGATACAGTAATTATGAAATGGAAGTTCAAACAAATTCAATCAGAAGCTATGATACGGACTGTTAATACTGCATCATGAAGTGAAACAATCTAAACCAACGCCACGAAGAGATGTAAAAATGTGAGCTTTATTCAATAACCGAGGATTGGTACAATCGCAAACAATAACGAGAAAAAGTGTGAAAATTGAATTTTTGGTTAATTAATCAGAGTTCACTGATTTGATGTCCGGCTCAATGGCTAAATGGTTAGCGTGCTGGCCTTTGGTCTAGAAGGTCTCGGGTTCGATTTCCGGCCGGGTCAGGGATTTTAACCGACACTGGTTAATTCCGATGGCTCGGGTACTGGTTGTATGTACCGTCTTCAGCATTAGAAATCATCATAGGCAGGGCCCTGTACTCACAGACACGCAGGTCACCGTTACTGGGTCAGCTCGAAAGACCTGCACCAAGCCTCTCCTGAGGCCACGGGCCGTTATTATTTACTGATTTTATGACGGCTCGTGACAGGTAGTGCAGAGCAGCAAAACTTATCTGGACGGTTGAAGAAATAACTTCCTCGAGAGCTACACACAGGGCTTGCATGAATCTTTGTAACCAAACAAAGTCACATATTCAGTCTCTCCCAACGTTTTCTACACTTTGAGATATAATATAATTGCATGTGCCTATTTCTAGCCGGGTGCAGCCCTTGTAAGGCAGACCCTCCAATGAGGGTGGACGGCATCTGCCTTGTGTAGGTAAACGAGTGGTATTGTGGTGGAGGATGGTGAGTGTGGTGTGTGAGTTGCAGGGATGTTGGTGACAGCACAAATACTCAGTCCACAGGCCAAGGGAATTAACCACTTAAGGTTAAAATCTCTGACCAGGCCGGGAATCGAACCCGGAACCCCTGTGACCAAATGCCAGCACGCTAACCATGTACTCATGGAGCCGGATCACTTTGTGATAACGGAACTATTTTCAAGCATCAATTTTCAGGTATCAATGGAAGCTTCCGGACTTCCCTGCGATCGTCACAAAAGCTTCGGGTGTGAACAAGATAGAGGCCAAGGTAATTGGTGTGCAGTGCAGCATTTCACAATCACTCGCAGGTGCTAAAATAAGACTTATGGACACGACACAGATAGGTCTTATGGCGACGATGGGACAGGAAAGGGCTAGGAGTGGGAAGGAATCAGCCGTGGCCTTAATTAAGGTACATATGCAGCATTTTCCTAGTGTTAAAATGGGAAACCGCGGGAACACATCTTTAGGCCGGCCGACAGTGGGGTTCGAACCCACTATCTCCCGAATACTGGACTGGCAGCTTTCGAGCTGCTTACGGAAATAGGGCGGGAGACTGTAATGTTTCCAGTCACTACGTACCAGACACACTCTACCCGTGAAAAATGAGACATGGAAATGCTGAAATTACATGCAACATCTTGAATTTTACAATGCCATGAACATACCTCATTCTAGATCGTGGTAACATGGAAAACAAAGTTGCATCTCTTACCATGAGCAAAAATAATGGGTGAGGATGCTGAATGTGTTCAAGAACAGCAACATTGATATCCAACACATTACGGAACGAAACTGGGGTATCCAGGACAGCACGAGTGCTGTTGAGATCTTACTACTGGTGCTGCAGTCATATTGAATACAAAGGGCAACAGGAAAGTGTTGCAATACGCACAAACGGTTGGTTGGACACCCCTGTTATGGTGAGGGATGAAAAGAGCTATGAAAACCGGTCTAGAAGACAGCAAGACGCCATTTTCACACCAGTTGTTACCAAGCAGTGGGATTGAAAACAAGTTAAGATGTCAGTGTGGTTTAAAGCTGAATATCGCGCAATTATCCACTACAATTTTGCTCTGGATTAACTGTTGACCAGTGCCTGGAGGAAATGGCATCGGACAATAATTTTCCGCTGGTACAAAGAGTTCCCGAGGGAAAATTTTGAGGTTGAAGACGATCCTCGTTCTGGGCGACCGTCTGAATCAATGACTGAGATAAATATTGAAGCTGTGAGGAGAATGTTGCAGCAAGAGAGGCGGTTGACATATCGGCAGGTAGAAGAGACCCTCCACATCCCTGCACCAGCTATTCATTCAATTCTACACGACCATCTCCATGTTAGAAAGGTTTGGGTGCCCCATTCACTTTCAGAGGAACAAAGGGCACATCGAGTGAAATGGTGCGAGAAATGCTAAAACAGTTTGAAAATGGGACTTCGCGTAACGTCAATAGCATCGTTACAGGTGACAAAACTTGGCTTTATTATTACGATGTCCCAACAAAATCCCAGAGCAAGGTGTGGCTGTTTGAAGATGAGGGTACTCCTGTGACTGTGCGAAAGTCAAGGTCAGTGAAGAAAATGATGATTGCAGTGTTCTTCACTAAACGGGACATCCTGACTCGGGTTGTGCTAGAAACACAAAGGACAGTTCATTCATTGGGAAGGGTGTGAAGGAGTGGAACAGTTTACCAGGGGTAGTGTTTGATCCTTTTCCAAAATCTGTACAGATATTCAAAAAGAGAATAAACAGCAACAGAGAAAATAAATGAAGTGTTAGAGGGCATTCGACCAGTGCAGGTTATTGTAAATTAAAAATGTGTGTAAATAAATTAATTCCATCCCCTGGTCTAAGGAGTTTGGACAGCCAAAGTAGGGGACTGCCTGTAGGGGTGAAGTACAGTGGGGACTTCGAGGGCCCTGGGACCGCTACGGTAGCTGTGAAGGCCCTTCAGGAACTCTGAAAAGTGGTGGTAAAAGGGGCTCTGGTTAAGACGCAGCAGGTCGTTATGCTACTTAGGTTCCAGAATGGGTAAAGAAAAGAAAAAGTAAATAAATGCAATGTAAATTTTAATCTTATACCAGTTGTACAGTATCATTTGAAGTAATTCCACATACTGTATATCAGATGACTATATTTGTATGTAGTACAGGAGATATTATAAGTAGAATTTTGTAAACAATGTAAAATTATTAAGGATGAGCTGTGTGTTTAATAGAAAAAATCGTTAGCGTAAATTATGTAATATTGTATTATAGGAAAATTTTATTCTCTTGTTAATTTAATATTTAGTGCTTGACAATAATGTATTTTAGTGTACCATTTGCCACCGAGGTAAACACCTCATTTGCAAATAAAGAGAATTTTTTTTAATTTTTTTGAAATGGTACAGTGAGACTTGTCTGCCTCAGGTCATCCAGGCTCTCAAGCAGCTCCGTCCAAGTTCACGTATCAACAGTTGGCTCTTGCATCACGACAATGCTCCCGCACATCGTGCTAATGTAACAATGGATTTTCTTGCCAGATCAGGGTTGACTGTGCTTGATCACCCTCCATACAGTTCTGATCTTGCCCCATGTGACTTCACACTCTTTCCAGAAGTGAAGATGAAACTGAAAGGGCGGCGTTTTGCATCCGACGAAGAGCTTCTGGCAGTATGGGATCAAGAGTGTGAAAATGTAACCGAAGAAAAGTGGCAGAGTTGGTTCAGTGACAGGTTTGGACGTATGGAGAAGTGTATTGAGTGTGCTGGAAATTATTTTGACCGGGCGAGTTGGCCGTGCGGTTAGGAGCGCGCAGCTGTGAGCTCGCATCCGGGAGATAGTGGGTTCGAACCCCACTGTCGGCAGCCCTGAAGATGGTTTTCCGTGGTTTCCCATTTTCACACCAGGCAAATGCTGGGGCTGTACCTTAATTAAGCCACGGCCGCTTCCTTCCCATTCCTAGGCCTTTCCTGTCCCATCGTCGCCATGAGACCTATCTGTGTCGGTGCGACGTAAAGCAAATAGCAACAACAACAAAAAATTACTTTGAAAAGTCTAAAGCGTTCACCCACATTGCAAAACTTTCCTAGTGCCCTTTGTATATGTAGGCTGATTACGATATAGCGAGTCGGAAACGTGTTTGTAAAATTTACTACCCGCTTCCTAAAAACAGGTGCACAATTTCTTTGCAAAGCGTACTTTCTTTATTTCCTTCTTTCTTTCTTTATTTATTTCGTTCTTTCTTTCTTTCTTAATCTGTTTACCCTCAAGGGTTGGTTTTTCCCTCAGACTCGGCGAGGGATCCCACCTCTACCACCTCAAGGGCAGTGTTCTGGAGCGTGAGACATTGGGTAGGAGGGATAAAACTGGGAAGGAGGACCAGTACATTGCCCAGGCGGCTTCACCTACTATGCCGAATAGGGGCCTTGAGAGGGGACGGGAAGTTTAGGAGGGATGGACAAGGAAGAAGTAAAGAAACGGCCGTGGCCTCAAGTTTGCCTGGAGAAGAAGTGAGAAACCATGGAAAACCACTTCGAGGATGGCTGTGGTGGTAATCGAACCCCACTCTACACATTTGACCTTCCGAGGCTGAGTGAACCTTGTTCCATCCCTCGTACCACTTTTCAAATTTCATGGCAGAGCCAGGAATGGAACCCTGGCCTCCGGGAGTGACAGCTAATGACCCTAATCACTTCACCACAGAGGCGGACGAGCAAGGCGCCCTAACATGGAAATATGCATCTGAATGGTGAAAGAGTGGGTGGTACTATAGACACAATGTTTTGAACAGCAGTATCAGTCGTTATTTGACGAGTGTCCCCTTTGACGTGAATTCAAACTCAAATCGAATTTGGTCAATTCCCATCGACTGCATTAGCAGAAACGAAGCCTGTAACTTCACATAAGAACTCTGCGGCTTCATGAGTAACATCCCACCTAGTATGAACCTTGCGAGCTTACGTGATGTTATATTATAGCGGCGTTTGTATTGGTGCAGCAAATACTTGCTATCTTTAATACCGGGAATGCCAGAAAGATGCCTGCTTCTTTCACCCACTGTATTTCAAGCTCAATTCGGAATTTTGTTAGCATGTGATCGCTAATTCTAACATTTCTGTCTTCTAACTTCCAAACTCTGGCAGGCACCCTCACTATTTACCTCACGTTTTTCCAGTGGTCTTGAATATTTAGGCAGTTGATGCAATGGTTTTCTTTACAGCCTCGAAACTGTCAAAATACTTTCCATTGTTCTTTCAAAAATCTATTCGTGTATATCTCTCCTTTTCACTCTGCAGTTGATGGTTTGTAGGAAATGGAACTTGTTGCTATATTGTGTGCTTGAGTTGCCGTCATATCACTGTTTTTAGATAGATTGTCCGACGTTCCATCACTATCATATCACAATGTCTGTCCTTCCTATACGAGAGCGCCCCCATAGATATGTTGTTCCATTAGGTTATACAACTCCCATGCAATGCACCTGTATATGGGATGTGGAGTCAACAAATGTAGGATTCAGTGCAACGGAAAGGGGAAACTGATTCAGGGCCTATTGAAGTACCACGAATGAAATAATCAGTTCTCGAGAGTACCATGATAAGAGGCTGCCTTGATAAAAGAGCTTTCTACAGTATATGTCCATCAGTCATGACCATCCATTAATACATCACAGCCTGCACGGTTGCTAGGTAACATCGTGGCACACATTTTGTATCGCTTCAGAATTCTACTTTCTTACTCGACTTATCGTATCCAATGATGGCTGAAAGACTCACTGAAGACTCAGAAAAAGATTTTTCTGTCTCTTCCGTCCCAGGAGAACTCGCACTGATATTTTTTCGCCAGAACTCGCGCGCGGTCTTTTCGACCGCACAGAATCCATGGGCCATTATTTAATGCACAAATTATTTTTTCGAACACAATACAGCGAAATGTCATATCATAGCTTTATTGCACAAATGTATGTCTAATCAGCTGAGAAAATATTCTACAAGACACAAAATAAAGATATATTCATTTCAATTGACTACTTTGAACATCTGCCCGTCAGAACTTATGGCTACCGATGTTTAAAAATTGAACTCTGGAAATGTAAAATGCAAACAAGAATAAACATTAAAGAATGAAAACCCACTCAAGTCCCAATGCACCAGTCATTAGTAATTTTCATCACCTACGGCTGCTTCAAAACAAATCTCGGAACTTAACACTGAGTGCAATACAGGAAAACCGTTCAGAACTTGCCAGATCTCACAAATGCTGAAGAATTTAGTCATCATCCCCCTCCTCCTGTACGATTTCAACACTTTTCTCCGCGAACTGGACACATGATGGCCATGTGTGCTCTTTACATATGAAACGTGAACATGAAACGCATTTAGTTTTGGTTTTCCGATTCTTCTTTCTGTCACAATAAGCATAGCGACCATTGTCTGTCTGATTTACAGTTTGGTAACGTTGGTCCTCTTTTTCGATACCCAAAATCCTACGCAAACGTATCTTTACGGAACACAAACAAAAGAACAACGCCAAAGGCAAGGCCTCGCGCGCGATGGAAAAGACCGCAACTTCCGTCGAGGTCAGAGTTTCTTCCTACCGGTAACAATGGACAACAAATTTAGATTAACTGTTACTGCACTAGCGTTGTCAACTCTCCAGCGAAGGATAAGAGAAGCAAGAGCAAGACGAGATATAAGTTCATTGCAGATTACAAGTGAATAAATGAATGTGCGGTCGAAAAGACCGCCGGCGAGGCCTCGCGGGTTAACAAAACCTCAACAAATTCAGGGAAAAATTTTAAGCAATGTTCAAATCAAGAGAGAAGATGTGGGCTTATATATTTCGGAACGAAATTTGAAACATTCAACAGTCACGTGAGAAACATGCACAACTATGATAGTGAAAGCACCACTGAGGCCACAAAAATTCTTCTACACCTTCCCCTCATTAAGATCGACCTAAGACAAACATGGAAATCGCTCATGGTAGAGAAATTAATAAAATGGGGAAATATATTCCTATAGCATATGCCTGATACTGAGTTTATTGATATTGTTTCCAGGTTATAGAAGTTATGGCTTCTGCTACTGCTTTGCTGCTAGCTAAAAAAAAAATCGGTAACTAAGTACTCTGAAGATCGTAAGCGTGATTTAATTTAGAATAACGATTGACAATGTAAAACAGAGCAATCCTCAGAGGGCACTGGATCGCGATCGCGAAAGGCACAAAGCCAAATTTTAATATAAATTCACACCGTATGAATACTTCTACCAAATACGAAACGTGGTGCGCAGATTTTAAACAGGAAATCAAGAGCTAAAGCCAAGAAAAAAGATGTAAAATAATATTTCAGAAAGACTTCTGAAAAATTCAATCACCATACGTGAGACATGTGTGGCTACTATGTCAGAAAGCTCCACTGAGCTGATTCTTTCTTTCCTGTAATATTAAGAAGAGTTTTATAAATATGTGTCCTGGACCAGACACGGCTATAAGATACCCTGCAGGGAATGTAATAGCTCTTCACGCCAGACAGATACTTAGAAAAGTTGTTCCGGATGTTATTACAGTTGCCATAACAATCCTCACACCAAAAGGAGGGTGTAAAATCGATCTGAAGTTTTGGAGACCTATATACAATTAAATTTTTTGAAGATATGTAAAAAGAATTACAATGCAACATTCAGATTCAAAATATCAAGAAAATCTATTCTAAAATACGTCTGCCTGTGTCTGTCAGGTCATCAGTCCCGAGGCTGGTTGGATCCTCAAATAGTACCACCAAAGATTATGTGGTTACATGGAAATCGTAGGAACCGATGGCGGCGCCAAAGTGAGGCGTACTAGACAAGACGAGGAGTGGGGTAGTTTGCCATTGCTTTCCTCGGTGGGCCAGACAGTGCTATTGAAACACGGCTAACCCTATGAGCAACATATTTCTTAACAATCAGATGCAATGGCCATGCTCTTAATGTCATCGCTCAGCTCCACCCATACCCCAGGAGTTTCCATACTGTCACAACCATGGAGGAGACCCGGACTTCGATAGAATCTACAATTTGCTGTGAACTTAATAGCACTTAATATCATATGTTCCATATTTTCCTTCCAACCAAAAAATAATTTTTCATATGTTGATTACCACTATACAAACAACTATTAGTCACGTACAATGACTATGAATGAATGTCAGCGTGGCCTCAAATCAGCTGTTGGACACTTTAAGTTGCGGATAGGGTATAGAATAGCAGCCTGCGTAGCCGAGTGCGTTAAATCAAACATACGAACTGTAATGCTTCCTGTAGGTCGCACGAGTTAATTACTGAAAGAAGTATTTTGGCCATTGTGTTATTCTTAGCTCATTTAGCACGTGTGAAAAATTTACGTAAGATCGGCTATTGCTCGGTACGTGTCCTTCCCTTGCCAGATGTTCTGAATGATTTCAGTAAGCATGTGACTGGCTTGCTACTGGCACACTTTCGGAGTTCGTCCGAAATAAAGTCCTCTCCAGCTGCCGTGTTGTTATTGATTTTATTTGTTGCGAATTAACTTATCTGGCTGGTCGCGTAGCGACGCGGATAGCTAATTATTTAGCCCGAGCATATTAATTTATATCTCAGTCCATATGGTTATTTACAAAATTCCGTACGTCGCGTAACTTCTGCCCTGATTGCCCTAAATCTACCACAATGACATCATTATATTGGACGTGAGATTACCTAATAAATGATATACACATCGTGGGTTGGAATTTAAATTCAGAAGTTGGAATGGAGCAAATTAAGTTGTTTTCACATCATCCACTCTGCGTAACTTTGCCCCAGAGGGTTTCAGGGCAACTGTGAATTACCGACATCTCGGACTTGCAGAAAGCTTTCTAATTGTACCGCACATGAGGGGATCGGAATTGATACTCAAACAGGAATATCGGCGAATTTTCAAACCTTTGGAGGAAATTTTCGATGTTCACAGCCACTTGATTACAAATTACACTTGTATTCCCTATAATATCACTTATACGTATTGATCTGTCTATTTAAGAACACATTTAGATCATAATATTTTTTTAACAATTTGTTTTACGTCGCGGGTAGATGGCGACGATGGGATAGGAAAGGCCTAGGATTGGGAAGGAAGCGGCCGTGTGCTTAATTGAGGTGCAGGCCCACCATTTGCCTGGAGTGAAAATGGAAAATCACGGAAAACCATCTTCATGGCAACCGGCAGTGGGGTTCGAACCTTCTATCTCCCGGATGCATGCTGACAGCTGCACACCCTAACCGCGCGGCCAACTCACCAGGTCTTAAAATATTTTAAATTAATCGATGCATCCTCTCACTACGGCCCTCCGAAGTGCACTGAGTGCGCATAATCGAGCACACAAAGCACGAGGCCCCCGCGGGGGAGGTTGCATCATTACGTTCAGTATACAGTAGTTAGCTAGGACCTAACGATATCTGAATTTCGAACTTATCGCTAATAATTTGCTAGAAACAGCCTGTGTTATACAGGCCGATTTTCGGAACGCCAACTTTCAGTGGATGCTGCGGAATGAAACGTTGTCACATCAAAATAGGGTTAGGCCTAATATTTTAAATGACTGGGTTCTGTTAAATCCTCGTTGTTTTAATTACAATTTATTAAAAATAGTTTAGTTTTGAAAGTTGTAACTGTCTTATACCTGCAACCCTTTTCTCTGGTGGTTTTTATCTGTACTACGGCAGAGGAAACAAAACACACAATAACTTATCTACTCGCCCTGAAGATAGTTTCCCGTGGTTTCCCATTTTCACTATTTTTAATAAATTGTAATTAAAACAACAACAGAATCCAGCCATTTAAATTTTTAGGCCTGTATAACACACATTGTAAAAGTACGTCCATCCATAGACACAATAGAACTAAGTGCATGCATACCAGTGTAACAGACATTGAGCACAACCAGCACATTAATGTTGCACGTCCTGTTCATGTTGAGATCACTGCTGCTTTCTCTGTAAACATTGTTAGGAACAGAATTGAGGCGTTGACATGGAAGATGTAGTAAGTTAAAAAAATTAATTTCTTTTTTTTCATGGAGAAAGTAGTAAACGCTCATGCCAATGACATGCAAAAGGCAGCAAGTCAACTGGTGGAATATATTTTCTTCTACGATTGACGCAAGATGGAACCTGTGTTGAGTCCACGAGGTTTGGCATAGAGAAGGTAGTAAGTCAACCCGTGCCTCTGGTGGAATTAGGTATATATAACCTTTACATTTGTTGACAGTCACCTGCATGTAAACCTTGTTTATAGTTATTATAGTTCATCTTAGTTATATTTCAATTGCCAGAATGCCACCGAAACCTATTCCATTCAAAATGGTAAGTCGTTATTGCCTGCATCTTGACATGATGTTCATACTAGTCCTTTGTTATTATGAAATGAAATGGCGTATGGCTTTTAGTGCCGGGAATGTCCAAGGACATGTTCGGCTCGCCAGGTGCAGGTCTTTTGATTTGGCACCCGTAGTCGACCTGCGCGTCGTGAAGAGGATGAAATGATGATGAAGACGGCATATAAACCCAGCCTCCGTGTCAGCGAAATTAACTAATGACGTTTAAAATTCCCGAGCCTGCCGGGAATTGAATCCGGGACCCTTGTCACCAAAGACCAGTACGCTAACCATTTAGCCATGGAGCCGGACCTTCGTTATTATAAATAGGTATTACGTGTGTTCAAAATGGTTCCGCCATAAGACCTATCTGTGTCGGTGCAACGTAAAGAAAAAAAAAAAAGGAAAATGGTTCCAGAAAAAAATTGCGGAAAGGATGAGGGAGCTAAACATTTTCAACCATTTCATGTAATCATGATGACGCCTGGGGATTTTTGTGACTTCACCATGGAGAGCAAGAGATATTTCAATACTCAACACCTTAAGATTAGCACCGTGAGCTGGATAAGGATTTCAAGAGGTGAACTTCCATCAGTCAAGACAAGGCAAAGAGAGCCGAGGAGAGAGCACAACATCCTCAAAAGAGGGCGGTCCTATCACGCGATCAACAACATAAAGGTTTTACAACCACCTGCGAGGAGACCAACCATCAGCTAAACGAAAGAAAACGACTTATTGGCCATGCTGGATTTCTTCGATGTAAAATATCTTGCGTTTTACCGTGATATTTGTGTATGAATCATACACGTCAAGTGACAAACTGATTAGACAGTGATTTTCCAGTGTGTTTTATCGCATAATTTGTGCCTGATACATGACTAGTATTATTTTTGTGTTAAACTGATAAGTGGATAATTCCTTGATTTTACATGACATGTTTAATATCATCTGCTTCACCAAGTTGGCGAGACAATATTCTTCCCTTTAAAATTCACATTTTGGACTTACTACATTTCCCATGTCAATGCCTCAATTGATGAAGCTCGGGTTATTTGAACTCAACATATTTTCCTCATTTCCTCAAAAAATATATTGTGCTTAACGGTTAAAACAAATTACAATTTAGTTTACATTTTCCCCAACGATACCGTACACTTCGTTCGAAATCTCTTTTCTCATTTCCCCTAACAAGCGGCTTCACAGCTAACTTATTCGAAAGAATTTCATGTTACCCCATTTCCTCTAACAATGCAATGTACTTAATGGCTAAAGTGCATCTTATTGGAACAAAATTTGTCCATATTCCTCCTAACAATTTGTTATGCTTAACGGCTAAAATACGCCTTATTAAAACAAAATAGTATTATGTTAACACCATTATCTCCAACAATACAACGAGCTTAACATTTGAAACACTCTTTATTTGAACTTTTTTTTTTTTTTTACAATTTGCTTACGTCGTACCTACACAGATAGGTCTTATAGCGACGATGGGATGGGGTAGGAGTGCGAAGGAAGCGACTGTGGCCTCAATAAATCAATCAATCAATCAATCAATCAATCAATCAATCAATCAATCAATCAATCAATCAATCAAGATCTGAATTTAGGGCAGTCGTCCACGTGGCAAATGCCGTGACGGTATCTTATTAAAATACAAAGGTCGATTTCCTTCGCAATCCTTTCCCTACCCATTCTTAGGAGAAAGACACCAAATCAGAGCGCACCCCTTAACCCTCAAACACACGCGTATGGGGTGGAATCCACCCCCAGGTCATTTTATTTCCTAGTGATATGTACAAATAACTTTCCTGTGCTCTCCCCGCTCTTGTACTTTTCTGGCTGGATCCCCGCAGAATGAGTCACTATTACATAATCTATCTTAAAATCTCAAATTAATACAGTAATTCATATTTTACAATACAATGATATGTGGGGTGGAAAGCACCCCTACGCGTGTGTCTGCGTCCTAAGGTCTGGCGCGTGTGCTTGAGGGTTAAAACCAATAGCAAAAAGTTATTGCATTATTTATTGTTGTATTATTGTATTATTCGTCCGCCTCTGTGGTGTAGTGGTTAGTGTGATTAGCTGCCAACTCCGGAGGCCCGGATTCCATTCCCGGCTCTACCACGAAATTTGAAAAGTAGTACAAGGGCTGAAACGGGGTCCACTCAGCCTCGGGAGGTCAGCTGAGTAGAGGTGGGTTCGATTCCCACCTCAGCCATCCTGGAAGTGGTTTTCCGTTTTATCCCACTTCTCCTCCAAGCAAATGCCGGGATGATACCTAACTTAAGGCCACGGCTGCCTCCTTCCCTCTTCCTTGTCAATTCCTTCCAATCTCCCCATCCCCCCGCAAGGCCCCTGTTCAGCATAGCAAGTGAGGCCGCCTGGGCGAGGTACTGGTCACCCTCCCCAGTTGTATCCCCGACCCAGAGTCTGAAGCTCCAGGACACTGCCCTTGAGGCAGTAGAGATGGGATCCGTCGCTGAGTCCGAGGGAAAAACCGACCCTGGAGGGTAAACAGATAAGGAAGAAGTATTATTTTATTATTCATTACTGTGTTATTGTATCCCCGCTAAAATGGAGCACATCTGTCGTCCAAAAATTTGCCTTATGCTGAATTCGAACTACTACGCTGCCGATACTCACACATCTCGTGTTCTAGCCCTTGACCAATTCAGCCAGGAAGTCAACATGTATGGTGATTCCTAGAGGTTTAGTACTTAAGTACGGCCGTTCCACCTCAAAGTTAACATACGTGTCAAAGTCTCCAGTGAGGGTTGATATTGTTCATTTAACTTCCTTACATTACAGAGCACGTGGCATAACCTATTAATTCGATCGTATTAAGGGTATCTGTGTTATTTCAAGGCGCAATAAATCACATGTATTTGTTTTTATTTACAAGTTGCTTTACGTCGCGCCGACAGGTATTGGTCTTATGGCGACGATGGGACAGGAAGAGCCTAAGAGTGGGAAGGAAGCGCCCGTGGCCTTAATTAAGGTACAGCCCCAGCATTTCCCTCGTGTAAAAATACGAAACCACGGACCACCATCATCAGGGCTGCCGACAGTGGGGTAAATCACATGTTAGCAGAATGGTCCTTAGTATTTGGCGCGGAATTGTGCATAGCAGTTTCTCTTGTGATAGGTCCATGGATAAATTTACAGTGATGGCACACAGGTAGGGGAGAGCCTTATCGACCATAAGAAGACATTTCAAGTTATTTGGTGTTCATAAGACTAAATTGTAAGGATCTTTATGTTATACGCGTTGTTTGGTTGCCCGTCTCCAAAAAATAAGGGGCAGGTGAACTACTATAAGTAGATATGTATCATATTTAAAATACTTCAATACCTATTTCACTTATTTTCAACCACACACCCTTAAGTGGATTTGCCGAAAACAAAAGGAAACGTGCTTATTTATAAAGGAGATTCTTAATAACAATTTTCACGACTGTAACATATTCAGTTTTTGAGATATAAGTATCTTCATAAAAGGAATTAAATTCCGTTTTCACCCCCTCCCCCTCGTTTAACTGATTTCCCGTCACCCCCCCCCCAAATATGTGATTATTTTTAAATGAGGTTAAAAATTCCAATTTCCACGTCTGAACAATCTTTAGTTTTTGAAATATAAGTGTCCTCATACAAAGAATTCTACTCACTTTTCAATATTCTCCCACCCTCCCCCAAGTAGTTTTTCCGGAAACAAAAGAATATGCGTTTCCTTATTTTTAAAGGAGATTCGAAATACCAGTTTTCACACTGTAACATCTACAGTATTTGATTAAGTCTCATTAACGATTTTTTGGCTAGACCTAGTGTTTACAGTGCACAATGTCTTCTGGTATGGGCTAGAGCAATTCCGTTACTTTCATTGACCTTTCACAGTCTCATCCTTGGCTTTGACAATATGAAAGTGACTGAGGTATGAACGATGCTAGAATACCATCCTTTATGCAGCCAGTCCCTGTTATGAATGGTGTGAAAATGTTGCTCATAGGGTCGGTTGGTGCATGTATTTTAGTGGGCTCGGCAGGCTGATATGCAATAGCAACTTCTAGCTCAGTGAAGAAGGCAACGGGAAACTAGCTCACTCCTCATTTCTCTAGTACGCCTCTTTAGTGATGCCTAGTCCATCTATTACAGCTGATGGTAGAACTATTGAGGATCCCACCAGCCTTCGGGCTGAGGACTGAACGTACACACAAAAAAAACGAAGTATATCTAGTAATAGCTAAAACTTTTGGCAGTCTTTAAAGCAAAAGAGGACCAATAAGCAAGAATTTCACAGATACGTACTGAATGAAAGCACATTAACTTCTAAGACAGAAATAGCCGATGGATTTGCCTCTTACTTCAAAGGTACATTCACAAAAAATAGCACTGAAAATAATGAGCAGTATATTCTAGAGAAACTGCAGTATAAGGAACTTGACATGCTAAACATTTCAGTTGTATCTGTTGATGATGTTAAATGTGCTATAAAACGATTACAATCTGAACGAAGTGCTGGTCCAGATAATATACCCCAATATGTAGTGAAAGGATGTGGAGACGCTCTTGCATATCCACTTTGTATAATTATTAACAAATCGCTGCAACAAAAAATATTTCCTGATTTGTGGAAGATAGCAAGAGTGTGCCCAATTCACAAAGATTTTAATATCGAAAACATGCATAATTATAGACCAGTATCAATACTATCGGTCTTATGCAAAGTGTTTGAGGATATACTTTACTGCAATATCTATCGACATGTTGAGAAAGTCTTCATAGAGCAACAACATGGCTTTATGCAAGGGAGATCAACAAGTTCAAATTTAGTCAACTTTACGAACGATGTGTCATCTATTTTAGATCAAGGAGGGCAAGTGGATGTCATATACGCGGACATGACAAAAGCATTCGATAGGATTGATCATCATAAACTTCTAAACAAGCTTCACAGTTTTAGTTTTAGCCCTGAAGTAGTCGAATTCTTTAACTCCTACTTCAGGAATAGATTTCAATTTCTTACTTTCAAAGGGGTACCTTCATCCATGTACGGGGTAACTTCAGGCACAAACCAAGGTTCAAAATTAGGTCCACTGTTGTTCATTCTGTTTGTTAACGATATTGGCTCCGTATTGAAGAATTCTAAATTTCAGTTATATGCCGATGACATGAAAATTTACAGGCAGATTAGTTCAAACAAAGATAACGAAAATTTACAACAAGACCTCAGAGCACTGGTTGAATGGGTAAAACACAATTCCGTTCAATTCAATGTTAAGAAATATGAATCAATAATCCTTACTAGAAAAAGACAACCAAAACTCCATTCTTATGAAATCAATTGTATCAGCCTAAAACGAGTTGAAGAAAAGAAGAATTTAGGAGTGAAATTTGATAATAAACTTCAGTTCAATATACACATAAATAACGTCGTAAATAAGGCCTATAGGAACCTAGGATTTCTAATGAGAAACACAAACAAATTCAAGAATATCAAAGCGATAATACAGGTATAAAATTCACTAGTTAGAACAGTAATAGAATATGCATCCATAGTCTGGAATCCATCATGTATTAAACGTATAAAAGAAAATGTTCAAGCTAAATTTCTAAGATATCTGTATTTCGAAAACTAGTGCAAAATATGTGGCATATAGTGACTTAATAACACATTTTGGAATAGATAGGTTGCATACGAGGAGAACATTAACGTGTGTAAAATACCTACATAGAATTCTCAAAGGTAAAGCATATAACCGAGAGTTACTCGTATGCACCGTTTGGAAGCAATAGAAATTATTTAACTTTCTTTGTTAAAAGGTCAAACACAAATCACCATATGAATTCACCATTAAACAGAATATGTCATTCAATTAATAAAATGCCAAACGTGGACATATTTCACGACGAGAGTATCTTGTTAAGGTCAGTCAGAAGGGAACTCGCACAGAGAGAAGACATAAAGTAAATAGAGTAGCATTATTGTGTACCATGAATAATTTAGTTCTTAGATTAATTTAGATTAGTAATGTGTATTTTACTAGAAATTAATAAGTTGAAACACATACTTACCACTGTCCATAGTTCATAAGTATAATATTAGGTTTATATTTTAATTTTTATTGCAAATTATGTATAAAATTAGAAATAAGAAATGGAAATGTTCTGTAAGTGGGCAGAAATGCCTGTTGAACAATAAATCAAATAAATAAATAAAAACCAAACCCCACGGCACTTAACATCCTTGAAAGGGCCTTGACCTGCCCAGCGACCGCTGCTCAGCCCGAAGGCCTGCAGATTATGAAGTGTCGTGTGGTCAGCACGACGCATGCTCTTGGCCGTTATTCTGGGCTTTCAGACCGGGGCCACCATCTCACCGTCAGATAGCTCCTCAATTATAATCACCTAGGCTGAGTGTACCTCGAACCAGCCCTCAGGTCGAGAGAAAAATCCCTGGCCTAGCCGGGAAATCGAACCCGGGGCCTCCGGGCGGGAGGCAGGCAAGCTACCCCTACACCACGGGGCCGGCCAAACATACACACAAGTCTCATAAAAATAATTAAAGTCTTTCTTCAATTCTGCCCCCCACACACACACACATCGTTAAGTTGTTTTTACAAAAACAAAAAGTACATGTTTCTTTATTTTTAATTAAGATTCCAAATACAAATTTTCATGTCTGTAACATCTTCTATTATTGAGATATATGTATGCTTGTAAAAAAAGTAGATTTTCCGAAAACAAAAATGCGTGTTTCTTTATTTCTAAAGGATATTCCAACTACCAATTATCATGTCTGTAACATCTTCCGTTTTCGAGATGTAAGAATCCTCTTAAATATATTCAACCAATTTTCACCACTTTTCACCTCCGTTGAGAGGATTTTCCGAAAACAAGAAAGTACGCGTTTCTTTAGTTTTTAAGGAGATTCCAAATACCATTTTTTTTAGATATAGAAACACTCATTTAAACACTTGAACCCCCTTAGTGACGAAATATCCAAAAATCCTCCCTTAATGAGCACCTACACTGTGATATAAACGTATTCTAAAAATGTCATTTCTTAACGTCCAGTGGTTTTGGCTTAGCGATGATGAATCAGTCAGTGAGGACATGTGCGTATGTATGTAGAATATGTATGTATGCATGTATGTAGACCCTGTGTATGTATGTAGTTCAAAGTATCCTCGGTGACAATTTTAATGCCGAGAACGTAGAACGAAGCTGTTTGCTCATTCCAAGCGCGATATCACTTGTACCATCCATGGAACTAATCTAATTCCTTTTATCCCGCACTCGATGCTGTCAAAGCTGTTCGACACCGTCAGCAGCTCATCTTATCCATATCGAGAAGCTCTGCCTACGCATTGCCACCAAGAAATAGAGATCTTTCCTGTTTCTATAATACAGTCGGCCGCAAACCATACATATCATAAACTACCTGCATTGGAAGAATGTAAGCAAACGTTAACCCACTAACCCCCTAATTGTTTGTAGTATACTTCATTTATGTTTTATAGAAACAATACTAACACATACACATTTTGTAACGTGATATATATACTTAGTTTTGGCGACGTGAGTCGTCGGGAATTTGGACTCTAGACCTTAAGGTGAGTGTAAAGACTAAAAATAGAAAATATTCAGACTTCAGGCAAGCAACTCAACGTTGAAATTTTGATAAATAAAATATAATAAAGTTTGATAATATATTACTTATTCATAAAAATTGCAATCATTTTGTTAATCGTCGTTATCCGGCCGATTAGATTAGCAGTTTGTCTTTTTCTACCACTACGAGCGCTAATGTGAGTCAATGCAGAGTTTCAATTAAGCCCTTATAACTCCATTCAGTTTGTATATTTTTAAAGAAATCAAAACACCCCATGAGGGTATTGAACCAAGGAACACATTACAGAATGAAATATGTAAATACGTTAATTTGATTAGGATTTGAATCAAATAGAAAATGAGTAAAGAAACAAGAGATTTTAGGCAGTTTTTCGGAACTGCATTTAGGCGGGAAGTAATTTTCGATTTTTTTTTAGTTTGATAGAGCTATTCAATGCTCACAATTTAAAGCCGAATAATTTTTGTTCTTATCATCAGTTCGTTTTAAAATGAGCCTAACCATTGTCGCATTGGTCTCCCTCTACTTCTGTTACCTTCCATTATTCCCGTTGGTAAGCTGCCTTTCTCGATTCCTCGCACATGAACCCACCACCAAAGACGGTTTATGCCTATAGCTTCATCCAAAGAGTTTATTTCCAACTTAGCGTTTATTTTCTCATTCCAGTCACTCTCCTACCATTGTACCCACCTCTTTATACAAACAATAATTCTCGTTATCTTCATGCCACCAAGCTCGATAGCTGCAGTCGCGTAAGTGCGGCCAGTATCCAGTAATCGGGAGATAGTTGGTTCGAACCCCACTGTCGGCAGCCCAGAAGATGGTTTTCCGTGGTTTCCCATTTTCACACCAGGCAAATGCTGGGGCTGTACCTTAATTAATGCCACGGACGCTTCCTTCTCATTCCTAGGCCTTTCCTATCCCATCGTCGCCATAAGACATATCTGTGTCCGTGCGACGTAAAGCAAATAGCAACAAACAACAACAATATTTTCATGCCCGTTATCACATATTCTCAATCACCCAATTGTTCACTCCCATACAGCAAAATCTGTCTGAAAACAAACCGATGTGAAGATAGTTTCGTACGAGAACTCACTTCTTTCTCATAGAATACCGTTGATTGCCCCTGTGGGCTCCTTGCATTAATTTTGCTGCACCTTGATTCAATTTCATTTAAAGAAATGTCTCCTACGGTCAGTCACACCACTGGCACACCCAACGGTACAGAAATTAATCTTTGCGGCACTGAATTACGAAACGATCACAGTTTAAAATTCCCGTACTTTCCTAACCTAACTTTTAGGCTTGCTGGTTGGCACTAGTATCTCTTTCGAACTTTGATCCCATTCTATTAGAAACACTGACGCATGCAACAGAAAAAATATCTGTATTACAGATATAGATTTCGATCTAACACAACTGTTACCGTAACAGTTAAGGAGATGGATTTGGAGGATTCTAGTTTTATATAAAAAGGGGAGAGGAATAGAAGTGTGATCGGTGTTCTTCCTCTTAAATCAATAATCACCATGCTGATAAAATGATTTTACGTCAGCTGTGAGAGAGGGAGAGGGGTCGGAAATATACTGTTAACTTGTTTATAAAATAATTTTAGTCACTACTTACGTCAGGCTAGGGGATACCACAATCTAATCTATCCATAAATCGAACATTAAAAATTAATCTGTTGCGCTGAATAGCTCGGACGAATACCCTTTATAGTCGACACTTACAAAAGGTGTTTTGTGTTTAGAACACTGAATTTTTGATTGTAACATTTTAATCTTATAGAATAGAACACTAGAGACATTTAATTGTAATGTTGACATTACCTGGTGAAAAATAGGAAACCACGTAAATCTAATATCATGCCTGACGACATAGGTTCTTCCCCCTCTCTTGCTTTCAACGAAGCAGCTTTAGAATGCCCTAACCGCGTAGCCAATTCGCTCGGTGTTGCAATGTCATTAACACACAACGCTACTTTACAGTATAAAAATATTATTATTATTATTATTATTATTATTACTCTACAGGTACGCCAAAGTACAGCCCCCAGCATTTGCTGGTGTAAAAATGAGAAACCACGGAAACCTATCTTAATGGCTGCCGACATTAGGGTTCGACCCCGCTATCTCCGTATACAAGCTGATAGCTACGTCACCCAAACCGCGCAGCTAGCGTCCGCATTATCACACGTACAGGTATTTAGAACACTGAATGATTGATTGTAAACGAATAACGTATCTGCAACACACATATAATGGCTTTCTGCGGTTTTACATAGGGTACAGGGCACAGCCCTGAGCTTTGCCTGATATGAAAATGGGAAATCACTGAAACCTATCTTCTGGGCTGCCGACAGTGGGGTTCTGCTGATAGCTACGTCACCCAAACCGCGCAGCTAGCGACCGCATTATCACACGCACAGGTGTTTAGACCACTCAGTGTTTAATTGTAAACTCTGCAACACACATACAATGGCTTTCTGCGGTTTTACATAGGGTACATCCCCCAGCATTTGCCTGATGTGAAAATGGGAAACCACGGAAACCTATCTTCTGGGCTGCTGACAGTGGGGTTCTGCTGATGGCTACGTCACCCAAACCGCGCAGCTAGCGAGCGCATTATCACACGCACAGGTGTTTAGAACACTCAATGTTTAATTGTAAACTCTGCAACACACATACAATGGCTTTCTGCGGTTTTACATAGGGTATAGCCCCAGCATTTTCCTGATGTGAAAATGGGGAAACCACGGAAATCTTTCTGGGCTGCCGACAGTGGAGTTCGACCTCGCTATCTCCGAATACATGCTAATAGCTACCTGACTCAAACCCCACAGTATATGGGGTATACTCATTCAGGGGAAGGTTAGATGTGCATACTATTTTAAAATCACTGAACAGAATGGAGGTGAATAGGGATGCCACAAGAGTTTTTCTTTCCATTTTCTCTTATACTATTGATTTTCTGTAAAATCCGTGGACTACATGTGAAACGTCCCTTCATTATAAACAACTTTTGTAAGGAGCATAATTTCGCTTACTTTTCAAATGACGTAGAAAATTACTACATTCTGCAGGGTTCATGCTCTGCAAGGAGTGGCCGACTACAGTCCCGTCAGCTGATTTAAACGTATGTATTTCGCACAGGGTTAGATCACTCTTTATGCGACTTTAGCGAAGTACAGGCTACCTGTTTTAACTGAATACTACAGAAAATAAGTTTTCTATTAAACACGGGGATTATTTAGTATTATTAGTTTCTAAATGTGTGTGAATATACATATTTCTAAGGTCTGTGTTTTTAAGAAAATTACGCCAGGCTGATGTGCTTATGGATCAGAAACAGATTCGTAAAGTGTTTTAAAATGAAGTTGGATAATTGCTTGTTTTCAGCTCTGAAAGTAGTACGTTATAAGACGCTCCCAGCAACGAGTAGAGTTGTCTCATCCATGTTAATGGTTAACAATAATAACAAAATGAATTAGTAATTTTATGGGGACCAAGGCAGTAAATGTCAGATTTCTCCATTGATATTCGCCGTTTCGAAAACATGTACCCACATATATTTTTTTTTTGCTAGGGGCTTTACGTCGCACCGACACAGATAGGTCTTATGGCGACGATGGGATAGGAAAGGCCTAGGAGTTGGAAGGAAGCGGCCGTGGCCTTAAATAAGGTACAGCCCCAGCATTTGCCTGGTGTGAAAATGGGAAACCACGGAAAACTATCTTCAGGGCTGCCAATAGTTGGATTCGAACGTACTATCTCCCGGATGCAAGCTCACAGCCGCACGCCTCTACGCGCACGGCCAACTCGCCCGGTTGTACCCGCATATCGAACGTTGTTAAGAATATAATTTCCGACGTTTTACATTTCGTGCGGTTTTACCGTGTAAGGAAAAAATAACGGAGATTTTTACTATTATATAATTTTACACAAATTTCCAAATATTCCCGAAAATATACGTTTTATCTAAAACCTGTACATAACAAAAGTTACGAGAAAAGTCACTCCCAATGATTTATGTCTCATTCATTTTCACCGTATGAGGTACCATGATTGACATATTTTCGAATTCAAGCTTTTATGGCTATTCATCTCTTGAAGGATGTGGTTATAAGTGCCGTCTAGCATCAAGCTGAGTTTTCCCATACATTATGATGATAAAAATAATAGTCCGATTCCGTGGCTGAATGGTCAGCGTACAGCCCGTCGGTTCAGAGGGTCCCGGGTTCGATTCCCGGACGAGTGGGGTATTTTAATAGCTTAGACATGGGGGCTGGCTGCTTGTGTACGTCACAATACTCTTCTCTTCATGTTCAGACAAACCACCACAGATACACGGAAAATTGATTGCATCCCACCATATAAGATCGGAGTCAGGAAGGGCATCTGGCCGTTAAGCAGGGCCAAATACACATGTGTGATGAAGTTCGTACCCACACCCCCACAATTCTGGGAAGAGCGGTAGAAAAATAACGTAATGATACCAGAAATAACAATGTATTAACAAAACCGATAGTGACAAATAGAGTGTTTAAAATACAGCAGATATCTGCCAGTACTAACCAAACCAAGGCACATAATTAGTCGCACATCACCAGGATCGAACCGGTGTGTTCGGTAACCGAGTCCTGAATACTAGTACTCCGGGACCAAGATAAATGCTTGTTTTCACTGAGAAACAAGTAGTATGTTCTCAAACTGTATTGTATAGTGATACCAAAACGTAATTGCTCATTGCGGGGATCAAACCGTAGCCGTCATTAACAGAGCACTATACACAACACCCCGCGACCATGGAAGTTGCTTGTTTTCATCACTAAAGAGTAGTAGGTTTTCGACATAATTTATAATAGTACCGTACCACGAGTAGAATGGTACAGTATATTATGTTAACATAAATATAGAGTTAGGCAATACAAAGTTGTCTACCCGTCGGTTAACTAATCATATTACTTTCAACCGGGCGAGTTGGCCGTGCGCGTAGAGGCGCGCGGCTGTGAGCTTGCATCCGGGAGATAGTAGGTTCGAATCCCACTATCGGCAGCCCTGAAGATGGTTTTCCGTGGTTTCCCATTTTCACACCAGGCAAATGCTGGGGCTGTACCTTAATTAAGGCCACGGCCGCTTCCTTCCAACTCCTAGGCCTTTCCTATCCCATCGTCGCCATAAGACCTATCTGTGTCGGTGCGACGTAAAGCCCCTAGCAAAAAAAAAGCATATTACTTTCTATCTTCTGCGTGTGTTATGATTATATACATAACGATAATTCGTACATAAAAAGCGTTTGATGATTCCGCGTTGTATATTTCGATACGTGAAACCATGTAACCTGGAATATGGTAAGGTTAATTTTTTAATGTAAATGTAGGCTAACTATACAGTCATCACATACACTATTCAAGACGATGACTATACTACTCGTATTTTAAGACACATGTATTATAATATAAATGTTATTATAGGCCTAGCTAACAACACAGAATGTCTAACCTCTTATTTAATTGTACTTGCATACCACGCATAAATGTCAAATTTGAAGTCTTACGTCAGGTAGCCATACTCTGAATATAAAAAAATGATACGGATAAGCCTATGTACACACAGTATAATCAAAAATAATATCTTAAAATAGTGAACTAGTCTATTCTTTATTGAAACAATAATAATATCACTCTACTTCATCTATCAGCTGACTGAGTACTTGGCTAAAACATAGCGGCTGGACTGGACTTGGCTACGCTGTACATACAGTATAAAGTGACTGTATGGCCGACAGATCGACAACGCACGCTTCCAAGCTAACAGCCCCTATGTTCCCTCTTTTAGTCGCCTCTTATGGTAGGCAGAGGATACAGAGGGTGTATTCTACTGTACGCCACCAAACCACAGGAGGATATATTTTGAATTATCCTCGTATGTACGAATACATACTGTGTATATCAATCAATCAATCAATCAATCAATCAATCAATCAATCAATCAATTCATGGTAACTCTATTGGTCTATATTTTCAAAGTGCTTAGTCAGTGGATATACTAGTTCATATATGTTTTCTTTGCCACATTCCATGTACAAATGAACGAAGCTAAAGTAATTTTGATGAAGGAAGAACAGAGGCGACATCAAACCCAGAAAACGACCCAGTTAATTGCACATAATACTGTTACGTTATTGGTATTTTTGGCCATTCCTTGCCGATGGCTGTAATTGTCCCCTTGGGAGCGCCTCTTTTCCTCATTAAAATGTTAGCTGTCGTAAGATTACTCCCCACTTCCATTTCCATTCATTACCTTTAATGACGTTTCTTAATGGCACATTTCAAATTTTTATTGCTTTAATTTCCTCCTTACTGAATTAATTTATATCTTTGATGTTCAGAGAAATTTTCTATAGCGCATACTTTCGTGTACCTTGTTTTAATTTCCAGTTTAAATTGAGTGAAATTGTCTTAGGCTTTTCCTACCACCCAGTGACTACAACGATTGTAATTCATAATTTGAAGAACTAATGGAACACGGAAGGTACAACTATATAATTTTTTCTTAATTAGTTGTTTATGATTGACGTTTTAGTTTGAAAGACTTGTCTATTCAGAACGGGTCATGTAGCCGTAAGCTTGAACTCGGAAGATGGTGAGTTCTACTCTCGTCATCATCTCTCATAAATATGGACTGCCGGGCTGAGTGGATCAGATGGTTGAGGCACGGGCCTTCTGACCCCAACTTGGCAGGTTCGATCCTGGTTTAGTCCGATGGTATTTGAAGTCTTCAAATACGTCAGCCAGTAGCTTTACTGGCACGTAAAAGTACTCCTGAGGGACTAAATTCTGGCACCTAGGCGTCTCCGAAAACCGTAGAAGTAGTTAGTGGTACGTAAAGCCAATAACATTAATACAATAATATTAATAATAATAATAATAATAATAATAATAATAATAATAATAATAATAATAATAATAATAACTCAGCTGGAAGGGTCACTCGACATTTTTCACCACCCTTCCGTCCGGCTCCATGGCTAAATGGTTAGCGTGCTGACCTTTGGTCACAGGGGTTCCAGGTTCGATTCCCGGCAGGGTCTGGAATTTTAACCATAATTGGTTAATTTCTCTGGCATGGGGCTGGGTGTATATGTCGTCTCCATCATCATTTAAACCTCATCATGACGCGCAGGTCACCTACGGGAGTCAAATCAAAAGACCTGCACCTGGCGAGCCGAACTTGTCTTCGGACACTCCCGGTACTAAAAGCCATAAGCCATGTCATTTTTACCACCCTTCCACTGTAATTCGGAAAGTTCTTCTTAAGGGTGGAAGGTGATAATTATGTAAATAATCAGTGGAAAACATGTGAAGATTTCTATATGTTTGTATACATATGCATATTTGTGCATTTATATTATTTAATTTAATTTTTTATTTAATTTTCTATTACATCATCTGTAATTGGGACATCCTGTAGGTGATAAATAAATATATTCTAATAATAATAATAATAATAATAATAATAATATGACTTCCACGGTTACTTACTTTCAGATTTTGCTTTACGTCCCACTAACTACTTTTTAAGGTTTTCGGAGACGCTAAGGTGCCAGAATTTCATCCCGCAGGAGCATCGGTCACGTAGCTATCAGCTTGTATTCGGGAGACAGTGGGTTCGAACCCGATTGTCGGCAGTCCTGAAGATGGTTTTCCGTGGTTTTCCATTTTCGCACCAGACAACTGATGGGGCCGCTTCCTTCCCTCTCCTAGCTCTTTCCTATCCCATCGTCGCCATAAGGCCAGTCTGTGTCGGTGCGACGTAAAGTAACTTGAAAAAAACGATGGGATAGCAAAGGGGAGGAAGCGGCGGTGGCCTTAATTAAGGTACAGCCTCAACATATTCCTGGTGTGAAAATGATAAACCACAGAAAACCATTTTCAGGGCTGCCGACTGTGGGATTCGAACCCACTATCTTCGTAATGCAAGCTCACAGCTGCGCGCTCCTAACCACACGGCCAACTCGCTCGGTTCAGTGAGTTCATGTGGCACCCAAACATCGCAACGAAGTATGTAACCAAGCCTCACATTAGGGGATGATCTATTCAGCACTTGAGCTATTTCTCACGCTGTCACCCTTGAGTTACTTTCAACCAACTCCTTGAGTGTTCCTTCGTCTGTAACACTGGGTCTTCCAGTAAGAGATGTGTCTTTTAAGGAGCGAATTCCAGATGGAAACCTGGAACACCAATTTTGGCATGTCCGGTCGGTTACCGCATCTTCACCGTAAACATCGCAAATCTTCCCCCTCGCACCTTACCCTTGCGATAATAAAAGAAGATGATGTGTCTGAAATGCTCATTTAAACTTTCCTTCAAAACAAACGCTAGCACACATGAACTGCAGCAGACGCTAAGCAAGGCCACAGTCAGTCAGGTACAGATTGAACAGTCGATTGCGAGTTATTCTTACCCGTCTACGGCAACTGCTCTATCGCTGCTGTAGAGCGGGTTGTGGCTCCCCAGGCTGAATATTCCTGCTGTATGGATTATAATGAATTCTGCTTTCACTTTGTAGTTTTTTTCTCATCCAGAACTGGTGGGCTCCTTGAAATGTAAGTTCGTATCAGTCATAACTTTATAGTTTTCAAGACTCTGCCCGTAAATTCATTGCTTAATTGTCAGGCTGTATAAAAATCTCCTAAATACCACTTATACTGGCGCTACGCCAGTTGATGACATAAGGAACGATTCTATTTTGAAAATTTAGCCAAGAAGAATACAGAAATTAATGATTATTTTAGTGTTTCCTTTGGTGGTATTTATATCACTGTACACTGACACCGAGTCAACAATGAATTCACTGATAAAAGCTTACAATTTGAAATATGCCTGTGTTGAAGAGAACATTTACCAGTTTTTCATAAGCATTACATGAGGACCAACTTCCTTATTGACAACAGAAACATGACATATGTATTGAGTTGAGGTCTATTAAATGAGGCCAAGCACGTTCGAACGAACGGTTGACCTATCATTCTCATGAGAGGGCGTACGACACTAGATGGGAGCGGTGAAGGATGGCTTCAAAAAGGTGACGATTTTGAGGTATACGATTTAGTTTGGGATTAATACCTCCGGAGCTGGTTAAGATGTACCAAGATAGAGCATTTGATGTCTTACATTCGCACAACAAAGTGGTCCGAATCCATAAAGAATAACACTGCAAAGGAGTGTGGTCCAATATTTGAAGATGGATTTTAGTTTTTGGAAACGTGGCGAATTGACCATCTTAATATCAATTCCGATCCCTCGTGTGGGTACAATTAGACAGTCTTCTACGAGTCCGAGATCATGGTATCCCAATGGCTGCTTTACGACCCTCTGTAACAAAGTTATGCGGGAGTCGGCAATGTTACAATTTGTTTCATATTGACTTAAAAATGTAAATTTCAACCCATGACGTACCATTTAACATACAATCTTACACCCGACGCAGTAGTACCATTGTAGTAGACTTAGGACAATTAGAATATAAGTACCGGGCGAGTTGGCCGTGCGCGTAGAGGCGCGCGGCTGTGAGCTTGCATCCGGGAGATAGTAGGTTCTAATCCCACTATCGGCAGCCCTGAAGATGGTTTTCCGTTGTTTCCCATTTTCACACCAGGCAAATGGTGGGGCTGTACCTTAATTAAGGCCACGGCCGCTTCCTTCCAACTCCTAGGCCTTTCCTATCCCATCGTCGCCATAAGACCTATCTGTGTCGGTGCGACGTAAAGCCCCTAGCAAAAAAAAAGAATATAAGTTGAATACACGAAATTTCTAAAATTAGCAAATAATTTGAAACATTGTCGTGTGTGGTATTACTGGTAAGAGGAATTCGAATAGAACTGAACTCCGTCGTCATAATTCCTCTCGGACTTCAACTTCACCAATTGTAACATGGAATCATAAGACTTTCATAGGCGCAAGCACCGATAAGTGCGGAATAGTACGAAGTAGTGCGTTTCGCATATTCTCGGCTAATATATAATTAGTCATTCGTGTCACTAGGCAACCAGCGAGGTAAGTTAGTTTACGATAAATAACATTAATAACTCAAACAACCGTAAATATGCAATTAGTCACTAGTTGTGCCGTGGTCACGAAAAGCTAGTAAGGCAGTTCCACACATGTTTCCACTCGTTTTTTGTAAGCTATTCCCTACCATGCTAAAAGTAATGACCCTCGTAGAAGTAGAGTTAAGAAGTCCAGGATTCATTTTTGTTCCACTTTGTGTTTTTAACCTGCTGCGTAGATCAGTTGGATAGACGTTACCTTCCCTGTTCAACTGTGTCTCGGGATCGAATCGATGCACGATCGTTTAGCAATGCACCATCTAAGAGCCCAGAAATGTGCAGAGAGATTTCTGGCACGTTAAATAACACTTTTTCATGTTAATTCGGCACTTGGCTAAATTACTAAGATATCTGATAGACATTCATTACATTTCATACATTCTAAGAGCTTTTAGGGGAGAGTCCTACAGTACCGGCCATTGCTGGTTCTCGTTTTAGGTGCTATATGACAGTAGCTTACAGGTGGCATATGAAGGATGCTATATTTCCGCGTGTCATACTTTGGGGGTCTCGTTTAGCGTTAAGTCTTGTGTGAGATGTGAGTGTTGTACGTTGGTCGGCTTACGATCGGGCGCGAAAAGTTATTTTCAAGCCCCGGGTACTCCATTTCCAGGTAACCTGTTGATTTTCTTTATACTTATATATTATATACATACTTTGAGGATGCTATAGCTGGTAAGAGTTTCACAACATCGTCTATTAAACAATATCCAGTTGGGGAAGTTTCTTCACGTGAGTGTCGTACAGTACCGGCCAACCATACGTCTTCCAGTACCGGCCAATAGAACTTTTAAAGAAATAAAATTATATCCACTTCTTATCAATTTCCATAGTGAAATGACAGAGAAAAGGGGTAAAATATAATGAAAGTGGACCGAGGGCGGGATGAAGATGGCACTAAACTAAATTATTTCTAACAAAATGACTGCAAGGCAGGCTGCTGAGACATTTGTGCACCAAGAAGTACGTTAGGAGATCGTCTGAGAGCACTTCGAGTTGGTGTAGCTGTGGATCTAACCCCTCAGATGGGACGAATTAAAAAATCCTTTTAATTACGATATGTAAAATCACTCGGTTACTTATATAAAGGATCTAGATAATCTTCATGCACCTGAGCAGGATTTTTTTTACAATTATCAATCGCTTTGGCCGAGCATTCAAAAGCACCTCACCAGTTCAACAAGGCAAACAAAACTGCCGGAAAGCAGTTTTATTATGATTATATAAATACTAAGGAAATGGAAGAAAACACATCATGCATTATTTGTTGTGAGTCATTGGATCAAGAATGGGTGCAGTGTAGCAAACCCAAAGACTAGGTGCATGTTAGGTATGAAGACGAAGGGAATATTTTACATTTTACTTGTAATTATTGCAAAAATTAAACCAAACTTGAAATTAGTGGATGTCAATTCCAATAATTATGTGTTGTCGAGTTCATTCTGTATTTGTTTGATGTTAGTAATTTATTAGACATATATATCTTAGAAAATGGTAACTGGCCGGTACTGGAAGACGATTTTTGTAGTCCTTGGAAATTAAGCTTTGTTGTATTTTTAAATATTGAACCCATAATTCTACGGTGAGAAATTTTTTTATTTGTCTCAAATATTTATTTGGTATTCAGAAACTACTGTATGTTTGAGGGCAGCCATTTTGCGCTCCCAAGAGCCCGATGTTGCGTGGGGAGGTTCTTCCTTCCCGGCGAGCTCGTGAATTGCCGGGACACCTCGGCGGGGCTCGAGTGCCCGACAATTCTTTTAATCCATGGAATTCTGAAGAATGAGGGATTTTGATAATATAGTAAATAATGAAAGAAATAAGCAAAATTATTCACACACCCTCTGTGAAGGTAGAGACACCAGGGAAAATTTTAAGTGCAGTTAAGCCCAAGTACATGGTAGCGTGAGACCAGCGAACTAGCTACACGTGCCAAGGTCATGGAAGGAAGAAAACGCGCGAAACGCACGGGCAGAAACAATTTATTTCTCCTGTTGTGAGTGTAGAAAAATTATAAAATTAACATCGAACATAAGTGCAAGTCTGTCCGGAGTTCTGGGACAAATCTTATCAAAATTGGTCTATTAGAAGCAAATTTGGCAGATTTCACAACCAAGCCTCATAGAGGGGATAGCGTCCTTCCGGAAATTATAAAAGAAACCCCCCACCGTAGATTTTGCAGTGTCGATCTGGAACTTGAAGCCGCGGGAGCTTGTGCCCGTCGTCATTAGAAATTCGCGCCAGATTGACCGACAATAATTCAATACATGTTCGTGGCTAAGGTCCATATACTTAGTTAAGAAGAAAAGTGATTGGAGAAGTTCTGAACGTTTGCAGACGAATTGGGAAGGTGTAGGCTGGTTGAAAAATACACAGCAGATTTTATTGTTATCATTTCCTGTACTCTTGTAAGTGAAGAGGGTCTGGGGGAAGCGATTCAAAATAGTTCGACTCCCTTATCGGCCGAACACCTGTTCTTATTGAAACAACGGGGAGAGAAACCACTCTGGGAAACGCATCAGACAGTTATAGTCGACTGCAGAACGAGCGAAGTTCGTGGTGCAAGTTACAGAGAAAGTGCATTATTTATATGGTAATTTTAATAATCGTGTGTGTGAAGGGTAGTGTTTGGATGAGTGAGTTTTGAAAATGAAAATGTTATCTGTGAAAATGAGTGGCTAAGTACGAGGTTGCTGGAGATGATGTAATCAGAATGCTGAGAATGTCACCATTGTGCAGGTCTGTCTATTTTATATTATGTAGTTAGTTAGTTAGTTACTGTCTGTCCTAACCAAATTTTCCAGATGATTGTCGGGTGATATGCGTAATTATCAGGCGAAAGGCGTTGTAAATTTTGGTCAGCGTGTGAAAATTTCAGTGTGTAAAGTTCATGTCAAGAACGGTAAAATGCGACGCTTAAAATTTTGTGTTGAGATGAGATATCATTCAAAGTGCGGATTTGTGAACGTTATAAGTGTAAATTTGTCGTGGCGAATATTGTAATTTCAGGTGTCAGTTGCATTCAGAAATGTTGGTCAACAATAATAATAATAATAATAATAATAATAATAATAATAATAATAATAATAATAATAATAATAATAATAATAATAATGATAATGTTTACCGCGGGATAAGGAAATTCCTCTCTGTTAAATTACATTTAACCAGTTATTTTTACAAGGATCGTAAGCATATTTAGATAATGTCAATAAAATTTGTTAGAGTCACAGTCGTTAATGGGAAGGAAATTTTGAGACATCGTGTATACTTGAATTGCGAAAGGTCGATGTGTGCTCTTGGATTCTTGAGGTCCGAAAGTCTTAATAATAGTAAAGTAAGAGATGTGTTTAATAATGGTTGTCGTTTTCACCAGGGGATCGATGTATGAAAAAGGATCTTGAAGGAAAAGGAATTGAGAGCGATGAATTGATATGTATGTGGAGACGAGATAGATGGAAGTAATACCGCTGGAAAGCGAGGAGAAAGAGTGTTGAGACAAGCTGTATTTTGTAGAGGAAGTATTTAGGAACAGGCTGTGTGAGGCAGGCTGTATTGTTTTCCGCAATCAATCCGAATTTGAGATGACTATGATGTGAAGCATTGTGAAATTTATAGAAAGATTCCAAGTGAAAACGACTCTTGTAAAATGTTAAAGGCTGGGTAGTATACATCCAGTGATCTATGTTACGTAAAGCCCGCATGGATGATAAGAGAATGAACGATCTCCAGGATCAAAGAGTACTTTGGACACACGGTTGGGTTATATTTAATTTGTTCATTGGAGAGGTCATGGATAAGATGGTTGGAATTGATGATAGGCGATCTGAGAATTTCGAATGCGATGGTGATGATTATTATTTTGAAGGCATCCACTAAAAGGGTACACGTGTGTTGGGAATTTTCATTTGCTTCCCTAACACGTCAGTGCACAGGCTGAGATTGTGTTCGAGGTGGAGAACCGTTCGTCACGTCTATTTATTTTGAGTTCACATATTATAATGATGTAAACACTTACTGTATTTTTCGAGAGGTAGACACTTGCTGTATTTCGACTTGCATTCATTTGATAATAGAGACGTGGGTTCCGTCGTGCGTATTTGTTTGACGAAATCTAGTGTTAAATATCAGAGTTGTTTGAGAATTGCATTTCGCCTGATATGTTAAGGGAGACGTAGTACGACCCACTTTGATGCCCGACGATAGATTTAGGACGTCACGTGTTTATTCTTGGAGTCATTGATGATGAGACGTCCTAGGTCACGCCCGACGATAGAATTTGGAAGGCATCATGTACATAATGATTAGGTTTAGGGTGTGCAGATTTCAAGTGAGCCCGACGATAGGTCTGGGATGGTAGCTGTACACACTCAAGTCTCGGTTAAGATGTTCGTTTTTCTTTTGTTTCTTTTGTGAAGTGGCCTGGGGGAAGGTAGCAGTTACAGTACGATATGATTTATTGTAGAGGGTCTATGCGAAGCTCTCATTGAGATAACGGGACTGCTATCAGACGAGTTGAGGGCTGTCCAAGTGTGGGACATCGACCCGATCTAGATTAAATATTTTTACTATGTTTCTTCGTGCGTGTTAGGCTGTATGACTTCGAGATGTTAATTTATTTTTACGGACTTTATTGTTTCCTCGTCTTGACGTCCGTTTTCGTTGATAGTGTGCATATTGACACTCAGTGTTTTAGAATGAGACTTGAATTGCGAATGCGGTTTCGATTCGTCAGCCAGTATTTTATATTATTTTCATCTTGTCGTATTTTCATTCTTATTCATAGTTAGAGTAAGTAAGTAATCACTTTACCAGTAGTGTGTTGGGACAGACAGTAAATAGAGAGATCTGTACTGGTAGCATTGTTGTCAAGGGAAAGAATTCCTTAAATTTGTAGTAAATTTTAGCGTGGACTGGTAAATTTATTAAGCATAATAAACCCATTTCTAACCTGAAAAATCGGTTCAATAATAATATTTTCAAGTGACTTTTCACTTTGATTAACTTCAGTGTTTGGCATTTCTTCTAAATGCATGATTAGTAAGTGTTTCCTGCATTTCGCAGTTTTGTTCCTTTAGAACGACTTAACGTAAGATCCTCCCGGATCATGTTGTTGTTGGTTCCTTCCGAACAGCTGTTTGGGGTGATGCACGTTTAGCATCGGGATTACCTTATCACTTAAGGGTGTCATGAATGACAAATACATGGTGGAATTTTATTTCAATTGTGAATGATGCCATTAACTTGTAGTGAACACCATGCTTTCCCATAATATTTCGCAACCTATCCAAAGTAACTGATAGTCAGTTTGGTTCGATTAAGGGTCCATTCGGCGGATGTTCCGTATCCGTGAAGGGTATTTGACTGGTGGATAACCTTAATTAAGAGAAAATCAGGCGTTCTAATTGTTGAAAGTCAGATTTTCCACGGATCGTGTGGATTAACTCTCAGTTCTCGTTTGGAATAATGGGTGCCCGGTTTTCAGGTCTTCCCTTTTTCAGTTTTTCAGTTTCGCTGTCCACTAACATATTAGCTTCTCCGAAGCAACTCTTCGACATTGGAAGAAACGAAGTGACGTTATGTAATGTGACTGTGTTTGGAACTTTTCAAAAATCAATAATTAAATCTTTTTATATTTTTGTGGCAAGAATGCATATTAAATTAACGATGTTATCGTGCTCTTTCAGTTTAATAAAAGTTAGTAAGCACATTTTTGCTCCTCATTTCAAGTAGTTAGGCTTTCTTCTGAACCCCATCGTTTGGTTAAGATCGTGACCGAATTTATTCCCGCAACGACCCAAGATTTAAGAGTTCTAAATTGTTCTACTATAGCAGCCGTGGCCGACCAACGATGGAATGGTAAGTTCAAGGGTTCAATATTATAATCTTTTGGTAAGATTTTATGAAAATCACACCCTGATATTGCAAAAGCATTAAATGAAGTACAAGATTATTGTATGAAAATCTCATACCGTACAGCATTTTATTTTTTATAAGGGAAAACGTTAAGGTGGTCGGTACTGTAGGACTCTCCCCTACATCCCTGAACAACAACCCTGTGTACTTATATTCGGAAACTACTCAGTAGTTCTTTAAGTTACTTGTAACCTGTGATATATATATAAGCCGACCACAGAGTTCGAGTTGAATTTGACCTACTTCTGATGACTTTTTCCGTCCGAACTACCTTAGACAACTCATGTTCCTTTCTGAGCTCGGCGACCAGACCTAGTGAGTAATTTATTTTCTCGACCCACCCTATTCTCTAGTGAATACGTTTACTGTTCAAGTTTTTTCAATTTTCTTTACATGGCACTGACATAGATATGTCTTTGGTGACGATAGGATAAGAAAGGACTAGAAGTGGGAATGAAGCGACTGTGGCCTTAACTAAGGTACAAAGCCAGTATTTGCCTGTTGTTAGAATGGGAAACCACGGAAAACCATTTTCAGCGCTGCCTACAGTGGTGTTCGAACCCATTAACTCCCGACAGCAAGCTAACATCTACGTGACCCAAACGCATTACAACTTGCACGGTGATGAGTGTTCATCTGCCTCCATTAATGTTTAAAAGGTTGAAATTCTGTTATTTTCTCCCAAAGCAACAATCATCATCTATTGTCCGATGGTCTGTGCCATAAAGAGGTCTGTGGCAGACACCCCTAAGAGCCCACCTGTTGGATAATATCGTTAAGGCGTCAAGTCTATATGGTCTGACATCGTGGTTAGCCGGTTCGAGTACCGTTCGTAGAAAGAAAGTTCACTATGTGCCAAAAGCATGGATCAATTCCAAACCTCTCCACAGTGCTCGTATGGATTGGGGGCATATGGAGCTGTTGGTGATTCGTCCATCGGATGGGTCGGAACAGACCCCTGGATACCATTCGACAGGAGTAGGCTAAATGCCGGCACTGAGCTTCACCTTTTCCCTTCCTATCATCATATAGGCTCTCACGTCAATTCATTTCATCGCATTAACTCCTCTGATAAGGTTGACATCATAAAGTGCATCTGGTCGTAAAAGTTTGCTATGAAGATTCATCCCAATTCATACCCAACCCCGTAGAGAAAGGCAAATGTTCGACATACAGACATTGGCGTACACCCCTGTAGGTCGGGGTTGTTTCCCCGCCAAGCATAAGTAGCCACTAAAGTGGATACCCCCTCCCAGGGGTTCTCAACTTGGGTGATCACGGGGCCCGTAGTCTGCTACTGCTTCGCCTTACTTGCACCAGGCTCATCACTTTCATCTTATCTGTCCAACTTTCTTTTGTCAACTCTCGCTGCCTTCTCACCTGCACGGTATTAAGTCAGTGATGCCCTTAATTTTACCGATACTCTCATTCTTCGGAGGGCCGGGTCCCTTTCAGTTTGTCCTCCGATTAGTGTCAAGATGGGATGGTTGCCTGTTGTACTTCCTCTTAAAATAATAATCATCACCATCAGGATTGACAATAGTTTCTCTGGGACCAAAAATAAGGATCTGCCCAAGGATTTACGTGAGTGGGAAATAGTCCGGAGGAAAAGGAACGCTCTCAAGGACAGCCTTCGCAGTGTCCACATTTAGACCAGGTATATCCGAGCAGTGCCGTTCTGAATAGCGCGGTTGGTTAGGTGCTTGGCTCACGTACAGACTCAAGTCACGATACAGTCGGCTGGCACATAAAGCAGACCGCACACTTACTGTTAAATGCAAATTTCATTCGTATAATCCGAAGCTCAACTGGTATACCAACTGTGCAACAGAGCGCATTGCCGCACACCTACTTCTTTGTTACCATGTCAGACACCTGATAGCCGCCAAAATACCCGCGCTTGTTTAGAAAGCTTCATTCGTTCTTTTTTTGCTAGTGGCTTTACGTCGCACCGACACAGATATAAGTCTTATGGCGACGATGGGATAGGAAAGACCTAGGAGTTGGAAGGAAGCGGCCGTGGCCTTAATTAAGGTACAGCCCCAGCATTTGCCTGGTGTGAAAATGGGAAACCACGGAAAACCATCTGCCGACAATGGGATTCGAACCCACCATCTCCTGGATGCAAGCTCACAGCCACGCACCCCTAACCGTACGGCCAACTCGCCCGGTAAAGCTTCATTCGTATCTTCAGTAAATATTACGGAATGTTCTCTTCAGAAGAAGATTTTATGATGCAAGTAGTTACACGGCTTATAATAGGCTATTTCGTTGCAAATCCAATCCTACCTCAGTACTGGCTTCGTATTCAACCTTTAAACAATGCTAGTGAAGTAATGTTTGTAATTTATATTAAACAATTATTTTAGTGTGACAGTTTGCAGCACTGCAGGCAGGGTAGTTTCCTGGTGATATCACTGGCGTGCTACCTGCGCAATACAGACAAGTGCGCGACCTGCTTAAGTCTGCTTAAGGGAAAAATTGAATATCCTATCTCACCTATGTTTAGGGTTGTCATACGTCCCGATTAGCCGGGACTGTACCCGTTTGGAAGCTCAGTCCCAGTTTTTATGGAAACCGCCCTTTCATTCTTTGTATGTGACCTTGTTGTGTTGACGTATTTTCATAACACGTTCATCTTCAACACTGACTAGCTAAAATCCATATGATTATGTGTTGTTTCATCTGCACTACTAATGATCAAGAAGGCAGAGAGAATATTTTCGCCATATACGTCGCCTAGCTACGGGAAAACATAATCAATGTAATGACGCAAGTAACCCGCCACTCGGTTATTGTTTTCTCTGTCGTTTGACGAATGTTGTCTTTCTCTTGTGCTAGTGTTTCTACTTTCTTTCCAAAATACCGAAACGGAGTTACGGATGAGCTTCGGAAAAAATATCCGTTTTTGAAAACACTGTGTAATCAAGAAGATCAGAGTTACGTGTTCACATTGTGGCACATGGAGGTCGATGTGATATCGTACACCATATGCATAGTGCGAAGCACAAATCGGCTCTATCAGAAGTATCTCATTCGAATGAATGTAAATGAAAATCCACTTCCTGTTTTCAGTCATTTGACCGAGTCAGGAATGGAATGAATGAAGACCAGTTCTAGCGGCGAGGATGGAAATTGTGCTGGCTGCCGAAGCCTGTTGCACTCCTCTGAGGCAATGATGAATGAATGAATGATAAATGAAATGATATTCGAGAGTGTTTCTGGAATGAAAGATGAGAGGGAAAACCGGGGTACCTGGAGAAAAACCTGTCCGGCCTCCGCTTTGTCCAGGACAATTCGCACATGGAGAGTCCGGGATTTGAACCAGGGAATCCAGCGGTAAAAGGCCGATGTGCAGCCGTCTGAGCCACGGAGCCTCTTCTAATTCGAATATCACCTCGTATTTCAAGAGCACGGATCATCACAACAAGGAACTTGCAATGGCTGCTAAAGAAGCAACTTTTGCTTACCACACAGTCTCTCACGATTTCAGTTTTAAATCAGCTGACTGTAGTTCGAAACTAATTTCGCAACTGTTTGACGTTAAATTGAGTCTTGCACGTACGAAATGTGAATCAGTGATATGCGCATAGGCCTTCGGAATTAAGGATCTAGGAAAAAGTCTTCGTCAAGAAAAGTAAACAAATTATAACCAATTTTAAGATGCCCGAGAACCGGGACTTATTTTAGAAGTTATTTTATCTTCCAGGAACAGGTACTAGGTGATATTCTTTCGTATTAGCTGAGTTAGAGTGTCTATTTAAAATTAAATATTTCAACTGATGATAATAAAATGATGGCAATTAATAAAATTTGTCCTTACGTTTGAGAATTCAAAGTGTCCCGGTTTGTGAAAAACAATATATGGCAAGTCTACCTATGTTAAAGTTACACACATTATGTTTCAGTATCTCTGAAACTTGTCCAGCCCAACAGGGACTCTGTGTTTGGCATCTATTATCCCTTCGCTGAACCAAGTTTAGTTGTGCTTAAGACGGATGGTTTCCTTTTCTAAAATGGAACAAATATTATATCTTCTTCCTCTTAGCCTTGTTCCCTACTTTTTGGAGTCGGCACTTCATGTGGACTTTTACAGACGGACGCCAATTCTATAACGAAGTATGTATTCACTGTTGTACTGTATGTTTTTGTATTGGTTTTAAATTCTCGGCTCAAGCTGGAATCGAAACTGGGGCCCTCTGAACTGAAAGTCAGTAGATTGACCATTCAGCTAAGTAGGCGAACGAAATAAATATTATATGAATTGTACTAATGCAATGAGAATGTCTTTGCTATGATTTTGTTTCAGTGGTAAAAGTAAAAGAAATAGTGATAAAAGGTGTAATACTTTCCGGTCGGTAGTGTGTAAGATTCTATTTGTAAGATTCTATTTATATATTTAGTTGAAAATTTTAAATACCGCACTCTAAGTGGTCATATTTATTATAACTACATAGAAGACGGCTCCAGCGACCAATCTGGTTAACCAATAAACGGCTGTCCATCGCCACACTTTTATTCCTGCCATGGTCTACGTGCACTTGTTTTTGTGCAGCCTGATTTCATCAGAATAGCGAACTGAAACATGCTACATAACACTTCTGAGCACAGAGGAACACAAACACCCAATCTTCGAGCCAGGGAAATTAACCATACGCACGATATTCTCACGAAGCTGACATATTGGGAGCACCCCGAACAATAGGTAAACTTGTAAATAGAGGATTTGCCTCTGAAAGTAGCTGTGTTCATTTCCTTAAACTTATATTTATCCCTCTGCAAGCGTTGTTCTTTAAAACAATCATTTCTTTGGCCTGTCCCAGACCTCGGATATGACTAACCTTTGGATGAAGGGTTACAACGCGGAGGACTCTGGACACTACGTACAGATTAGGAAACAAAAATAGAAATCTAATTATATTACTGAAAGACC
Organism: Anabrus simplex; assembly: GCF_040414725.1. Classification (NCBI taxonomy): domain Eukaryota; kingdom Metazoa; phylum Arthropoda; class Insecta; order Orthoptera; family Tettigoniidae; genus Anabrus; species Anabrus simplex. The sequence goes on from NC_090265.1 coordinate 317,082,668, forward strand.
GTCACAGAGTGTACATAAGGTTGACGATAACCTTCACCAAGATGGATAACCTCTTTAAAAGCGTATCTCACGCTAACTGATAAATACATTGACAACGGAAGTAAACCCAGTATTTTACAGCTCCTGTGTTACTCCAAACAAAGGCTAATTGAGAAGAGTCCACCACTTCGCACTCGTCAGTTCCTGCGCTGATTACAAAGGTAATTCATTTATTGTCACACAGAGCTACAGCAATAACAGACCTTATCACAGGCCTGATTAGATTTGCTATTCCGTTCGCACTGACTGCATTGTGCCTCCCGCCTAAATAGGCGGGAATTCTTCTGCCGTATGCCTCCAGTTATTGTTACAATTTGTAACTTATTTGCGGAAAATCTAGTTGATGTACCAGAGAGATAATATTTAAATATTATATTGGAAGAGATTTTTATAGATTATTATGGTGCTGAGACAACAGAAAATCTGGAGAAATTGCTGAATGGTATAGGCAGAGTCTTGGGAAAGGAGTACAAGATTAAATAAGTCCAAAACAAAAATACTGGAGTGAAGTCGAACAAAGTATGGTGACGCAAAAAATATTAGATTAGGAAATAGAGTCTTAAAGGAAGTAGATGAATATTGTTTTTTGGGTAGTAAAATAACTAACGATGGCAGAAGTAAGGAGGACATAAAATGCAGACTAGCACAAGCAAAGGTCCTTCTTTACGAAAATAAATTTGCTCACTTCGAACACTGATATGGGAATTAGAAAGATGTTTTGAAGACTTTCGTCTGGAGCGTGGCATTGTATGGAAGTGAAACATGGACGATAACTAGCTCAGAAAGAAAGAGAAGAATGCTGAAGGTGAGATGGATAGATCGAATCACTAATGAAGTGGTACTGAATTGAATTGGTGAGAGGAGATCGATTTGGCTAAATTTGACCAGAAGAAGAGATAGAATGATAGGACACATCTTAAGACACCCAGGAATTGCGCAGTTGGTTTTTGAGGGTGTAGGCGGTAAGAATGGTAGGGATAGACCAAGCTATAAATATGACAAGCAGATTAGAGCGGATGTAGGATGCATCAGTTACATAGAAATAAAGAGATTAGCACACAATAGGGTGGCGTGGACAGCTGCATCAAATCAGTTTATGGACTGATGACTCAAACAATAATATGGTGCTGAATGTAGCTTTTGAACCCCTGTGAATTTCGGTGGCAGCTAGAGATTGCTGTTGCTATCATCAGTTTAAATTATTTAAAAACTGCTAATATTGTTCACTTTCAGAAACCTCCTACACATATCCGAATAACATAAGAATACAATTGCAATTTTATTGACAATTAATAATAATAAGGATAATAAGGTAAGGGTGTATTCTGCTCGAAGGCAGGTCCGAACCTACGCAGAGGTGTACGGTAGGGTGGCTAGTTTCTTACCGCTTCTTCATTCCCTTACCCCCCACCAACAGCGCGTGGCAACCCATCCAATTCTTGACCACGTCCAATGTTGCTTAACTTCGTAGATCTCACGGGATCCGGTGTTTCAACACGGCTACGGCCGTTTAATAATAATAATAATAATAATAATAATAATAATAATAATAATAATAATAATAATAATAAAAATTATTATTAATGTTAAAAAAGGGATCATTGACTCTGACCACCATCTATCCTTAATCAAGGTCAAATTTCAACCAAACAGGTCCAAACCCAGAATAACAAAAACCAGCGTGTCGATCCGGAATTTCTTAAACAGAACACTAGTACTTTCCTTGAAAGTATTCCTACTCACAATCCTTCGAACTGGTTAGAACTCAAGGACATAAAGGCTTCTCGAAATGTTGGCACACCACCCAGGAAACGCAAACATAGGTGGTGGAATGAAACCTGCGACAAGGCCATAAACTTTAGAACTAAAGCCTGGCGGAATTGGAATTCTCATAAAACTGAACAAACTTGGCCGGAATTCGCCAAAATACAGAAACAAATATAAAAAATTAACAGGTCTGAAAAACGCAAATACGAACACTACAGACTGGCAGAAATTGAACAAGATTTCATAAAAAACAATACGCGAAACTTCTACAAAACTTTCAGAGAAGAATTATCAAATTATCAGCCACCTGGTCTTTGCTTCAAACGCCCAGCAGTTTATTTCCAGAATCTTTTAAACTGTGAATCCCCTAAAGAACAACTCACCTTTGAAAAACCCTTATCTAATCAAGATTCAGAACCCCAACATTGGAAGAAGTCAAAGAAATAATCCATGGACCCAAAAATAACAAAGCCCCGGGGGAATTGCCGAAATGCTGAAGATAGGTGGTGACAGCGTAGCCTGGAAAATCCACTCGATTCTTGAGAACATCTGGATCACTGAAGAAATCTCGGAAGATTGGAAATGTGCGCTAATCCATCCACTACACAAGAAAGGGGATAAAACGGACATCAATAATTATAGAGGAATTACCTTGATACCAGTTGCTTACAAAATGTTTTCCAAAGCCCTGCTCACTAGACTTGAGAAACAAACAGACCATCTAATTGATGAATACCAGGCAGGTTTCCGAAAAGGATAATCTTGTACAGAACAAATCCTTCATCTCAAAACTATCCTCCAAATGCGCAAAACCAGACAAACAGTAATTACTTTTGTAGATTTCAGAAAAGCATATGACTCTATAGACCGTCAAACACTTTTCAATACTCTAGAAGGATTTCAAGTGGATAAAAAAACAAGAGAATTAATCAAACAAACATTAACTGGCACAACTTCCAAAGTTAAATTCCTAGGCGAAATATCTGACCCTTTTCCTGTTAACACCGTGGTCCGTCAAGGGGATGGTTTATCGCCGTTACTATTTAACTTGGTACTTGAGAAAGTAATCAGAACCTGGGGAAATGAAACTGAAAGAATAACCCTTGGAAGACTACGTAAAGACAGAATTCATGTGCAATGTCTGGCCTTTGCTGATGACATAGCAATTCTTTCCAATAATAGGCATGAAGCAATTCATTCCATTGAAAAACTACATGAAATTGCCATCAAAACGGGACTTCAAATTTTGTATGAGAAAACTCAGTACATGGAAGGAGCCTCACGATACTTAAATGGACAACCTATGATAACTAAATTCGGCAAAATTGTTCAAGTGAACCAATTAAATATTTGGGAAAAATTATTCAGCCCTCCGGTTTAAACCGCGAAGCAAATAAAGAAAGAATTTCCAAATTACAGAAAGAAAAAAGGTCACTTGGAACAGGTATAATAAAAATCAATATCTCGGAATGCAAAACTTATACACTATAATACAGTGATCAAACCTGAAGCGTTATATGCCTCAGAAACCTTAATCATTGGTGGCGGATCTTTAACCAAAGACAATGAGAAACAAGAAAGGAAAATTTTACGAAATTTTTTTGGCCCAAGTTGTATAGATGGAATATGGAGAAAAAATCATCCCAGAAGATATATTGTCATTCTGAAAAGAATTCTCACGCTTTTCGAAAAAGACGATTGAAATTTTATGGACACATTATCAGAATGAACACTAACACGCTAACTAAAGGAATTCTCAACCTGGCCCTTTCATTAAAAACCAAGAACAGCTGGCTTCGTGAAACTGAAACAGATCTCCAGGAAATTAACGTCTCAGAAGACATTGTACAGGACGGATGTAAATTCAGAACCAAAATCGACAATCACCGCTTTGAAGACAAACCCAACACCACAGCTACTATAACTTGGACAGAAGAACGAAGGAAGCAGCTCAGCAAGAGGATGAAGAGATTTGGGGAGGAAAAGAAGGCCAACACTTCAGCAAAGCAAGTTCAACCGTGCTCCTGAGTAGCGCATAACGATGTAAAAATAATAATAATAATAATAATAATAATAATAATAATAATAATAATAATAATAATAATAATAATAATAATAATAATAATAATAATAATAATAATCGCATGGTCTCACCTCCCGTGTGCAAGCATTTATATTTGATGTGATCTACACTGCCTGCGTGTCAGATTCGACGTTCTGTTTTGCAGAGTAAAACGGATCTCTTTTGGGCGATATATTAGATTTGTTTTAATTAATTTAATTAATAGCACAACAAATTTGTAGTAATTCATTTTTATGGAAGTGTCACCAGAGATCATTTACATCTCGACATAGTATACAGTGCTGAATTTACTATTTTTCTTCGCCTTCAAAAAGACTATCTCTTCTAGGTCTGACCTGCGATCTTTGGATCTGGGAGCCACCACTCCACAACTTATCCACAAAAGGGGCCCTGTTGACAAATGTAAGTACTACTACTACTACTACTACTACTACGTCTTTCTCTCAGTCCTGGTGGAGTCGCGTACGCGGTGTCTGCTGCAGTGTAGTCTTGGCCCATTTTTCCGGTAGGATGCCCATCCTGTCAGCAAACCGACGTGGAGGGGTGTAGTGTGGTGTGTTATGTGTCATAAAGACGTGTGTGTTAAGATGAACTCAAACACCCAGTCATCGAACTAGAAGAATAAACCACGTGGAAAAAACCACAGCCCGGCCGGGAATTGAGCCCAGGTTACTCTGAACCAAAGTCCACGACGCTGGTCATTCGTTCAAGGAGCTGGGCATATGCATCAATACTATCTGATAACTATTTAACCAACCGGACGAGTTGGCCGTGCGGTCAGGGGCACGCGGCTGTGAGCTTGCATCCGGAAGATAGTGAGTTCGAACTCCACTGTCAGTGCCCTGAAGATGGTTTTCCGTAGTTAACCATTTTCACACGAGGCAAATGCTGGGGCTGTATCTTAATTAAGGCCACGTCCGCTTCCTTCCCATTCCTAGGCCTTTCCTATCCCATCGTCGCCAGCCGAGCTCGATAGCTGCAGTCGCTTAAGTGCGCCAGTATCCAGTATTCGGGAGATAGTAGGTTCGAACCCCACTGTCGGCAGCCCTGAAAATGGTTTTCCGTGGTTTCCCATTTTCACACCAGGCAAATGCTGGGGCTATACCTTAATTAAGGCCACGGCCGCTTCCTTCCCACTCCTAGCCCTTTCCTGTCCCATCGTCGCCGTAAGACCTACCTGTGTCGGTGCAACGTAAAGCAAATAGCAAAAAAAAAAAAAAAAAAAAAAAACCTATTTAACCCACAGAGACTATCCCGTATGGTACGTCACTTCCTTGACCGGCGAAAGTCCAGGCTGAAGGTCTAAAAATGCACCAGCCACTGTAGTGCAGTGCACTGTTTCTCAAACTTTTTTGATGGAGCGGTCCCCTTTTTGTTACAAAAAATTAAAACAAAGGTAATACTGCTAATATAAAGTATTCAAAATTAATAAATGTGATGTTACATAGTTTTTCTTTTAATTTACGTTGTTAAGATAAGTAAGGGGAATACGTTGGTAAATGAACGCTATGCCGGGCTGAGTGGTTACGCGTGTTATGTCGCATGTAACCAAGCTCGTTCGGACACTATGAGGACATCACAGTTCTTACAGCAGGTGAAGAAAATTATCAATGGGAAATCCAGAACAACAATGAGGGTCATTGCCGAAAAAGTGTCCGAGGGCACATTTTGCACTGTGGTGCACGAGTACATTCGATATCTGTCATATGAGGAAAGGGCAATTCATGTCGGCGCATGGACAAGAACCACTTTCCTACTTTTTAAAAGTAAGAAGGATCATAATATGAATATAATGTTCAAGGGAACATATTGGAAAAAATATTCGTTTATAGGAAGAGGAATTTGGGATTGGAATAATTTATCAAGGGAGATGTTCGAATAAATTTCCAACTGCTTTGGAATTATTAAAGGAAAGAAATTTCCAACTGCTTTGGAATTATTTAAGGAAAGAAATTTCCAACTGCTTTGGAATTATTTAAGGAAAGACTACTTAAACAACGGATAGGGAATCTGCCATCTGGGTGATTGATTGATTGATTGATTGATTGATTGATTGATTGATTGATTGATTGATTGATTGATTGATTGATTGATTGATTGATTGATTGATTGATTGATTGATTGATTGATTGATTGATTGATTGATTGATTGATTGATTGATTGATTGATTGATTGATTGTAAACCTTGAAAAATTAAATCATATTTCTCCTTAAAGGACACAAACAATATACTACATTAAATCTGAATTATTTTCACGTAACCAGTCTTTCAGAGTCAAATGAGTAAAGTAACTGAGTAAAATTGCTATTTCCCTGTGTACGTTAGGCTAATTGGACTCTGAATATGCCCTATTGTTTCCAACGAACATAACGTCAACTCCACTCAAATTTGATAATCAGCTTTACAGAAAGTACGTCCATAGAAAGTGTTGTTTTGGAATGAAGCTAAAATGGGTTGGGATAATATCGGTAGAATTGTCGGGATGCATAGGGTTCGGGATAAATTATCGTCTTAACAGAGATTGGTGATAATTCGTGCACGAACAAATTAATCACGCAACCACTATTGACAGTCAATGAGTGGAATGGGATGAAAGCAATGTAAGAGTGGGTTAAGCACTGGAAATATTATCCTTCTAGAGTAGTTTGTGCGAGAAAGCCTGGCACATCACGAGACTTTTATTACCATGCCAAAAAACATTCACAGATGAAAGAGGAAGCACGGGTCTCTTGTCTAATACTCCTCGATGGGTCTAAAAGTATTATATACAGTTAAATAATGTATTATTCGCTCTAGTAAAGGTACCTTCGTACACGCTGGTCTGGTATTCAAATAAAATTACAAGCAAATAGGCCGTAATAACTCAGTGAAGTGGTCTCGAGATTTTCGACAGAACATTGTGTTGGTCGGAGCATACATCAACTGTTGAAAACGAAAAGACAACTTTATCGATGCCTTGATCGAAGCGTAATATTCTTCCCAATATGCTTAAGTTGCTTATTAAAGCCTTAATATTTCCAATAATTGAACCATGGCTCAGCTGTGTACAATGATTTTTCTGAAGCATTGAATATTAAATTCCAGAGAATTCAGAATGTATGTGTTTGTTTCATTTTGGATGTTACACGTAATGAACATACCACACCTTCACTACTTAAAACTTCAAGAAGGTGGCATCTCCAAATTGCGCTACTTTCGCACAAGATATTATAAACTACGATCTCGTGTTATCTCTACAACCCATTCAGATTAACGAACACCATCCATGACAGAAATAACCGATATACAAAACATACACTTCAAATTCCCATTCATCGTAACAAAGTACAATACATCAATGCTTTATAATACTTCTGATCTTAACAAATTTACCAATTCCCCTAACATCATGTCTCTCAAAAACACTTAATGACTTGCTTCCTGGATGAATATAACAGAAGACATTAATTAATGAAGAATTCGTTTGCATAATAGGTTCGCTAAATCGTCTCACTTTACATTAGCCACTTTTACTTTTTTTTGAATTTTAGTGGTTTCTTTCCGTTGAAATGGCGTATGGCTTTTAGTGCCGGGATGTGTCCGAGGACTTCGACTCGCCAGGTGCAGGTCATTTGATTCGACTCCCGTAGGCGACCTGCGCGTCATGACGAGGATGGAATGATGGTGAAGACGACACATACACCCAGCCCCCGTGCAAGCGGAATTAACCAATGATGGGTAAAATTCCCGATCCAGCCGGAAATCGAACCCGGGAGCCATGTGCTCAAAGGCCAGCACGCTAACCATTTAGCCATGGAGCCGGACTCCGATTAAATTAATTCCTTTCTCTTGGTAGCATTAAAGATAATTGGGCTAAATCCCTATCTTTTTATCAGCATAGCTCCTTATTGCAATGAGTTAATCAATTTCACTCTTTGTAATACTTGAGATTAACTCCATTACAGCATTGTTATATAGTTTATGTTTAAATGTTTTAAGTTTGTTTTTAAGTTTTCTAACTTAATTAAATATAACATGTTCTGTATTAGTATAGATTTAAAATTTCAGTTTAAGTTTCTCCATCGTTTATTTCCTATAATAATAGTTCTGTATATTATTTTCAATGTAGATGCCACATAAAAGGATTCATTAGCCTCGGTGGCAAAATGGTGATTTAAAAATATTCATATTCTTGAAGCCTGCCGTTCGATTATCGGAGAATGCATGTGATTTCAAAATGGAAAAATGTTCCCGTGTTTCCAATGCCACATAAAACTATAGCACTGTAGCGTGTTTTTATCCGATTAACAGTGGTGCTTCGTTTTTTTCAAAAGAGCAAACTCAAGTAAAATGAAAATTAAGTGATTAATATTTTATTTTCCGGTTCATAATTTTCGCTTAAAATAGGTAGATAAGTTGACGTGAAATAGGAAGATTGTGGGTTCGGATCCCATTGGTATAGGTTTAGCCATTTTTGTTCCTGCTTAACATTTCTTGGATATATTCTACGTGCACTGAACAAAACCTAATAATATGAAAGTTTATGCCAAGTAAATTATTTCAATCTGTTTCTGAAAGAATAGAAAAAATGATGCATAGTGATTCTACTTGCACTTTTCTCATAAAATTAGAGGCCCCCTTAGTCTATGATGTGTAGTCTTTTACGAATGGAAAATGGGTGAGCAGAGGGCTATAAAAGGTTAAATATCTCTATCAATTTTGATTTTGTAGAAATGGTGCTCTGAATGAATTAACATTAACTCAATAAATTAAAAAGTAATAGTTGCCGCAATGTCGAAGTTAAAGTTGACAGGCAACTAAGGAGATGTAGTCTGAACCTTCCGTATCACGGATAATACTACCTTTGTTTATTAACTCCTGGAAGATTACATAGTTATCTAAGTTTAGCTCTCGAATTGATTCATATTAAGTTTGAATAATTTAATGAGATTTGTCCCAACTTTCCTATATAAATGTCTCTATCAACATTGATTGTTGAGAAATGAATGAATTACAAGTAACTGAAAAAATTACGAAATAATATTTACCACAATACTGAAGTTAAGAATGGGCAGGAAACTAAAGAAATGTTGTCGTATTCACTGAATCTTCTGTAATACGGTTACTACCTTTGATTAATAACGATGGAAGATTGCATAATTGACCGAGTTTAGCTCTCGAATTGATTCATATCAAGTTTGAGTTATTTAATGAGATCTGTCCAAATTTTCTTACATTGATTTCTATTCGTTGTACTAATCCACAGAAATTCTCTCCGTAGTTGGTGTTTCTAGTGAAAACTGGGAGATTTCTATGAGTCGAAGTCCATACTTGAGTCATGCGATTACCTTGAAGTCTTAGGCATCTTGTAACACAGTACTAAATGGCTACATTCCAAATATGGAGTTTGGTTGAGATGTGTTCAACCGTTTTCCAGTTTTAGGAGCACATCCTTCAGATGATCAGTCTTATGCATGAAACGAATACTTACAAGGATTCTTTTTTTTCTGAAATAATAAATGAACAAACACGTGACCTCACTATTTTAAAATCAATCACCACTGATCTGCATTTAGGGCTGTAGTCAAGGTGGCATATTCTCTATGAATTGTTTACACTTGATCTTTAATTAAATGATTTCAAAGAAATTGGAAATATGTCGAAAATCTCTCCTGCTAAATTATTCATATCCCTAATTCCCATTGCTATAAATATTTACTCCAATTTGTCTTTTTGAATTCGAAAGTTACCTTCACACCAACATATCTCCTACTTTTAAAAACCCTATTCAAGCCTATTCGTTTACTGATGCCATTCCACGACATCTCTCCACTAACTGGTCGAAACATACCACTGAGTCGAGCAGCTCGTCTCCTTACTCCCAAGTCTTCCTAGCCATCACCCAGAAAAACATCATCCTGCTTTCCTTCGGATAATTTCCGGTTCTCGTATCAAGTAATCGCGGTGAAGATCCCATATATTGGAACCATATTCTAATTGGAGTCCTACCACTGGCTTACTCGCCCTCTCCTTTACATTATTACTACAATTCGAAAATACCCTCATAACCATATGAAGAGAATTATGTACCGTATAATGATGCACACGATACTAATAATTATTATTTATTTATTTATTTATTTATTTATTTATTTATTTATTTATTTATTTATTTATTTATTTATTTACAACTTATCTAAAATGCATTTGCAAATGTGTAGAAGGATAGTATACATTATCTTGGCAATTATTTACACCTATAAAACACTTAATGTGCTTATCTGCTGGAGAAATTGTTGCACATGTTTATACATTGTTGCAATAATTACTGTTTATAACATGAATAGGGTTTGTACTTTTACATTGGCATAATTAGCATGGTCATTTTGTCCTGTGGAATTGGTTGAATTATACAAAAGAACATGGATGGATTCGCGTTCATTTTCAGAACACAAACGGAAATGTCCAAATAAAGGCGAAAACAAAGTGATAACAGTCCGCCAGGGTGGATTTTTATCACTGTCGGAGAACTTCAGTATAGCGTATGTCCTCCACGAGCATTTATCACAGCTTGGCACCTACGTGGCATGCTCCATATAAGTCGACGGAGGTCACGTGGCGGGATCAGGTCCCATTCTTCAATGAGAGCCTCTTCGAGGTCTTGGAGAGTCTGTGGAGCAACAGGATCCCCACGAACACTTCTGTCAAGCCTTTCCCACACATGCTCGATGGGATTAACGTCGGGACTCACTGCTGGCCATTCCATCTCTTGAATGTCCAGTTCTCGCAAGACAGCTCTGGTGATGCGCGTTACATGAGCCCTGGCAATTTCGTGCATGAGTACGAATTCAGGGCCAACGCCGTATGCAGCAACCAACACATGCTGTAGCAGTATCTGCTCGATGTACCCCGCAGCGTTAAGATTACCACGGACGACGATAAGATCCGTACGGTCATCAATACTGATGCCACCCCACACCATCACAGAACCTTGTCCGAATCGGTCGCTTTCCTGGACAACATTAGGCATGTACTGCTCACCACGGCGTCTCCATACACGTTGACGTCCATTACGCTGTGTCAGCGGAAATCTGCACTCGTCTGTGAACAACACAGTTCTCCATTGGCGAAGTTGTCAGTTGATGTGGGTACGGGCAAACAGAAGGCGAGCTGCGCGATGTTACTGCGTTAAACGAGGCACTCGAACAGGACGTCTGGATCCTAAGGACACTTCTCTTGACCTGTTCCTTACTGTCTGGTGAGATACCGTGACTCCAGTGACCCTCCTGAGGTCTTATTGCAGTTTTCTGGCAGTTGCAGAACGACGCCGCAACGCACAGATGGTCAGATATCGGTCATCCTGTGGGGTTGTCATGGGTCCACGACCTTGTCTACCCTCCTTGTGAACTGGCCTGTCTCACTGTAGAGATTCTACAAGCGGTGAATAATTGACGGAGAGACATTGAGATATACAGCAACACGACGAAAAGTCTATCCTTCTTAGATCAAAGTGACGACCATTGCGATTTGAACCTCATTAAGATGTCCCATGGGATGTGCTGGTTTACGTACAACGTGCTCAGATGACCGCTGTAGTCTGTGTACCTCACAACAACACACGGACGCACCGCTGTTCACTTTCTTCTGAGGGGTCACCTGGCAGTTTAATGCATGGCTACGCCTACAGATGGAGTATAACTTCGATTTGACATACCCTAAGTAGCGAAGGTCTCATAGTATGCTGTACGACCATTCGAACCCCATCTACGAAATTAACGTTCACATACCAGACATTTCAAAACATGTTCCCCTAACTTTTTGAACTGTGTAGCTGCAGTATTGCAGTCCCGTTTTATTTTATTTTATTTTGGTTTTATTGTAGTTTGGTTTTGTTAGTTTATTTGTTTTTGGCTGATGACGTACAGTGGAGTTGGAAGAGGCGGGGATAGGCCTGACCTATCTCAAGCTAAAGTGTTGATTCGGTACGTCTGCACATGTAAAGTAGAGTAAAGTAGTGAATAGTGTTAGGTTAGAGGAAGTAAGTTGTCAATGAGACAGTGAAAGATGAGCCGAGTTATGGAATCCGTCTCGGCAGTGAAATATAGGTGTGACAGCCTACATGTAGAGCTAGGCAATCCGCACACATGTGGGTTGTTACAGGAAGGAGTGGTGAGGAAATAACATTGACAGCTTAAAGGGTCTGTGAGGTATCGGTTTCCGAGCCTCATGAGACATGTCTGGTCGTGACATCCCAGGGAAGGGTGGTAGCAGTTCCTCACCAGGGGTGATGTCGCGGCCAGACAGATTTAGGATAGATTTAGTATATATTCATGTAGTAAAGTAGTTAGTTTAGTTAGGTGGTGTGTTGCATGTGGAGCTGGCGATCCGCCCATGTGCAAGATGCTACAAAGTAGATTTAGAAGTAGTTAAGTAGTATATTCATGTAGTAAAGTAGTTAGTTTAGTTAGGTGGTGTGCTGCATGTGGAGCTGGCGATCCGCCCATGTGCAGGATGCTACAAAGTAGATTTAGAAGTAGTTAAGTAGTAAGTAGTTAGTGTCTAGCTATAAATAGTCTGTGAGTGTTTATTTTATTGGAACATTGTAACTGGGCGAAAGCCTGTTATGTTCAGTTCAATAAATTCATTCATTCATTCATTCGCTCAGTATTGCAGTCATACAGACCTTTCATCAGCGATATAAGATGAGGCAGAGAAGCAACTCATCTAACACGTGTCACAACATTTCCTAGTCAACGCAGTCGTAGGCTTTTATGTAGTCGAAGAAGCAGATGAAGACACTGACACAAAACTCCCGAGGTTTTTCCTATTATTTGCCTCAGGTTGAGAATCTGCTCACATGATCCTTTACCCTAGTCAGAGAGACATCACATACAACGCAATAGTGAATATAACACAATAAGCTGGGCTGAGTGGCTTAGATCGTAGAGCGCTCGCCTTTTGAGCCCAAGTCGGCGGGTTCCAGCCTGGCTCAGTAAGGTGGAATACGCCAGCCTCGTGTTGGTAGATTTATCGGCACGTGAAAGAGCTCGTACGCGATTAAATTCCGACACTTCGGTGACACCGAAACCGTAGAGGTGGTTGGCGGGATGTAAAACTATTAGCATTGATATTACTAGAACACAATGGCACAGGTTATTGAACAGTAAGATTAATGTTCTGTCTCCTTTAATGAAATAGCTTCATGATACATTAGAAGGTTTGCCGAAGAAGCTTGTCCGATGTGACAACACTCCTTTTTTCTCAAATTCTCGGTAACTATCCTTGACGGCCGTTTGTCTTCTACGCAGTCACATTAACATTCTTGTCACAGTAAAGTGTTTATGCTTCAAATTAAGGCATTGCCCTTTGCTGCTATATATGGTTTCCAGACTGTAGACAGCACGAATCTAGAGTTGCGTAAGACGACAGAGCCCAGTGTACACGATCAGCCGCCGGACAAGTGATTTAGCTTATCGACTCGTTGCGTCAGCCGCCAACTCAGCAGGTGGAGCTTTTTGAAAAGATTGTTTGCATCAACTGTCAATAGGGCATTGACTTCCTCACTTTTGGGACTTCCTTGTATATCAGCGCCATGAACTTGTAGGTTTATAAACTATATGAAAATAAATTTTCTGTTTATGTGACCATAGCCACGGAACCTCTAGCTTAACGTGGAATCCGAGCCACATGGACGTGACTTCACCTTTCAGAAAATTCACATGCATTGGCCGTGTCCCGAATGCGACTGCCTTGGAAAGATGACAGTGATAATGGTACCTGGTTGCCACACCCCTTAGAAGCTGTCTGATAACCTGTGTTAGTTTGGTACCTGATATAGGTCACTGTTGCTGTTTGGGACTAGAAATGTAACAAAAACACTTAATATTCATTTTAGGTAATAGCGAGTGAGTGTGTGAAGCAGGAGTAGGAATATTTAAACAGTACCTTGAGACTGGCTGTGACAGTCCTACGATTCCAACCTCTGATATCCGAATGCTGAAGCTTCCCTGTGGTAAAGTGGTACCGGTAACCTTTCTGCATCTTATCTGAAGATTCGAGGTTGTAGAGTACATCCTGCATTTGAAATAACAGACAGTAGTATTATATCAGTCAGGATACGACGTGGAGTAAAAATGGTTCTTCACAAGAAAAGTGAATAAATAAATCTGTAGCTGTCTAGGTATCTCTGTCTCTCTGCAAATGAACTAATGCCTTGCCCAATACCGCGTCGTCACAGAACTCACGCGTCTTAAAACTAACGAGTATCGAAATTCACGAACTCCAAGAAGAAGATTTTACCGAGCGAGTTGGACGTACGATTAAGGGCGCGCAGCTGTGAGCTTGCATCCAGGAGGTAGTGGGTTCTAACCACACTGTAGGCAGCCCTGAAGATGGTTTTCCGTTGTTTCCCATTTAAACACCAGGCAAATGCTGACGCTGTACCTAAATTAAGGCCACGGCCGCGTCCTTTCCACTCCTAAGCCTTTCTTATCCCATCGTCGCCGCGACGTAAAGCAAATTGTACAGAGAGAAAAAAGAAGAAGATTAGTAAGAGTAGGTTCCTTGACCTGGGCCAGTCTCAAAACTGGGATAGTTCTCCTTTGAATGGATAAATGCTCACATAACGACAATATACGTAGCATATTTGAAAATGTAATAGGAACTGTGCGAAAAGCACCATTGTTAGCGCTAGCCGAAACTACGTGCCTTCTTATAATTGGCACCTCTCTCATCAAAAGGTGGGCCTGTCGGGTAGGCTCGCACAGAGTATGCGCGACAGGCGTTTGAGAAACTCGCGGACGCCGCGCCGTGAGCCCACACGATTAACTACACTTGGCCTTTGAAATTAAGGCTACTTCCACAAGCCACTGTTTATTTTTAATATTTTAAAAATATTTTACATACATTTTTTACTATTTATATATCTGTCAATTGATTTAATTTCCTTAATTTGTCTGTTTTTACTTTTTCCATTGCTTTGATGTACTGTTCGAAATCTGCATAGTTAATTAATTTAACAAGGAAATACCTGTTTTCTGTTGAACCCAAGGATGGAGGAAGTGACTCAAATATTCACCTACGAGTAGGCCTATAACTATTGTTTCCTCATATTTTTTGTGTTTCGTTCCATCCTGTTTTCAAGTTGGGAGTGTTCTTCTTCTTTTCCAACCCACTAGGATCAACTCCATCCTCATGATATTCTTGTCAGATTTCTCATCTTCTTATTTTAAGTTATTAAGTCTCTTATTCGAGTGTAAGGCCTTCCTAGAACATACTTGATTTGGTGATTCAACTCTTCCACAGAATTGTTTGATATGTATCTTCTGTTGTAGCAGAATTACTTATTCAAGAACTGGAAAAAATCCAAAGAAAAGCAGCTCGATTTGTTCTGGATGATTTACGACAAAAGAATAGCGTTACAAAAATGTTGCAAAGTTTAGGCTGGGAAGACTTGGGAGAAAGGAGACGAGCTGCTCGACTAAGTGGTATGTTCCGAGCTGTCAGTGGATACATGGCGTGGAATGACATCAGTAGACGAATAAGTTTGAGTGGTGTCTTCAAAAGTAGGAAAGATCGCAATATGAAGATAAAGTTTGAATTCTAGAGGACAAATATTCGTTTGTAGGAAGGGAAGTTAGGGATTAGAATAACTTACCAAGGGAGATGTTCAATAAATTTCCAATTTCTTTGCAATCATTTAAGAAAAGGCTAGATAGGGAATCTGCCACCTGGGCGACTGCCTTAAATGCAGATCAGTAGTGATTGATTAATTGATTGATTGATTGATTGATTGATTGATTGATTGGTTGATTGATTGATTGATTGATTGATTGATTGATTGATTGATTGATTGATTGATTGATTGATTGATTGATTGATTGATTGATTGATTGATTGATTGATTCGACACTTCCTGGGGCGCTTCTGGTTTCTGTAGCCATTTACCTACAAATTAGTCAAAAAACACCATCAACGCTTGGTTGTTGGGGGCGTTGCAGTGAATGTAGTTCCACCCCTCGTTTTCATCCTCAGACGGCAAAAGGCACGTGCTGCACACATTGTAGTTGTTTGTTGGATTTCCTGATTCGTTTTGTAGGCTTCAGTAAGGCTGACTTCCTTAACCTTATATCAGAGACTGATATAAATGAAAGAAGCATCCCCGCACTTTGAAAGAACGTAATGCTTATTTTATTGCTTTGATAGCGGCTGCATCAAAGTCCATATTTCTTTCATTTGGACCGAGCAAATTGCCGCGCGGTTTAGGTCACGTAGCTATCAGCTTGCATTCTGGAGATAGTGGGTTCCAACCCCACTGTGGGCAGCCCTGAAAATGGTTTTCCGTGGTTTCCCATTTTCACACCAGGCAAATGCTGGGGCTGTACCTCATTTAAGGACACGTTCGCTTCCTTCCCACTCCTAGCCCTTTTTTGCCCCTTCGGCGCCATAAGACCTATTTGTGACGGTATGACATAAATCAGACTGCAAATATATCGTGATTAACCAACACTCAATACTCACCAAACAATCCACTCAATTATTGTCAAATTTGGGTGTGATATGAATACTGATAACCACACACTGATTTCTACTCCTTTTTACTATGCCAGTTCTACGAAACACAAGTGATATACGATTACATATTTAGCTTTTCAACTGCTATTCTAACTTCAACAGCACTTTATTTGATGGAAACACTACTCACAAATATCTGTTGTTTATACTATTGAAAAATTACAGTGCTCTCAATTGCAAATCGTATGTGATCGAAATTTTATATTCTATCTGAACTGTACCTCTTGTGGAAATCCATTATCAATTATATCAGGTACGTCAGACACAAATCTGTCACGTTCTAGTTTTGGTATCATATATTACATAACGTTAAATTTTGCCATCTATTCCTAACTGGACGGATCTCCTGTGTTGGAAGCACAGCCGACACATTTGGATCATTTAATAATGATAGTTCTGACAACTGTGAATGATATTCAACTTGAGAAGATAATGTCTTCAGGGCTCCACATATTTTGCGGTTGTAATTACATAGACGCTCTAAAAAATGTTAAATGATTGTCCATATCCTCGACGTAGTTGTACTTCTTCTTTCTTAATCTGTTCACCCTCCAGGGTTGGTTTTTCCCTCGGACTCAGCGAAGAATCCCACCTCTACCGTCTCAAGGGCAGTGTCCTGGAGCGTGAGGTTTTGGGTCGCAGGATATAACTGAGGAGGACCGGTACCTCTCCCAGGTGGCCTCAGGGGCTATGCTGAACAGGAACCTTGTGGGGAGATGGGAAGATAAGGTAAACAAGGAAAAGGGATGGAAGCGGCCGTGGCCTTAAGTTAGGTACCATTCCGGAATTTGCCTGGAGGAGAAGTGGAAAACCACAAAAAACCACTTCGAGGATGGCTGAGATGGGACTCGAGCACCCCTCAACTCAGTTAACCTCCCAAGGCTGAGTGGACCCCGTCCCAGCCCTCGTACCAATTTTCAAATTTTGTGGTAGTGGCGGGAATTGAACTCGGGCCTCCGGGGGTGGCAGCTAATCACACTAACCACTACACCACAGAGGAGGAAGTAGTACTTCTTGAAATGAAAATCCACAGCTCTTTTGGGTTATTAGACAGGATCAGGAATGGAATGAATGAAGCTCCCATCTGATGGCGAGGATAGGAAGTGTGCCGGCTGCTGAAGCCTGTCGCACTCCTCTGGTGCAATGATTAATGACTGAAAGATTAAATGGTATTGGAGAGTGTTGTTGGAATGAAAGACGATAGGGAAAAGTGGAGCACCCGGAGAAAAATCTATCCCGCCTCCTCTTTGTCCAGCACAAATCTCACATTGAGTGACCGGGATTTGAATCACGGAACCCAACGGTGAGAGGCCGGCGCGCTGCCACCTGAGCCACGGAGTCTCTAGCAGTACTTCTTCATGAGAGTTAATAATGCTAGGTAGCAACTATCAGCCGTGTTTTGTGAAGACCAGTAAATAGCTAAACTAGATTCGGCTCTAAAGTGAAAAATAAAATGATTTGAACGTTTATTTTATTTCTATTTTGGGCACAGAACGTTGGATTTATTGGTGGTTTAACGTCGTACTAACTTTAAAAGCTTTTGGCGACGAGGGGATAGGAGTAAGAACTGGGAGAGAAGTGGCTGTGGCCTTAATTAATATATAACCCTAGAATTCCAGCGGTATGATCTCGGTAAACCACAGAAGACCATCTTCAGAATGCTACGATGTCTTCTCTTATTGGTACGAATACGTAGCACAGTACCTCATGGCTGAACTCTGAGCTAAATTTGAGCAGCGTTACCTTGTATTGTGAAACATAAGTTTTTCTTTGGAAGGTTCAGCCTTTTCTTTACTTGCGTAAAATATTTTCTGTCAATTACAAAACAGTACGTTACATGAATATTCACTTATCATAGTTAAATATACAACTTTTTAAAGTTTATATCCTTTCAACAGGGTTGAATAAAGACAGTATTGCAAGAGGACGAAAAGCACAAAGTGGTAAATTAACATGTTAACAGTGAGACAAAATGGTTCCGACCGACACGGAGTTTGCGTTAAACTACCAACAGTCGTCTCCATAGAATACAATATATGTTGCTGAGCAACAAAATTGTATGAAATTTGTAGCATTACCACTCTTAACTTGACGTAACACTAAGAGCAACAAAATTAATTTATGGATATGAAAATCGCAGATACAAGTATTTATAAATAACGAGAAACCGAGAGAGTGGGCCGTGCGGTTAAGGTCACGTAGCAGTACGTTTTCATTCGGGTGATACTGGGTTTGAACTCAACTGTCGGAAGCCCTGAAGATGGTTTTCCGTGGTTTCCTATTTTCACACCAGGCAAATGCTGGCCTGTGCCTTAATTAAGGCCACGGCCGCTTACTTTCAACTCCTAGGCCTTTCCTATCCCATCGTCGCTCATAAGCCCTATCTGTGTCGGTGCGACATAAAGCCACTAGCAAAAAGAAATACAAAATTAATTAATAAGGAGAGTTGTGATATCCTTTCTTGTCAATGTTAAAATTGCCTAATGTATGTTCTTTGTGTTTGTATGAAACTTTCATATCTAGAAATTAACAGCGCAGTTTTTCCGCGTTTCGTATTAGTTGACATTACCAGAATTAAGTGATTATTATGCCTTGAATAAGATTTATGATTTCCATTTATATAAATCCTTTTTTTAAAGGATCAAATATTCTGTCTCTAATTCAGACAATGCGAAATATTTTACTACGATCTTAGATCAGACACTTTGTGACTGTTTTAGGAAAATGATGAAAATTTGAATATTATCCGTTCATTCATTTGTTAGATATTATATTGAAAATGTGAAATTCATTACAAACAATAATACAATGAATCAATTCATCAGTCGTACTTGTTATAGCAATACTACAAACATATGGATATAAGCGTCATATTTTTCTATTGATTTAGAAAACGGAGAGGTTTCAATAGAACCATGTGAAAAATGAAATAATGTTAACTACAACTTGATAAGCGTCATAAACTTGTCTTTAGAAAGAGTTTATTAACAGATGCCACAACAACTAAAATATTTTTCTGAATCACAGTCTGAAAAGGCCAAGCTTTCTACTTTTAGGATTCCGATAACCCTTAAGTTAAATTAAATTAAAGGAGAACGTAGGAAGTAGTAGTTCCCACTACTGAAAGTCAATAATCCAGACTCACCGTGGATGCGACATAGTACGGTATAGTCTATTACTGGAAGTCGGGATGAGGAAGGCTAAAAGGTTTTATTTGTAAAATGAACAGAATTATTGACAAATGTCAATCAACAATGTTGGTGAATATTAAAATATAATGTAACTAAAGTAAAAGTTTGTGTTCTAGTAAAGTGTGAAGTATGAGTTTTCATTAGTTAATAGCATTACGTTGGATTTCACAAATCGGATGTCAAACTCTTTCCTTTAATAGCATTCACATCGGCTTCTATATATAACGTCATACCTCGCGTAAAGGTGCACTGAACAAAATTTTTAAAATGTGGTAGTAAAAATTAGTAACTTAAATCCATTAATAATAAAAATAAGTTTCCTCAGCTATCATGTGCATATGTTTTGATATGGGGTGGCTGCGGGTGAAAAGGAGTCATAGTGAGAAGACAAACGAGTACTGAACAATGAAGCATCGAAATTCACACGTGGTCCCTAGAAGACCCTAACCGACATATAATAATAATAATAATAATAATAATAATAATAATAATAATAATAATAATAATAATAATAATAATAATAATAATACATAAGTGCATAGGTTCGCAGCTTAAAAAAATTGCCGCATCTTTATTCACGTACGGTTAGAGTACTGTAGTAATAGTTAACACAAGCAACGTCGGTTGATTTATACTACAACTTTCACTCAGTCAGTAATATATTCTTCTCCATAGTCAATGACAGTCTGCCAATGGTGTGGGAGGAGTTCTATGCTACGCCTGTAGAACTGCAGTGACTTTTGAGTTGAAGAAATCAGTGAGCCAATTAGTGTCATCAGGAAAGACTTATCTCTGAATGTGGTCAGAGCGAGCAGAAACGTTGAAAGTCGTTAGGTGGTAGGTAGGAGAAATAGGGAGGGTACGGGACAGTTTCCAAGCCGAATTCTTCAATAACTTATTTGGTCAATATAGCCGAATGTGCGTTACGTAAGACCATATCTCTGTCCTCCATATGTTCGGTATTGAGGCGTTTTGCACATAGGTCTTTTGTAACTTCTATCATCCAGGACGTGGTGATCTTGCATTGTTTTTATTGCAATCCCATATCCTCTTAACTAATCTATTGTTGCTCATCCGATGAATATCCCCAGCAAATATAAGACATCATTTTTCTCATTTTGTCAGTAAATACATCAGCCTGGTGTCAGTAGATATACTGGTACATAAAAGAACTCCTGCGGGACTAAATTATGGCACCTCGCGACTCGGAAAACCGTAAAAGTAGACATAATATAGGCTTTTGGGCTTATGCCGTGTCAAGAAAATGTGAAATTCCTTACGTACGTTTCACAGAACTTTACTCTGCGTCTTCAGAAGAAAATCTCGACTGTTCATAAGAAAGGCTTCTCAAAGAATGAGGCTTGATTTGAGACGTCGTAATCACGGCCGGCTTGCTCCCTTGCTGCGCTCCTTATACCGGCCTTGACAATCCCAGAATATAGCTGTAATTGGAAAGTTTCACCATAATGCCGCTGGAGCGCTGGACACCTAAGTCACTGACAGGAGGCTGTATACAGCAAATTACCACATTTCTAGTTTCATTTATATTGTTTTGCAGTCATAAGTGTTGATAATGTGTTCATAATGAGGTGTCTGTTGGCTTATTTTTTAGATTTGAAAGTTATGCGCTAATTTTATTGTGTAATGTCGTGATTTGATTTTTTAAATTGTGTTTAAACATTTTTCAGTTTATGATATTGTTGTGCGCCTTTTAGTACTTCAAACAGAAATTTTTTGCAAACAAGAACTATAATGAGTGTTTCAAAGTGTTTTCTATCCGTAATTTCGTCCTAAACAAGAATTCTAATTATGCTCTAATTCGTTTCTTTCACTGTGTAGTGTAGTGATTTGTTTTTCTTTATCTGCGTTTGGAAATATTCGAACATGCATTGCTGCGTGGCTTTTTGTATTTCGACACTATCATTTCACGAATTCCCTGTAGACCAGGACAAAACTAAGGAGTGGGTTAAAAAGAATTCCCGCGATAACTTTGTCCCTAACACTAATTCCGCTTCTTCTCTTGTCTGTAGCCTTCATTTCAAAGAACATGATTAATCATTCGTAGGCGAAAGTAGAAGAGTACTAAAGAAAGGTTCTGAACCATCAGTGTTCCCTAACTATCCTAGTTTTAAGGTGACTAGTACCAAGAGTCCAAGAAGAAAAATTACTAGAACCGCACCACCCTCACCCAAGAAACGCAAAAGAGTTGAAGCTGCTTATCATTTTCAAAATCCTGATGCGAGATCTTCAACAGCCAATAACGAAGGTACAGGCACTTTTTCCAAATGTCAGTTTCACTGTAGAACAACTAGCTTAAAGTGAGATATGCCTCAAGCAGAAATGACATTACAAGCACAAGGATAACTGACTTAAGTTTGTATGGTATTTTTTCTTTGCTAGTTGCTTTACGTCGCACCGACACAGATAGGTCTTATGGTGAGGATGGGACAGGAAAGGCCTATGAATGGGAAGTAAGCGGCCGTGGCCTTCATTAAGTTACAGCTCCAGCATTTGCCCGGTGTGAAAATGGGAAACCACGGAAAACCATCTTCAGTGCTGCCGACAGTGGGGTTCGAATCCACTATCTCCCAGATGCGAGCTCACAGCTGCGTGCTCCTAACCGCACGGCTAACTCGCCCGGTAAAGTTTGTATTATAGCCCTCTACAACCAGCCTTGAATTAGCACTTTCATCTTAGTTTTCCGTTTCTATCTTCGGGTACTTATTACCCCTAAATTTCCTTTCATTGAATAATCCTTTAGACGCAGTTATATTTGCCACATGACAGCAACACAACACATTTTTATCCGAGATAATCTGCACTTTAACATTTAAACACTGACAAGTAGGAACCATCACTGTGATGAGAGAACGGCGAAGGTATGAAGCTAAGTGTTACCTGTGCAATGGACAGTTTACCAAATATTTACTCAAAATACTTTTCTCTCACTGAATTTTTATTTAAAATTATAGTGCAAGGTACGAATGAAATGTAATCTGAAACTATAATACTGTACGTTGAAATTAAAATTTAAACAGTTTTGAGTCAAAATATTTTTGTTATCCATACACCAAATATTTAAATAGAAAAAATAAGATTTTTATTTTTAGACCACGCCCCCTTCCTGACAGCAGCACTTTAAGAATTTAAAAAATAAAATTGAACAATGACTCTTAATCTCAAGATTAACATCAGAAGACAAAAGTATTGGGGTGAGTTCTGCTATGTATCTAAATGCTATGGATAATAAGTGATTACGATTATTCCTCACAGTTAAGGAACGTCAGTTGGACTACTCCATCTCTCCGCAGTTTCATTTCACGACATTATTTTGACAAATAGCAACGAAAGTAGCCTTTAGGATTAATCATTTTAACAGTATTCGTCAATGTAACATATTCCTTTATTCCTCTAAATTATGATAAATTGGCAAACAAAGTCAATATTAGAACATCAGCTGGACTACTCCATCTCTACGCAGTTTCATTTCATGACATTATTTCGGCAAATATCGACAAAAGTAACCTTTAGGATTAATCATTTTAACAGTATTAACACTCTCCACCTCTAAATTATGATAGGCCCAAAATCGGCAATCCAAGTCAATATCTTTTCCATTTCTACCGCAAAAACATAGGCCGCCAGCGCCACGTGGCGAGCTATGAAACTACTCCGAATACGGTGTGTGGACCCGATTGCCAAGGGCGGTAAGGAGCTAGCTAGAGCGATGCATCAAGTCGGCCATGTTTTAATAGAAGTGGTACGTTCATTCGTCACCAAATGGCTCACCGGACGCGCTACAGCGCTAGCGTTCGAAGTGGAAGCTGACGGAACCATCAGAATCAGTCTGAGAGGGAGTCACATGTCATAACACGTGTACACAGATATGAAAATATGACATTGACACAAGCCTGGAATGAAACATCTGGCGATGAGGAACGTACGAATTTGGAAAACACGGAAACGAAATAACAATAGTGAAGGGAGAGAAGAGGAAGTCTTTCCCGAGAACAGTGGAGAATTTCTTCTGAAGAAGCAGAACAAAGTTCTCTGGAAAAGTAAAGGATTTCACCTTATTTTCTTGACACGGCATAAGCCCAAAAGCCTATATTATGCCTATAAGTGCGGGACGTGAAAGCATCAATGGCAACCGCAAAAGTAGTTAGTGGGACGTAAAGCAAATAACATTAATTAATTATCATTGATTCGTCAGTCACTTCATTAATCTGTGCATACAATTCTTCATTCTTCCATACGCCACCTGTTTTTATAGGGTCTAATATCCTCTTATCCTCTTAGGATTTTCCTCTCTATATTTCCCATCGTTTTAATTTCTATTTTCATGGTGTAGGTTAGACGTTCGGATTCATACAATGCACCTGGCCTTATCATTGTGCTGTAATGTCTTAATTTCGTCCTAATCCATGATGATCTGTTGTTGTAAATTTATAATACCAATATAAATGGTCCGTTATTGGACATTATAAATTTTCCAGCTAACTCATTCTTGGTTGCCAGCGTTTCGCCCTCGTGTGCTAGGGTGGGCTCATCAGTTGGTACCTAGCACACCTACCAATACGCTGGCTAGTGCGTATGGTGGTGGTGGTGGTGGTGGTGGTGGTGGTGGTGGTGCGGTTGGCGTCAGGAAGGGCATCAGGCCGTAACACAGGGCCAAATCCATATTTGCTACGCAGTTCGCGACCGCACAGGTGTGGGTAAAAGTGGTAGAAGAAGAAGAAGTAGAAGAAGAAGAAAGATTGTTATTGTTGTTGTTGTTGTTGTTGTTGTTGTTCTTGTCAGATTCCTTGCCTGAATGTTCAGCTTAATAGTCTTCACTTGGGATGGCCCTGAGTTTGATTTTCGAACAGGTAAGGAATTTTAACCGTGGCTGGTTAATTCTTCTTCCTCGGAGCTGCGTGTTTAAGTTCGTCTTAACACAAATCTTCGTTTGCACACAAGCATCACACTACAACCCACCATAGAAAATAAACGTGATAACGAATACATCCCTCCACATAGGGTTGGCGTGAAGAACGGCATCCGGCTGTAAAATTAGGCTTAATTCACAAGTAGTCGGGAAAAGTCTAGGAAGATTTTCCCCCCGAAATTGGCCAACTATGGACCACATAGAACGTAAGGCTTCTTGACCTTCCTTCTCTTCTCTCCTCATCTCTTCTCTTCTCTTCTCTTCTTCGCAAACTCTCTTGATTCTTTCGCTTCTCATCTTTCTCTCCTCTTCGAAAATGATTCATTTCGGCCTCCAATTTAGTGGTTTCTCTCCAAATGATGCTAGACTGTCGACTCTTCGTCTAAACTCTCTTCTATTGTGGATTGTCCGTAGTGTAACTCCAACTTCTTCCGAATCCCTCTTGACCTCTCCTACCCACTTGGAGGTGGCCTTTAACCCCAAGACGTATTTGAAGGTCTTTTTGGACAGCCGTTTGCTATTCATTCTTACTAGGTGTCCGTAGAATGTCAGCCTTCGTTTCCGCATTGTGCCCGTGATTTTTCACTGTACTTGTAGAGCTCCTAATTTCTCCTTTTCTTCCAAGTCCCATCAGTAGTCTTCTGCGGTCCCAGAATTTTTTCAGAATCTTCTTTACCTTCTTCTCGAGTTCTTGCAGCTCCCCTTTTTTAAATTTAAAATAAGGCACTCTGAAGCGTACAACCCTTCCGGCTTTATTACTGAGTCATAATATCGGATTTTGGCCTTGCATATTATTAATATTATTATTATTATCCTCTAAGAAGAAGTGCCCATTCATGAGGACTTCATAACAATTTAATCAGTAAAATTGGAGGTGCAGGGGAGGGTGATGAATCTCCTCCTCTCTCCAAGCATGCTGTCCTTGTGAGTTGGTAACCCTGCCATTCATTGATGTGTAGACAATCCATGGTCAGTTACAGTACCACTCGAGTTGTATACGAGAGCGAGGTCAGTATGGCACTGATAACTAAAACGTCTGGCCCGACTGACGTGAATCATGTGATCACTTTCATTCATCTCCTGTTTTCAACACATCACTCTTATAAAACAATAGACCAAGCCTACCACATCAACTAAACGACTAGCTCGCTCTGAAAACAAAGACGGCTCCAGTAACAGTCATTTAGAAGGTTTTGCTAATAAATAGTTGGCGCACTTGGGATTCAGTTCATTACCCAAGACTCAAATATGATTACAGTCTACTGTGAATGGTTCTTTAGCTCCTGCAAGTATAATTCACTACTCTAACAGGATTTACTTTCTGACAGTAAATTATGAGGCAATTCACTGTAAATACAGTCTGCTCTTAAGGATACAATTTAATACACTGACATAAGCCACTAAAGAGAACTTCTGCATCGAGAGACTTATTCGTACTTGAACTTAATTGCAGGCCTCTGCAGTTCTACTTGTCTGCTGATCTCGTGACCATAGCCACAGACACCCAAGTTTTACATGACTCTAGATATCACTATCACAGATCTTCCAGTTCCACTTGTCTGCTGATATCATGACCATAGCCACAGACACCCCAGTTTTACATGACACTAGATATCACTATCACAGGTCGTCCATTTCCACTTGTCTGCTGATATCGTGACTATAGCCACAGACACCCCAGTTTTACATGACTCTAGATATCACTATCACAGGTCCTCCAATTCCACGTGGCTGTTGATATCTTGACCATAGCCATAGACACCCCAGTTTTACATGACTCTAGATATCACTATCACAGGTCTTCCAGTTCCACTTGTCTACAGATATCGTGACCATAGCCACAGACACCCCAGTTTTACATGACTCTAGATATCACTATCACAGGTCTTCCAGTTCCACGTGCCTGTTGATATCGTGACCATAGCCAGACACTCCAGTTTTACATGACTCTAGATATCACTATCACAGGTCTTCCAGTTCCACTTGTCTGTTGATATCTTGATCATAGCCACAGACATCCCAGTTTTACATGACTCTAGATATCACTATCACAGGTCTTCCAATTCCACTTGTCTGTTGATATCTTGATCATAGCCATAGACACCCCAGTTTTACATGACTCTAGATATCACTATCACAGGTCTTCCAGTTCCACTTGTCATTTGATATCGTGACCATAGCCATAGATACTCCAGTTTTACATGACTCTAGACATCACTATCACAGGTCTTCCAGTTCCACTTGTCTGTTGATATCGTGACCATAGCCATAGACACCCCAGTTTTACATGACTCTAGATATCACTATCACAGGTCTTCCAGTTCTACTTGTCTGTTGATATCTTGATCATAGTCATAGACACCCCAATTATACATGACTCTATATATCACTATCACAGGTCTTCCAGTTCCACGTGCCTGTTGATATCGTGACCATAGCCAGACACTCCAGTTTTACATTACTCTAGATATCACTATCGCAGGTCTTCCAGTTCCACTTGTCTGTTGATATCTTGATCATAGCCACAGACACCCCAGTTTTACATGACTCTAGATATCACTATCAAAGTCAAAGGCTCTCCAGTTTATATCACGATCATGGCCACATGCCCTGTAGTTGTACATCATTGTTTCTATCGTGATCATACGCACAAGATCTCCAGTTTTGCATGGCTGTCGCAAGTCTTTCAGTTTGCATGACTGTTGATATTATTATAGCCCCAAGGCCTCCATTGTTTCGTAAAATTATAATCACAGAGGCGTAACTCTTTGAGCCTCCGTAGTTTATTGGGCGAGATTTGAATCAATAGACTCCTTAAAAGCATTGTAACTTGCTTATGACAGTCCACATATGTATATGTCTTTTGTCGTTTGCAGAAGTTAGCTCGTAGTAACGTACATCACATCCGAAAAGGTTGCCTTCTTGTCCTCAGGTACGTAGTGACGTCATGAAAACTGTTGAATATAGGTAGGTAGCTATTTAAATGTCAGGATGACACCTATTGTAGGTCACAGCCTTCTTCGTTTCCAGTTTTCAAAAGAGACCCATTCGATCAAGGGAGTATAGCTGCTTGGTCCTCCCTAGATGCATTGACATTCAGTTGAATCCAGAGGACAAGTGGCCACGAAAAGGAATAATATAAACTTCAGCGCCAGTACAAGGTTTCTTTGTGTTGTTCAACATAATAAAGTACTGAAAAGAAATTTTCCAGTTTAGTATTTCACACGGTACGTGCCACAGTACCTCAAAGTGAAAGTAATATCAAGGAGGCCTGTGTAGAAATCTCCTCTGTAACCACACCAGCTCGTCCGAAATGGCCCACAATTCATAGCCCATGGCATCAGCACGGGACAGTGGAGGCGTACGAGCTTTTCTGATGGGGTCACCGTATGCTTGTGCCGATATAACAGGAGCATTGGAACCTGAAGGTAATTCGGTGAGTGATGGAACGAACTCGTCATCCTGGAGCACCATCAGCAGCAATGGGGCTCCGTCATGCTTTGGGATGGAATCATGTTTGGTCGACGTACGCCTCTAATTCCTAACATCCGGGGTAACATAACTGCTCTGGTATACAGATACAACATCCTCCAATCTGTAGTTACAGGATTTGTTGCCACTACAGGCGAGGATGTACACACTAGTGGACGATATTGCCCATACTCGTCGTGCCTATGTGGTCTGTCGTATAAAGCGAATGGTGGGGCTGCCATATTATGTGGACATAAACTGTGTTGAGCATATTTCTTTGCATATAACTTCTGTCTTTCTCTCTCTATATACGTGGTAGAATGTCTGACCTTCCGTCCGTCTGTTCCTTATACAAATCCGTACCATTCCACCATTCTCAACCAAAGTTTGTATATGGTATAGTGGAAGTTTCACTGAAGGTACACCATCACTGGTGATGGTCCATCTTCAGTGAGCCCTTTAGTTAAAGAGGATTATTGATACCAGTTTTGCCAAAATATACACATTCACTGGGGATAGTGCACCATCGCTAGAATGGTATACCTTCACTGACAAGAGATAGGGAATGTGAACCATGGTGCTGCAACAACAAAGGATAGTCATATTTCAGAAAGAAACATGCTCTTTTCCAAGTTCATAAAATGCTCAGATATCCAGATCTAGCTGAGGTAGCTCGGAATCTGACTTACTGGATACAAGGTGAAGGTCATCCAGTGTATCGTTGAATGCACGGGTGAGGCATTCAAAGGCTATAATATGGCCCACAGTTTCTTTGTTTTTTCTACAGCCAAAGCAGGTCGATGTCATTCATCTCTAATTCCCTGGCTGGTTCAGATGCGATTTAGAATCTCTACTGACGTCTGGGTAGTTGGAATCCATGAGGTCGTTCACAGATAGGGTTGGCATACGTTGCGAAAAGCCGGGAATATCATGCACTGAAGGGCGGAAAAGATGTCCTGGTTACTTCAGTAACATTCCAATAAAAGTCCCGGATTTTATACATTTTTATTACCCCTTGTGTATTGCAAGATGATACTGAACCATATCGTAATATGCTTCAATTTATTTATAAGAACACTGTGGCATAATTTTAATTAACGCGTCATAGAGTCGCAGGGAGTGGATGAAAGAACCCTGGATCACCATGCTATAGGCCGTGAAACCCCATTTTGTTCCGGAAGGAACAAATTCCCCGAGTTGGAATTGTGCCGCAAGCCGTGATTTTATTCATGCAGACCCCTGCTATACCACCTGGCCCAAGCGCTGCAACCTGGAGGGGGTGAGATTTAAACGATGGGATCAACAAAACAATTGTCACAGGTTGGCAAACCTCTCTTCCCCAGGGCTGAAATCATCTGAATTTCAATCTATTAATCCGCCACTATGCTAAATTCCACAGATCTGACACCACACATAATTAAAAACAGAATTATCGGATGCCAGGAGTCAATAATATTATTTACTTTTGCTGAACTGAGAGAGGTGCGTATTTGCAGGAGTGGCCGTTGATACGTGGAAGGCTGCCACAAAGGAGAACGGTGGTTTAGACGGGGAGTACCCTCAAGGCTGGCGTACTTTCGAGGCTATAAAAGGCAGCTTCAAGGAAGGAAACGCTCTCACTTGATTCTTGGACTCACTCGTGTTTCAGATAAACTCTCAGCTGATTCTCATTCGCAGACTCACTTGTGTTCCGCTCATTCGCTCACTTGTATCTTATTTGATATTAACTCGCTGTTTTGAAGTGCGGCGTGGCGCAAATTTGCGACCTTATTAGACATATTCATTTTTGACACTGTTGTCAGACTATTGCACAATCGGCGTGGGTTAGCTCACAAGAGCTAGTAACGATAATAAGTGGTATAAACGTTTATAACGTGTACGTGGATCGTGATAATAACGTGTGCGAGCCGTGTAAAATATAACCGCTGTCAAGGATTAATTATAACGGGGCTGGTTCCCGTAATTAGTGCCACACAGACGGTACTCATCTCTCAACGGTGGCTAAAGTCAACAGTAAACTAACACTAAGGTTTTAGTCTTATGTAAGATCACTCTAAGCGGTGAAGTAGATGTTCTGAAGTAACTCCACAATTCCAGAAACGACTAGGATCAAGCAGACGACAACCATGGTGTATCCAAGAGTCGAGGCAAGGACCTTCATCCCTGTGCTGAGTGCCGTCATCATGGGCTACGCACGCATGGCACAGCGGTCGTGTGATTCGTCGCTGATAGAGCTAGCTGCAAAGTTAAGCCCTTTTGTTCTATAAGCATGTGAAGTAATATTTGATGCACTAGTTTAGGCCATTCTTAAACAAGTTCATTGCTAAATGTAAGCCAGTGAGGCATTTGCTTTGCTCACTTTAAGTAAAATTAAATACGTTCAGGGCTGCATGCATGTTCGGGCCCCGATTTAAGTGTCAGATATAAATTAGATGGGAACAAATGATAGAATAGGTTAGATATAGGTGTGTGCATTAGTTATCGGTATTTTATTCCTGTACGTGTTGATTTTTGATTGAGATGTTGGGTAGATTCTTCATAATACCTAATGGGCTGCGCGCCATCAGCGTCGCGATATTATACGGAATAGACCAGACACAGCATAAGGTCAGGATGTTTCTATGCATGACGCATGAATTTTCAGCTGGAAAGAGATGTAATGGGAGAGTTAGTTCAACGTCGAAATAGAACAGGGTCTTCAAATGTGGTGGCAGGCAAGATCATGATTGTAACGGCCATTGAACCAAAGGTTCTTTATATGTGAGGCTAGAATTGCCGTGAGATGTTTACGGGGCTGAAATTATATGTGAAAGGATGTGAAAGCCATGGTACTTTATTTGGAGTCATGATATATGTATTGATAAGCCAGCCTGTTTTAATGCGAATGAATGTGTGGGCTGCGAGCTGTATTTGTCAGTGAGATTTCGTGCTAGTATGTAGCACCAACAAGGAGGTCAGCCAAGCCCCGACGAGATAATTGTCTCCCATGTAAAGAGAAGTCCCGAGCCAGATGTAGGCTGAGGGCCGAGTTGAGTGAGTGAAATTCTTTACAACGAATACCGTTATTTTCACGAAATACCAACCACAAGCCCTACTTTTTTAAATGGCTGTTGCTAACCAGCTGATGTCCGCTGTCGTGTCGAGATATGCTTTAATGCTGTGTCTTTGTGAGACATGCAATATTCGGAGCCTGGATGTGTGGGGATCGAATCCCGCCGAATCTACATATTTCAGTGCATATTTTGTATATACTTTATTTTTCAGGTGTGATTTATGTACATTTATCTTGTGTTATTTCTTGTTGTGTCCAGTGCATTTTTTTAATTGTGATGTTGTCCTCTATTGAGTAAGGGAGAGACCTTGACCCGATGGCTAACTTTGGGGAAGCGAACTTCTGTCCTTATCCTTTGCTCATGGGAACGGACCCACATGTTTAGAATCTGTGTTTTGGATGGGTAATTTAGACGCAGTCCTGAACATGTGTTATATATATTCTGTCCGAGTGATCGGAATGTACATACGTAAATTAGGCGAATTACTAATGTATCGGATATTATTTGTTCATCTCATGAACGGTTTTGATCCAGCCTTTGGGCCAAGAACTAGGGACTTGACGAGACAGTCAACACCATGGAGTAACGTAACCCATACACATTTCATGTAACATCATATCCTATTTTCTCGGATTCGTTACCCGCTTCTCTTTGTAAATGATTCTTAAATATGTCAATTCATGTAAATGGGCGTATCACTTTCTTCGACCTATTTAATGGTCGGTTCTTCGCTTTATTTGATATTTGTCATTTAGTATGGTTTTAATTCATGTTTTTAATTAAATAATCTATCATACCCGATAACCTGCGTTCCCATTTACTAGTTTTATACGTACGTATTTCCAAGTAGAGATTTTGTTGCCCACATGCGGATGTACCACGCGTTTCTACCCTGAGCTAGGCCGAATTTAAGACAGGATACGAAACAGTACAATACTGAAGTAAGTTCAAACTCCCGTCATCAAGTATTCCCTCTTCTTACGGAGTAATAACTCACATGTTTCACAACAGATGACAGGAGTATATTTCCTGGATCCGCTCAGAATACCACTTCTGATTCTCTTTCTTCTTTGCTTGGTGCACATGTTGGTACGTGGATTTCATTGTGCGAGGTTCACAATATTGTATTTTTATAGAACAGATTCATTCATCTGTGAGGATATTCTTGGTATTCATTATGACAAGTCACATGTATTTTATAAACTTATTTGTAAGGAAAAAATCGAAGTACCGGTACCTTGACAAGGAGCAGTCTTTTAAAATGTACGATTGGTATAATAAGAAACTTACAAGCACCACCATAAATTGAATGTATTTAGTATTTTTTTCCTTTTATCTTGATATTGTGATTGATTTTCTCGATAATCCATCGATTTTGTCACGATTTTTGGAAGAGAATTATGGCAACCCTAATCACATGGATTCTGGATAGTGTGATGATATGGTAGAATTGCCTGCTGTAGCCACTGTCGTTTCCAGGTTTCGGAAATGTTGAAGGAACTCGCATGTAGATCAAGTGCTGTGCGCCATGACCATAGGCTTTATTTTAGCCGTTTGTTCGAGTGTATAGTTGCATCAATGTGCATTGGTAGTCAGAATGCAATTTTGAGTAACTACCATCTTAAAGAAAGTTCGGAATTCCACAAAAGATTGTCCGTCTTACACAGGCAATGTATGATGGATATACTTGTCAACTAGAACATAAAGGGAACCTGTCTGAACCTTTTGCTGTAAAATCTGGAGTTGCCAATCTTGTTTATCATGACACTGGATTGTATGCTGATAGAGGCAACGGAGAGAAAGCGTGGCATTCAGCAGGGATTAAATAACCGATTGGAAGAACTAGATTATGCGGATGATCTCTTGCAGAATGTTTTCGGGACATGGAAATCGAACTGAATGACTTACTGGGCCTGTACTTCCAGTTACCACCCAGGAGGTCGATAAAGCAACAAAAAAGGTGAAGAATGGGGAGACAACTGACCCCGACGATATTCCTAAGTGTGAAAGGTACTTGGCCACCAAGAAGCTATGGTCCCTGCTGCCCTCTTCAACCAAATCATCGATGATGGAGTTGCCACAGAAATTTGGACAACTAGCATTACAGTGCCAATTTGCAAAAGCAAAAGCAAAATTAACATGACGTAATGCATAGATTATCGACTGATACGGCTCTTGTGTCAGGCCATGAAAATATCTGAAAGAGTAATTGACGCCAGGCTCTGTAAAATTGTTTCTAAAACTTCGAATCAATTGTAAACACAGAAAAATCTACCGGATTTCGTAATCATGCATTTACACATGGAGGGACGTCTATGATTTCACATGTGATAACGGCATTCACTACACATTTATGCAGCTACACGCTAGTAATTTTTGGTGAGTTATGAGAATAACCTGGAAATTACATATCAGTACTGTTTAAGCAGATAACGAAACCTTTTGTACCACCATGTTCCTTGGTTCAAAATCCAAGGAGGTCAAAGATCATGTATATTATAGGAATTACCCTAGTCGTTATACTTGAAGATGTGATTGGCAAGGTTTAGAGCCCTCGAAATGAAAAGAGACAAGTCAGGTGATATGAAATAGGTTATAAAGAGGATCATTTTTGAAAATCCATCAAGCGAGTGAACTGTGCGATAAGGGTTGTGTAGTTCAGTCCTTGAATGGGGGAGATGGTGCGTTTACCCCCCACCGTCCGCAGCCCTGAATAGTTTTCCGTAGTGGCCTATTTTTACACCAGACAAATGGGGGAACTGTACTTTCCCTATCCCAGCACCACAGAATCCTTATTGGTGTTAAACGGATAGCAACTTGAAAACATGCAGTAGGTAGTTGTCTAATAGTCAGCCCGTCGCTGGAAACCTGTCAGTATTAATGCTATGTTGAAAGAAACAATATAATACTATATTCTCAACTTTAGGAGATGATCCAGGTATCCAGTTGTACTTCCTATTAAATCAATAATCACCACTAGCAGATACATGTGCATTGTCTTGTTTTCGAGTAGTCTATGTATATGTATGAACTCGT
This sequence comes from Anabrus simplex, assembly GCF_040414725.1. Classification (NCBI taxonomy): domain Eukaryota; kingdom Metazoa; phylum Arthropoda; class Insecta; order Orthoptera; family Tettigoniidae; genus Anabrus; species Anabrus simplex. The sequence continues at coordinate 317,116,789 of NC_090265.1, forward strand.
AACCGCGAAGAGTATTGGAATCATTATTTAAATTACAAGGGCCGAAAGTGATGTTTTACCTATGAGTTGAGATGTTTCGAAATACTACGTGAAATATTTTCGGCCATGGAACGAACCTTCATTGGTTAATTCCAATGGCTTGGGGACTGGGTGTTTCTGCTGTCCCCAACATCCCTGCAACTCACACACCACACATGGCAGACGCCGCCCATCTCATCGGAGGGTCTGCCTTACAAGAGCTGCACCCGGCTAGAAACAGCCACACGAAATTATTATTATCGATATCACTCAAGAATCGGATTATAGATGTATTGACTAGCCCACATGATTTGTTCCATTATATTAATAATTGTATATAATTTACATGTTTTATAATTTCATCCATCAATATAATAGACAATAATGACGACAGTGCACTTCCTTGCTTGAGAACTTTTTTTTTTTGTATAAAATGTTTCAGAGTCACCACTCTCCACGTGTTCACTGCTTTTAATCTCATGATACAACATTTCTATCTTGTTAATTAATTTATTTTTGTCATTACTGTTTCATGTTATCACTAATCTCTCTATCATTGACAAGTTTACGCTACGTAAACAATACTGTACATATATAAGATTGTTTCTAAGTGATTTGATAGAATCTGAGGATGTTCTTGTAGAACGAAACATGTCATTCTTTGTATGTTAGTGTGTGTTTTACAGATATGTTTATAGTGTTTTAATTTACATTGTATTTGCTGTGTGTTTGACAGACTGAAAAGCCTTTGTTACATTTAGCCCACATGACGCAGTGCAGCCATCTGGTAAACATGTAACTGCTTTAGCAGACGCTACCCACCCTCATATATTTTTTTACAAGTACTACACCAGGCTGTCATTATTATCATCATCATCAATGTCTCACTCCAGTCGTCCGGTTGTGGTTAACAAGCCTCCTTCACTCCTTTTTATTCTTCCACTTTTCTTGCTTCATTACTTCCGTCACATCCAATCCAGCTTCTCTAGTGTCCTTCCAAATCTGATCCATCCACCTTCTTCTCGGTCTTCCAACTGGTCTCTTTCCCTTAACTTCTCTTTCCAATTCCCTTCTTGCTACCCGTTCCTTTCCCATTCTTTTATGCATGTCCGAACCATCTCAGTCTTGCTTTCTCTATCTTCTGTACTAACGGTTCTATATTTAGTTCTCTGATTTTAATATTTTGAATTCTATCTCTTCTTTTCAAACGATGTTCTTAAAAATTTCTTTTCTGCTGCTTGCATCTTACTGCCTTGTCTCTTATTAGTTAGCAGCGTTTCTAGTCCGTATGTTACAATTGTTATGAAATACTGTTTATATAATGTTAAATTCGTTCCCTTGGGTACTTTGTCATCCCATAAAAGCTCTCTGACTTGATGATAAAATGGCGTACCTTTACTTAGTCTGCCATTAGTTTCAGGGTTGATTTCAATACTTCCATTAATAATGCTGCCCAGATATGTAAACTGTTCTACATTCTCTAACCGTTCTCCGTCTATGTTCACTTGGCTTCTCTTTTTCTCTTTTCCACAGTGCATGACTTCAGTTTTCTTTTTGCTAATTGCATTTCCAGTCTCCTTCAGATTTTCATTCCAAGTGTCCAGTCTCCTTTGGACTTCCTTTTCTCTCCTTCCAGAAATCACCACATCACCTGCAAATACCAAAGCATTCACTTCATTACTACTGATACTCGGTTTTACATGTTTTATAATTTCATCCATCAATATAATAGACAATAATGACGACGGTGCACTTCCTTGCTTGAGAACTTTTTTTTTTTTTGTATAAAATGTTTCAGAGTCACCACTCTCCACTTGTTCACTGCTTTTAATCTCATGATACAACATTTCTATCTTGTTAATTAATGATTTTGGTACATTCCTTTTCCCTAGGCATTCCCATACATCCTTTCTCTTAACTGAATCATAAGCTTTTTCCAAATCCAAAAACAAGAAGATGAGTTCCTTGTTCCTTTCCAGATGTTTTTCCATTATCGTTCGCACTGTAAATATCTAGTCTACTGTTGATCTATTCGGTCTAAAGCCATATTGTTTTTCCTCTGACTGTATTTCTGTTATATTCCTCAGGCTTTTATCTATGGTTTTCTCCATTATTTTTAGCCCATGTGGTAACAAGGTTATACCTCTATAATTTTCACATTTCTTCCTATTTCCTATTTTGAAAAATGATACAATGCTTTCTTGTTGCCCATCATCAGGTATCCCTTCATCCTTCAATATGGCATTGAGGGCCCGGTATAGCTACTGTAGTCCAATGCTTCCTGCTGCCTTAATCATATCAGCATTGAATTCGTCTTTTCTACTTGCTTTACCTTTGGTCATTGCTTTCATTCCCCTTTCAAGTTCCAAACTTGTTATCGGGTTCTCTTCTCTTTCTCCATCTATTATTTCCATTTTCTTATCTGCTTCTTTCTCAGAGCAGTCATCCTCATTATAAAGTTTTTCAAAATACTTTGCCATCAACTTCTGAAGACCCTTTACGTCATGTATTGCGAATCCTGAGTTATTGTTTTCAATTTTATTACTCTGTATAATAGTTTCCGATTTCCTCGACTATCTTTCTCAATTTTGTTTGTAAACTCCGCCCAACATTTCTCCTCTTCTTTCTTGATACTCCTCTTTCCTTTAGTTTCAATCTTTTGCATTCCACCTTTCTACCTTATTCTCATCCCTCTGATACGTTTTTTTAATTTTCCTTATCCATTTCTTTCTTCATCTTGTTCCTTTCTTTTATTTATGTTTTATTTTGTCTTTCCACCACCGTTTCTCCTTTCCCTTAATCTTTGCTTTTGTTTTCCCGCATACCTCAGTTGCTGCTTCAGTCAATCACTACTGATCTGCATTTAAGGCAGTCGCCCAGGTGGAGATTCCCTATCTGTTGTTTTCCTAGCCTTTTCTTAAATGATCGCCAAGAAATTGGAAAAATATTGAACATTTTCCTTGGTAAGTTATTCCAATCCCTAACTCCCCTTCCTATAAATGAATATTTGCACCAATTTGCCCTCTTGAGTTCCAACTTTATCTTCATATTCTGATCTTTCCTACTTTTAAAGACACCACTCAAACTTATTCGTCTACTGATGTTCTCCCACGCCATCTCTCCACTGACAGCTCGGAATATACCACTTAATTGAGCAGCTCGTCTCCTTTCCCCCAAGTCTTCCAAGGCCAAACTTTGCAATATTTTTTTTACGCTACTCTTTTGTCGGAAATCACCCAGAACAAATCGAGCTGCTTTTCTTTGGATTCTTTCCAGTTCTTGAATCAAGTAATCCTGGTGAGGGTCCCATACACTGGAACCATACTCTAGTTGAGGTCTTACCAGAGACTTGTATGCCCTCTCCTTTAAATCTTTACTACAACCCCTAAATACCCTCATAACCATGTGCAGAGATCTGTACCCTTTATTAACAAACATATTTATGTGATTACCCAAATGAAGGTCTTTTCTTATATAAACACGTAGGTACTTACAATGATCCCCAAAAGGAATTTTCACCCCATCAACGCAGTAATTAAAAGTGAGAGGACTTTTCCTATTTGTGAAACTCAGAACCTAACTTCTACCCCGTTTATCATCATACCATTGACCACCGTCCATCTCGCAACACTATCGAGGTCACCCTGCAGCCGCTCACAATCTTGTAACTTATTTATATTACTCTGTACAGAATAACAGCATCTGCAAACAGCCTTATCTCTGATTCCACTTCTTTACACATATCATTGATATATACAACAAAATATAAAGGCCCAATAATACTGCCTTGAGGAATTCCCCTCTTATTTATTACAGGGTCAGATAAAGCTTCGCCTACTCTAATTCTCTGAGTTCTATTTTCTAGAAATATAGCCACCCATTCAGTCACTCTTTTTTCTAGTCCAATAGCACTCATTTTTGCCAGTAGTCTTCCATGATCTACCCTATAAAATGCCTTAGATAGGTCAATCGCAATACAGTCCATTTTGCCTCCTGAATCCAGGATATCAGCTATATCTTGCTGAAATCCTACAAGCTGAGCTTCAGTGGAATAACCTTTCCTAAAGCCAAACTTCCTTCTGTCAAACCAGTTATTAATTTCGCAAACATGTCTATTATAATCAGAAAGAATGCTTTTCCAAAGCTTACATACAATGTATGTCAAACTGACTGGCCTGTAATTTTCAGCTTTACGTCTATCACCCTTTCCTTTATACACACGGGCTACTATAGCAACTCTCCATTCATTTGGTATAGCTCCTTCAACCAAACAACAATCAAATAAGAATTTCAGATATGGTACTATATCCCAACCCATTGCCTTTAGTATATCCCCAGAAATCTTATCAATTCCAGCTGCTCTTCTAGTTTTCAACTTTTGTATCTTACTGTAAATGTCATTGTTATCATAGGTAAATTTTAATTCGTCTTTAGTATCACTCACCTCCCCTATCTGGACATTATCCTTGTAACCAACAATCTTTACATACTGCTGAATGAATATTTCTGTCTTTTGAAGATCCTCGCATACACACTCCCCTTGTTCATTAATGATTTCTGGAATGTCCTGAACCTGTTTCTGTCTTAAAGTACTTATACATACCCTTCCGTTTTTCACTAAAATTTGTATGACCACCAATTATGCTTGCCATCATGTTAACCTTAGCTGACTTCTTTGTCAGATTCAATTTTCTAGTAAGTTCCTTCAATTTCTCCTTACTTCCATAACCATTTACAACTCTATTTCGTTCCAACCTGCACCTCCTTCTTAGTCTCTTTATTTCTCTGTTATAATATAGTGGATCTTTACCATTCCTTACCACCTTTAAAGGTTCAAACCTATTTTCACATTCCTCAACAATTGCTTTAAACCCATCTCAGAGTCTGTTTACCTTTTTATTTACCATTTTTCAGCAATCATATTTACTTTTATAAACTCCCTCATGCCTGTTTTTATCAGCCGTATGCTACTGCCTAATAGTCCTAATTTTAATACCTTCCTTTCTTTCACATTTATTTTTAACTACGACAAAAACAGCTTCGTGATCACTAATACCATCTATTACTTCGGTTTCTCTATAGAGCTCATCTGTTTTTATCAGCACCACATCCAAAATATTCTTCCCTCTAGTTGGTTCTATCACTTTCTGAATCAGATGCCCTTCCCATAGTAACTTATGTGCCATTTGTTGTTCATGCTTCCTGTCCCAATTGACATTTGGTAAATTAAAATCACCCGCTACAATCACGTTCCTTTCCTTATCGTTTCCCACATAGCTGATTATCTTATCAAATAATTCTGAATCAGTGTCAGCGCTACCCTTTTCCGGTTTGTACACTCCAAAGACATCAAGTTGCCTATTATCTTTAGAGATGAGCCTTACACCCAGAATTTCATGTTTTTCATCCTTAACTTTTTCGTAGCTTACAAATTCTTCTTTCACCAGAATGAACACTCCCCCTCCCGCCCTTCCTATCCTATTTCTACGATATACACTCTAGTTCCGTGAGAATATTTCTGCATCCATTATATCATTTTTCAGCCATGATTCAACTCCTATTACAATATCTGGTAAATATATATCTATTAAATTACTTAATTCGATTCCTTTGTTTACAATGCTTCTGCAATTGAGCACTAACATTTTTATGTCATTCCTACTTGAATTCTAGTTCCCTGTTCGCTTAGCACCTAGGCCACCCCGTTTCCTTGAATGTACCTACCTATAACCCTTCTAAACAAGTTTCCTAACTTACATGTACCACTGCGGTTTAAGTGAAGGCCATCTGAGCGCGGATCCCTGTCTCCTACCCACCCATTAGGATCTAGAAATCGCACTCCGTTTCCCACATACCCACTCCACAGTCTCATTTAAATCCCCAATCGCCTTCCAGTCGGTATCCCTCCTATACAGTATTACACTGATAACAATCTCCGCTTCCTTAAACTTTATCCGTGCTGCATTTACCAGATCCCACACATCCCCAACTATGTTGGAACTTATACCTGCTTGCCTTACCTTGTTAGCACCAACGTGAAACACTACCACCTTCTCCTTTCCTTCTTCCTTCTCTTCTACGTTCCTCAACATCTGACTCAACCTAATTCCTGGATAACACTCTACCCTGGTTCCCTTTCCTCCACACACTTTCCCCACATGTCTAACGATGGAATCCCCCATGACCAGAGCCTCAACCCAACCCACCTCATTTGATTCCCTCCCCTCCTTGTCAGCCCTATCTTCTCTCACTGATGCAGAAGCTACTTCCTCCTCCCTTTTCTCCCTCCCATGACCCTGTTCCATCTGTCTTTTCCTTTCCACTGCACTACATTTCCCTTTCCTACCTTTTCCCTTCCTCCTACCTCCACACATCTCAGCAACAATTCCCTTTTGCTCATCTTCCCTCGGTTGTTCTACCTGCGGTGATTCGTACCGATTTCTCACAGACACTTGTCCTGAATTCTGATCCTGAAGAGAGCCCTTAGCCTGAAATCTCGTTCCCCTTAAAACATTAGACCACCTGTCTTTTACAATTTCCCCATTGCCTTCCCATCCCTCCTTTACATCTACTGCATCCTGTACATTATTTGAGGGAGGCCTACTTTCCTTCTTGTCCTCTGAGAGAATCCTAATTATCTCCCTCAAACTCTCCAACTCCTCCCTCATACTACACACATCCTACAATTGCACTGCTTATCCATTATTTACGGAATAATGGGAAAGAAGGAAAAATAAATCAACTTATTCTGTGCAAATAAAAATGAAAGGAAAGAAGTATTGCCTATAAAAATGAAAGGAAAAAAATATTGTCTAGGATAGTTCACAAAGATCACACAACAAGGTATAACAACAAGGTAATTAATATAAGCTGCTACTACTATACAATACTACTTAGTAGTACGAATTTTTTTCTACAACACCCTAACAGAATGAAAATTGCAGTTAATTACTGAAAACCGAAAGTAAAACACAAGAATTAGGTCTACGCAATTCTAAACTGCAGTTAAGTCTACTCTAATCACTGCAACAGAATTCTACTAAGAGAGTTAATACAGATGCCACAGATACTATACTACACCAATATTTCACAATAATAGAATAAACACACTAATTTATAATAAGATACCTACTATAATACACTACAGTGGTTTTAAACTACGTTCAGACGTATCCTAATTATAATACAACAGGTTATTACTAAGCACAAACTGAAACGGAATTTTCAATTAATAGAATAAGCACTCTAATTTCTAATAAGTCACTACAATACACTACAACAGTTTTTAAACTACGTTCAGACGTATCCTAATTACAATAGGTTATTATTAAGCACACATAGAAATAAAAATTGCAATTAGGCCTAAAGTTTGAAATTCGCAAGAACTACCGTACTCAAGTATTACCAACAAAGTTAAACGCGTAGACAGAAGATTATTTCTTTAGTATAACTTTATCCTACTATGCTCTAATAGAAATGAAACCTTGCGTTTGGTTAAATGCTTAAGTATCGAAAGGATTGCCGTACACAAAGAAAAACACGAACATAACAGGCAAGATACTATCTAATATACCTTATCTTCACTACAATTATCAACTGAAATGTGGTTATGTGATTATTACAGCTGGTGCTGAGTGGGGCTGAGTGGCTCAGACTGTTAAGGCGCTGGCCTTCTAACCCCAACTTCGCAGGTTCGATCCTGGCTCAGTCCGGTGATATTTGAAGGTGCCCAAATACGACAGCCCCGTGTCGGTAGATTTACTGGCACGTTAAAGAACTCCTGCGGGACTAAATTCCGGCACCTTGGCGTCTCCGAAGACCTTAAAAAGTAGTTAGTGGGACGTAAAGCAAATAACATTATTATATTATTACTATTATTTTCCCTACTCCACGGAACGGAGAATAAATGTGTCCTTAATTAGGCCTACTGAAAAATACGAGGTTGTCTACAATAATTTCTCAAAAATATTTCAGTCAAAACTACTCCTATTACTCCAGGGACTTGAATTGCAATTACTGGGATATATGAACTTTATTATTTTTAGCTAACTGCTCATAAATACTGAAAGATCGAGGGAGCGAAATATAAACTACGAATACTTTAACTACCTTCTCAGAACTACAAATGATTGGAATACAAGATCAGCTGATTTTTGTTTATATTTACTTGACTACGCTACACCCTTTGTTCACGACTATAGCCAACAATGCAATGTTTGAATATGAAGAGCGACAATAATCAATAACAATACAATGACTGTTAACTATTACCGTGTGATCTCTTTAACTTCTTTTTAAATGGAAGTTTACAGGCGTATCGTGTTTTTTTAATGTAGTAAATTATTACCTTCGTGACAGTTTGAACGGATATCTGCACGAAATACCGGAGAAGTTGCGGCGGAAGTTACGGTACTATTCCTTATGATGATCTGCCTTTGTAAGTATTATACCAACGAACCTACAGATATTTACAAATACTTTTAAAGTTAATATTATTACCTAAAGTATTTCCTAAACCTAAATTCGAAACAAGTTACACCTAGCTAGCCTACTTAACCTAGAAAACGTAATTTACTGAAGACCAACTGAATTACTTGTTATAAAATTTAAATAAATATACTACCCCCAATTTCTACCAACAAGCACTAAACACCACTATATAAATAGCACTAAATGAATCACAAATACACAAAATTAAGCTATTTCAATAGGTTTTAACTACTTTATCACTACAATAATGCAAGAGCTCTCTCAACAGCCAACCGTTCTCAAGCGCATCCAACAATGCAAAACCTGCTTCCACAAATGTCTGTGTTAAATTGTCCCACTCTTCTTCTCCACTTCGTATTTCCGCGTTAGGCAACTTCCTTTCTATCCAATCTTGGAATGCCCCTCCAATTCCCAAATCCTGATCTTTGATTTCTTCTTCAGTACAGTTTTAGGGATTTTTACTTGTTTTAATTTCACAATTAATAATCTATGAGCACCTTCCATACTTTCACTGGGAATTATCTTCGTATTCATGACGTATCTTCCCCATTCTCAGTCTGCTATTACAAAATCGATGAGTGTTCCATACTGTAAATCCCAACTATATCGGCTGATCTTACGGCTATTCCTCTTCATAAACCGTGTGTTCTTTATTATCAGGTTATTTCTGATACAAAAGTCCAACAGTTTCTCTCCATATTCATTTCCATCGTCATACCCACGTGGAGCCAAAACAAGTTTCCACATGAGCATTCAGATCTCCCATTATCATGACCCCATCTCGAACAGTATGTGTTTCCAGTTCATTGAGGTTTTCTTCTTTTTCTTCCATGCTACATCCTGTCAGTGGAGCATACACCTGTACTATCTTCAGTAGTTCCTTGTTTATATGTATGTGCATTATTATAATTCTTTCATTTATTTACTCAACTTCAGCTACTGGTTCAACATTCTGATTCACTACGAATCCCACTCCATTCCTTTTCTCCAGTACAAGATGTACCCCTTTCTTTCTTCATTTCTTTCCCTTTTCATTTTACTATACTTAATCCCAGGATGTCGAGTTTTCGCTCTCCATTAGGTGAATCAATGCATTTTCCTTCCCATTCATTGTTAAGATATTTATTTTCCAAATCGAATTTTGTTCCCTGATCTAACACTTGCACGAACATCAACATTACCATCATACAGTGCACTGTAGCCAGAGACTCGTCAATTCCATTTCCAGTTTTAAACTTCCAACCGAGGCTTGTATTATAGTTGAAACCAAATACGACTTTACTCATCTGCTGACCTGCTAAGCCTATCGCATATGAGGATTTTCTTTCGGGGTTTACTCCCTTAGCCTTTGAAGATCCCTCTTCTCCATAAGACAGTGGTTTCCTCTTCTAAATTTCCCCCAGGGAGGATGGGTTACCTCATCCACCATGCTCACCATTCTGAATGTCTCCTTCTCTGCCTAATATGCTGTTAAGGTCATCACCCGTAACCCTGGGTATGGGCTCCACCTTATACCCGTGAGACTGGGTCTCTACCTGAACTTAGCTCTCCTTCACACCGGCCTACTGGTGTGGAGGAGACCCACCCCTACAACGTGGATGCGCCAGACAAGAATTACTCAATTGAAGGATAGGGAAGGTGACCCTATCTCCCTTCAGCCAGACACACCAAGCTTTGATATATTAAATGATTACTCCCTGCTCAAATGATCTTCGTTTCCAGTTCAGGGTCGGGCGATACAGGAAAAAGACTCAAAATATCTCCTCACAACACGGATGGGGTCAAACTCTACTATCCCATTTGGTGATAAATGATGAGGAAAGCCATGTAGACATTATAGAATACACAGGACAACCATGAACATGAGCTAGTTTAGTAACGCGCTTCCCACTGAGCACTGTTGCCGCAGTGAGAGACAGGTCAGAGAAAGAGAGATTAGACACGGTTCTACGCTCGCAGGACGTACTCCTTAAACACAATGCACTCCGTATTGAAATGCATATATGTGGTAGAAGCCCTAATCCTACGATTAACCATGCTTACAACAAAGTTCACGGGTGCTTACAATTATGACCAGTAGCGGCGATTGGGAAGGGGGGAGGGAGCGAAAGCGGACAGCTAATTATTTTATTTATTTTCTTTCATTATTAACGCCACGAACCTACTACGCTGGCGTAGCAGGGGGAGAGGTGATACTCCCACGTGGCGCGTCCCAGGTGGCGGATAGGGGGGTCCTATCCGGCTTGCCGGCGGACTTGATGGAAATAAAATACCTCTCGTGGACCAAACACACCACCGCCTGTGGGTGGGGGACGCAGACGCAGACTACACCCACGGTATCCCCTGCCTGTCGTAAGAGGCGACTACAAGGGACGACCAAGGGATGATTGAATCAGAACCATGAAACTACTTGTGATAAGTACCATCAGTCGGGGAACACCATGGGTCGCCTTTACTTGCGAGTAGTACCACTATGTTAGGTACTCAATAGTTTTGTGATTAGTAGCAGCAGAGAGTGGTTCGCTGTGGGTTTTCAGTACCTGTGTTTAGTACCACTAAACGCGGAATACCACGGGCTTTCGTTGCTCGTGATTAATACCATTGTGTGAGAAAAACCACGGGTATGGGCCTTGCCTGTGGTTAGTAGCACAATATGAGCGACATCGTGGGTCCGCGTTGCCTATGATCAGCCACTATATGAGGAACTCCACGGGAATACCACAGGAACACCTTGGGTTTGCGTTGTCTATGAGCGGCGCTATTATATGAGAAACACCATAGTTCTGCGTTACCTGTGTGACGTGCAATACTTGTGAGTAGTACCATAATGTGTGGAACACCGTGAGTCTACACTACTTTTGATTAGTACCGCAACATGAGAAATACTATGGTTCTACTTTACTAGCCGTAAGTACCCTTATAAGGGGCCGTTAACTTGGATTTTGGACCCTTTTAGACAAGCAGCATCACCGATTTAGGATTTTGCTCTGGAAGCAGTCCCTTGGCCAATACTATTATTGATTCAAGATAGTTTTTGGGAAGATGGAGCATTGCAGGTCGGATCCACTGAGTGTTTTAAATTCATATTTATCCATTCATTCTTCATCATCACGGGTTGAATTCTGGTCAGTGGATGATTTTGGATTTTAAAATTGTCATAACATTTCGTACTATTAAGGGCCGATGACCTAGATGTTAGGCCCCTTTAAACAACAAGCATGATCATCATCATAATTATTAACGTAAATACTGTATTGGCGGAAATACGCGCAAAATGTCGTTCGTCGCGACTAACCGATCTGTATAGCGCCACACCAAGTAGTGGACACTTTGCATGTACTGCGCTTGTGAGGAAGGGTAGGGCTGTATTTTGTTGTCAGGGTCATGGACATTGAGGTACGATTCGTCCGCTTGCCGCACGCATTCGTCAGTCTGGCAGTCTCTTTAGTGTCTGTTAGTTTCTTTAGTGTGTAGTCAAATTGTATAATCACGCCGCATTATATTTAATTGTAATACATGTGTAATACTGTTCCCTTGGTGAAAGTTTTATTGTATAGCATTGAATCAAAATCTCAAAAAAATATTATTACCGCACTTAAGTTGGTAAATGTCAACCTTTAACTCTGTCGAAATTCATTCAGAGAGCATTAAAAAAATTCTTACCATTTTGCAGGGTTTTTTTGTTTTTCACTTTTGACGTATATCTACCGCTTCGCTCCCCACCCGGGTACTTTTTGTTGTATGTACAGTTTTTGCCCCTAACTCTCAATCGCCGCTACTGTTTACGACATGAGCAATATCTCCTGTGAGACGACATACAACAGTTATTCATGAACGCAGTTACTCAACCCATAGGAGGCTGTGTCATTATTTGATAGGTGAAACCATTCCCGGACGACATTCTGAGTAGCATTACTACTACTATAATGTTTTCATTCCTCCCCTGAAGGTAGAGGGGACGGTGACGCCGTCTCTCAGGCCGGGAGATTTGTTATGTGAAGGAGATGCTCGGAGAAGGTGAGGGGGTGGGCGGCCGTGGCCTATACTACGAACTGTCCCGGCATTCGCCTTAATGCAGGAGAATGGGAAACCACGGAAAACCATTCTCAGGACAGCCGACGTTTGGGGCCAGCCCTGTTCCGTCTCCCGAATGCAGAGGCTTAGAGTGACAATAGAGCCGTGGCCACCCCTCCTCTGCTCGGTTGGCCGGTCGAAGTGCAGAGCTGTTGGACCACGGACCAGCCATGGTCACTTATGGGCCGAGACCCACTCTGCATCTACCGACCGGAGTAGCATTTCCAGTAGCATCTTTATAAGGTAAAATAAACACAAATTAATTCAATGAATCCTGGTATTTAAAACCGAGGAATTTCAATAGCGTGTACAAGGAAGATACGGAGTCCTTATATTTATCTTTCTTCCTCATTAAGTACACCAATTTCTTAGCCTCTGGACATTCCCTATTATCGTACTAGCCAAATATTGTTTGAAAACACGCTTTTCGAAGTCGTCCAAATTTGTTGCACTTTTTGAACTGCGTGATGTTTCTCCGGTAATTTAAACGCGAGGTTATTGTCCATTTCAATGTTCGGTCTGCCCTCAGAAAGAATATTTAACACGATATGTACACTCACACTGCAAGCTTGAGCCGTCAGTTCCCGTCTTTGAAAAATTTGTGTTCTCGCGCACTTCTGTACTTGAAAGTTTCCTTAAATACCCATACATACTGTATAACTTATATTTCTTGCCTGACTATGCAAAGCCTTACAAGTAATACCGCTATCAAGTGCTCGACTACTACTCGACTTGCTAAGAGACATTATGAATACAAAACTTCATCTCACACCACGTCTTAAACTTCCACCACATTAACCTGATACGCAATACTGTCACTCTGTATAGCTTGCATGTCCCCAGCGAACCGGTCGGTAGATGCAGAGTGCGTTTCGGCCCTTGGGTTTCGTCCCTTAAGTGGCCGTGGTCCAAAGCTCTGTATTTTGACCGGCCAACCGAGTAGAGGAGAGGTGGCCACGGCTCTACTGTGGCTCTACGCCTCTGCATTCGTGAGACGGAACAGGTCTGGACCTCACGGCTGGCTCCAACAGTCGGCTGTCCTGAGAATGGTTTTCCGTGGTTTTCCATTCTCCTGCACTAACGCGAATGCCGGGACAGTTCGTAGTAAAGGCCACGGCCGTCCACCTCCTCACCTTCTCCGCACATCTCCTTCACCGTATTAAGTCTCCCGGCCTGAGAGACGGCGTCACCGTCTAAGAGGCCCGCCTCCCCCTTCAGGGGAGAAATGAAAACGTTTAGTAGTAGTAGCAGCGAACCTAAATATTTCAGCACCTTGTTCTCCTTCTCACTCACTAGGAGAAGAAAATGGCTGATATATCTCCCTCGCATCCCACTATCGGCAGCCCTGAAGATGGTTTTCCGTGGTTTCCCATTTTCACACCAGGAAAATGCTGGGGCTGTACCTTAATTAAGGCCACGGCCGCTTCCTTCCAACTCCTAGGCCTTTCATATCCCATCGTCGCCATAAGACCTATCTGTGTCGGTGCGACGTAAAGCCCCTAGCAAAATATATATATATATATCTCCCGAACGCCTGGTCGTAGAATCACGAGGTTTTCGGCAGACATCTTCAGAACTTTTAGCGCTGTCATTGTTTTCATGCGCGAAAGGAAACAAAGATATCGAACACAGCGAGTCAGCGCAGCGCGTTCTTTTATTTATCTAGGCAACGCTGCGCTATTCCATTTGGCTGGCGCGGGCGGGCGAGCAAATCTGCCTCCTCCCTCATGTTCATAGTTTTCCTGTGTTTAGGAACATATCCACCAAAATTAAAAAGTTGCTGCTTGATCATCTATACGATGCAATGTAGCTGCATCTTGGAAAAGTATCACCTCATTCATCTCAAGCAATATAATTGCACTCTGTTGTTCCGTAGGTAAGTTTTGAGGCTGTACCTTAATTAAGGCCACACCTGATTCCTTCCCACTGGAAGATCTTTCCCCTCCCATCGTCGCCATAAGACCCATCTGTGTCGGTGCGACGTAAAGCAAGTTGTAAAAAATAAAAATACACTTAGTGACGACGTTTACTCCTCTACGGTCTGTAAGGAAGTAGCTTGTTTTTCTGACCTTTATCTATCTATCTATAAATGATTTCATTCCCCACCCTGAAGGGGGGGGGGCGGGCCACCTAGAGGGTTACGCCCTCTCTCTCTCTGGCCAAATACGGGCGGGTTGGGGAGATGTGAGGGAAGAAGGAGGTGGATAAGAATGTGAAGAAGTAGGAGATGGAAGAGGATTTGCGTCTTGCCTAAGTGCTTTTGTATATAAGACTTTATTGAGATTTTAGTACAAGACATGTGCATATGACAGAGATATTAACAGTACAAAGCATAGATATAATGAGTTATGTGGGTGTGCTTTCTGATCTTTACGCCAGCTGCCCTGCCCTATCAGCAACAGTCGCTCTTCATGCAGAAGTAGAACCGCAACAGGCTGTATGTAGCCACTATGCAAGCCTCGCCCTTGTTATTTCACGGACTGTACGTCGTATTAAGATGTATTAGATAAGTTAAGTTTAGGGTCATCAGGGAGTTCACGGAGTTCTTGCGTGGTGCTTAGGGTCACCAGTTTGGCTACTTTGTGGCTAGATCTTAACATTTCGAGTATTAAGATAGCCACAAATTTTCTAAAAAGTCACTAGTGGCATTTTATCCACATTCTTTTCCTAGCTTGATCATTTCTAACCATATTTACTCGGGCGTTTATATCGCGATTGTCAGTGTACTAACAGGTTTTAATACTTCTAGTTTTGGAATTTTGTGAAATAATTCTTACCTTGTTCTTGGTTCGATTGGGCCTAATTTGTACCACGCTTGTTCAACTCTCGGGCTTTGAATTTTGCCCACTATTGTCGCATTCTCTGCCGGTGTAACTCCTTTCTTTCATCTGTTCAGAGAGTACCTATCCGGGATTTTTCCTGAAATCCATGGACTTATTTCAGAGTATTGTCGCACAGACCGTCTATCTTGAATATCTGATATTCCCAGCTATTTAATGTCCTTCTCAGTTTCTGTCAACCAAGTGGTACGAATCTTCTTGTTCCACCAGAAAATGAACAGGCGATTGGTCAGTCTTTCAGGAGACAGTCTTACCATATGGCGATAGCAAGCTACTATCCTTTTCCTAGCACAATCGAGAGCCTCTCTGTATGTTCGTAGAGCTCGGAATTCATCTTAGTTTACCGGACCTAAGATCTTCCTGAGAATTCTCCCCTCCTTGACTTCCAGTCTCTCCATCAGACCTCTTCAGTTCAATGAAAGACACTCCATGGCATACAGAGCTACTGGTCGTATGACCAACGTGTAGTGCTTTAGTTTCAGGTTGCGTGACAGGCACTTTTTGCTATAAGCAATCTTTGTCAGTCGATGGGCCAGTTCCAACTTGTTGACTCTCATGGATAATGATGCTCTTTCTGATAAGTTGGGTTCAACCATTCGCCGAGACACTTAAATTTATCAGTCCTCTTGATTTTCCCCCGCTGTAATAGTATCTCTCTGCTAGCTTCTTTGATGTTGGTGAAGAACTCTGTTTTCTCCAACGACACTTGATGATCCACTTTGGCTGCCTGTCTTCTGAGGCAATTGACCTGTACTGCTGCTGTATCCAGCGAATCAGCAAAGGCCATGCAATCAACAACCAGCCCTTCCTTCTTATGACCTAGGTATATCCCAAGTTGGTCAGTTCTTTGCGCCATTCTCTCGCAACCTTTTCAAGGACACAGTTGAAGAGAAGTGGGAAAAGTACATCCTCTTGTCTCACCCTTTTATCTCGAAGCTTTCCGAGACCTCCCCTCTAAACGTAAACTTGGAATGGGTGTTAGTCAAGGTTTCTAGAATTTTTTTTTTTTTTTTTTTTTTTTGCTAGGGGCTTTACGTCGCACCGACACAGATAGGTCTTATGGCGACGATGGGATAGGAAATGGCTAGGAGTTGGAAGGAAGCGGCCGTGGCCTTAATTAAGGTACAGCCCCAGCATTTGCCTGGTGTGAAAATGGGAAACCACGGAAAACCATCTTCAGGGCTGCCGATAGTGGGATTCGAACCTACTATCTCCCGGATGCAAGCTCACAGCCGCGCGCCTCTACACGCACGGCCAACTCGCCCGGTGTTTCTAGAATTAGTCTGCGGTGTTTGTTTTTGTCTAATCCCAGTTCCTGAATATTAATGATAAATGTAATCCCTGTTTGATAAAATACCACCAACAATTCCGATTCGAATTTTCTTACAGATTCATCTCCCTTGTCTGCATGGCACATCTTGCTTCGTTGAGAATGAAATAAATAATTCCAATTTGTCACATGGCACCAAGGAGAGTATAAAAGAAAATGTATAAATTTTACCAACAAAGGAAAACACTTGAAGAAATTGAAAATCAGCTGCCTAATAACTTAAATCATCAGAAAAATGTCACTATTCCGTGTTTAAAAGCCTGCCAAACACTTAGCTTTAAGATGTGAAAGAAATATTGACAACGATGAAAATTAGTGGAAGAATAAAAGTTTTCAGAAGTGGATTAATGAGTCCTCCACGACTGAATTCTGGCTGTAATTTAATCAGTATGAGGGCACTGCAGTATATGATCTTTTTTTTTTTTGCTATTTGCTTTACGTCGCATCGACACAGATATGTCTTATAGCGACGATGGGATAGGAAAGGCCTAGGAAGTGGAAGGAAGCGGCCGTGGCCTTAATTAAGTTACAGCCCCGGCATTTGCCTGGTGTAAAAATGGGAAACCACGGAAAACCATCTTCAGGGCTGCCAACAGTGGGGCTCGAACCCACTATCTCCCGATTACTGGATACTGGCCGCACTTAAGCGACTCCAGCTATCGAGCTCGGTAATAGATAATCGTTGTTGAGAATTGGTCTTGTTTGCTCTTTCGCTCCTAACTTTGGCTCATTCAAATACAGAAGTCAAGCGTGTGTTCAGTCAGGTTATCATCATAAAATAAATCGAGAGCGTAAGATTTGGAATAAGCCATATGGAAAAATGTTGTTTTCATTTTAGGTCCCGTCGGAAGTTTTTACATTTATTGGAACAAGTGAAGTTTATACGTCATCAGAAGAATCAACGGATAGGGGTGCAGAGTGCAGTTGAGGAGCGATGAGGATGATGTATGTTTATGTATTGTTCTCTCTCTCCATCATCTAAAAAGGGTTTACACTAAAAAATGTTTTGTTGTGTGTGTGAACCGACACTTTCATATGATTTACACCCATGCATAAAGCGACTATTTGCAAGCTACTCCATACATTTAGCCCTTCTGGCCATCTTGGCGACCAGTTTCAGCTACTATTCGCCATCAAGTGTTGGGAAATGCTTCCATAACATGTAAAATTCAAGTTTCTGTCAGATTATTAGAGTTGTGAAGAAAACATACTGGATAATTTATGAATATTTTAATAGGAAATTGAATTCTAAATCCTGTATGTATACCCCTATTTTAATAAGATTAATGTCCGGCTCCATGGATAAATGGTTAGCGTGCTGGCCTTTGGTTACAGGGGTCCCGGGTTCGATTCCCGGCAGGGTCGTGAATTTTAACCATCATTGGTTAATTTCGCTGGCAGGGGGGGCTGGGTGTATGTGTCGTCCTCATCATCATTTCATCCCGGCATTTGCCTGGAGGAGAAGTGGGAAGCCACGGAAAACCATTTCGAGGATGGATGAGGTGGGAATCGAACCCACCTCTACTTAGTTGACCTCCCGAGGCTGATTGGACCCCGTTCCAGCCCTCGTACCACTTTTCAAATTTCGTGTCAGAGCCGGGAATCGAACCCTGGCCTCCGGGGGTGGCAGCTAATCACACTAACCACTACACCACAGAGGTGGACTACTATTTTCACAACAGACAAATGTTTGGGTTGTACCTTAATTAAGGCAACGGTCGCTTCCTTCCCACTCCTAGCCCTTTCATATCCCACCATTGTCATCAGACCTATCTGTGCCGTTGCAACGTAAAGCAAATATTTAAAAGAATACCCAGAATGCAAGTTAACAGCTACATGACGCGAATCGCGTAGCCAGCTAGTTCGGTATATTTTATGAGAAAATTGTTGTTTGAGTAGCTGTGCCAAGTAATTCGACTGAAAAAAGGCAGATTCCCACAACTTGTAGTGGACGAGGGCAAAGATTAAGATGGTTGTATAACGTTCAAGAGGGCGTGATGAAATCTTTTTTTTTTTTTTTGTTTGCTAGTGGCTTTACGTCGCACCGACACAGATAGGTCTTATGGCGACGATGGGATAGGAAAGGCCTAGGAGTTGGAAGGAGCGGCTGTGGCCTTAATTGAGGTACAGCCCCAGCATTTTCCTGGTGTGAAAATGGGAAACTACGGAAAACCATCTTCAGGGCTGCCGATAGTGGGATTCGAACCTACTATCTCCCGGATGCAAGCTCACAGCCGTGCGCCTCTACGCGCACGGTCAACTCGCCCGGTGGTGATGAAATCAACAATAAAGGAAAAGGGAAGGAAAGCCAAGATCGAGTAGAATATATGGCTGTCACCAGGGTGGCCAAGGTCAAACTACAAGGTTTTTAATCCGTAGAAGAAGACGAAAAGCGATTTATTGTAAATAATACATTGAAATGTGGGAAATTAATCTAAAGTCATTTTATAAAGTTACGAATGGAACCAAGGTCCTACTTGCATTCTTCCTCACTATTAGAGATTTTCCATCTTTCTATTATGAAACAAATACTTTCCAACAGTTTTCTGAAATATATGTATTTAAATCGCTAGGGAACGTTTATGAC
Organism: Anabrus simplex; assembly: GCF_040414725.1. NCBI lineage: Eukaryota > Metazoa > Arthropoda > Insecta > Orthoptera > Tettigoniidae > Anabrus > Anabrus simplex. Next base: position 317,136,128 of record NC_090265.1, read on the forward strand.
ATCGTCTCACAGTCATTATGTGCCTGTTTTATGGCGCAAAATACTGAAGATTATTGATGTGTAGAAGTCAGGTGGTTATGAAGGTGGCACAGTCATCAGTAGGCCTATATTTTTGTATGTGCCGAGATATATTTCACCACCCTTGGGATGGGGTCTGATAATCCCGTTCCCCATTGTCTTAGTACAACAATCACCATTATATCCTAGGGGTAGAAACGGAAGGATGGCAATTCCTGAATGCCAAGTAACTTAGACCTATTTAAGTGGGGACACCCACGTTATACAACCATCACCAGTGCTTTGTGGTTCTCGAGGTTTACTGTGTTTCAAAATATAACGACTTTGATCACTCAGGAGATCGTGTGATCCATGCGTGACGGAAAGACAGGCGAAGGATATGATTTCTTAATGCAAAATCATTCCAAAGTTCATCACAGATACTTGGGCATGTATTGCAATGTTTACGTGTTATAAAGACTGCAGTATACTGTACAGATGTCCAGCCCCGCGGTGTAGGGGGTTCGATTCCCGGCCGGGTCAGGGGTTTTTAATTGTAATGATCAATATCCCTGACCTGCGGACTGGGTGTTTGTGTCGTCCTTAACGTTCCTTTACTCAGATTCAACACTTTACACTTCCGCCATTTACATAATACAAGTGCAAGTAGGGGCAAAAGATCTTCATAGGTCGACGCCCCGAACAACTATCATTTATATAAAAATGCTGTACTGTACAATCGATGATTCTTCCTAGTATTTCCAAAATTGCCTGTGTTCAGCACTTTTTAGGGATTTAACCCAGATTTCCAGCCGGATGCCTTATCTGGTTCCGAATCCACATGGAGGCATGTATTCAATGCTGTGTGCTGGTTTGCAGTGTGATGTGTTGTACGTAGATGAAGACCTGTGTTAATACGAACATAATCACCCAGACCTCGAGCTTGAGGAATGAACCAGACGTGATTAAAATCCCGGCTCGGCGGGAATCAAACCCGGGGCCCTGTGAACCAAAGGCCACAACGCTAACATTTCGTCCAATAGATTCAGGTGTATTATTCTTTTCAGTATCCTTAGATGTAACCCTCTAACAGCTAAGTAGTCAAGTGCGGAAAATGTGGCAAAGATCAGGAGAAATTGCTTTCAAACTTGTAGAAAGTTATCACAGGGGTTCTAGAGTAAGAACGGCAATTTATTGTATCTAGAAAACTAAGAACTGGGAGAAGGTGTGTGAAGCCTCTATACTGCAAAATATAACCAGAACAAATATACATAAAAACAGAACTTTCTTTGCCCCACAGTGAACACACATCTCTGAAAGTTGATGGCCACACGTAATCGGAAAGACTCTGTAACGATTTAAATTTATACCTGTGGCAATACTAAGCAAGTATGAAAAATCTTGGTTTTAGGCCAAACGATCCAAGATGGCTCCTGCGACCACAGAAGTACATAGGAAAAGCTGAATAATGTGTTTCAAATCATTTTCTCTTATAAAACATTAAAAATTTACTTTACGTCAATGTTCTTCAAATATAGAAGAGAAATAAACAAAAAAATTATAAATGTACAGTTATATTGGACATTTTAGAAAACTGGTATTCATTCCTACGACCGAGCTCGATAGCTGCAGTCGCTTAAGTGCGGCCAGTATCCAGTATTCGGGAGATAGTGGGTTCGAACCCCACTGTCGGCAGCCCTGAAGATGGTTTTCCGTGGTTTCCCATTTTCACACCAGGCAAATGCTGGGGCTGTACCTTAATTAAGGCCACGGCCGCTTCCTTCCACTTCCTAGACCTTTCCTATCCCATCGTCGCCATAAGACATATCTGTGTCGGCGCGACGTAAAGCCAATAGCATATATAGCATTCCTACTGTTACGGACTTTTCCGTGGTAGGTAGAGGTGAAAGAAGGTGCGGGTGTGAATGGGTTTCAAGCTACGAAATTATAGTGCAATGTAAAATTAATTTAAAAGTTATTTTTTTTTTTTTTTTGCTAGGGGCTTTACGTCGCACCGACACAGATAGGTCTTATGGCGACGATGGGACAGGAAAGGCCTAGGAGTTGGAAGGAAGCGGCCGTGGCCTTAATTAAGGTACAGCCCCAGCATTTGCCTGGTGTGAAAATGGGAAACCACGGAAAACCATTTTCAGGGCTGCCGATAGTGGGATTCGAACCTACTATCTCCCGGATGCAAGCTCACAGCCGCGCGCCTCTACACGCACGGCCAACTCGCCCGGTAATTTAAAAGTTAACAAGGTTATATTTTCTTTTCGAAAACAAAGAAATAACAAGCATGGCAGGTACAAAGTAGCAATTCAAAAGGGGTTAGTTACAATATTTACAGAATTTGGGCTTCGCGCCCTGACTTCACAATGCTTGGGCAATCAGCTCAGTTTTACCCCAAACACAAGTTTTAACAGAGGGGGAGAAAACCCCATTCATACCTAGGAGCCCTTGCTCCAAATTACACTGAAAAACCTCCATGAGGCATACAACCCAGAATTTTCAAAAGAGCCACTCGCTCTCAAAATTTAAGCCTCTCCCAGGCCACACCAAACTCCACCTTCAAGTTGTCCTCAACGGACATAAACACAGGGGTAAAATACCCAATCTACTGAGGTCTATTAAAAGAAAAGCAGGTTAATTAAATGACCTCTAAAATAACAATTTGAGAGGAGGCGAACTAGCACTCCTAATACACTTTGATTAAGACCTACTTGGCACTAGGCCGTTAATACAAGGGCTAATCCCATGCTAAAGAGGTGACTTAAGAAAAGAACAATTTGTTTTACATTAACGAAGAATAGGTTGAGAAAATAAGTTCACCTCAAGACAATGTGAGTGGGAGCTCGAGAGGGTTAGCACTCTCTATCCCAATATGTCGTTTTACAAGAGAATAGATGAAAAGAGAAGTTACATTTTAGGAAAAGGTTACATGGTTGAACGCTTAGAACCCGCCCCGAAAGTTAAACTGCTGAGCTAGCAAAGAAAGAAGTTATTAATCGGCCATTACCTTGTGTTGAACGGCTGGAGAAGAAAGAGGCGCTTCCCGCCCCCTGCTATGTACTTAACACACTGAAAGATGGAACAGAAGTGGCCGAGAGACCCAAAAATCAGCAGTTTAAATACTCTCGCGGAAGTTTCTAGGCGTTAGGGGAAAGAAAACACCCTCCCACAAACTCTTTATTGGATAGGACCCCGCAACAGATTCAAGTTGGGGGAAGATACATCTGATAGGATAGAAATTAATTGAAGAAATTCGGGATTGGATACATTCATAACAAGGGGAAGAAAGGGGTAAATATTGCCAACTTAAACAATGATAGAAAGAAATTTAACAAAGAACAAACTCTTGAAATTAAATTTTCTCCAAAAAAAATAGTTCTTTGACTCCGCACTAGGTTGCACTATTGTAGATCTTCAGTAGTGTCCTCTAGAAGAGAAAGTTCACACTTCTTACTTCAAGCGAAACAAAAACACATCAAAAATGACACAGTTCAAAAACTCAAAATTTTCCACGTGGTGACATCTTCTGAGACGGTAGAAAATTAATACTGTCAATAAAGTTCAGACTTCCTCCAGCAGAGGAGTTTCAACAGGCGCACATTTTAAATTAGCGGAGTGGAGGTGTACCGCCCGATACAGACCTCCCCCCCCAAAAGTTCCTCCAGGGACTACACATGAAATCAGTTTGAAACAAGGTCCAAGTTATGCTGTGGGTATGAAGATTGATTGCCAAAAAATTTATAAGATTTTCTTAATTTGGGTTGATTTGGTTTCAAAATTTGTTGTTGCAGATGAAGTAAAGTCTTTATATTTGTAGAAGTTGAATTTCTGAAGATAACTTTTTATACTTGAAAGTGAAGGAAAAAAAATTTCAAAGTCCACCAAATATTGCAGTTGAATTCCCAAGTGTAGTCATTACTTATGGTATCTGTTCATGTAGTAGATGGTGATGAAGTGGGATTGCCAGACCGGCCGTTGCGGCTTGCGTCCAAAGGAGGCCGCTCGGACCCCTCAAGTACCCTGAGATACCGCTCGCCCGCACTATGAGGGGAGCAGAGGTGTTGAAGCACGCCGCGCCCGCGGTGAACATATACAGGCTGCGGGCAAGTAGCAGGTCGTGCGCCGCACATCAGCCTTGGCCGGGAGGAGAGCTCCGGCTCGCCGTGCACACGTCTTCCTCGCTGGGGCCGAGGGGGCCCGTCCTCAGCTCCAGTTGCTGCACGGCGCCGCGCGGCTGCGGGGGCACTGAAACATTAAAGCTTGGCGGCAGAATTGTGTTGGACCATCATCTTTTTTGAGGGTACAGGCTTGTAGAGAGGTTGAGGGGCCAGCGGCGTGCAAATATCCATGGCCTGAGTTAAGCCACTGTGTGTGTTGGAGCAGGAGACGGGAGCGTGGTAATGGCCGTGGCAAGGACAGGATGGCAGTTTAACAATCAGGGAGGTTTACAAGAAATGCTTACATATAAAATAAAATAGAAGGAGCAGAATGCCTTAAAAGTTGAACTCAAAAAAAAATATAACCTTCATATTCCTTTCAAATTATATGAAGCAAGTTGACACAAAATTTACACTGGTTTCACCTGTGACAGGTGAACCCTAAATATCCTCTCGGTGGCTGGATTGCTTAATAACAACGTAACCGGGGTGAGGAAATCGAGAATTATACAAGGCCCATGAAATCTGGGGGCAAGCTTGCCCGCGGGAACAAAATTTTTGACCATAACCTGGTCACCTACCTTCAAAGGGGTGGGTCTCCGTCCACGATCATACCTTTCCCTAACCTTTTCATGAGACACTTTAAGATTGGCTTTAGCCTTCTTCCAAAGATCTTTAATGTTATCCGGATCTATTGTCTCGGGTAGAATGTCATTCAGAGACCAGAGGTTAGAGAGCGGCGAGTTGGGAACAAACTTGAACATCAAAGAAGCTGGAGTAAACTTGTGAGATTCATGAACCGCCGAATTCAAAGCAAAAGCTATCCAATGCAGGGACGTGTCCCACCTGGAATGATCTTCATGATGATAGGCAATAAGTGCTGACCTGAGATTACGGTTAACCCGTTCAGCCAGAGATGGTTGAGGGTAATAAGCAGAAGTAGTTACATGAGAGATTGATAAGTCAAAACAGAATTTACGAAATAAATTAGATGTAAAAGCCTTAGCATTATCAGATACAATATATTGACACGGACCAAAAGAAGCAAAAATAGAATTTAAGCAGGTAATGGTAGACTGAGCGGTAGCCAGCTTAGTCGGAAATAACCAAGAAAATCTGGTAAAACCATCTACGCACACAAAGATGAACTTGTTAGCATTACCCTTTGACTGGGGGAAGGGTCCTACATAATCGATATACAGACGTTCCATGGGGCGCGACGCTTGATGCGAAGACAAAAGGCCTACCTTGGTGGACATGGTGGGTTTACTGAGCAAACAAGATTTACAAGCTTTTACAAGTTCCCGGATTTCACCGTCCATACCTTTCCAGATGAACATTTCACGAATCTTCTCACGAGTTTTAAAGATTCCAAGATGCCCTCCTAATGGGGTCTCATGATAATACTTGAAGATCATAGGTACAAGCACAGCTGGAACGACAACTTTCATCATCCTATCATGCCTCGATGGGCAACATAGAACACCATTCCTCAGAACATAAGGGACAACATGTTCCCCAGAAGAAAGGGTTTCCATTATCGGAGCCAGCGTCGGATCTTCACGTTGGTATTTCTCAATATCCCTAAAAAGCATGGGAGCATCTGTTAAGATGGCATTAACACCAGATAGTATGGACTCGGGAGGTGATGAACTGTCGACCGGTTCGTGGGTCTCGACGTCGTTATGAAACATACGGCTGAGTCCATCAGCAACAACATTTTCGGTATCTCTGATATGTCTAACATCAAACTGGAAGGCGGAAATACGAATAGCCCAGCGGGCTATACGACCAGTACGACGCGGCCTACCTAAGACCCAGCTTAATGCTTGATTATCTGTCTCCAGGTCGAATTTGACGTGTTCCAGATAGAGACGGAACTTTTCTAAGGCGAATAAGACTGCCAAACCTTCGAGCTCATAGATGGAATACTTGGCTTCTTGAGCCGACAAGGTCCTAGAGGCATAGGCGATAGGTCGCCTCCCTAGTTCAGTCTCTTGAAGAAGGACTGCAGCTACTGCTGACGACAACGCGTCGGTTTGGACGATGAATTTCTTCGAGAAATCAGGCATAGCAAGTACAGGGGCATTACAAAGTGCTAATTTAAGGTCTTCAAAAGCGGCTTGTTGAGAAGGTCCCCACTCGAATTTGATGCCTTTCCTACGAAGAAGGTTTAAGGGCGCCGCTCTATTAGCAAAGTTAGGAATGAACTTCCTGAAGAAATTCACCATACCAATGAACCTGGCGATACCTTTAATGTCCTTGGGAGGTTTAAAATCACGGATGGCCTGTGTTCTAGAATGATCGACTGCTACACCATCGGGTGACACAATATGCCCTAGGAATGACATAGAGGGCTTAGCAAAGGCAACCTTGGACAACTTAACAGTTAACCCAGCCTTACGAAGGCGATCGAGAACTTCTCGCAAATGATCTAGATGTTCTTCAAAAGTCTCTGAAAATACGACGACATCATCTAAATAGTGATATAAGTACTCGAATTTGATGTCGGAGAAGACCCTATCTAGTAGCCTAGTGAGCACAGCTGCCCCCGTGGGGAGCCCGAAAGGCACGCGGTTGTATTCGTATAAATTCCAGTCCGTGGCAAACGCTGTAAGGTGTTTAGACTCTTCGGCAAGGGGAATTTGATTATAGGCCTGATTCAAGTCCAAGATAGTGAAGAACTTGGCCTTACGAAACCATGAAAAGCAAGAATGAAGGTCAGGAAGGGGCACAGATTGCAACACCACCTTCCGATTGAGAGCCCTGTAATCAATGACAGGCCTGAAGCCTCCTTGGGGTTTCGGGACTAGAAAAATAGGCGATGAATACGCCGACTTAGAGGGCCTAATAATACCATCCTTCAACATCTGATCGATAATTTCTTTCAGAGCCTTCATTTTAGGTGGAGATAGCCTATAAGGTGGAAAACGGACAGGAATCGAATCCGTGACCTCAATTTTGTATTCAATAAGGTCAGTAACACCAAGAGTATCAGAGAACACCTCTGGAAATGACTGACATAATTTACGAATACTATCAGCCTGCTCCTCAGGTAGATGTCTAAGGTCTAACAACATCTCATCCTGGGTAGGCGAAATAGATGAACACGACACAGAATTACACTTTAACAAGGGAATTTTACAATTGGACGCAAATTTGAATGTGCACGACTTACTCTGAAGATCGAGCACAAGACCAGTGTGAGAAATAAAGTCCGCTCCCAGTATGATGGGGCAAGACAGGTGCTTAGCCACAAACAATTTAATTTTCCAAGTAAACTTAAAAATACGAATTTTGACCAGTACGGAACCTAGAATTTCTAATGGAGATGAATTAGCCGAAACATATTGAATAGAAGATGAGACGTAGTCAGGTAGTTTACAAACAGCTTTCAATTTAGAATACCATTCAGCCGAAATAATCGAACAAACACTGCCTGAATCTAAGAGAGCTGTTATAGGCTCGTTATTTAACTCAATCTTAAGTAAAGGAACAGGTGCGGGGGTATCCGCCGCGATCCTAAGGCACTCTTTGGGGCATTCAAAAGATGTATTCGAAGACTTATCGTTCCCTGAATTCTCGACCTTTTCGCCAGGGGCTGAGCCTTGGGAAGCAGAATTAGTTGACTCAGCCGCAGCCACTAGTCACTTTTGATTGTTATTGGAAGTTACACCAGAAGTTGAGAAGGAGGGGGTGCTATTCGAATTGGGACAATTCTTTGCGATATGTGAGAAAGCCCCACATTTAAAACAGCCTTGTGATGAACCCGCTCCATTATTTGCCCTACTAGACTTGATCAGAGGACACTTATTGCGCAGATGGTCAGGCGACCCGCAAGCATAACATTTACGGGGGGTGACTGATCGGCGAGGTGGAGGCCGAGTATTACTAATGGAAGGCGGGGGTTCTTTCGCGACACGCAAAGAATCGGCGTATCTAACTCCTTCCGCTGAGACGGCCAATGCTTCAAGTTCCGAGAAAGTTTGCGGGCACGCCGCGAAACACAAATATGACCTATAGGGAGGTGAAATTCCCTCTACAATAGCCTGTACAATCTGATCTTCAGGAAAATGAAGGGCAAACACCCTAGTATAAAACTTAATGTCCTGTATGAAATCAGCCAAGTTTTCATCCAAGCGCTGTACACGATAATAGTACTTCTGAATAAGGGAGGACCTGGCCCTAGCAGGGATGAAGTTAGCTAGCAAATGGGCATGGAAATCCTCAATAGATGATTGCTCGGCAATGGCTCTTACGATTTTATCAGAGAGAATACCAATAGCATACGGATAGATAATTTGCAAGATTTGACATGGAGAAAGAGAAAAAACAAAGGCATGATCCTGAAATTCCACTAGAAATCTTAAAAATGAAATTACGTCACTGGTGGTATTAACGGAAAACTTAGATATATCTCTGAGCAACATTGCCAATGGATGAGGCAAGCTACTAAACCCGGATGACATAGTAGGTAAAGGTTTCAATGGCAAGGAAGTTAATTCAGAACGGATGTTACTCAGCGATGCACGGCGTTCAGACTCGTTGTCCAGTGGGGCAGGGATAGTTTGAGCAGCAACGGTTATTCTATTAACTTCTCCCTTGGGAGGCGCTTCCTCACTACCTGCATTTACTATGGTGGGTTGATCAGATTTGGGAGGAACTTCCCCAGTTAACAATTGAGTGACCTTACTAGATAATTCGGAAATATTTTCCAGGAGCGTACTAGCTTCCTTCCTCTGAACGTCATTCAGTTTTAGAGACAACAGATCGTTAACCCTATTCGAAAAATGATATAGCCTGCCTTGCACACGCTTAATTTGATTAGGAGACGGATCATTTTCATCAAAAAAACTAACTACAGAAGCTAGCCCAGTAATATTCTCCGTGATCGTGGAAAGAGAGTCGTCAATTTCTTTCTCTCCCAAATTGGGGATAGAAATGGGCAAATCAAGGGACTCTCTAAGTTTGTTAGTGTCTATTGCAACCGTGCCTCCAGATTGCACATTTCTGATAGTTAATTCATAGATCAACTCCTCCTTACGCAAATAGTTAAGAAGGAGAACATCGCGAGGGCCGGGCATGATGACAGACCAATTTTGAAAAACTCAAAAAATTCCAGCAACTGGGAAAATAGTTAGAGTTCGGAACAAACAATATTTAGCCGTCAAAAGGGGCTAAATTGAGACCCATTCAACCACGCTCTGCTACCACTTGTTACGGACTTTTCCGTGGTAGGTAGAGGTGAAAGAAGGTGCGGGTGTGAATGGGTTTCAAGCTACGAAATTATAGTGCAATGTAAAATTAATTTAAAAGTTAACAAGGTTATATTTTCTTTTCGAAAACAAAGAAATAACAAGCATGGCAGGTACAAAGTAGCAATTCAAAAGGGGTTAGTTACAATATTTACAGAATTTGGGCTTCGCGCCCTGACTTCACAATGCTTGGGCAATCAGCTCAGTTTTACCCCAAACACAAGTTTTAACAGAGGGGGAGAAAACCCCATTCATACCTAGGAGCCCTTGCTCCAAATTACACTGAAAAACCTCCATGAGGCATACAACCCAGAATTTTCAAAAGAGCCACTCGCTCTCAAAATTTAAGCCTCTCCCAGGCCACACCAAACTCCACCTTCAAGTTGTCCTCAACGGACATAAACACAGGGGTAAAATACCCAATCTACTGAGGTCTATTAAAAGAAAAGCAGGTTAATTAAATGACCTCTAAAATAACAATTTGAGAGGAGGCGAACTAGCACTCCTAATACACTTTGATTAAGACCTACTTGGCACTAGGCCGTTAATACAAGGGCTAATCCCATGCTAAAGAGGTGACTTAAGAAAAGAACAATTTGTTTTACATTAACGAAGAATAGGTTGAGAAAATAAGTTCACCTCAAGACAATGTGAGTGGGAGCTCGAGAGGGTTAGCACTCTCTATCCCAATATGTCGTTTTACAAGAGAATAGATGAAAAGAGAAGTTACATTTTAGGAAAAGGTTACATGGTTGAACGCTTAGAACCCGCCCCGAAAGTTAAACTGCTGAGCTAGCAAAGAAAGAAGTTATTAATCGGCCATTACCTTGTGTTGAACGGCTGGAGAAGAAAGAGGCGCTTCCCGCCCCCTGCTATGTACTTAACACACTGAAAGATGGAACAGAAGTGGCCGAGAGACCCAAAAATCAGCAGTTTAAATACTCTCGCGGAAGTTTCTAGGCGTTAGGGGAAAGAAAACACCCTCCCACAAACTCTTTATTGGATAGGACCCCGCAACAGATTCAAGTTGGGGGAAGATACATCTGATAGGATAGAAATTAATTGAAGAAATTCGGGATTGGATACATTCATAACAAGGGGAAGAAAGGGGTAAATATTGCCAACTTAAACAATGATAGAAAGAAATTTAACAAAGAACAAACTCTTGAAATTAAATTTTCTCCAAAAAAAATAGTTCTTTGACTCCGCACTAGGTTGCACTATTGTAGATCTTCAGTAGTGTCCTCTAGAAGAGAAAGTTCACACTTCTTACTTCAAGCGAAACAAAAACACATCAAAAATGACACAGTTCAAAAACTCAAAATTTTCCACGTGGTGACATCTTCTGAGACGGTAGAAAATTAATACTGTCAATAAAGTTCAGACTTCCTCCAGCAGAGGAGTTTCAACAGGCGCACATTTTAAATTAGCGGAGTGGAGGTGTACCGCCCGGTACACCTACGATGAACGGAAAATTAAAAGAGGAAAATAATAATGATGCTATTTGCTTTACGTCCCACTAACTACTCTTTTACGGTTTTCGGAGACGCCGAGGTGCCGGAATTTAGTCCCGCAGGAGTTCTTTTACGTACCAGTAAATCTACCAACACGAGGCTGACGTATTTGAGCACCTTCAAATACCACCGGATTGAGCCAGGATCGAACCTGCCAAGTTGGGGTCAGAAGGCCAGCGCCTCAACCGTCTGAGCCACTCAGCCTGGCAATGTATGGTCTAGCGAATTAATTGAAGAATGAAAATATACCCATTAAATCTAATTTATTGTCAAAATTCTTCACAGTCGATCTCAATGGTGCAGTCCGTTAGTTATTGTTCTTCTGTTCCAGAAATAGATCACCACTGATGTCGATGCTTTTGAAGGACAACTCCGTGTCACTGACTTCTGATACGTGAAAGAACACCTGTGGGATAAAACTAGTCTTTGCTGCGTCTTGCGTCTATCAAAATGTATAGCCATTTAAAGGATGCTCTCGACTGTGAGAACAATTGAAAGAAGATACTGGCAATGAGGAGATAAAAGATAAGTCAAGAATGAACTCAATGGACGAGGCTGTGAGTGGAAACAGGCTTCGATGATAGGGTCATGTGAACACAATGTACTCGATCATGGAGGGTAAGAGAAGCGGAGAGCGACAAGGCGACAATGATTAATTAAGAGGAGTAAAATCAACGAGGCCGCGCAGCGAGGTTTGTGGAGGCGCTGAAACACACACATTAAATACATCTTTTACAAGTTGCTTTACATCGCACCGACACAGATAGGTCTTATGGCGACGATGGGATAGGACAGGGTTAGGAGTGGGAGGGAAGTGACCGTAGCCTTAATTAAGGTACAGCCCCAGTATTTACCAGGTGTGAAAATGTGAAACCACGGAAAAACATTTTCAGAGCTACCAAGAGTGGGGTTCGAACTCAGAATCTCCCGAATGCATTATTACATTATTATTAATATTGTTTGTAATCAGTACAACGTGATGATGTATCGTAACGGTGGTGCTGAATGGCTGAATGGAGAAAATCCAGTCCCATCAGAAAAAAAAAAAAAAGAATATCACTAGTTTCGATGCACACTGTAGAGTCCATGAAGGTCAAACTACGACATTGATAACAGATGTAAAAAATTGATGTGTAAATACTACGCAGCGAAGGAACTCAGTGACCTGGGGTGATTTATAGTCTGAGTCTCCTGATAAGACAGCTAATTGCTGGCATTCACGGTCACAGGCAAATAGGCTAACTGCTGGAACAAGCACGTGGCTATTCCAGACGTTCAACTTCCTCGGTTCCTATTCATACGTACCTCCCACATAGAGCATAATGAAAAATACCGTACTCTACTCTCCGAAGCGCATCTGTTAACACCAGCACCGCAGAACTGTGTATTGCTCATGCCTGAGATCTTGCCCACAACGAAGCACTACGCTTTGCACAGCCCTTAACACAGCGTTTAGTTCTGCAGTGAACTATAAAACGAGACGTGTTATCAAAATAATGGTAGCAATCCATAAGAGAACACCGCACTCTGCATTGACCTCCGTGCCAAGCCACGCACCAAAGCATCTACAAAATTGATCTTCCACTTTCTTTGCCTACCACCTAACACCTCATTCTGTTGTAAACTTAGAGACAGGCTCGGATATAATCGAATGCTGTAATTCTCATCTAACCAAAAGAAAGTGTCTGACTGAATGCCTTAAAGCATCGCACATATCTTCTATATGTTGAGTCCTCAGCCCGAAGGCTTGTTGGTTCCTCAACAGCTCTACCACAGCTGTCGTAGATGGCCTAGTCATCACTGAAGAGGCGTACAAGGGCCCTATTTAATAAAACAGTTTTCATCAATATTATTATTATTATTAAGTTTCACAGAATTATTAGCTAATATTATTTTTAATTAGTTGAAGAGTGAAAATTATTAGTATATATTCCTAATAATATTAACAATTGGTTTTTTTTCATAGATTAATAGAATTTACTCATATTATGGAGATTATTTCCATGAGTGTATTTTGACTCATAATCCATATTATTAGTGAGACCAAAGTGAGTGATATTTTAATATTTTGGCATAAAATCGTGTGAAGACCAGTGAAATAGTCGACTCAGATTCAAATAGTGATGAGGAGTGGGTGTAGGTATTCATCGTCCAATAAATTTTAGGCCAGAAACAGCTTGTATTGGTATGTAATAAACATATGAATACAATGAGAGATTTAGTTAAGACCACAGCACCTTGAGTATTTGCTTGGTAGGATTGGTAATATCTTACAATGTCTCACTGCAAGAAATGAATCATTAACCTCAAGACAGCAGCTTCAGATTGCACTCCACGGGTTGGTAGTAATACATGTGCTTGTGATAAGTACATATGGACCAGCATTTGTTAATCGACATGGGAAGCATTCCTTGAGCGTAATGCTCATATGTGACCGACATTTAGTATTCTAGTATGTTTGTGCAAATTCGCCTGGTGGTGTCAGCCATGTTAGGGTGACTTGAACAATAATATGGCTCATTGTTGGAGAGCTTTCCCTGGTGCAGTTCTGCTCGGAGACTCCATCTATCCTTTAAAATCTTGACTTATACAACCAGTAAACCAGATTTTGCTAGTCCATCTCAACAAAGATTTTTAAGAGCACATAACATAATTTTTTTTAAAAAAACAGAGGATTATAGAGTTGCGAATAGCTGACGCTTTTACTTTCCGCAAAGAAACTTTCTTTTCTCAGATTATTTTCACTTCTTTTACCCATTCTCATACGTATCAGTCACAAAAACGAAAATATCAAGTGATCCTATTGAACATCTATGATTTAATAGCCGGTTCTAGTCAAGCACCATCCTACTGCTGGGAACAAACGCAAGCCAAGAACATATGCAACAAACCTATTCTAACCTCCATTTGTATCAGCTGACTAATGAACTAATATTATTAGTGAAGAAATTTTCATTAAGTCATGTGTAAATTCTTATAAAACAGTTTGGTAAACGAATAATTATTTTTTATTTCTAATATTATTAGTTAATTTTATGAAACAGGACAAAGGGAAAAGGAGGAATGGGGTAGTTTTCCGTTGCTTTCCTCACCGAGCCAGAAGTTTCTATCGCATATTAGTCTTCCAAGCCCACTGAAATGAACGCACACACCAACCGACCCTACGAACTATTCATCACAGGGACTGGCTGCGTAAGTAATGTCATTACTAGCATCGCTCACACCTCAGACGCTTCCATACAGTCAGAGCCGGGTGAGACTGAGACAGGACAATGAAAGTAATACATTTGTCCCAGCCCACATCAGAAGACACAGGGCACTGTTAACACAAGACCCCGTCAGCAAAGGCAGATCTTCTGTATAACATATAAAATCGTATTTCTGTCTGCAGTTTTTAATATTAGCCTGATATGTGTATGTATGTTCAGTCTTCAGCCTTAAGGCTGGTTGGATCCTCAACAGCTCTGCCATCAGCTGTCATAGATGGGCTAGGCATCACTGAAGAGGCGTACTAGGGAAATGAGGAGTGAGACAGTTTCCCGTTGCTTTTCTCACTGAGCCAGAAGTTGCTATCACATATCAATCTGGCAAGCCCACTGAAATGCATGCACCAACCGACCCTGTGAGCAACATTTTCACACCATTCACAACAGGGACTGGCTGCAGAAGGAATTTCATTACTAGCATCGCTCAAACCTCAGTCACTTTCATATTGTCAAAGCTAAGGATAAGACAGAGACAGGTCAATGAAAGTAACAAAATTACTCTAGCCTATACCAGAAGACATAGTGCACTGTAAACACTAGGTCCTGCCAGCAAAGGCCTATGTGGGTTTTATATTGGATAGGACAAATAATAGTTTATATAGCATTCAGTTTAATTGTTATTTGTTTGTTACAGCACCACGGGAAAATAGATTGGTGGATTTTCAGTAAAAATGGTTTTTAAGTTTAGGATCAGGGCGAATGGGATATTAGCCATAAGTTATTCAAAACCATTCAACAGAAAGTGGATGGACTCCAGAGGAGCTCTAAAACATAAAACTCGATGCATTTCTGTTACTGTCAGTTGTACAAGAGAACTGGTTAGGAAATAAATTGATTCAGAATATTATTTAAAAACGTTCTGTGTTCCGTGTCCTTTTGTAGTACAGTGAGAAATAAGGAAAATATAATTTGTCCAAGAGCTTGTAACTAACTATATATGGGGAGTTGCTATGGAGACCAGGGAATATTCTTATGCTTTTAAAATCTGTCTGTATTTCTAAACATTAACCTGCTGCATGGTTTTTATACCCGAGGAAAAATATAAAATCAAGGGTATCCATAATGCAAAAAAAAAAAAAAATACTAAAGTGCAAAGGGATAGAGCAAGGATGGCAAACCTTTACCGAATATCGTGTCAATTAAGGTCTTGTTTATTACTTTTAGCTGTCTAGCGTGCTATCGGATATTCTCCTTTAAAATCACCATGAAACTCCTCATTTGACTTCATTTAGGTATTAGATTGCATTATATATCACTGTAAATTACATTTTTAAAACAGGTAGATTTTAAGAATAAGGCACATTTTTGCTTTAACTTATTAAAATGTGTAAAAAAATATGTCTGTAAAATTAACTAAGACATACCTTTTTATTAAAGCGTAATCTTAAAATATTATTTGTAGCTAGATTTTCGACCTATTTATTACATGTTAAAAACATTAAAATATTTTATTATGTTGTCTGACATGCCACAAAAGCCACCTAGTGGCACGTGGGTCATAGGTTCGCATCCCTCAATCAATCAATCAATCAATCAATCAATCAATCAATCAATCAATCAATCAATCAATCAATCAATCAATCAATCAATCAATCAATCGATCAATCGATCAATCAATCACTACTGATCTGCATTTAGAGCAGTCGCCCAGGTGGCAAATTTCCTATCTCTTCTTTTCCTAGCCTTTTCTTAAATGATTGCAAAGAAATTGGAAATTGATTGAACATCTCCCTTGGTAAGATATTCCAATCCCTAACTCCCCTTCATATAAACGAATATTTTCCCCAGTTCGTCCTCTTGAATTCCAGCTTTGTATTCATCTATCTTGTGATCATTCCTACTTTTAAAGACACCACTCAAACTTATTCGTCTACTGATGTCATTCCACGCCATCTCTTCACTGACAGCTCGGAAGATACCACTTAATCGAGCAGGTCGTCTCCTTTCTCCCAAGTATTCGCATCCCAAACTTTGCAACATTTTTGTAAAGCTACTCTTTTGTCGGAAATCACCCAGAACAAATCGAGCTGCTTTTCTTTGGATTTTGTCCAGTTCTTGAATCAACTAATCCTGATGAGGGTCCCATACACTGGAACCATACTCTAGTTGGAGTCTCACCAGAGACTTATATCCCCTCTCCTTTATATCCTTACTGCATCCGCTAAACACCCTCATAACCATGTGCAGAGATCTGTACCCTTTATTTACAATTATATTTATGTGATAACCCAATGAAGATCTTTCCTTATATTAACACCTAGATACTTACAATGATCCTCATAACCAACTTTCACCCCATCAACGCAGTAATTAAAACTGAGAGAACTTTTCGCTATTTATGAAACTCAAAACCTGACTTTTAACCCCGTTTATCATCTTACCATTGCCTACTGTCCATCTCACAACATAATCGATGTCATCTTGCAGTTGCTCACAACCTTGTAACTTATTTATTACTCTGTACAGAATAACGTCATCTGCAAAAAGCTTTATCTCTGATTCCACTTCTTTACACATATCATTGATATGAAAATATAAAGGTCCAATAATACTGCCTTGAGGAATTCCCCTCTTAATTATTACAGGGACAGATAAAGCTTCCCCTACTCTAATTCTCTGAGTTCTATTTTCTAGGAACATAGACACCCATCCAGTCACTCTTTTGTCAAGTGTAATTGCACTCATTTTTGCCAGTAGTCTCCCATGGTCTACCCTATCAAATGCTTGAGATAGGTCAATCGCAATACAGTCCATTTGACCTCCTGAATACAGGATATCTTGCTGGAAATCCCTGGGATAGAGAAAGCCGAGAAACGAGTACGTCCATCTGCGTGGTTAAGACTCTCAGGAACAACAAAGGGAGCCGACGAAAATGTACAGTAATTTTGCACAAGTGAATTCAACGACAGGTACAATGGCTAGTCCTTATATATAATTCTGTTAGGAATAGATCATTGTGGAGGTTTGGTACATCTTATGTCCTTGGGCGATGGTTCATTCTTCATAATAATTCTATTACCTCAGTAAAAAGAAAATCGTTCCCCTATGCATTATGAATCACTAAAGAATATATGAATATACGTTCGGCGATAACCACTGAACGGTGTTTCATGCCTTAAGTGAGAAGCCTGTGTCTCAAATCAGTTCAAAAAGACATTCAAGTACTTCGTTGCGCATACGGAACTAAATTTTCTAATTTTTAGTTCAACTGATGGGTGAAGGCCTTGAGACACTTAGGTGGGAGGGAGAATCACGTGGTCACCTGATGGTTGGCAGGTTCGAATCAGCTGTGCTGTTGGCCGCGTAGTTCCCTGCTTCTTCAAGGGGAGTTGGCTTGCGTCTACATTAACTGTAATGTGCACCGTTACGCGAGGGTGACATATACAATGAACGTCGTACACACAGAAATACTGTTACAGAACGACGCAACTACCTAGACTGCTGTTCTGACTTTATTGAAGAACAAGTTTTAATAAATTGGTTTCTCACGTCACTGAAATGTGTTAAAATATTATGAATAAATTGTGGCTGTTTCCACAACAACCACTGATATAACAATCTCGTCACTGATGTCGTTCTTGGTTCAGTAAGTAAACCACAAATCTAATATCTTTATAAGCAAAACACCACGTACTTATTTACTTTTATTTACAAGACTCCCCCAAGTACTGAGATTGCCTGACGGACATAAAGATATTCAAGTACTGCGTTGTGTATACTGAATTAAATTTTCTTCTAGTTTTTATTTCTACTAAATAATACTGGTACATTACAGTTTTTAAAATGAGTTAAACCTATAGACATAGAAATAATCTTTGTTAAATACGAGCTAATGTACCCGCGCTTCACTGCGATATTGTCCGGCTCCATGGCTAAAGGGTTAGCGTGCTGGCCTTTGGCCACAGGGGTCCTGGGTTCGATTCCCGGCAGGGTCAGGAATTTTAACCTTAATTGGTTAATTTCCCCGCCACGGGGGCTGGGTTTATGTGTCGTCTTCATCATCATTTCATCCTCATCACGACGCGCAGGTCGCCTACGGGAGTCAATTCAACAGACCTGCACCTGGCGAGCCGAACTTGTCCTCGGACACTCCCGGCACTAAAAGCCATACGCCATTTCATGTTTTTACAGCGATATTCCACGTTGTATACGGATTTCTAAGTAAATTGCTGTACTCGCAGTGAGTAAGATTATATTAAATTCCATATCTCTCAGCGTTATCCGAGAAACACAACGTGGAGGACCCCTTACGTTGTTTCCGATGTAAGGTACGCATTGGGCTGTAGTGATGAAAATGGCAGGCTACATTTCTTACTACCGTACACAATCGAGCTCGGGAGTTTCTACTATAACGGCAGGCCCAAATGGAGATGTGGAGTTTTCATTATAAAGACAGGATGCTTTTCCTAGTGCCAATCACAATCGAGTTGGGAGGCTTTGATTATAATCGAGAAATGCAGATTTATCTAACGTTTGAGGGATCGAGAAACGACAAAACTTCACAGGACCAAAATTGTTGATATCCCTAAATTGAGAGGCGATTGTGCTATCTGTTTTGTAATACGACTTACCATTTAGTCACCAATCACCCCGAAACGAAGGTCTGAACTGTCATTAAAATTGCCTCCATATTTCGATATGTTTCGGGGCCAAAACGTTAAAAAATTGAACGCCTTCGAATTTTTCCTCAAAGGAAAGGGAGTCCAGTTTTCGGGATTAGTACTCGCATACATACAGATAAATTCAGGAAGAAAGTAATAACATTAAGAAAGTTGATATTAATTAAAGATAGGACATCCGGATAGAACAAATATGTAAATACCAAGTCGATGTATTGAAAAATGAAATATCCCTCTCTAAATTGTGATGATATGATTTACGAATTTAAGAAAGCGGTAACAGAGGATAAATTTAGGTGCAGGGATCCTTACGTAAACAGATAAGAAGGTGATTTATGGTGTTATTAATTCAGCCTAAAGCGGCAAGGCAGGCAAAGAGTAGAAAAGAAATACAGTAAAATTTATAGCAAATGCCAATCAACTTACGGTGTGAAATAATGGGCTACACTCCGTATTACTGTTCGAATGTTAACAGCCACCCTCAATGTTATTCGAAGTTGATTGTAACCTCCAACGGTATTCCGCGAATATCCCGCAGAATGCCAGCCTCAAGTCACTCTCGCCTTCTACCCAAGGAACAACCCGGAGTTTACAGGAATGATGACGACAATGGCCTTACGTTGCTTCCTTGCTGGCAAGCAGTCAGAGATCATTGCCATGGTAACCGGTAGGTTCGTCGTCACTCAATGCAGAGCATGAAACCCGCAGAAAATAGTATTTTACTCCGTCATTTGAAGAGTGAGCGAAATGATATACATAACAAAAGTTGTTTTAATTTTGCAGAAATTCAATAGTATAAGAGAAAATTGAATAAAACATCTGGTATTCCTATAAACTCCTAGTCTATTCAGTGATTTCAAATCATATTGTACCAGGAATGCTGGTCCAAGATAGAGTTCCCGATATTTAAAGTCGAACTCCGCGCCGCGCGCTAACATCCACCCGGCTACAAGCACGTCAGCTGCGAGCAACGTAGAGCATGTGACGTCATGTCCTGCAGACCTCTGCCAAGGCCAAATTACGTCAGCCGAGAGAACATTCTAAATATTCTATCATTAATAACTTTTGTTTAGATTAGAGTACGATTAAATGAACAACGCCATCACGTTGACCAAATTTTTGCCATCATAGCCCCCAAGTTTGAAGGAAATTCGGTCAAGATTAAGGGAGATATTCCGTAAAATGTGATCGCCTCAATTCTCCAGATACATGTATAAAAGGAAGGCATATTTGCATGTCAAGTCAGTCAACTATGTGCCACAGTCTAGGCCGGACAGTCGGCTGATTGTTCTACACCGTCATGCTGTGAGTTACGAGTTCGATTCTTGTCAAGTGTTTGAAAGTCTGCGTGATAAGAACTTTAACTCTACGATGCTTCGTATTGGACTTAGAAATTTCAACACAACTCGCGAGTAATAGAAAAAGTTCCACTGTAAATTAAGACAGTTCAATTTATATGCATTTCAAGTGACTATTTATTGGACCAGGCCAAGTGTAATCTGAATTTGTATTTTTTTCCTCTCATGAGTGCAACGTTTTTTCCAAGTGATTAAATATAACTCAGTGTTCAAAAGGTGATAGGAATTCTTTCCGACGGTAAACTTTAAACTGTATATCTAGTTTCAACAAGTGATTGAAATATTTAACTGAGTAAGACATTGCAATCGAACTTAGATTTTCTCTAAGGAGGACTTCGTCACGACTTTCTGATTTCTTCCTTCCACTTGTGTTTAACATGCGCAAGACATTTCCCGCATTCTTAAGGTTCTTGATAGAACTTGTACCTGTAAATAGATCGAACCAAGGACTGTTCCCAAATAGACTATGTTTGCATTACAACGTTATTGTTTATAATCAAGTGAAGTGAACGGAACTAAATTCCGAGACAGAAATCTTTATTTACAATTTAATACAGTGATTAATTCAATTTGAAAACTGTGTGAACTCATAAGTAATCACGAGTGGAGTACTTTATTTTTAAGTTATCCTTCAGTCGACTTTTAAAACTTTCGACAGTGATGAGTGACATACCTTTTGTCATTTCCTAAGTGGCTGTTTTACATTACGAGTTCAGTCCCATTTCACATTCGACTCGGTCTAATATTTTCGACTGAGTAACTTCAACTTTAGTAACATTCAATCTAATTTTCTTTCAAGTGGGATCAGATTTCAATGGCATTCTGTCGTAACTAGTGATTTTTTGAAACGATTACTACTAATAATTTTGTCTGAGCAGAAGCCGTTTGCATAAACCAAGTACATTTCGGGTACAAGTGCATTGCCGTGTTCTATTTCCACGTCTACAAGAGCTTCTAGACCTTCTAGAATTTCGAGAACTTCGAGATCTTCTAGAATTTCAAGAACTTGCAGACCTCCATCGGAAGACGATGCAGGGGTGAACGAGTAATAGCAGGACTTGCAGTGTACATTACCAGCCCAGACCAAGGTGGGCACTCACAAAATCTATTGTACCGAGGGGGTATGGAATTTAACATTTATTTTGTGAATAAATTCTTCAACAACTTTAAAAAGGATTCCATTATACTTATTTCATGCAAACCTCTCCTCCCTGTAACGCTTCAGATAGGGACCGGACACAGCCTGTGTCAGTCTTATGCTTAGCTAGCCGACTTGAACAATAATTTCTAAATGGCGCCCCAGACGTTAAGGCGCCGATCTGGATCAGTACAGAAGGCGCATAAGTATAAATGGCGCCCCAGATGTTAAGGTGCCGATCTGGATCAGTACAGAAGGTGCATAAGTATAAATGGCGCCCCAGACGTTAAGGCGCCGATCTGAATAAGTTTAACTGGCACATAAGTATAACTTGCACCACAGACATGATAGAGTTTGAGCTGAAGTAAAGAAGCATCAATGAATAATTTCAGATTGTGTTAGCTTTATTAAATTGCAGTGATCACAATAGCAACACCGATCGTGTGTCATTTAATTAAAGTAACTTTTAAAGCAAACAGCCACAGATACATTTTGAACTTAGTTAAAATTCCTTTGAAACGTGATATTTGGTCAAATTTAAAGAACATTGAACTATAGAAATAATTGTCTTAAAAGTGATATAATTAGACTATTGAACTTTGATATCTTGTGTTGAAATATTTGCCAGTGTTTTAGTTACTTTTTTACAGACTGTCTACCATTGAACATTAATGGTGAAGCCCACAAATTTATAAGTGATTGGTGATTTCTTATTGGTTTTATTCTTTGTCAAATATAATTCTTTCAAAATGGAAAATGTATTAGCCGTGGTAGAAGCTCTGGAAATTAGCTTAAGTGAAAGAATTACAAAATCTAATACCAATTTAGGACGACGTATTCAGGAATCTAACGCTGCCCATAATCAACTCGGCGTTAATTTTGAGCCAAGGAGCCCTCATTAACGAGTCCAACACTACTTTAGAAGCTAGTATAAACCAACTCAGGGAGTTAAATATTGCAACCAATATCCGTCTTGAAACTCGTATTACCCAGATGACAAAACATAGACAAAAAGTTTTCTGAAGTAAATAGTAATCTCGAGCGTAGACTTGCTAAAGCTGGTTCGGAGATCGAGAAAAGGTTTTCCAAAACCAATGCTAAGATAAATTCTCAGTTTTCCGAAATAAATGAGCGCCTAACTCGCCATTTAGGCTCAGTAAAGAATGACATAAAACGGCAGGTAGTTGAAGATTTAAAGGCTGCCTTCCCAACTTCACAACAATTAATTGATGAAGTAGGGAGTTTAAAGGAAGAATTTCAAGAATCACATCGCAATCTATTTCAAGCACAAGCTAGGATAGCTTTAGTACAATATAGTATTCGCGAGTCTTTTAATAATGGTCTTCACAAATTAAATAGCGAAGTCGGCTTACTAAAACTCAACAAGAGGAAACCGACAAGCATGTTAGATCTCAACTAGATAGCGCGCATACACAGATCGCCCGCATAAGCCGCGATGTTGCCGAAGTTAAGCAAAACCTCGAAAAATGAGTTCAGGATGTAGAAGTTTCAATTAGTGCACAGGTCAAAACCATTAAAGTAGAACTTCAGGGAAAGATTGAGACGCTCAGTAATAAAGTTTCTCAAATCGAAAAAGACATATCAGTGCCAAATTTTCAAGGTACTAGCGGAGAAAATCCTATTTCTCCTATCATAAGAATGTCATATGACAAGCCCGCAAAATTCTCTGGGAAAGAGGAGTATACTGCGAAGAAATTCCTCTTTAACATTGAAGAATATTTCCTGGAAAATCAAGTAAGACCTGACTGCAAGTTGCAGATAGCCTCCCGAATTTTAGAGGGAAGAGCGCTAACATGGTACTCTACATTCAAATTCAGTATTAAGACATATAATGACTTCAAAGAGGCATTAATAAAGAGATTCTGAAAGTCGGAAATTCAGCATTTAATCAACTGAAATTATACTCGAGAAAATATAATACGGCTATTAATTCCTTACGCTAATCATAATTTTTAATTTCTCAATTAAATAAAATGCAGTTCTTCCATCCGCCTCTACCTGAGCAGAGCTAATTCAGGTAGTGACGCTTCAATTTCCTGCACATGTTCAAGAGATCCTCATGGCAGCTAATGTTCAAGACTTAGAGCAGCTTGACAAAGTTCTGAGGAGACTGAACACTGCCCACACGCAGAATACAACGAATGCTAATAAACAGAAAGATGTCACATCCAACCATGTGGAAATTAAATCCCAGCCGAGGTCGAACCCCAAACCTCGCGAAGAACGGAAGCAAAGAAGAGATCCACCCTCTCGCTTCCTAAGATTTAGAAGACGCCCATGTGAGGGTAGAACACCCTATGAGCGTAATCAGATTTGTAAAAAGCCTATTGAATCACCTAACCCAGACCGACGTGCACAAAGGGTTGAAATTGAAAGAAGGAGGAGGGATACTCGTGACTATATCCAGCGTAGAAATAAAGACGAATTATTACCAGGCGCCTCTTCACTGGAGTACCAGGAAAACATTGGTAGACGGATGAGACGTCCGAGCCAAATCTTGAGGCAAAGGGCGCGATAAAAATACTTCAATTTCCCCACAATAAGATTGCCTGAAAACCGAAGTGGAGAAGAAATATTTTACATCACTAATATTAATTATTGGCACTTGGATGATACCGAACTACTGTATGAGGATCCTACAATCGTAAACCCTAGGATACAACGCAGTCTCCCAGTTATTAATGTTACGATAGGCCACCTCACTATAACTGCCCTGGTCTATTCCGGAGCTAAAGCTTCGCTAGTCTCTGACAGATTAATTGATGATTTGAAGAAAACAGACGATGTACTTTTAACGCCAGTCGACCAGCATAAGGTTAACGGGATTGTACCTGACAAATTTATCAAATGTAAAACCCAAGCTTTCTTGACATTCGAAATTGAAGGTGTCCACTTTGAACATGTATATCTCGTAATAACACTGACGAGACTTAACGTTGTTATGGGATCTGATTTTCTTGTCAAGTACGGTGTTATCATTGAATACCCTGCGAACACTTTGACATTTTTAATATTAACTCTGTAGAGTTACAGCTGCTCAATAGTAAGGATATGAAGTATCAGGGTCTAGATACCCCTATAATTAATGCTGAACGCAAAATTAGCGATGCTCCGCCTATCGATGAAGAGGGTAGATCCGATAAGAGGGACCAGTTGAGGGCCAGGAAGCGCCCATCATCGAGGATGAATTTGACTTGGATCGTAGTGACTTCATATTTTCTACCAGTGTAACTGAACGCCCAGAGTTTAATTCTCAGGTGGCAGAGGCGACCCGGATGTTATTTAAAGAATTTTCAGACGTCTTCAATGACAAGCCTGGTGTAATTGAAAATTTCCAGTACCACTTGAATGTCAGAGATACCTCACCTCATAGGAAGCGACCTTATCCTGTCCCCGAAAAGTACCGGGAGGAAGCTAGAACTGTGAGCAGACCAGATGGCATTGAAGGTGGCTAACTTGAAGAAATACTACAAAAGGGAATATTAGGTCAAAGAAAACCCTGATAGGATTTTCTGTCTCCTGAGGAGAGAGCGAAATGTACCAGGAATGCTGGTCCAAGATAGAGTGCCTGATGTTTAAAGTCGAACTCCGCGCCGCGCGCTAACATCCAGCCGGCTACAAGCACGTCAGCTGCGAGCAACGTGGAGCATGTGACGTCACGTCCTGCAGACCTCTGCCAAGGCCAAATTACGTCAGACAAGAGAACATTCTAAATGTTCTATCATTAATAACTTTTGTTTGTATTAGAGTACGATTAAATGAACAACGTCGTCACGTTGGCTAATTTTTGCCATCATAGTCCCCAAGTTTGAAGGAAATTCGAGAAAGATTAAGGGAGATATTCCATAAAATGTGATAGCCTAAATTTTCCAGATTCCTGTATAAAAGAAAGGCATATTTGCATGTCAAGTCAGCCAACTATGTGCCACAGTTGAGGCCGGACGGTCGGCTGATGGTTCTACACCATCGTGATGTGATATATGAGTTCGATTCTTGTC
The DNA here is from genome assembly GCF_040414725.1 of Anabrus simplex. NCBI lineage: Eukaryota > Metazoa > Arthropoda > Insecta > Orthoptera > Tettigoniidae > Anabrus > Anabrus simplex. Next base: position 317,161,460 of record NC_090265.1, read on the forward strand.
AAGAATTTGAAAGTCTGTTTAATAAGAACTTTAACTCTACGATGCTTCGTGTCGGACTTAGAAATTTCTACACCGTCGTGATTTGAGTTACGAGTTTGATTCTTGTCAAGTGTTTGAAAGTCTGCGTGATAAGAACTTTAACTCTACGATGCTTCGTATCGGACTTAGAAATTTCAACACAATTCCTTAGTGATAGAAAAAGTGTCACTGTGAATTAAGACAGTTCAATTTATATGCATTTCAAATGACTATTTATGTTACCATACCAAGTGTAATCAGAACTTATATTTTTTCCTCTCATGAGTGCAACGTTTTTTCCAAGTGATTAAATATAACTCAGTGTTCAAAAGGTGATAGGAATTCTTTCCGACAGTAAACTTTAAACTGTATATCTTGTTTCACCAAGTGATTGACATATTTAACTGAGTAAGACATTGCAATCGAACTTAGATTTTCTCAAGTGAATATTATTCTAAGGAGGACTTTGTCACGACTTTCTGATTACTTCCTTACACTTGTGTTCTACGTGCGCAAGACATTTCCCGCATTCTTAAGGTTCTTGATACAACTTGTATCTGTAAATGGATCTAACCAAGGACTGTTTCCGAATAGACTATGTTTGCATTACAACGTTATTGTTTATAATCAAGTGAAGTGAACGGAACTAAATTCCGAGACAAAAATCTTTATTTACAATTTATCACAGTGATTATTTCAAATTGAAAACTATGTGAACTCATAAGTAATCACGAGTGGAGTACTTTATTTTCACGTTATCCTTCAGTCGACTTTTAAAACTTTCGACAGTGACGAGTGACATACTGTTTGTTATTTCCTCTTTTACATTACGAGTTCAGTCCCATTTCACATTCGACTCGGTCTAATATTTTCGACTGAGTAACTTCAACTTTAGTAACATTCAATCCAATTTCCTTTCACGTGCGATCAGATATCAGCGACATTCTGTCGTAACTAGTGATCTTTTGAAACGATTACTACTAATAATTTTGTCTGTGCAGAAGCCGTTTGCGTGAACCAAGTACATTTCGGGCACAAGTCCATTGTCGTGTTCTATTTCCACGTCTACAAGAGCTTCTAGACCTTCTAGAATTTCGAGATCTAGAATTTCAAGAACTTCCAGACCTCCATCGGAAGACGATGCAGGGGTGAACGAGTAAAAGCAGCACTGCAGTGTAGATTACCAGCCCAGACCAAGGTGGGCACTCACAAAATCTATTGTACCGAGGGGGTATGGAATTTAACATTTATTTTGTGAATAAATTCTTCAACAATTTTAAAAAGGATTCCATTATACTTATTTCATGCAAACCTCTCCTCCCTGTAACGCTTCAGATAGGAACCGGACACACCCTGTGTCAGTCTTGTACTTAGCTAGCCGACTTGAACAATAATTCCTGCCCAATATGCATATCTAAACCTTGCTCTGGATGAGTATATTGTAAATATGAAGATTTGTTGAGGTATATCCAGCCGCTTCGCCATGATGGTGAAACAGCCAGCAGATACGAAAGTTAAAAACCACTGATACGGTCTTGAACTGACCTAAAAGGGATAAATTTCTGAAAATTTGGCAAAGAAACGAAGTTACAGACAGCGGATCCGCTACAACTTTATGTATATAGATACAGCATATCAAAATGGTTATAAGATAGCTGAATTTTTCGTGAATACTTGTCCAGACTTATACAAGTAGTTTCTGAGGATGGTTATACAACCCTTCAGAGTGCTGATTGCAACCTTAAAATGAAATTAAGTCTTAAAAAGTCTTCGTCAGGCGATGACGAGGCGCATATCTTGGCCTGCGAAACTCAAGGGGAACAAAACAATGTATGCTTCATTGTGACGACGATGATACAAAAAGACTAGGGAAATTGTATCAGTTGTGTTAAGTGCAGTGCAAGGAGCGGTGCTTTGTTGTGGACGAGGCCGAATGCTCATGTAATCAGCACGATGTATGACATTGAAATATACACAGCAAAAAAATGTATAGCTGGTAGGGAAAATGGACATACGAGATGTGAGTCTCAAACTACGAAGGTGCCTCAGTAATTGACGTACGGATCACAACCGTGACCTTCAGCATATGAATATGATTTTCACAAACTCGTAAAGAAATGCAGTTATGCACTGCATACTCTATTTGAACAGTCAATGGAAGCATTCAAACTCTTTTTCCATTGTTAAATAAATGTATTCCCTCATGATACTCTTTCTAAGAATTGCATTACTTCTTCGGCATTATCAGTCCCTGAGCTGGTTGACAGCGCTCTGTTTCCTGTTTTCTTCCTCAGTTCGCAGTATACTATGCAATATATGTCGTTCATGAACTGACTAATGTTATTTATACAGGGTCATCTATGATTCCACTTTCCCAGCTTTCATTATATTATTCTCTTTATTAGGCCATTGTTTCAGAGTATAACAAGCTTCTGTCCTCCAAAACTCCTTTAAGAACTTCCTCGTTAACATAAACGGCTGTTATCATCCCGATCATTTGGACAACGCCATAATCCTACACGATAATGCGACAGCTCACACAGCAGCCACCGTTCAGCGTCGCTTACAACGGTGGGGATGGGAGGTTCCTTCACACCCACCTTATCCGCCTGATCTGAGACCATGTGACTATGATCTAATCCCCAGAGTCAAGAAGACATTACGTGGACAACGGTTTGCTAACAAAGAGGACATCGTAAGAGCATTTCGGAGAGAGGTGCCATTCGTTAGCGATACACATGCAGCGAATGGTATTCAGCGCCTGCCCCACCGCTGGCAACGCACAGTGGAAACCTTGGGTGATTATTTCGATGGTCTGTAGCCAGTGGAGACCTGTCCTTTGTACGTAGTCTTGTGTATTTGCTGTCTATACCATAAATATAATAATGTTTACCAATGGCCTGTGTTCTGTCACTTTCCTACGAGAATCTCCTGAAGTCAGAAGCCGTATTCAGGCACTATGCATAAGTACATGCCCTATATTTCCAAATGCATATCTCAGATTTTCCGTGCTGTCTCCTGTTCGCGAGAAAAAACTAGTTGCCATGACTTATGACTCGACCATCGTATATCATATCACACTATGGCATGTCATGTCATGTCATGTCATGTCATATCCACTCACTCTAGGGTTCTAGCGGGAAAAGCTCTCTTAAACACGCTTTACGGTGTTCACTATATTGTAACAAGCCCAGAGTAAGAAAAGTTAAAAGACGCTCATAAACTTCACACCTCTTACACTATAACTCAATCTCCTACTGAAGAGCGACGACCATCTCAGCCCTTTATTGATAAATTGCAGCCATGAAGGCAGTTTCCTCGCTCATGAATGCAAGTATTTTCTCCACATGCCTTCTCAACAAAATACTGGTAGTTAAAAAGAGAATGCTTCAAATATCTGCTCCGCTTATAGTTGAGGCCGTGAAGGAAATCGTGGAGCAAAAGCTAACAGAATTAATGAGCCTGTATGATGGTCTACGAGTGATCAGTTCCCACATGGCATACTTTTTATTGAAGAACTGTATTTTTATTCCAGAATTTAAGTACCTTCTGCGGACCACACCTCTATGGTTATTTCCTTAGTTCCCTGCTCAAGCTGATGATTTGACAAGAATTTGCCTCGAGTCTCTACTAAATATACCGTTTGGGGAAAATAAGTGGATCCTAGCGAGTTTACCAATAAGATTTGGAGGCCTTGGAATTCGTACATTAACTGATATTTCCATTCTCGCTTTTCTTGCTTCCGCTGATGGAGTATCTGACTTTATCAAGTCTCTGTTTTCTGATTACGGTGATAATGTCGAGATATGCCATATGACTGACGCAAGATATCACTGGATTGTCATGACCAATAACTTGAGCCCTACAGTATCCCTGGATTCACATAGAAGTTGGGATATGATAAACACCCGTCGAATTTTCGATTCTTTGATTCTGTCATGTCCAACAGAAATTGATTGAGCACGACATCTCGCTCTTCAGGAAAAGGAAGCAGCCTCATGGCTTAAGACTTTTCCGTCGCCCAATGTGGGCACACTTATGGATAACGTGTCGTTTAAAATCGCAGTCAGCTTATGTCTTGGTTGCAAAATATGCCAGTCACATAAGTGCACATGTGGAGCAGGAGCCGACGTTTATGGCCGCTATGCTTTAATTTGTCCTAAGTGTGCTGGTCGATTTTCAAGACACTGTTCAATTAACGACATTATCAAAAGAGCTCTTACGTCTACCGATGTCCCTTCTATCCTAGAACCGAGTGGAATTACTCGCACAGAGATAAAACGCCCTGATGGTCTGGCTTTAGTCCCATGGAAGAAATGCAGATCTCTCCTGTGGGATGCCACGTGTGTGGATACATTAGCACCATCGCATTTGCCTCACACTGGCAAGGCTGTTGGTTCTGTTGCGGAATTGGCTGTGCGCAATAAAAGGGCGAAATTCAGAGCAGTAACGGACAACTACATGTTCGTGGTATTCGCAGTCGAAATGATGGGGACGTGTTGTCAAGAGGCTAAAAGTCCGATTTCAGATATTGGCAAACAATTATCTGCAATCACTGGGGACTCTTCATCAACAGAATACCTCAGGCGGCGTAACCAGCGAGGAAATGCTGCCCGAGTTATGGGCTCGTTTCTGGATAACGCTCCAATGGATGAAGTCTTTTATCTTACACCTTAGACTTTCGAGCTGGAGCAAAGCTTTAGAAAAATTATAGTTGAAATATTATTTCGTAATTATATAAATGTGTGTAGTTAAGGTCAGTTCATATTTTAATTCGTTAAAGAAAATCAGAACGTAACTTTCAAATGTAGTGCTATAGTTCTGTTTGTGAAATACTATTTTTAGGTATTTACCTGCAAGTGCTATAGTTCTGTTTGTGAAATATTAGTATTCGTTATTTTCCTCTAAGTTCGAAAGTAAAATTATAGTGAGTTCAATAAAAATAATTCTAGGCTACAGCTTATAAGGAACGGCCACCACAACGCGTGTAGATTACAGCTCATGTGATAGTTTTAACAGAGTCGCGATGTCCACTTCGTGTTTCACGGACGTTTCATTTACATATCAGATCATTTGGAGAGCGCACTCGTGGTTTCTATTATCTTATAACATTATGGCTTAAGAGTTTCCTATGTTTGTGTCGGTCATAAGTACGTTTTACTGTATTTACTGTGAGCACGGAAGAACATATCTTTTCAGGACGTACATAAAACTGTGGTTTGCATAAAACAATATTGGTAGGGAAAGCTAAATCACCTGATATGTTAAGCAATAATTTTTAAGTCACATGTGTACCTCCTAAGCTATAGCGATTTGAATTCTCTTTTCCCTCTGTTACAGAAGTGACACCGAAGATTTTCGCCAATATGGATAAAATGTCAATAATGTCATGAGAATAAATTAGTCCAAATCTATTCTGATAACATCAGCCTATCTGACTGCTATCAAGAACGTTATAATGTCCGTACTTTGCTACGGGTTCAAACTGACGGTTCTTTGTCACAGTCTTCAGTTCGTACGTCAAACAGTTACAGTTCTAACCTACATTAAAACATATTAGGGGTTACGCTGGCTGGGACCTTACGAGTTATTGCACTACCCAGCCCATTAAATGAAATTATTCAATCTCCTTCTGATATATGTGACAAAGTAGGTCCATGTGGTCATTTAAGAAAAGTCTACCCTTCTTAGCAGATGCTATCTCGCCTTTTCCTTCTTATTGTTAAATCTTTTAATCTTTAATTCTTCTCGATCTCTGTTTTCGTTGACCACCGATGGTGAACCCTCCCACCAAATATGTAAGAGAGTAATTCCGGCCAGCGTTAGGAAACAATATTGTATTAACTTGCCCCCTTCCCCATCCTTCGTGCGCACATTTTCCTTCTAGCTTCTTTGTTCGGCTCATATCGTCCCTTAAGAAACAACACGGCGTATCAGACAATACTCCTCCTCTCCATTATGTTCCTTAAGACTGATCACGCCTCCCAGCCACAAACTGATTTTCAGTCCATGAGAATAATTTTCGTTGAGTTCATTTACATCGCGAAGATACTGCTCAGCACCAAGGATTTCACGCTCACTCGGAAGAATTCCTCTACAAACCAACCATAAAATTATGTGCCAGCCCTCATCGTTCATTTACATATGCGCATGTGTAAAGGAAAATGAACCTTACTGTACCGTACTGTTAGAATGTATGTTTGCATGACATAACCCCCTCCTATACTAGACTTAACTAAAGTTGGCGTCTGACAGGTAAGGTTGGAGGGAGGAGCACTGCACGTGCCATTTCACGATGTTGCCACATTCCAGCATTCCTTTCTACATACTCTTACCCCTCGCTTCCTGCTCACTTGTTCCCTCCTTCATTCTCACCGCTGTGATCTGTTGTAGACTACCTGGCCAGGCGGTGTCGTCCCATTTGCGATCACTCTTATACAAACAATCAGGTTATTATCAGTGACAGTGACAGGTTTGGCAACTCCCAGCAAGACGAGCTGCCCTGAAGTTTTATCTCCATGGCAACCGCAGTCGCCCCAACCTCGTTTCCATGGCAACCACACAGCCACTCCCTTTATCCCGCCTCGGCAGGCAGTAAACGGACCTCCCTCTAAGAAATGTCAGACACCAACTCTTATTATTAGCAGTATAGAGTATGGTGTATTTAAGGTCCATTTTTCTTTACACAAGCGCATAGGAAAATGAACTGAACGAAAATTGTTCTGATGGACTGCATAACCATGTGTGGACCGGAGGCGTGACCAGACTTAAGAAAAATATTAGACAGGAACAGCATTGTCAGATACACGGTATTATTTCTTAAGGGACGATATAGGTTGTATTCTTGTACTTGGAAAATACTTCTGCTACGCTCTTTCGGTTTTTATTTCTGCTCCTTCCGTGATTTCGGTCCAGAGCTTCATTCTGGCACCCACCATTTCTCGTGCATCTCCTGTAGTTGGTACCGCTATGTGATATTCTACAGCCACGCCTTGGCCCGCCCTGGTTCGCAGCAGCCCGTTTTCTTCGCCAATCGTTCAGCCTTCATCAACAAAAAATCCTGAAGGATATTTTCTTCTGAGGCGGTGGACGGTATGATGGCCATTCACACGCTCCAGACGTCTTCCTTGTAAACAACCCTATTCGGCATGTCCTGACTAGGCTGAGCAATTTATCCCTCATTATTATTATTATTATTATTGTACCGGGCGGTACACCTCCATCCGCTAATTTAAAATGTGCGCCAGTTGAAACTCCTCTACTGGAGGAAGTCTGAACTTTATCTACGCTATTAATTCTCTACTTTCTCAGAAGATGTCACCACGTGGAAAATTTTGAGTTTTTGAACTGTGTCATTTTTGATGTGGTTTTGTTTCGCTTGAAGTAAGAAGTGTGAACTTTCTCTTCTAGAGGACACTACTGAAGATCAACAATAGTGCAACCTAGTGCGGAGTCAAAGAACTATTTTGTTGGAGAAATTTTTATTTCAAATGTTTGTTCTTTGCTAAATTTTTTTCAGTCTTTGGTTAAGTTGGCAATATTAACCCCTTCTTTCCCCTTGTTTTAAATCTAGCCTATCCCGAATTTCTTGAATTAATTTTCCACCAATTATGTGTTTCATCTTAGTATTGTGTAGGGGGTTTATTGATCTACCAATAAAATCATCGCGGAAGGGTGTTTTCATTCCCCTAGCGCCTAGAACCTTCTGCGAGAGTATTTAAACTGCTGATTTTAGGGTCTCCGGGCCACTTCTGTTCCATCTTTCAGTGTATAAAGTATATAGCAGGAGGCGGGAAGCGCCTCTTTCCTCGGCAGCGGTCATCAATAAGGTAATGGCCGATTAATAAATTCTTTCTTTGCTAGCTCAGCAGTTTAACTCTCGGGGCGGGTGCGAAGCGTTCCTCCATGTAACCTTTTCCTAAAATGTAACGATCTTTTCTTCTATTCTCTTTTAAGCTGCATATTGGGATAGAGAGTGCTAACCCTCTCGAGCTCCCACTCACATTGTCTTGAGGTGAACTTATTTTCTCAACCTATTCTTCGTTAATGTAAAACAAATTGCTCTTTTCTAAAGTCACCTCGGTAGTATGGGATTAGCCCTTGCATTAGTGGCCTAGAGCCAGATTAGGTTTTTAAAAACAAGTGTATTAGGAGTGCAAGATCGCCTCCTCTCAAATTGTTATTTTAGAGGTCATGTAATTGCCCATTTTTATTTAATAGACCTCAGTAGGTTGGGTATTTTACCCCTGTGTTTATGTCCAGTGAGGACAACTTGAAGGTGGAGTTTGGTGTGGCCTGGGAGAGGCTTAAATTTTGAGAGCGAGTGGCTCTTTTGAAAATTGAGTGTTGTATGCCTCGTGGAGGCTTTTCTGTGTAATTTGGAGCAAGGGCTCCTAGGTATGAATGGGGTTTTCTGCCCCTCTGTTAAAACTCGTGTTTGGGGTAAAACTGAGTTGATTGCCCAAGCAGTGTAAAATCAGGGCGCGAAGCCCAATTCCTGTAAATATTGTAACTACCCTTTTTGATTTGCTACTTTGTACCTGCCATGCTTGTTATTTCTTTGTTTTTGAAAAGAAAATATAACCTTGTTAAATTTTAAATTAATTTTGCTTTCGTAGCTGGAGACCTATTCACACCCGCACCTTCTTTCACCTCTACCTACCACGGAAAACTCCGTAACAAGTGGTAGCAGAGCGTGGTTGAATGGGTCTCAATTTAGCCCCTTTTGACGGCTAAACATTGTTTGTTCCGAACTCTAACTATTTTCCCAGTTGCTGGAATTTTTTGAGTTTTTCAAAATTGTTCTGTCACCATGCCCGGCCCTCGCGACGTTCTCCATCTTAACTATTTGCGCAAGGAGGAGTTGATCTATGAACTGACTATTAGAAATGTACAATCTGGAGGCACGGTTGCAGTAGACACAAACAAGCTTAGAGAGTCCCTAGATTTGCCCATTTCCATCCCCAATTTGGGAGAGAAAGAAATTGACGACTCTCTTTCCACGATCACGGAGAATATTACTGGGCTAGCTTCTGTAGTTAGTTTTTTTGATGAAAATGATCCTTCTCCTAATCAAATTAAGCGTGTGCAAGCTGGGCTATATCATATTTCGAATAGGGTTAACGATCTGTTGTCTCTAAAGTTGAATGACGTTCAGAAGAAGGAAGCTAGTACGCTGCTTGAAAATATGTCTGAATTATCTAGCAAGGTCACTCAATTGTTAACAGGGGAGGTTCCTCCCAAAAGCGATCTACCCACCACAGTGAATGCAGGTAGTGAGGAAGCGCCTCCCAAGGGAGAAGTTAATAGGATAACCGTTGCTGCTCAAACTATCCCTGCCCCATTGGACAACGAATCTGAACGTCGTGCATCATTGAGTAACATCCGTTCTGAATTAACTTCCTTGCCATTGAAACCTTTACCTACTATGTCACCCGGGTTTAGCAGCTTGCCTCATCCATTGGCAATGTTGCTCAGAGGTATCTCTAAGTTTTCCGTTAATACCACCAGTGATGTAATTTCATTTTTAAGATTTCTAGTTGAGTTTCAGGATCATGCCCTTGTGTTTTCTCTTTCTCCATGTCAAATTTTGCAAATTATCTATCCGTATGCTATTGGTATTCTCTCAGATAAAATCGTAAGAGCCATTGCCGAGCAATCATCTATTGAGGATTTCCATGCCCATTTGCTAGCTAACTTCATCCCGGCTAGGGCCAGGTCCTCCCTTATTCAGAAGTACTATTACCGTGTACAACGCTTGGATGAAAACTTGGCTGATTTCATACAGGACATTAAGTTTTATACTAGGGTGTTTGCTCTTCATTTCCCTGAGGATCAGATTGTACAAGCTATTGTGGAAGGGATTTCACCACCCTACAGGTCATATTTGTGTTTCGCGGCGTGCCCGCAAACTTTCTCTGAACTTGAAGCATTGGCCGTCTCAGCGGAAGGAGTTAGATACGCCGATTCTTTGCGTGTCGCGAAAGAACCCCCGCCTTCCTTTAGTAACACTCGGCCTCCACCTCGCCGACCAGTCAATCCCCGTAAATGTTATGCTTGCGGGTCGCCTGACCATCTGCGCAACAAGTGTCCACTGATCAAGTCAAGTGGGACAAGGAATGGAGCCGGGTCATCACAAGGCTGTTTTAAATGTGGGGCTTTCTCACATATCGCCAAGAATTGTCCCAATTCGAATAGCACCCCCTCCTGCTCAACTTCTGGTGCAAATTCCACCTATGCCAATAATAAAAAGTGACTAGTGGCTTCGGCTGAGTCGACTAATCCATCTTCCCGAGACTCAGCCCCGGGTAAACAGGTTGTAAATTCAGGGAACGAGCAATTTTCAAATTCATCTTTTGAAGGTCCCAAAGAGTGTCTTAGGATTGCGGCGGATTCCCCCGCACCGGTCCCCTTTCTCAAAATTGAGTTAAATAACGAGCCTATAACAGCTCTCTTAGATTCAGGTAGTGTTTGTTCTATTATTTCGGCTGATTGGTATTCAAAATTGAAATCTGTTTGTAAGCTTCCTAACTATTGTTTGTCGGCGATCCAATATGTTTCGGCTAATTCCTCTCCATTAGAAATTCTCGGTTCCTTATATGTCAAAATTCGTATTTTTCAATTCACATGGAAAGTTAAATTGTTTGTGGCCAAGCATTTGTCTTGCCCCATTATATTGGGAGCGGACTTTATTTCTCACACTGGTCTTGTGCTCGATCTTCAGAGTAGGTCTTGCACTTTCAAATTTGCCTCTAATTGTAATATCCCTCTATTAAAGTGTAATTCTGCATCATGTTCTTCTATTTCGCCTACCCAGGATGAGATGTTGTTAGACCTTAGACATCTACCTGAGGAGCAGGCTGATAGTATTCGCAAATTGTGTCAGTCGTTTCCCGAGGTGTTCTCTGATACTCTTGGTGTTACTGACCTTATTGAATACAAAATTGAGGTCACGGATTCGATTCCTGTCCGTTTTCCACCTTATAGGCTATCTCCACCTAAAATGAAGGCTCTAAAAGAAATCATCGATCAGATGTTGAAGGACGGTATTATTAGGCCCTCTAAGTAAGCGTATTCTTCGCCTATTTTTTTAGTCCCGAAACCCCAAGGAGGCTTCAGGCCTGTCATAGATTACAGGGCTCTCAATCGGAAGGTGGTGTTACAATCTGTGCCCCTTCCCGACCTTCATTCTTGTTTTTCATGGTTTCGTAAGGCCAAGTTCTTCACTATCTTGGACTTGAATCAGGCCTATAATCAAATTCCCCTTGCCGAAGAGTCTAAACATCTTACAGCGTTTGCCACGGACTGGAATTTATACGAATACAACCGCGTGCCTTTCGGGCTCCCCACGGGAGCAGCTGTACTCACTAGGCTACTAGATAGGGTCTTCTCCGACATCAAATTTGAGTACTTATATCACTACTTGGACGATGTCGTCGTATTTTCAGAGACTTTTGAAGAACATCTAGATCATCTGCGAGAAGTTCTCGATCGCCTTCGTAAGGCTGGGTTAACTGTTAAGTTGTCCAAGGTTGCCTTTGCTAAGCCCTCTATGTCTTTCCTAGGGCATATTGTGTCACCGGATGGTGTAGCAGTCGATCATTCTAGAACACAGGCCATCCGTGATTTTAAACCTCCCAAGGACATTAAAGGTATCGCCAGGTTCATTGGTATGGTGAATTTCTTCAGGAAGTTTATTCCTAACTTCGCTAATAGAGCGGCGCCCTTAAACCTTCTTCGTAGGAAAGGCATCAAATTCGAGTGGGGACCTTCTCAACAAGCCGCTTTTGAAGACCTTAAATTAGCTCTTTGTAATGCCCCTGTACTTGCTATGCCTGATTTCTCGAAGAAATTCATTGTCCAAACCGACGCATCGTCGTCAGCGGTAGCTGCAGTCCTTCTTCAAGAGACTGAACTAGGGAGGCGCCCCATCGCCTATGCGTCTAGGATATTGTCGGCTCAAGAAGCCAAGTATTCCATCTATGAGCTCGAAGGTTTGGCAGTCTTATTCGCCTTAGAGAAGTTCCGTCTCTATCTGGAACATGTCAAATTCGACCTGGAGACAGATAATCAAGCCTTAAGCTGGGTCTTAGGTAGGCCGCGTCGTACTGGTCGTATAGCCCGCTGGGCCATCCGTATTTCTGCCTTCCAGTTTGATGTTAGACATATCAGAGGTACCGAAAATGTTGTTGCTGATGGACTCAGCCGTATGTTTTCTAACGACGTCGAGACCCACGAACCGGTCGACAGTTCATCACCTTCCGAGTCCATACTATCTAAGGTTAATGCCATCCTAACAGATGCTCCCATGCTCTTTAGGGATATCGAGAAATACCAACGTGAAGATCCGACGCTGGCTCCGATAATGGAAACCCTTTCTTCTGGGGAACATGTTGTCCCTTATGTTCTGAGGAATGGTGTTCTATGTTGCCCTTCGAGGCATGATAAGATGATGAAAGTTGTTGTTCCAGCGGTTCTTGTACCTATGATCTTCAAGTATTATCATGAGACCCCATTAGGAGGGCATCTTGGTATCTTTAAAACTCGTGAAAAGATTCGTGAAATGTTCATCTGGAAAGGTATGGACGGTGAAATCCGTGAACTAGTAAAGGCTTGTAAATCCTGTTTGCTTAGTAAACCGACCATGTCCACCAAGGTAGGCCTCTTGTCTTCTCAGCAAGCGTCGCGCCCCATGGAACGCCTGTATATTGATTATGTAGGACCATTCCCCCAGTCAAAGGGTAATGCCAACAAGTTCATCCTTGTGTGTGTAGATGGTTTTACCAGATTTTCTTGGTTATTTCCGACTAAGCTGGCTACAGCTCAGTCTACCATTACTTGCTTAAATTCTATTTTTGCTTCTTTTGGTCCGTGCCAATATATTGTATCTGATAATGCTAAGGCTTTTACATCTAACTTATTTCGTAAATTCTGTTTTGACTTATCCATCTCTCATGTAACTACTTCTGCTTATTACCCTCAACCATCTCTGGCTGAACGGGTTAATCATAATCTCAGGTCCACACTTATTGCCTATCATCATGAAGATCATTCCAGGTGGGACACGTCCCTGCATTGGTTAGCTTTTGCTTTGAATTCGGCGGTTCATGAATCTCATAAGTTCACTCCAGCTTCCTTGATGTTCAAGTTTGTTCCCAACACGCCGCTCTCTAACCTTTGGTCTCTGAGTGACATTCTACCCGAGACAATAGATCCGGATAATATTAAAGATCTTTGGAAGAAGGCTAAAGCCAATCTTAAGGTATCTCATGAAAAGGTTAGGGAAAAGTATGATCGTGGACGGAGACCAACCACTTTGAAGGTAGGTGACCAGGTGATGGTCAAGAATTTTGTTCCCGCGGGCAAGCTTGCCCCCAGATTTCTTGGGCCATGCATCATTCTCGATTTTCTTACGCCGGTTACATTGTTAGTAAGCAATCCAGCCACCGAGAGGATATTTAGGGTTCACCTGTCCCAGGTGAAACCGGTGTAAATTTTGTGTCAACTTGCTTCATATAATTTGATAGGAATATGAAGGTTATATTTTTTTTTTTTTTTGAGTTCCACTCTTAAGGCATTCTGCTCCTTCTATTTTATTTTATATGTAAGCATTTCTGTGAAACCTCCCCCGATTTGTTAAACTGCCATCCTGGCCTTGCCACGGCCATTACCACGCTCCCGTCTCCTGCTCCACTACACACAGTGGCTGGCTTAGATGAAATGCCATGGATATCTGCACGCCGCTGGCCCCTCAATCTCTCTACATGCCTGTGCCCTCAAAAGAAACATGATGGTCCAACACAATTCTGCCGCCTAGCTTTAATGTTTCAGTGCCCCCGCAGCCGCGCGGCGCCGCGCCGCAACCGGGTTTGAGGAAGGGCCCCCTCGGCCCCAGCGAGGACAACATGTGCACGGCGAGCCGGAGCTCTCCTCCCGGCCAAGGCTGATGTGCGGCGCACGACCTGCTACTTGCCCGCAGCCTGTATATGTTCACCGCGGGCGCGGCGTGTTTCAACACCTCTGCTCCCCTCATAGTGCGGGCGAGCGGTATCTCAGGGTACTTGAGGGGTCCGAGCGGCCTCCTTTGGACGCAAGCTGCAACGGCCGGTCTGGCCATCCAACTTCATCAACCTCATCTACATGGACAGTTACGATAAGCAATGACTACACTCGGGAATTCAACAGCAATATTTGGTGGACATTGCAAAATTTTTCATCACTTTTAAGTATTAAAAGTTTATCCTCAGAATTCTACTTCTACAAACTTAAAAACTATTCTTCATCTGCAACAACAAAATTTTGAAACTAAATCAAACCAAATTAAGAAAATCTTATAAATTTTTTTGGCAATTAATCTCCATATCTACATCAAAACTTGGACCTTGTTTTCAAACAATTTCACGTGTCACCCCGGGAGGAACTTTTGGGGGGAGAGGTCTGTACCGGGCGGTACACCTCCACTCCGCTAATTTAAAATGTGCGCCAGTTGAAACTCCTCTACTGGAGGAAGTCTGAACTTTATCTACGCTATTAATTCTCTACTTTCTCAGAAGATGTCACCACGTGGAAAATTTTGAGTTTTTGAACTGTGTCATTTTTGATGTGGTTTTGTTTCGCTTGAAGTAAGAAGTGTGAACTTTCTCTTCTAGAGGACACTACTGAAGATCAACAATAGTGCAACCTAGTGCGGAGTCAAAGAACTATTTTGTTGGAGAAATTTTTATTTCAAATGTTTGTTCTTTGCTAAATTTTTTTCAGTCTTTGGTTAAGTTGGCAATATTAACCCCTTCTTTCCCCTTGTTTTAAATCTAGCCTATCCCGAATTTCTTGAATTAATTTTCCACCAATTATGTGTTTCATCTTAGTATTGTGTAGGGGGTTTATTGATCTACCAATAAAATCATCGCGGGAGGGTGTTTTCATTCCCCTAGCGCCTAGAACCTTCTGCGAGAGTATTTAAACTGCTGATTTTAGGGTCTCCGGGCCACTTCTGTTCCATCTTTCAGTGTATAAAGTACATAGCAGGAGGCGGGAAGCGCCTCTTTCCTCGGCAGCGGTCATCAATAAGGTAATGGCCGATTAATAAATTCTTTCTTTGCTAGCTCAGCAGTTTAACTCTCGGGGCGGGTGCGAAGCGTTCCTCCATGTAACCTTTTCCTAAAATGTAACGATCTTTTCTTCTATTCTCTTTTAAGCTGCATATTGGGATAGAGAGTGCTAACCCTCTCGAGCTCCCACTCACATTGTCTTGAGGTGAACTTATTTTCTCAACCTATTCTTCGTTAATGTAAAACAAATTGCTCTTTTCTAAAGTCACCTCGGTAGTATGGGATTAGCCCTTGCATTAGTGGCCTAGAGCCAGATTAGGTTTTTAAAAACAAGTGTATTAGGAGTGCAAGATCGCCTCCTCTCAAATTGTTATTTTAGAGGTCATGTAATTGCCCATTTTTATTTAATAGACCTCAGTAGGTTGGGTATTTTACCCCTGTGTCTATGTCCAGTGAGGACAACTTGAAGGTGGAGTTTGGTGTGGCCTGGGAGAGGCTTAAATTTTGAGAGCGAGTGGCTCTTTTGAAAATTGAGTGTTGTATGCCTCGTGGAGGCTTTTCTGTGTAATTTGGAGCAAGGGCTCCTAGGTATGAATGGGGTTTTCTGCCCCTCTGTTAAAACTCGTGTTTGGGATAAAACTGAGTTGATTGCCCAAGCAGTGTAAAATCAGGGCGCGAAGCCCAATTCCTGTAAATATTGTAATTACCCTTTTTGATTTGCTACTTTGTACCTGCCATGCTTGTTATTTCTTTGTTTTTGAAAAGAAAATATAACCTTGTTAAATTTTAAATTAATTTTGCTTTCGTAGCTGGAGACCTATTCACACCCGCACCTTCTTTCACCTCTACCTACCACGGAAAACTCCGTAACAATTATTATTATTATTATTATTATTATTATTATTATTATTATTATTATTATTATTATTATTATTATTATTATTATTATTATTATTATTATTATTATTATTAGGCACCGCGAAGATACTGCTCAGCTCCAAGTATTTCACGCTCACTCGGAAGAATTCCTCTACGAACCAACCATAAAATTATGTGCCAGCCCTCATCGTCAACTTGCTACAAGCTTTACTACGTCACATGACTACCACGTTACCTGGCCTCTCATTGGACGATGTTGACGTAATGCTGGCGATTCTCACGCATTACCGTACCGCCCGTTCTTTGCATTCCGTATAACTGCAGAGACAAACACGCAAGAAACCGTTCATCATGGTATTGTGGTTGACAAGGAGAGAACTGAGTACCGGTCGTGCCGTTCTTCAGTGTCCATGTCAGGTGAGCTAGGCCTCTGTTAATTATGGCATAATGGACTTACAAAACCTTAACTCTTCGAATTAATATAAACTTTGTATCTAGCGGGAGTTTTGTCCGGCTAATATTCAGTGACAGATGAATGACCTAATCACTGTAATGGTACCTTAACATCAGCGCAACAGTTTTGTGCAGAACAGATTTGAAGCACGTTTGCTTTGTCTCTAGCAACATAAACAAATGAACATACTAAAGGTTTCCTTTTTTTCTGGGCTTAGTTATGCTAAGGATACGAACTGCCTACTTGTTACTAGTATTTTTATTCAACTGTGTAATGACGAACGGAAGAATATTGCTGCAAGAAAAAACTTTCCAATAATTATGATTGTTACAACAGCAGAATTCAAATAAAAAGATTTAAAATTTACATTTTCCTGGGAGAGGGGGTAATTTACTTACAGGGAATTAAATACCCCCTCCCCCTGTTACTGCCTGAAATAAACGCTAGTAGTTGAGCCCTATAATCCTTCTCCCCCCAACAATTTTTTCTGATTTCGCACAATGTTATGGTCTACCAAAGCGCGCACTGTCTGTCGCACTGAAATCAGCACGTTTAAATTGTCGAAATCATGTCTCACATGTTTTAGTCGATGGAGCGTGTTTCTACCACCAAACTATGACTTTCACCAGCCTTTTCTTTTGATTAAATAATACAAGCAATGCGTGCCGTAGATGTTCTTTTACAGGCACAAACGTCGACATGATCACTGAACGATACAACACAGACGCCAGTGTTTGGCGGACTCAGCTTGTGTGTGTTGGCAGGTTAATGTCAGATGAACAAACTGACGTGTGTGTCAAATTCATATGCTGCGTACACTTCGCCGGAGCCATCTCTTAGTGAAACTGGAAAAAAATCTTCTGCATACACCTGGTATTTACAGAAAAATGGAAAGAGAATTTGAAGCTGAGTTGGGAGATAACCAGTTTGGCTTCGAAATAATAATGCAGGAATACGTGATGCAAACCTGACTTTAACGTCTGATCTTACACAATCGAAGGGAAGGACAAGCCTAGGTGCATGGCGTTCGTAGCTCTAGAAAAGGCATTCGATAATGTTGATTGAACCAAGATATTTGAGATTCTGAAGGTGATCGAGATCAGATACCAAGATACAAGTATGTTCTACAATCTCTACAAAAATCAGTCTTCAGTGATAAGAATCGGGGGCTTTAAAAAAGCAGCAACCTAGAAAGGTGTGAGGAAAGGCTGCACTTTATCCCCTCTGCTTTCCAATGTTTATACACAACATGCGGTAAAGAAAATCAGAGCGGAATCTGGAAAGGGAATCACAATTCAAGGAGAGGAAATAAAAGATGTAGGATTTTCCGAAGATACTGTCATTTTATCGGAGTCATCAGAAGATCTGGAGAAATGACTGAATGGTACTGACAGAGTCTTGTAGAAGGAGTAAAGGATGAAAATAAATAAGTCCAAAACAAAAGTAACAGTGCAGTCGAACGAAGTCCAGTGATGCAGGAGATATTAGATTGGGGAATGAAATATTGAAGGAAGTACATGAATATTGTTACTTGGCAGGAATAAGGAGGAATTATAATGCAGACTAGCACAAGCAAGGAAGGCTTTTCTTTAAAAAAGAATTTGCTCATTTCCAACACTGATATATTAATTAGGAAGATATTTTGAAGACTTTCTTCTAGAGTATGGTATTGTATGGAAGTGAAACATGGACGATAACTAAAGAGCTACATAGGCGGTCCGCCTTAGCGTCCGTCTTGCCTGCACAGTTCTAAGATGACAGGGGCCCTTAACTCAGAAATAAATAAAATAGAAGCTTTTGAAATGTGAGGTTACAGAAGGTGAGGCGGGCAGATCGAAGCACGAATGAAGAGGTATGGAATCGAACTGGTGAGAGGAGATCGATTTGGCTAAGTTTGATCAGAAGAAGGGATAGAATGATAGAGCACATCTTAAGAGGTAGATAACATATATTTTTACTGATTCTACTTACCTCATAGTGGGGCGTTATTCATAAATTGAACGACTGTACTTTTCTTTAAGTTACTTGAAATGCATTGACTATAATAATTTTGGAATATCCGTAATTTGGATGCTATTCACCAAAATCGATCCATCGAATTTATACACAGTATGACGTTTTCCCCTTCTCTTCCAAGGTCTGTACATGAACGTGTAATACTTCCACTTTGCTTGGAATAAACAAGCTATAGCCATACGTGGGGATCCGCTTTATCAAACTCTTATAACGCACATATAAACAACCCTTCAAAATAAACAAACGAAAGAATGAAAAGTCTTTTCCTAACACATTAACAAATCAACACAAATGTAAAGCTGAAATAAATGCATGATAAATCAAGCACTACAATCTACTACTGTTCGTAGTAATCGTATAGGCAACGGAGAGCAACGATAATGAGAGTACACTTCAATTATTTGTGTAATATACACAATATTCAGGGATGTTTCGATAAAAGCGAGGTATCCTGATTCAGATCACCTTTTTAATCAATCAATGATTTATATATTATTACTATGATACATTTCACTTTTCAAGAAAACAAACGTATCTTTCACAAGACTCGTCTACGCCTTGAACCTGATCGTAGACTGTAACAGTTCAACAATACATGCAAGATATCAGCGGACAGACATTAGCCGACAGATACTGGATCTTTGACAGCCTAGACAATTGATATTAGCCCCTGAATGATATACACTCGTCAACATATGATTTACGATACATAACAGAAAATGGATACTGTGCACTAGACAAAGAGCTCTTGCTAATGATCTCCACATATTCACTGCTACTGTGATCTATGATATCGGCCTTCGAGATAAGTCTACTGTGCCAGACCAAGTAAGCAAGCTAGATTGCTTTTAGTATTAGATGACTGTTGATATCGTGATCTATAACCATGGTACCACCAGCTTTATGTGGAATCCGAACTACAGTAACGTAACTTTTCATATCCTACATACACTGGCCGGTATTCGATTCATGGCAGCCTTGGTGAGAAAACACTGCCTATATTACTCGGCAGTTAGTGTCGCAGCTTTTCAAATAACGTAATTTAATGGTATATCTCACAATTATAATTTTTAATAGTTTGAACTATTTGGTCACTCCTTCTGTACTCTACCCATTTCCTTTTTTACATCAAATGTGAATTTGTCAATGAATTAACGCCGTATTAAAATGAAAAATGCAGCTCTGTGCTTCAGGTGTGAAACTAACCTGTAGAACGTATCATCATTTCAATGGTACAGCTGTAAATCTCCAAATTTTGGAGATTTTACAATATTAAGTATTTTAGTTATTAATCAAGGTAAACAATGACGTAACTGAGCGTAACTGACGTAATCCATATAAAGTTGTGGGCTTTTTTAACATTATGTTGCGTTATTTTAACCGAAAGTGAGGTCTTACGAAATATTAGTACTTGCAATCCGATATTTTTTATTAATAGACTCACTAAGGGATACCGCTATAAAGAAGAAACGAAGATAGCTTATGAAGCGTTAGTTTCAACTAAACCTCTATTAAATCTTCTTTGCAACATCCAATAAAATGTAGGCTTAGTTCAAAATTGAATTTTCGCAACTGAATTGGAGTGACGCTTCACTTAGCCAAGTTAGACTTCGAATAGGTGCTTGGTTTAGTCAGTCGATAAACTGAACTTATTCAAACCACAGGCTTTCTATTTATTTTAGGATTACAACGGCTGTTTACATTCATGTAATGTATTGAAGCACTCATAAAACTTCTGTGCTTTTAAATTTTAAAGAATAAATATTTTCCGAAGGATTCCTAAAGTGTTCGTCTTCACTCTTCACAAAGTATTGAGCAAAATAATTGACAAGTGCATTATGTACGGTTATAATTTCTAAATGTAACGCTCAGAGAGGTTAAATAATAGATAAACAACAATCCATATAAAGTTGTGGGCTTTTTTAACATTATTTTGCATTAATTTCACCGAAAGTGAGGACTTTCTGTATTATTCTGTGGTAGCCACTATCAGATAAAACATTAACTTCCTGGTATCAAACTTTAGAGAGGCAAAGAAACCTCATAGCAAGCTGGTGGGACTAGGAAAAAGGAATATGGATGCTAGTATTTATAACAAGTTACTAACAGGCAAAATGTATTTAGCTACGAAAGGAAATATGAATGGAGTTTAAGAAAAATTGAGGAACAGTATTGTGAATTTGGAACTATAACAGGTTTAAATCCCCCTCATGTTACTTTCACTTTCGCCTTCTATATCGATTATCACAGAAATGAGCAAGCGATCCGTCAGCAGAGGAAACATTTATTTGTTTATAAAGATAATTAAAATTCAGATTTTTGCAGTGAAATTAAATCATTCAAAAACGTTGTCATTTGAAGGTCACACCAGTGCCCAGTGCTTGTGAGATTTTCAGAACGCAACGCCATGGTCTTTTAGTTAGTTTCCATTTGAAACGGTTAAAGAAATATGTGCTGAAAACATTTTTGTTCATATCTGTTGAATTTATTTATTTGTGCTAATAATTCTCACAGAATGTGTCAGTTGAAGATGTCATAGTACATTGTTTAATGACACCAAGAACTATTCCTAGCTCACAGAAAACTGTTGCAAATATACTAGCTTTCACCAGCTTATCAGTTTATCAGAGACGTGTGGAAACTACCTTGAAGAACATTTGTGTCTGCAGTGACTGATATACGTATCTGTAATTATCTTGGTCTATTATCACTCTTGCTATGAAAAATATATTTTAAAAATTTGCACTGACTTACTGAAATTACGTGCTGTTTTGTAACTAACACCATGTAAGAAGTAACTAACAGGTGACGTTCATACAACTCGCATTTCAAGGAAATTGCTTTGCGAGTAGAATTACTGCTCGGCGACGCCTTACAAGAGCCTCAGGAGAGAGACAATAACGAAAGGTCTAATATTCCGTTTTGAATGAAGCTAATTATTGTAAACATTGCCGTACATAGCGACACGAGCGTTACAAGCATAACTGGGGGCTTGAACAAAGAGAGAAACGTCACACTACACAATACTTGTGTATTGTAACTGAGTGGGAACACTGCGGCACATGTTAGTGAAACCAGCTCGGGCCGCGTGAATTTCTACAAAATTTGGACAAGTAGATCTAGAACTTCTTCGGCGAAATAAGTTCGATATAATTTTGTGGAATACCACAAAATACCAGTGGAAAGATATATATAAACTAGCAGTTATCCGCAGCTTCGCTCGCGTGGATTTCGTAATTTTATAAAAGTAATCATATCTCGGAATTGTAATAAGACATTATCTGAAAATCCCTAAAGTATAAAAACTCACCAAAAAATTGAGTTTCATTAACCCCAGAAACACTTTGCAAACCACGCTTGTGGTGTTTCCTTTTCGGGGTAAGACGACCATGCGACATAAAACTGTACATGTGAGAATCAGTCTTCTATCAAGTCGAAAATAAAAGGAAATACATGCTTCTTTATTATTAAAGGAGAGTCCAAATACCTACCGTATTCCCACATTTATAACATCTTCAGTTTTTGAGATATAAGTATCCCTATAAAAATAATTCAACTCCTTTATCAGTCCTTCCCCACCCACACCCCCATCTGAGAGAATTTTCCAAAAACAAAAGGTACACGTTTCTTTATTTTTAAAGGAGATTCCAAGACCAACATTCACGTCTGTAACATCTTCAGTTTTTGAGATATAAGTATCCTCATTTTAAAAAAAGCATTTAACTCTTTTTTCACTTCATTTCACCCCACTAAGTGCCTTTTCCGAGAACAAAAAGGTACATTTTCCTGGACTTTTAAAGGACTTTCCAAATACAAAATTTCTTTTCTGTAACATATTAAGTTTTTGACATATACTCTAGATATACTGGTACTCATTTTAAAAATTCACCCTCCAATTCAATTCTTTTCAGCCCCTTGCGTGGATTTTAGAAAACGTGTTTCATTATGTTTAAAGGAGATTCCAAATACCAGTTTACATTTCTGTACATCTGTAACACCTTCAGTTCTTGAGATGTATGTACCCTCATAAAAAATAATTCAACTTCTTCACTTCTTTCCACACTTCTCTCCCCTTAAGTGAACTTTCCGCAAACAAAAAATGTAATTCTTTACCTTAACAGGAGACTACAAATACCAATTTTCAAGTCTGTAATATGTTACGTCTCTGAGATAATTTGCAGATATAGTCTTTTTTAAATTCACTCCGCTTGTCACTCCTGTTCACCCCCTATATATTGAATTTTCCAAAAACACAAAAGTAGCCTACATGTTTCTTTATTTTCAAAGGAGATTCCAAGTACTAAGTTTAATGCCTGTAACATCTTCAGTTTTTGAGATATAAGTATCCTCATGAAAGGTATTCAACCACCTTTCCCCTTTTTCCACCCCCCTTAATGGGATTTTCCAAAAAACAAAAAGTACGTGTTTCTTTATTTTTAAAGGAGATCCCAAATACCAATTTTTACTTCTGTAAACTTTCAAGTTTTTGAGATACAGATATCTTCATTTAAGATATTCATCCCCCTTTTCACCCTCATAGCGATCCTTTCTTAGTGAGCACCTAAACCCTAATATAAATGTAGTCTCAAAATTTCATTTCTTTAAGTCCAGTAGTTTTGGCTCGGCGATGATGAGTCAGTCAGTCAGTCAGTCAGTCAGTCAGTCAGTCAGTCAGTCAGTCAGTCAGTCAGTCAGTCAGTCAGTCAGTCAGTCAGTCAGTCAGTCAGTCAGTCAGTCAGTCAGTCAGTCAGGACATGTTATTTTATATATATAGATTACCACAATTCAACCCTCCTGCATGAGCTGAGGTGGGGTTGTACCTGTGAGAGGGACACCTGTCTAAGAACACGTTGTTGTAGGTCGCTCAATGCCTGATTGTCTGTCTTGTTCTGCTTCGTGAGGGAAATGCAACTTGTGTAAAGCGATAAGTAAACAACATTTAGTGAACAATAATTTTATAATGTGATTGGCTTTACGTCTCACTAACTACTTTTACGGTTTTCGGAGACGCCGGTGTGCCGGAATTTAGTTCCACAGGAGTTCTTCTACGTGCCAGTAAATCTAGCGACACTAGGCTGACGTATTTCAACACCGGGCTGAGCCACGATCGAACTGCCAAGTTGGGGTCAGAAGACCAGCGCGCCTCAACCGTTTGAGCCAATCATCCCGGCAACAATAATTTTAAATGTTGTATGAATTATTATCTAGCAAGTGAACATGGCGATGTGTTCGAAGTAACTGCGCAACAAAGGCTTACAAGACAGAAATAAGTCAAGAAATATATAACATGGGTGAGTACAATCTTCCTCATAATCATACAAGCACAGGTGAGAGAAATTTATTCCAAAAAATAAGTAAGCAAAATCTGAAAATAGGAAGCTTTTGAAAGTTTATATCAAAGAAAGATCTTCAGAAATGATTCGTGTTGATTTAGCAAAGCAAGAAAATGAACATGAGTTGACGGTAGCAGATCTAGAACGAATTAAACGACATATACAGTTTTTTGCTACTTGTTTAACCTCGCACTAACATATCGAAGGTTTGAAATGGTGGATGGGAAAGGGCTAGGATCAGGAAGGTATCGGGTGGCCTTAATTGAGGTACAGCCTCAGCATTTTCCTGGTGTGAAAACGTGAAACCACGGGAAACCATCTTCAGGACTGCCAACGGTGGGAATCGAACACACTATCTCCCGAATGCAAGCTCACAGATGTTCGACTCTAACTGCATGGCCAACTCGCTCGGTACACTATTTATACTTTTATCTATATCAGGTGTACTGGGTGTTTCAGATACATACTCCGCAGTACAATGGGTGGTTGGCCTTGTCCACAGTAGAAGCTTTCATGCAACAATGTACAGGTGGAGAAGTTACCGAATGCAGGACGAATGCCGAATGTTAAAAGTACTGTAGGCTAACCGGGAATTCATTTTGCTGAGGCGCCACGTGAGAGCTCTGTGTATTCAAGGTACAAACAGTTCCAGCGCGTATTCAATCTAGTCAAATGTATAGCAATGGAACGGCCGAATAGCAATCTTGTGGATAATTAGTAAGCATGCTAGCCTTTGGTCCAACAGGTCTTTGGTTCGATCCCCTGTCGGGTTGTGAATCTTAATCTTCACTGGTTAATTCGTCTGGATCGGGAGTCGGGTAACTGTGACATCTTCAACATTAGAATTCATTCTAGATAAACCTCCATCCTCGCAGGCGCGCAGATCGCCGATAGGCGACAACTCAAAAGAACTGCACCAGGTCTTTCCAGTGGCCACAACCATTCTATTCTCTCGCAATGAACTACAAGAATCTACGCTTTATATACAGCAATATTCAGGTAGAGGTTTTTTTGTTTTCAGTTTGCCTTACGTCGCACCGACACAGATAGGTCTTATTGCGACGATGGGCTAGTAAAGGGCTAGGAGTGGGAAGGAAACGGCCGTGGCCTTGATTATGGTAAAGCCCCAGGATTTCTTTAGTGTGAAAATTGGAAACCACGGAAAACCATATTCAGGGCTGCTGATAGTGGAGTTCGAACCCACTATCTCCCGAATGCAAGCCGATGGTTATGTGACCCAAACCGCACAGCCACTTGCTCGGTATATTCAGGTAGACGACATACAGATTTCAATATGTTGACCATGCCGTTAAGGTCGCGAAGCTGTGAGCTTGTATTCGGGAGATGGTGGGTTCGTACCACTCTGTCGGCAGCCCTGAAGACGGTTTCCCATGCTTTCCCATTTTCACACCAGGCGAATACTGGGGCTGTACCTTACTTAAGGCCACAGCCGATTCCTCCCCATTCCTAGCCCTTTCATTTCCCATCGTCGCTATAAGACCTGTCTGTGTCAGTGCGACGTAAAGCAAATTTTAAAATCAGTATGTTTTGGAATGTTGAAAAGAGACTACGGCAGTATTGTACACGTCATGAGCTAACTTGGGCATTGATGAAACGGTAAAGGGATCCTGAAGAAGTGAATATAGTGAGAGGAGGTGTTGCCACTGAACCTTATGACAAGTACTAGAGTCGTGTTACACATGTTGGGAATACATCACGTTAAAGACCACAGAATTATTAGACATAATCTGCACTGGCACCCTTTCAAATGGTACATAACATAACGCCTGCAATCGGATGATCATGCATTTCGCAAGGCTTTCTGCGAGTGTATCACTGGAGAAGTACGAAGCGCACACCTGAGCACATATTATCTTGTTACGCAACTGTAAATTTACACACGCAATCTCGTATTATTTTGCGTTTGCCAGGGTGCGCCTTCATGATCACCCGATTTGAAACCTAAGGACTTTCTTTTGGGGCTGTTTGCATGTGTATATATCACCTGCAAATAAGGCTGGCCTTGAGCGTAAGTTCTGTGCAGTAAACGTAACTATCGCACCTGTAATGTTAACAAGAATCAGATAAAGCATAATGATAAGAGTAGCATTACATGGGGAACAGGGATAGGGATATTTTGAACATTTGTTTTCATGAAACATGCACAATATTCATACATGTTGTGATTTTACTTTCACTTTCCTTTCCATCAAAGTAGAGGGCCGACAAGTTAGAGTATCTCGTATCAGACATGCCATCTGATGGTAATATCGACGCAGACGTCAAGCACCGCATCGGTGTTGGCTGGATGAAATGGTGGCCCCTTTATTGTGTTCTATGATAGGGTATAAGTGGATACCAGCACCACCAAAATTAAACTTAACTGCCTGCCCTCATGCACGGCTCCGAATGCTGGGCAAGAAAGAAGCAGCATGACCAGCGAATGCATATCACAAGGATGCGCATGCAGCGATGGCCAGTCGGTATTACTCTGTATTACAAATAGTACAATCAGCGAGTACAAGGAACTTTTAAAGGAGGAAATACACCTCCGCCGGTACTGCCAAATTAGGATGTGACGAACACCATCTAGTTCAGAAACCCTACGAGAGGCAGAGGGCGTCCTAAGATAACGTGGAAACGAACTAGTGTGGCTACTTAACGAGAAGTTACGTTCCGCTATATCTAGCGAAAGAACGTCGGACACCCTATCTCCGCGTCAGAGGGGTCGACCTGTATTCAGCTTGGGAGTGCCATTTTACGGGTAACCTACTTATTCAGCCAGAAAAGACGAACATTCACTTCCTTTTACAAAGGAATGCTCCTGCTAAGTACGGATATCCAACATTCAGTAAAGAACGTATCTGCCAAGTGCGACAACTCAACATACTGCCGAGTATGTAACTGAAGCACCCACTATATCCTGCATTGCCTAAAACAAAATGCAAAATCCATGAAGCGTTAAATTAATATAATATAAAGGCAAATAGAGGCGAAGTTTTTCTTCTCGAAAGCGGCGTAGACAGTAAGTTAGGGAACTTTCCTTCTACAAAATATCACAAAGTTAAAAAATTCAGAAAAAATTTAATGGATGAATCATTTTAGTACTGTTCTTATCACTTATAGGGCCTATGTCATGCATGGTTTTGCTAAATCATCCTTTGATATTCACGGTTTTGCTGGATAAGACACTTGGGAACTGTGCTACGGTAGACTTTTAAATACTTTGAAAAACCTTGGATTCACCCCTTCTAAATTTGTCATGGAGTTACGAATTATACAAACATAGCCATTGAAGTCGTGTTTCCTGGGTGTGCATTTTTCTTAGGGTAAACGCAGCACAGAAAAATGCTAACAACTTGACTTTTTAAAACTGTTCGCCAGCGGTGTACGTGAAATATTTCGAAGTGGTTAACTTACGTTCATGGCTTTCCATTTCTTCGTCCAGAAGAAGCGAGTGAGTGTTTCGTGTAGAAGGTAATGTCATTCAAACCTGACGACATCGCTCTGGAGAACCACTGCGACCATTTGTTGGAGACGCTGGAAAATTAGTTTTATTTTTCATCAAATTTAAATGCCTGTGTCTCGTTCCATTCATATTTAAATACTAACTTCTGACATTAATAATCACATCTATTCAACTTTCTAGAAGGTCTAAAATCATTTCACATGAAAGATAAATTTCGAAATGCTACGCAACAAATTACATTAAGGAAGAAAACCCACTTAGAAAAGCCACGTGCGAGTATTCCTGTGGATAAATCTCACGTTTTGGATATATTAAGAATGCCCAACTGAAACATGGTATTAGAAAGAAAATAAGACTTAATGTTTGAATCATGCTAACAGGAACGCATTCAGAATCCATAACTAATCTGCGTTAGCGCGGCGTTAAACACATAACATCCACTGTTTGTCCTGTATGTAGGGCCGGCCCAAGCCACAGCCCAAAGTGCCGACTGAGGGGGTGCCATAATAATGAAACATAACATTTGTACCATGTATTTACTGTAATACAAAATTGATGTTTTGATAACAAAATGTATTTCCGGATACGGGTACCTTTATTAGATTATTTCACAGTTGTATATTAAATTCTGGATATATTTTATATTATAACATACTTTCCATTGCATTTTCTGCAGTCGTTGAACATACCTAACTCAGCGGGAAGTGAAGAGGGTAACTTCAATAGAAGAACACTAGTAAAAACATAAAACATACCTGCGCTCTACAATATGCCAGGACCGTTCCTCAGCTTTAGCAAGCATGTCAATTGAAAATGAAATTTCATATGATGAATCCTTTCGCGGAAAGTGAAGTCAAGTAGGAATTTTGTTTTTGGAGTTGGTAAAAGTGTCTATTAAATCATAATGTTATATATTGACTGTTTCACTGTGAATTAAAAGTTAATGTGAAGTTTCGAAAGTAACGCCATAAAGAGTTTAAAATAAATGATGCTGTAGGAAGAGCTAAACTAGAATAATACCGATATTAAATTCAATTTTTCATGTCACTACATGAAGTCTCCAAGTATAGGAAGTTACTTAATACGCAGTTCAAAAAAAATTAGGGGAACATGTTTTTGAACTATGCCATGCTCCACAAGATAACACCTCACACCCAGGTATATTACCAACTAAACCGTTATTCTTTACCGTTGAAATATACAAAAGAACATCGATGGATTCTCGTTCATTTTCGGAACACAAATGGAAATGTCCAAGTAGGGGCGAAAACAAAGTGATAACAGTCCTCCAGGGGGGATTTTTATCACAGTTGGAAAGCTTCAGTATGGTGTATGTCCTCGACGAGCATTTATCACAGCTTGGAGCCTACGTGGCATGCTCCTTATAAGTCCACGGAGGTTACGTTGCGGTATCAGGTCCCAATCATCAGTGAGAGCCTATTCGAAGTCTTGGAGAGTCTGTGGTGGAACAGGACGCCCACGAATCCTTCTGCCAAGCCTATCCCACACATGCTCGATGGGATTAACGTCGGGACTCACTGCTGGCCATTCCATCCCTTGAATGTCCAGTTCTCTCAAGACAGCTCTGGTGATGCACGCTACATGAGCTTTGGCATTGTCGTGCATGAGTACGAATTTAGGGCTAACACCGTATGCAGCAACCAACACATGCTGTTGCGGCTTTTGTGTTGGTACTCGTCTGCCGCATTTCATTTTGTAACAGTTGGCAATGTGCTGCTGCGTTTTTGTTTTATACACAGACACTGAACATGGCGACCGGCAGCAGTACACGTGTTTTGGTGTACCTCCGAATTTGTTGTACATAATGTGTAAATATGCAGTGTTTTATTCATGTGTAATAAATGTTTGAATCACCTTCTGAGTGATGTGTTTGTGTCTGCTCGTTTGGGGCAGTCTGGTCCTGCATTTGATTTGTTTCAAAATTGTATTTGTGCGCCTATGGAACTGAACTTTGTTATGTGCGGCCGATATGTTGTTTCGTCGTTCGCAACATAAAACTTTGGTCCTCCGGGCCGGATGAGAATCATTGTGAACTTTGTGTATTGTGCTAGTCACCTAAAAATTGTTATCGTCATGAATTGCTGCCTGCAATCGCCGTTTGAACATAGCAACGAGCTTGGCGCGAAAAGCATCGTGAACAGTTATTGTATAAAAGCACCAGGATGTCGTGCTTAATGCTAATTACTACGAATGTTTGAATTCGTCATATTGAGATTTCAACGAAGTCTACATTGTTTTGGAACTGCTTTGATATCGCACGTTAACAATCTGTGGGAGTTACCACGTGCTATTTATTGCATTTGTTCTTGTGAGCTGTTTACGCCAGCTTGTATCTGATACCCTGATGTTCGAGATGTTAAATGTTACTTTTAATTTGGACTCCAGCGAACATTACATCGCAGACGTCATCCTTTGGACTTTCCAGTCACTTGGGCCATGTGGTTTCAGCCAAGGAGTGTTTCCAGTGGTAGTGATGATTAATGATACAGCACCGCCATGTACTGTAAGTCTGTTCCATTTGTCTTTATTGTTCCTATCTTGACTAGGGTAGACATCCTGCCTGATATCCTAACCCTACTGCTAGCACTTTCCGTGTATAGAATAACAGATTTGTCTTGACTTCTCATGGGCATTATACGACTTCGTGCTAATAATTTGTTGGGCCGCTTTGTGTATTTTGTATATTTTAGAAAGTACGTGGTTTATTATACGTTATTTCATGCTTTTGTTCATCTACCTACATTGTTGGTTCCATTCAAAGACTGTCACTCATTTCAACAATGCAAAATGAATGCAGTGCACTGAATATAGAGCTTATTGTTTGTATAGTCACCATTGTTGTAAGATTGATTTCTATTATTATCTTGTCAATAATTGATTACCTGAACCATTCATCATGGTGTTTGAATCCGAAGCAAAGGCTGTTCAAAAACGTGGTCTACTTAAAAGGTCATTAACTCACCTTGAAAATTACTTAAAGCAAGATAACATCAACCATCACGAACTAATTTCTAGGCAAAATAGGCTGCCAGAAATTTGGAAGGAATTCAGCATTGTTAGGGAGTATCTAGAATGTGAATTAGACTCAAAATCTAGCGAAACTCACTTTGGAGAGCATGATGAATTTGAAAACAGATATCATGCAATAGTTGCTAGGATTCAAGAATTGCTTTGCTCATTTGAGAGACCCACAAGTCCAAGCAATGCATCCATTATTTCTGATAACTCTACTCGGTCCAACTGTAGCTTGAAGCTCCCGCCCATTGAATTGCCTGTTTTTAAAGGAGATTTGACAAAATACTTGAGTTTCAGGAACACCTTTCAAAGCTTAGTTATTAACAATACCCGCATTGACAATGTGCAAAGACTACACTACCTATTGTCGTCTCTTCAAGGCGAACCTAGGGATTTGTTAGATAACCTATCCATATGTGCTGATAATTTCACTGTTGCTTGGAATTTAATTGATGAAAGGTACAATAACAAACGCTTGATTGTTTCACAGCACGTAAAACATTTGCTCAATCTGCATAATTGTACTAGTGGATCTTCCGTTGAATATCGCAAATTGATAAACCAAGTAAAATCTAATCTTAGTGCTGTTGACAATTTGGAGGGTCAAGTTCCACTACATGAAATTTTGCTACAGGAATTGATTCTAAGTAAGATCAAGTCCAACCATAGAAGTGAATGGGAAAACAAATTTGCCTCTACTGATATTCCCACACTAAATAATTTAATTGATTCCTTGGAAAGAAAATGTCAAACATTAGAGTTAACAGGATGAAAGAAACCTGTCATTGAGCAAAAACGAGACTTAAAATCCAACCTAAAAGCCCTTCACATTGCCAACAATAGCACTTAAATTGTAGGTTTTGCAAACTTGATAATCACAGCATTTCTGATTGTAGAAAGTTCAAACAAGCAAACATTGATCACCGTCGCAAGTTTGTGAGGGAAAATAAACTTTGTTATCTTTGTTTTTCCGCTTCTCATGTTTCTAAACATTGTAAGCAAAACAAATGCTCCCAGTGTAATGGGCCCCACAACTTATTGGTTCACAAGGAACAAGCAAGTCCCAATAATAACAATAATATGAATGCTACAAGTTCTGCAATTGTTTCACCCACTGCTATGAAGGTTGTTTCAGGACTAGGTTCTAATGTTTTGCTGAGCACAGCGTGTGTAGGAGTAAAAAATAGCTCAGGAGAGATTATACTAGTTAAAGCTTTGTTAGACTCTGCGAGTCAATTATCCTTTGTGACTTCTGATCTTGTCAAGAAGCTTGGTATTCGTACTAGGTCTTGTCGTCTACCTATTGTTGGTATAGGCAATGCGAATGTGCCTCCTGTAAGTTCCACATGTAACCTTGTTTTGTTCTCAAATGTATCAGATTATACATTGAAGTTGAACTGTGCAGTCGTGAACACAATCACAAGTCCACTCCCTGCGCAGGAAATTGATTGTTCCAATTGGGTTATTCCTGATGATATTATTTTGAGTGATAGGACATTTAATCAGCCCTCTACTATTGATATTTTGCTAGGTGCTGATGTCTACTATGAAATTGTGTCTTCTAATATTTTGCATAAGAAGGGTTATCCCGCCTTATTAGATACCGAATTTGGTTGGGTGCTCTCAGGCACTTTCCCTGAGTCGTGCATTAAGAATAATGCCAAGGCTCGTCGTGCCAATCTTGTGAAACTTGATTCTATTGACTCTAAACTTCAAACGTTTTGGGATCTTGAAGAACTTCATCAACCAGTTCTTACTCCTGAAGAAAGGGCTTGTGAAGAACACTTTGTGAATAGTGTTCAAAGAGATGATTCTGGTAGGTTTGTTGTCAAACTTCCTATTCGTGCGGAAGTGACACCTGTGGCTGAGTCTAAGCATAATGCAGTTAGAAGGCTCAAACAGATGGAAAATAAATTTGCTAAGCTTCCAGACTTGAAAAGGAAGTATATAGATTTCATGCGTGAATACAGTGAAATGGGTCACATGGAAATTGCTCCTCCAGAGACCTCTAACTCTGTAAGCTTTTACTTGCCCCATCATTGTGTGCTCAAGGATTCTAGCACTACAACCAAGTTGAGAGTTGTATTTGATGGAAGTTGTGAATCATCAAATGGGATAGCATTGAATTCTATGTTAATGGTTGGTCCTACTACTCAGCCTGACTTGCTGTCCATTGTTTTAAGGTTCAGAACCTATTTTGTTGCTCTTACGGCTGACATTGCTAAGATGTATAGATGTGTGCTAATTCATCCTGACCACATAAATCTTCAGAAAATTGTCTGGCGTGAATCTACTGATGAAGAAATCAAGGACTACCGTCTTACTACTGTCACATACGGTACAAGTTCCACCCCTTTTCTTGCTACGAGATGCCTAGTTCAACTTGCTGATGAACACAAGGAATCTCACCCCACTGCATCAGAGATCATTCGCTCTTGTTTTTATGTTGACGACCTGCTGACAGGTACTAGTTCAGTTGAAGAAGCTAAGGAGCTTCAATCAGAAATCTCTTCTGTGCTTGATAGTGCACATTTTCATCTTTGAAAATGGACGTCAAATTGTCCAGAAGCTCTTGCCAATGTCCCTGTAGAGGATAGAGAAATGTTGTCACCTTGTAACCTCACTAAGGATGAAGCTATTAAAACATTAGGTATCGTGTGGCATCCTAAATGTGATGAGTTTCAGTTTCAAATAAACTTGAAGAAAGCACCTAAGGAAGTCACTAAGAGAAGCATTCTCACTATCATTGCTTCCATATTTGATCCCCTTGGATTGTTAGGATGTGCCGTAGTTAAGTGTAAACTTATCCTGCAGTCTCTTTGGCAGTTGAAAATTGATTGGGATGATGTGTTAGAACCTTCATCTGAAATTCTTGAAATCTGGAATGCTATCTACAGTGAGCTCCCCTTTCTTAATGACCTCAGAGTGCAAAGAAATGTAATGCCCTTTGCTAAGAATAAGGTTATTGAAATCCATGGCTTTTCTGACGCTTCAAAAGCTGCCTATGGTGCTTGTGTGTATATTAGGACAGTATCTGATAATGATGAGGTATCAGTGATCCTGTTGACTTCTAAATCGAGAGTTGCTTCATTAAAACAGCAATCTATTGCCCGTTTAGAGCTTTGTGCTGCTCTATTGCTTTCTCGCCTAATGAGTAAGGTAACTGAATCGCTGAAATTGCACATTCCTTTCTCAACATACTGCTGGACTGACAGCACGATAGTTCTGTGTTGGTTACAGAAACCCGCCAATTGTTGGAAAACCTTTGTCGCTAATAGAGTTGCTGAAATTCAATCCCTCACTTCAGTCCCAGATTGGAGACACGTACTTACCCACAGCAATCCAGCTGACCACTTGTCTCGAGGTGTTTTACCCTCACAAATGTTTTCTCTTGATGTATGGTGGCATGGTCCCTCCTGGTTGCACGAATTGTCCCCCGTGTACCCTGATTTTGTTGCCAGTAATTCACCATCTGCTGTGAATGCAGAATCGAAACCCTCTTTGAGAGTCTTGCTCGTTAACATGTACCCACCTGAGTTAGAGAAGTTTTCGTCCTTTCTCAAACTTAAACGAGTTTATAGCTATGTTCTGAGATTTATTACCAATGTTCGCTCCACTAAGGATGCTCGTGTCATTGGTCCACTCACCCCTGAAGAACTGATGATTAGTGAAATGAAAATAATAAGTCTGATGCAAGCTATTGAGTATGGTAAGGAACTTCATGACTTGAGGTCTAATCATGTAGTTGCCTCTTCGAGCTCATTGAAAACTTTGAATCCATTCCTCGATGATTACGGGTTGTTGAGAGTCGGTGGTCGACTCATGAATTCTCAGTTGGAATACAATGAAAAACACCCCATCATTCTTCCTCCGAAACACTTTGTTACTAAACTGATTGTTAAACATGAACATGAGATGCTATTGCATTCCGGCCCTCAGGCTGTATTGTTTTCCTTGCGTAACAGATTTTGGATTCCACGTGGGAAGACAGTTGTTCGTGGTGTGATCCATTCATGCTACAAGTGCTTCAAGAGCAAACCTCCACTCACCACTCACATAATGGGTCAGTTACCCTCGTATAGAGTTGAACCATCATTACCCTTTGTTAAGGTTGGTCTTGATTATGGTGGCCCAATCATCATTAAAGGTGATAACCCGAGGAGTAAGATAAAGTTTAAAGCGTACATTGCTCTCTTTGTTTGTCTTGTCACTAAGGCAATACATCTTGAAACGGTGAAGAGTCTAACGACTCAGGACTTCCTCGCCGCATTTAGAAGATTCACGGCGCGTAGAGGATTTCCAAATCTCATCTTGAGTGATAATGGCACAAATTTTGTTGGAGCCAATAATGAGTTATTAAGATTTATTAAGGATAGCTCTACTGAAATAGAGGAATATTCATCTAATTTGAATGTGAATTGGAAGTTTATTCCACCCTCCAGTCCTCATTTCGGTGGGCTTTGGGAAGCTGGAATAAAGTCTACAAAATCACTTTTAAAGCGGACCCTAGGAAAATGCATTCTTAATTTTGAAGAGCTGAGTACTCTTTTGTATCAAATTGAGTCTGTGTTGAACTCGAGACCTCTCTGTTCAATGACTGACGACCCCAATGATCAATGCTATTTGACACCTGGACATTTTCTAGTAGGGAGACGATTGACCTCCATCCCCTCTCCAGACATATCCAACAGCTCCCGCTCATGTCTAACTAAATGGAACTTGGTGCAACAGCTGTATCACGATTTTTGGCAGAGGTGGTCAAAAGAATACATACAATCACTTCAACAAAGACGCAAATGGTCTTCTGTAGGAAAGTGGACTCCAACTGTGGGAGATTTAGTGCTTCTAAGGGAGGAAACCTTCCTCCTCTGGTTTGGAAAACTGGTATAATCCAGGAGCTCCATCCTGGTTGTGACAATATTACTCGTGTGGTCAGTGTTAAGACTAAAACTGGTCTTTTGCGCCGTGCCATAGTGAAATTGTGTCTATTGCCCAAGGATGTTGTATAGTTGTATATTTGTATATGTTGTATCTGAGTTTATTTTTTTTATTAATTTGTCTGTGATGAACATGAACACTTGACTTTGATTTTGAGTGTTGAGATCCCTCAAAGGGGGGAGTATGTTGCGGCTTTTGTGTTGGTACTCTCTGCCGCATTTCATTTTGTAACAGTTGGCAATGTGCTGCTGCGTTTTTGTTTTATACACAGACACTGAACATGGCGACCGGCAGCAGTACACGTGTTTTGGTGTACCTCCGAATTTGTTGTACATAATGTGTAAATATGCAGTGTTTTATTCATGTGTAATAAATGTTTGAATCACCTTCTGAGTGATGTGTTTGTGTCTGCTCGTTTGGGGCAGTCTGGTCCTCCATTTGATTTGTTTCAAAATTGTATTTGTGCGCCTATGGAACTGAACTTTGTTATGTGCGGCCGATATGTTGTTTCGTCGTTCGCAACACATGCTGCAGCAGTAACTGCTCGATGTACCCCGCAGCGGTAAGATTACCACGGACGACGACAAGATCCGCACGGCCATCAATACTGATGCCACCCCACACCATTACAGAAACTTGTCCGAACCGGTCGCCTTCCTGGACAACATTTGGCATGAACTGCTCACCACGGCGTCTCCATACGCGTTGACGTATATCACGCTGTGTCAGGGGAAATCTGCGCTCGTCTGTGAACGACGCAGGTCCCCGTTGGCGAAGTTGTCAGTTGATGTGGGTACGGGCAAACAGAAGGCGAGCTGCGCGATGTTGCTGCGTTAAACGGGGCACTCGAATAGGACGTCTGTGTCATAAGGGCACTTCTGTTAACCTGTCCCTTACTGTCTGGTCAGACACCGTGACTCCAGTGATCCTCCCGAAGTCTTGTTGCAGTTCTCTGACAGTTGCAGAACGACGCCGCAACGCACAGATGGTCAGATATCGTTCATCCTGTGGGGTTGTCATGCGTCCACGACCTTGTCCAATCCTCCTTGTGAACTGGCCTGTCTCAATGTAGCGATTCCACAAGCGTTGAATAATTGACGGAGAGACATTGAGATCCACAGCAACACGACGAAAAGTCCATCCTCCCTGGATCAAAGTGACGGCCCTTGCGACTTGAACCTAGTTAAGATGACGTACAACGTGCTCAGATGACCGCAGTAGTCTGTGTACCTCATAACGACACACGGACGCTCCGCTATTCACTTTGTTTTGAGGGGTCACCTGACATTTGAATGCATAGCTACGCCTACAGATGGATTTGACATGTGACCATTGGAACACCATCTACCGAATTAACGTTCACATACCAGAGGTTACAAAACATGTTTTCCTAGTGTTTTTGAACTGTGCATATTATAATGTATCATTTAATAGAAATAACAGTTCCGAAACAGGGATATAAGTAGTCCTCTATACTGTTTTCACCTTTCGTAAATGATATATTTCAATCGAAAGACTTTACGGCGAGGGTATGGTTGTCCTAACTGGTCATCCTCCCCAGTTGTATCCCCCGATTCGGAGTCTGAAGCTCCAGGACACTGCCCTTGAGGTGGTAGAGGTGGGATCCCTCGCTGAGTCCGAGGGAAAAACCGACGCTGGAGGGTAAACAGATAAAGAAGAAGAAAATTAGTAGTCGCGGATCAACTATAAAGTAACTGAGTGCGCCAAAATGTATTCTGATGCTTTTTATACGTGTGGATTTCGAGATAGGCGTTCTTGAATGGTTTTTTTTTTTTTTTGCTAGGGGCTTTACGTCGTACCGACACAGATAGGTCTTATGGCGACGATGGGATAGGAAAGGTCTAGGAGTTGGAAGGAAGCGGCCGTGGCCTTAATTAAGGTACAGCCCCAGCATTTGTCTGGTGTGAAAATGGGAAACCACGGAAAACCATCTTCAGGGCTGCCGATAGTGGGATTCGAACCTACTATCTCCCGGATGCAAGGTCACAGCCGCGCGCCTCTACGCGCACGGCCAACTCGCTTCTTGAACGGTGGTAATGTAAATATTTAGTTTAGTTTCCCAAGGGTTAATTTTTTTTTTTTTTTTTTTTTTGCTAGGGGCTTTACGTCGCACCGACACAGATAGGTCTTATGGCGACGATGGGATAGGAAAGGCCTAGGAATTGGAAGGAAGCGGCCGTGGCCTTAATTAAGGTACAGCCCCAGCATTTTCCTGGTGTGAAAATGGGAAACCACGGAAAACCATTTTCAGGGCTGCCGATAGTGGGATTCGAACCTACTATCTCTCGGATGCAAGCTCACAGCCGCGCGCCTCTACGCGCACGGCCAACTCGCCCGGTGGGGTTAATTATTAGCATTATGCATGAAATAGTGTGTATTGATGTTCCCTTATGCATTACTATAATTTATGTGTTTAGTAAAACACCAATAGAGAGCCTGAATCAAATAATGTTTGGTAGATTTTAATCATGTTTTTCGGATTGAGATGATACAAGTCATTTGGCAAGAACTACTTAAATTCTGGCCATTAATTTAGTTAGATATAATAGCACGGTGTTTCAAGGGATTAAATTTGCATGGTTTGGTTTTAAGGATGCTGTGATGTGAAGAAAGAAATGTGACCGAAGTGTTAACCCTTAACCGACGCAGTACGTGAATGTGTTAAATGAAAGCCTACAACCTGTTTTCTAGTCAATGACCGGGTCAGGGATGGAATGAATGAAGCCCCCATCTTGTGGCGAGGATAGGACTTGTGCCGGCTGCCGAAACGTGTCGCACTTCTCTGGGGCAATGATTAATGACTGACAGATGAATTGAAATGATATTGGAGAATGTTGCTGGAATGAAAGATTACAGGGAAAACCGGAGTACCCGGAGAAAAACCTGTCCCGCCTCCGCTTTGTCCAGCACAAATCTCACCATGAGTGACCGGGATTTGAACCACGGAACCCAGCGGTGAGAGGCCGACGCACTGCCGTCTGAGCCACGGAGGCTCAATGTGTTAAGTGTTATATCAAATTTCCACCATCGGTAAGGATCTTCGAATATTCTAAAGGCAATTGATTAGTGTGAGTATTAAGTTCATGTGCATGTGACTGATGGTGGTAGAGAGATATATGTAGGAGACGAGAAATAATGATAATAATAAGAAGAAGAAATACGCCAGTGGAAAACAATGCGGAGAGTTACAAAAAGCATTTGAAGAAAGTGAATGCGATCAATGTCCGTTGAGGATAATTGTCTTACTAGGTGGAATGAATAGATGACGAATCTCAATAATTGCCACTCGGGCAAGGTAGTTGGCACCGACGTTTGTATAGGATCAAATTGAAGTGTTTTTCATTGCGAATACATTGTTTCCAACAAATTAGAAGTACATTTTTATCTTTTTATTAGATTACTGTATTCCTTTCGTTATAGTGTCCTACTCTCAAGATATTTATT
The DNA here is from genome assembly GCF_040414725.1 of Anabrus simplex. Classification (NCBI taxonomy): domain Eukaryota; kingdom Metazoa; phylum Arthropoda; class Insecta; order Orthoptera; family Tettigoniidae; genus Anabrus; species Anabrus simplex. The sequence goes on from NC_090265.1 coordinate 317,200,115, forward strand.
TTACGTGCCTACTTTGTTTTCGTCGGACAGAACTACGACCCATATGCTCTTGGGCGAAGCCGTTGCTCGGAATGAAAGTAGGAAGGATGGGACCTCGATGCTTGGATTTGATTCTCCGAGGTTCTTTCATCCATAATATCTCCATCAATGACATATTCGTGCGGCATTATTTTTATACTTGGTACTCTGTCGATGCCCGGGACAGGTACATTATGGACAAGTAATAAGCGCAGAAAGGCTTGCCAACTTGGGCAGTATAGGCGTCGTTAGTTCACACGAATTGATATGGGTTCAATTCTCATCAGAAAGTCAAGGAATTTAGATACGACAGACTTCTATTAATGAAGGGGCACTTGAATCTGAGGTTCATCCATTCGACACGAGAAATGAATATTAGATTAATTCCTGGTCCGCCTCTGTGGTGTAGTGGTTAGTGTGATTAGCTGCCACCCCCGGAAGCCCGGGTCCGATTCCCGGCTCTGTCACGAAATTTGAAAAGTGGCACGAGGGCTGGAACAGGGTCCACTCAGCCTCGGGAAGTCAACTGAGTAGAGATGGATTCGATTCCCACCGCAGCCATCCTGGAAGTGGTTTTTCGAGGTTTCCCACTTCTCCTCCAGGCAAATGCCGGGATGGTACCTAACTTGAGGCCACGGCCGCTTCCTTCCTTCTTCCTTGTCCATCCCTTCCAACCTTCCCATCCTCCCACAAGGCCCCTATTCAGCATAGCAGGTGAAGCCGCCTGGGCGAGGTACTAATCATTCTCCCCAGTTGTATCCCCCAATCCAATGTCTCACGCTCCAGGAAACTGCCCTTGAGGCGGTAGAGGTGGGATCCCTCGCTGAGTCCGAGGGAAAAATCAACCCTGGAGGGTAAGCAGATTAAGAAAGAAAGAAAGATTAATTCCTGGCGGAAATTTCAGCCAGCCATAGAACTAACCCCTCTATGCCGAGGTTACGAATAGCAGGAGCTTTTTCCTTTCTCTCCTGCAGGGCCTCCATGGTCTGCAATTGAGACGACTTGTTGACTAACTACTAGTACTAGAGATTCTGTGACCTTAAACTTAATCTATGCTGCCAAATCTACTCAGTTTTACCTCTCGTGACTAAAGAAAGATATTATTAGGGAAAGGTCAGTCCTACCTGATGGATAAACTCTGACCAGGTATGACAACCCAAAATGGTGTCCTGGAAGATTTAACAAGTGAACTGTGGAAGATCTCATCAGTATGATGACACTCACATGAGCCCTTGCGTATTGTAGAAAAGACAGACTGAAGAGGACAATTCCATACTTACAAATTCACACGAATTGACATGGGTTCGGTTCTACCCGTTACAAATTATTTAAGAGGTGCCATTAATGCCATATTTGCAAAGCCAAAAGTATAGAGTTTTTCCTTATCAAGTCGACAAGAATGGTACACCAAAATGATCTAAAATGATAACCTTGAATTATTAGGCCACACTATATATCAAGCTACTGACAGTTGTTGAATGGAAAGAAACTCAATAACAATGAACTATGAACTCGCCTCATTAGCAGCTTAACAGGAACACGCGTACATTTTTTTCATATATGCACTGAGAAGTGAACTATTTCATCCGGCTGAATTTTATATCACGGAGTGTTAATTTTATGGATAATTTCTAAACGTTTAATATGATTATGAAAATCATTCAGTGTTACTTAGTGGAAAATTATTATTATTAATTATTAATATTATCTCAAGATTCAACCTCCTTTGAGTGGGGTAGATACAACAAAATAACACCCACACTATCCCCTGCATGTCGTAAGAGACGACTTAAAGGGGCCCTAGTGGCTCTCAACTTGGGAGCGTGGGTTGGCAACCTTAGCTGAGTCCTGGCATTGCTTCCACTTACTTGTGCCAGGTTCCTCACTTTCATCTATCATATCCAACCTTCCTTCGTGGCCTTTGTCTTTCTTTGGCGGATATCTTCATTTTTGGAAGTGTCAGATCCCTTCCGTTTTTCTCTCTGTTAGTGTTATATAGAGGATGGTTGCCTAATTGAACTTCCTCTTAAAACAATAATCACCACCACCACTCTCCAGATTAATAACCGCAGAGGCATGAATAATGAATCCCATTGTTTTGTGAATTTCTAAGTTCTTAGCCTTTGGAATGCTTTCAAAGAAAGCGCCCGGGGCGAAGTTCAGTAAGGCGCCCGTGTTTTAGAAAAATACTATCAAAATTGTTTCATGAAAGAATGTAAAGAAAGGTAAAATAACTAATATTGAGATATATCATGGATTAGTAAGTGGTTTGAAAATTCTTTTATCGGGAACATGGTAAAAAATCTTCGTGTGGCTATTTCTAGTCGGGTGCAACCCTTGTAAGGCAGACCGTCCGGTGAGGGTGGGCGTCATCTACCATGTGTAGGTAACTGCATGTTATATTGGTGGAGGATAGTGTTATGTGTGGTGTGTGAGTTGCAGGGATGTTGGGGACATCACAAACACCCAGCCGCCGAGCCATTGGAATTAACCAACGAAGGTTAAATTCCCCGATCCGGCCGAGAATCGAACCCGGGACCCTCTGAACTGAAGGCCAGTACGCTGACCATTCGCCAGCGAGTCGACGGGAACACGGTATACATCTCTTATTTCCTTCAATAGCATTTTACGCTCAAAGAGAAGTCAATCGTTGGGATTAATATAATATTACAAATTAGGTTTTAATTGAATTAAGTTCCGACAGTGTATTTTAATTAGTTTGCGAATGTTTAAGTTTGATACATTTAGAAACGTAATCAATGTAAGTCTTAAATTTAAGGTTTTAAAATTATTATACCTTGATTATATTTAACTACGTTCAATTGCAACATATTGTCTAGGTCTCTTACGACAGGCAGGGAATACCGTGGGTGTTGTTCTACCGCCATCACCAAAAGGGGAATGTGCATAGTACATTCCAGTTTCTTACTTGCCTATTGTTCAGTTTATATTTACATGATATTCCGATGTGATGAGGTTTTTATAGCATAATTTAACTACAATCATGAATAGTAAATGGTGAATTGGAAAGGTTGGAAATAATATTACACTTTCTACGCAATTAACATAAATTTCACTCTACTAAGAACATCTACTTTTAAGATGCTGACGCAGGTAATAATGATTATAAAAGTGATGATCATATGTTGCTTTATTTAGTGGCAAAAGTTATGTCTTCTTCTTCTTAATCCGTTTACCCTCCAGGGTCGGTTTTTCCCTCGGACTTAGCGAAGGATCCCACCTCTACCGCCTCAAGGGCAGTGTCCTAGAGCTTCAGACTTTGGGTCGGGGATACAACTGGGGAGAATGGCCAGTACCTCGCCCAGGCGGCCTCACCTGCTATTCTGAACAGGGGCCTTGTGGAGGGATGGGAAGATTGGATGGGACGGGCAAGGAAGAGGGAAGGAAGCGGCCGTGGCCTTAAGTACGATCCCGGCATTTGCCTATAGGAGAAGTGGGAAACCACGAAAAATCACTTCGAGGATGGTTGAGGTGGGAATCGAACCCACCTCTACTCAGTTGACCTCCCGAGGCTGAGTGGACCCCGTTCCAGCCCTCGTACCACTTTTCAAATTTCGTGGCAGAGCCGGGAATCGAACCCGGACCTCCGGGGGTGGCAACTAATCACACTAACCACTACACCACAGAGGTGGACAACAAAAGTTATGTACGGGTTATTTTCCTTGTTGGTATGTAGTGTGTAAAAAATGATCCAAACGAAACCAAACACCATGGCACTACAGCCTTTGAAAGGCATTGGCCTACCAAGCGTCCGCTGCTCAGCCCGAAGGCCTGCGGATTACGAGGTGTCGTGTGGTCAGCACGACGAATCCTCTCGGCCGTTATTTTGGCTGTCTAGACCGGGGCCGCTATCACACCGTCAGGTAGCTCCTCAATTCTAATCACGTAGGCTCAGTGGACCTCGAACCAGCCCTCAGGTCCAGGTAAAAATCCCTGACCTGGCCGGGAATCGAACCCGGGACCTCTGGGTAAGAGGCAAGCACGCTACCCCTACACCACGGGGACGGCTGTAAAAAAAATGACATATTGATTACAATATATTCATTTCTGTTCTTTGGATACATTTTACGCAAATAAGTAGAGTTTTCTTCGCATTTCGAGGTCTGTGTTACTTGTTCCGATCTGAAATTACTGGCAACTCTGAAATTTTAGTAATTAAATACATGGGTAGGATGACTGTGGCTGTAGTCCGATATTCGTACGCGAATAAATTGTGTCTGTTGTTTTGAGTCGTACGTGTTTTAAATAGTGATCTGGAAATATGATCTGATATTAAGCTTGCCACGCTGGCCTCTCACCGCTGGATACCATGGTTCAAATCCCGGTCGCTCCATGTGAGATTTGTGCTAGACAAAGCGGAGGCGGGACAGGTTTTTCTCCGGGTACTGCGGTTTTCCCTGTCATATTTCATTCCAGCAACACTCTCCAGCATCCATCAGTCATTAATAAATCACTTTGGGAGTGGCCACCCCATCGTACTAATAGCCTATTTCTACTTCATTCATTACATCCCTGACCCAGTCTTCTTCTTCTTCTTCTTCTTCTTCTTCTTCTTCTTAATCTGTTTACCCTCCAGGGTTGGCTTATCCCTCGGACTCTGCGAGGGATCCCACCTCTACCGCTTCAAGGGCAGTGTCCTGCAGCTTCAGACTTTGGGTCGGGGGATACAACTGGGGAGAATGACGAGTACCTCGCCCAGGCGGCTTCACCTGCTATGCTGAACAGGGGCCCTGTAGAGGGATGAGGAGATTGGATGGGACAGGCAAGGAAGAGGGAAGGAAGCGGCCGTGGCCTTAAGTGGGGTACCATCCCGGCATTTGCCTGGATGAGAAGTGGGAAACCACGGAAAACCAGGATGGCTGAGGTGGGAATCGAACCCACCTCTACTCAGTTGACCTCCCGAGGCTGAGTGGACCCCGTTCCAGCCCTCGTGCCACTTTTCAAATTTCGTGGCAGAGCCGGGAATCGAACCCGGACCTCCGGGGGTGGCAGCTAATCACGCAAACCACTACACCACAGAGGCGACCGCCTGACCCAGTCAATGACTGGAAAACAGGTTGTAGGTTTACATTTTCATTAAGCTTGCCAACCTGCCTACGCATCCAGTGAGGGCTTCCCACAATATCTGAACTGTGGTTGTATGCTGTAGATATTTTATCCACTTCTGTACTTATTGTATACACTAGAGAGAAACAATTTGACTGTTTATATAATTTTGTATTATTGCACGTTTAGTTTGCTTTCAGTGGTGTTTATTTATTAATTAAACAGCACTCATATTAAACTAGGTCCGCCTTGTGAACCAGCGCATGGAAATAACCGTCAGTCAGTTTGTTCTGTTTGGCAGTACAATTCAGTTGATTCACTCTCGTGCCGTGTCCTTTCTTACGAATATCGGACTATAGTAATGAAATCAATAATTGTGTGGTTCGGCAAAAAAAGGAGTTGCAGGTGGAACCGGATATGAGAATCTGCTAGTTGTAGTATTTGTTCTTACAAGGAAAATTGTATCTCTTATTAGAAACCGGAACACATTGGAGAGCGGAGTTACTGAACTCGACTTTGAAAATAAATTCATCGTTACCGGGAAGTGTCCAAGGAACAAGAATGAGCGTCTCTTTCACCCCACATGGTAGTGATAGCACTGGTACGTTGTAATTGACTGCTACTGCTATGAAGTCCGTGCAACACAGCCCACAGTTTTTCTACTACTGTATAACATGTAAATAATGATACCACAAGATTTCGCCACACTATTCTCTGAAGTAACAATAATATTACTCTATACTCGCCGTCAAAAGATCGTGCGTTTCACGGGAACTTCTTACACTTGTAAGAGACACTTCTTCTTCCTCCCTCTGACAAATTTCCCTATTTTCATAGCATCGGCACTGTATGTCTCTTTTTCCTGATTTACATGTATTCACTATTGCATATTTCTTTGGTGGTTGGTAGTGGAGCGTGTTTTGTGTAGATGAATATGTGTGTTAAGATGAACATCACTCAGTTCCCGAGCTCGATAAATTCCCTATATGAATTTAAAAATCCCCGACCTGCCCCCAAATCGACCCCCGGCCCGCTGAATTGAAAGTCATTACGTATCCTGGCCATTCAGCCCGAGAACCGGACTTTTATATAGTTTTCTTTTTGCATAATCACAACTCAGCCGTGTGTGTGTGTGTGTGTGTGTGTGTGTGTGTGTGTGTGTGTGTGTGTGTGTGTGATAAACGTGTCTAAGAAAATGAAACATATCCTCATTTTCCTCGGGTTAGTTGACATTAGTAGGCCTACTCATGAATGTACTGAAGAAGGCATGGTAAAAATCATAGCCTCTTACGAAACGAATAACTGACACCTGCTCAGGGAATCTCGAATAATAATAATAATAATAATAATAATAATAATAATAATAATAATAATAATAATAATAATAATAATCATCATCTGTTTACCCTCCAGGTTCGGTTTTTCCCTCGGACTTAGCGAGGGATCCCACCTCTACCGCCTCAAGGGCAGTGTCCTGGAGCTTCAGACTCTTGGTCGGGGATACAACTGGGGAGTATGACCAGTACCTCGCCCAGGCGGCCTCACCTGCTATGCTGAACAGGGGCCTTGTGGAGGGATTGGAAGATTGGAAGGGATAGGCAAGGAAGAGGGAAGGAAGCGGCCGTGGCCTTAAGTTAGGTACCATCCCGGCATTCGCCTGGAGGAGAAGTGGGAAACCACGGAAAACCACTTCCAGGATGGCTGAGGTGGGAATCGAACCCACCTCTACTCAGTTGACCTCCCGAGGCTGAGTGGACCCCGTTCCAGCCCTCGTACCACTTTTCAAATTTCGTGGCAGAGCCGGGAATCGAACCCGGACCTCCGGGGGTGGCAGCTAATCACGCTAACCACTACACCACAGAGGCGGACAATAATAATAATAATAGTAATAATAATAATAATCCTCCGCCTCTGTGGTGTATTGGTTAGCATGATTATCTGCGACCCCCGGAGGCCCGGGTTTAAATGCCGGTTCGACCACGAAATTTTAAAAGTGCTACGAGGACTGGAACGGGGTCCACTCAGCCTCAGGAGGTCAACTGAATAGAGGGGATTCGATTCCCACCTCATCCAACCTCGAAATGTTTCTTCGTAGTTTCCCACTTCTCCTCCAGGCAAATGCCGGAATGGTACCTAACTTACCGAGCTCGATAGCTGCAGTCGCTTAAGTGCGGCCAATATCCAGTATTCGGAAGATAGTAGGTTCGAACCTCACTGTCGGCAGCCCTGAAAATAGTTTTCCGTGGTTTCCCATTTTCATACCAGGCAAATGCAGGGGCTGTATCTTAATTAAGGCCACGGCCGCTCCCTTCCCTCTTCCTAGCCTATCCCTTCCAATCTTCCCATCCCCCACAAGGCCCCTGTTCAGAATAGCAAGTGAGGCCACCTGGGCGAGGTAAAGTTCCTCCTTCGTAGTTGTATCCCCCGACCCAAAGTCTCACGCTCCAAGACACTGCCCTCGTGGTGGTAGAGATGGGATCCCTCGCTTAGTCCGAGGGAAAAACCACGCCCGGAAGGTAAACGGATTAAGAAAGAAAGAGAAATAATAATAACATATTTGAGCATTCCTTCATCATTACAGACTTAAGAGTGTCTAAACAACTGCAATATTTACTTGGTTCAATATATGCTTTTTTGGTTTCAAGGTATTGTTCTAAGTTTTCTAAGTTCATCGGCGAACATTAACGTGGTCAGAAATCACTTACAACCTGATACTATACTTCAGATGCCATGAATAGTTAACTCCAGAGTTTCACTATACGAATATACATGAATTGTACTCCACTGTGGCTTCTTCCAATGTACTGGGTTATTCCTCAGAAATTTTCTCCTTCCTGAATTCATTCACGCAAGTGGTTTTACGTCCCACTACCCGCTAATCACTATTATGGTTTCCAGAGACACTGAGGTGTCGGAGTTTTGATTTCCTGAACGAGGCTGGCGAATTCGTGTACCTCTGAATACCATCAGATTACGCCAGAATCGAACCCACTCTACCATCTCAGTCATTAAGCCTGGATCACATAAATGAAAGGCTCACAAATTTTAATTTTGTCTAGGCAGCTCCTGTTCTGTTCACTGCGAAGGTCTCGTTCATGACAATGATTATCAAACAAAGTTTGTTCATTTATGAAATACTAGCTGACCCGACAGACGTCGTTCTGTCAAAAATAAATGGCAATGGAACGAACTCAAATTCAGTCTGTACTGCACGCAAAAATCAGAATTATGCAAATGACTACATGATCAACATCAAATGAGTTAATTTCCTACTGCTACCAAAAGTTAATAACAAACTACTGGAAAAACGTGTTTTCAATACCTGCAATATTAATATCTTGATTGTGAATAAGGAAATGCTCAAATAGGTCACATCATATCACTACCCAGAAATAACTCTGATTGACTGTAACGTAGTTGGGAACTGTTCAGCAGGTCTTCAAATACCTCTCAGAGCCAAAATTATCCCCTGTTGCAAATAAAGTAAGTTTATGGCGTGAAGATAATATGGCAAAAGTTATTCCTCTTTCTTCGTAGGAAATAACTATCATAGAAAACACTGATTCGAATGAACACTATGAAGATATTTTTCATTGTAAAGCTTTAAGGTACACGATATTTTTTTGTTTTATTACCTGGCGTGTAAACAAACAAAGTTGATGGTTTTCCAACACGGGAACAGGCAACATACAATTGGCCATGCGAGAAACATGGGTGTTCAAGATTAATGCCGCAAACACTCAATGACTGCCCCTGGGATTTATTTATGGTCATAGCAAAAGCGAGCCGCACTGGAAACTGCAGTAGTTTTAATTCGAATGGTATGTCAGTCGGAATCATAGGGATGCGTGGTACCAAAACGTCTTCTCCTTTATACTTCTCCGTTAGAATGGTTGCTTCGATCACGTTGTTCAGTAATGTTTTCGCCGCTAGCCGTGTGCCATTACAAAGACGGGGTTGGTTGATATTTCGCAACATTATGACCACTGATCCGACCTTTAATTGAAGAATGTGAGGCGGCAATCCTGGCAAATCCAGCGAGTTCAAAAATCCGGGTGGATAGTTGACGACATCATCTTGGTTAGTAGCGGAATCAACTGATTTGTATGTCCTCAATTCACCGGCAATTTCATTTTGAATTTTTAAATTTATTTGATTTACATCTATGTTTTTGGCAGCCAATATAGCTGGCCCACAGGAGTTTTATCAGCTCTGATTACAATTTTGTGATTATCAGATGGCATGAGATCCAGTGTAGTTTTGAACAATGTAATCAACTGATTGTGTTGATGAAAGAAAGTTTGTAATTGTTCTACAATAGACCTGTCCACTGAACTGTTATGTGCACAACGCAGATCAATTTCTTGTATTGAATTGCCCATGAAATAAATTTGCAGGAATTTGTAGTCGCCATCTAACACCGGCAACAGTGAACCTACTCTGTGATATGTTTGGCCTTGCATCTGTAAATTAAGGAGGACAGGTTTATTATTTTGGTCACAAAAACTATAAAATAAAATAAACAAAGCGATATGGCGGATACGTCTGTTTGTTATATGTTAAAAGAAAGCAATATGGGGGATAAGTCTGTTTGTTATATGTTACCTTGAAAGCTGGCATGAAATTGTCCCGAAGTACATTTGTTGCCCCAAATTAAGTCATTTGAAAGCAGTTGTTATATTTTTGGATATTTGTAAGGAAATGTATGGAATCTGTTACTCTTCCTGAAACCAATAAGTACAATGGATCTGGTGATGGAATCAATGGCACTAATTTCACTTTGCCATTTGCGCAACACAATCTAGCGGCTTCATATTTCTGTGGCTTGGTTCCAAAAGGGCCAATGTCATTTTTTATCGAAATTGAGATACCAACTGATACAAACGCGTTTCATCCTGGCTCGCAACATGTTAAAAGGGCCAATGTCTCTGTAAAGTACTAAACGAACAGTTAATGTTTAATTAAATAAGCCCTAGCCAATAATGTTAGATTACCAAAAAGATTAGAGACCTGACAATTTTTTAAGAATACGATAGAAAAAAATAGCGTTTAATAAGGTGACTTCCACAAAGAAACTATAAAATTATTTAAAGTTAGGCGTTGAAAAATGTTAGTGGAAAACTATAAGCAAAACTTCAAATGCTCATAGCTCAAAAACAGGTTTTTTGACATTGGCCCTTTTAGAACCAAGCCACAGATTTGTATTTCAATGCCTTACAATTTTGGCAAACTGAGTTCACAGATCCAATAGCAACGCATTGGTAGGCACTGTAGTCAATTGAAACATAGTAACTGAAAGCAGCTCGATTCACACTTGGAAGATTATTAGCTGAATGACGCGCTGCACGGATTTGTGATTTCCGAATCCTTTCAGTTTCATTTCACTCTTCACGTTGCTGTGCAGTCCCATTAGACTGAATGTTAGCTTGGCTTGTAGCATTTCGAGTTCTTCGACCGAAGTTGCTCCGCCCGCGTCTTATAGGTGGCATGAGTCTTGAAATGAGTATATGGAAGCACACACAAAATAAACCAATCAACCAAAGAAATCAATGAACTTGTTCGTTGAGAAGCGAAGATTTAAAAACAATCGGGGTAGACAAAGGTCTCCAGCTATAACAAAACACGACACTGCATGCGATTGTCTGGAGAGCGTATGTTTGGGAGATCCGTACCGGCAGTCGAGGCAGCCAGACAGCAAGCCAGGCAGTTGAGTCACGCGCGAAACCAAAACCCAAGGAGACATTCTTCCCGTCACAAACTGAGAACTAAGCGAGATAAGAACTTGGAATTTGTTTCAAAAATAACTTCCATATCTGAAGACCATTTGCCTGGCTTTGACCCCCATGCAAATTCAATAGCAAAGAAGTTGGCCAGCGACTGACTTTTTCGTGCCTGCACATTAAAATCTCTGAACATGACTGAAAAGAAACACAAATAGTGCATGTTCTTATCATTTACATTTTTTTAAACTTATCTACGTCGAGCTGAAATGTTCCTTTACCAGCAGTGAAAAAAATACAAATATAGCGAATATAAAATAGGAGTTATGACATGATAAGTTCTATGCAATGAAGATTTTGCATTTGAGGCAACATTCCATTTTATTAACATTTTCACACTCAATTATTTCGTAAACCTTTTTTTTTTTTTTTTTTTTTGTTAACGGCAACAAATGCGGCTTGAAATTTTGTACATAATCCGATATTCACCCATTTTAACCGATAACATTGAGATTTACGGATATTTGGCAAACGCGCTGGATTAGAGGACAGCGCTAAGCGCAAACATGGGTGAAGGAAAGAGAGACGAACAATTTTAATGGAAAAAGAGAAATGGGGCTTTTACGTTTTTCCTGGCATTTTTTTCCAGTTTTTCTCTTCGTAAAAACCTTACTCGGACTTCGACGAATATTTGAAAAAAAAAAAAAGAATTAGCCGAATTGGTCCAGCCGTTCCCGAGTTTTGCGCTTAGCAACACATTTAGCGATTCATTTTTATTTATATACAGTAGATACGGGACAGATAACTGCATGTCGTATCCTCCAAAATGCATCAACACCGACACCAGGGACCTAGCGACCAGGTCTTCTCTGTTGATCCACTAGCCAGTAGTATGTGGCCACTGATGGCACATAATCGTCGTTTGATATTCCAACTCCCTCAGTGAACAAATTAAAATTATATGTTATTGTGATCAACTTCCCTAATGTAATGTTCACAGCAATAGCTTGATGATGCAAAGGACCTCGTACGAAATACTCGGCCTTGTGAGGACAATTAGGAAACTGCCTCATGCTAAGGTGGACTGGTTGGTGGGAGGGGGTTGAACTAGCTATTTACGGGATGTATCATCCAGGTCAGCACACCCTGTCTTTTGACCCAGGTCAGATTCCAGATTCTTATCGCTCAGTTATAATTATCAAAATGGCATTGAACTTTGGTCATGTACTACTTGACAGTTTTCTTTCAACGCACGCTTCGTATGATTGAGTACCCAGGCTTAATGTGAGACTTGACCCTGTTTTAAGGCCCGTTTGAAAATTCGTAAGACAAGAGCCGTGTGGCTAGAGCACTGCAGCAGTGAGTGCTACACTACATTCAGAGAAAATCTCAGTAATCACGATGGGCGTGATATCTGAGTGATTTAGCCGATAGCTTTATCACCAAGATGGCCGTGGTTTCAATGCCGGCTAATGTACTGAGTTTTTCTAAGTAGCAATTCGTGGTCTTTGGATTAGACATATCCTGCCACGACGAGGAACCACTGAGCGGGAAGGCTTCATTCAGCAGCACGTTCAGAAGATTAGAAAGCAAGTTTGTAGTGGTTCGTATTGCACATAAAAATGAAGGCCCGTGTCTTGAAATTAATTCTTAACAGTTGAATAAGTTTGGCTGGTTGCAGTTCTTCAGTTTTTCTGGAAAATAATAATAGCCTAATAATAATTATATTTTCGTTTACGGCCGTTAGAGACCACGTTAGGTAACAGTTACAGTTACAAGCCTTCTTCACAGCCCAAAACTTTAGCATCCTTTCTGTGGCAGCCTGTCTTCTTTCTTCCGTCCATCCACGGTTAACTGTTGGTTCGTCATGGAATCCCTGGAATTTGTCGATCACTGACCTAAACTTAGATCGGTCTGAGATGTCTTCTGAATTTAGTCCCACCTGTCAGAGATCCTTTCTCACCTCCCTGAACAATTTGTCCGACACTTTAGGTCTGCTTTCTAGTATTGTGAAAATCCTTTTGGTTAGTCTCTTTTCATCCATTCTAAATACATGCCCATATAATATAAATCTCCGTTTTCTCATGGACTCAGGCTTTCATTGTCACGGTAAAGTTCTTCCCTTCCTCGCAACCTATACTGTCCGTCCACAATTTTTGGACCCATTTTTTTTGCGAAGGATCTTTCTTTCGAATTTCTCGGCTTCCCTTAGTCCCGCTTTCCCTGTCATTTGGAGGCATTCACTAGCGTTCAGACATTCCGTTTTAATCACTGTATTGTAGTGCCTCAGTTTAACTCGCTTGGAGAGGTTTTTCTTCTTGTATACAGGATATGTCCCACGAAAACTCGCAGCCATCTTCTCCCCTCCTGTTTGCTTCTCTTTGATTAGTTTTCAATTGCACTATTTCTCCCAAGTAATTAAAGCTATCAACTCCTTCTATTTGGCCGTGTTCTGTCTTCAGGTTCCGAGGGCTATTTTGATGTTTGTTATATATTTAGTTTTTTCGAAAGAAATATGTAGTCCTGCTGTTCCTGCTTGCAGTTTTAGTACATACAGCTGTTCAATTGCGGTGTCAGTATTCCCCAGATAGCAGCGCAAAGTCATCAGCAACGGCAAGGCAATTAATCGTGACACCACTTTTTGATCCTCCAATGTATATTTGGTTAAGTAGTCCTTTTCTGTCCAGTTCTTTTTCCCATTCCCGGATAATATTCTCCAACACACAGTTAAAAAGAATTGGTGACAGTCCATCACCCTATCTGACTCCTGTTTTAATTTCGAACTGCTTGGGGATCTCTCCCATGAACTTAAACTTCGAATGTGTCCCAGTCAAAGTCTGGTTAATATTTGCCGTTGTTTTGGCGTCGATTCCCTGTCGACTGTATCATACGCCTCTTTGAAGTCTACAAAAACCATTACCAGATCCTTTGAGAGATGAAATGAAATGTCGTATGGCTTTTAGTGCCGGGATATCCCAGGACGGGCTCGGCTCGCCAGGTGCAGGTCTTTCTATATGATGAGGATGAAATGAGAATGAAGACAACACAAACACCCAGCCCCCGTGTCGTAGGAATCAACCAATTAAGGTTAAAATTCCCGACCCGGCGGGGAATCGAACCCGGGACCTCCTGAACCGAAGGCCAGTACCGGTACGCTGACCGTTCAGCCAACGAGTCGGACCCTTTAAGAGGTGATTCTCTAGTACACGTTTCAGACTCCAAATCTGAGCAATAATAATAATAATAATAATAATAATAATAATAATAATAATAATAATAATAATAATAATAATAATCTTATGGCCTCAGCTAATGCCCGCTCGTCAATTTCGACGTCTCGTTTAACTCAAGGCCTACTAGATGGCAGAGTGCACAGAATCTCTGTTGGGCATCTGTGCCTGGATTTATAGTAATGTTGTCGGATAACGACCAAATTTGTCACTGAAGATCGTTTAGGGCCTACATTCCGAATCGTACGATATGGAGTGTTTAATGAACCTTTTTCCAGCCCTTCAAAAATCCGACTACCTATGCCGGGTTAGAACCCCCGATCTTGGGATCGGGAGGTTGACGCTCTATCACCGATCAACAGAACGAGCTATGATAATAAAATACTAAAATATTATATGAATGCATAAATCCTGGAAATTCAAAATTTGTAAGTATGCTTCATTCATTCACTTACACACTGTATAGCACCTAGCAAAGTGAGCACATCGATGAAGGCTAGTTTCAAAGACTAAGAAGTGGGCTTGTCCTCGTGTTTCTTTGTTCTGTCTGTTTGTACACACAGTACTGTTGTAATCTTCTAAAAGGGTGAAATAGCCGAGTAATACCGTCTCTGGATTCTGACTTAGACAGCCGTGATTCAAATCGCGGCCAATGCATTTGCGAAGTTGAAGTGAAGAGGGACGTCCCAGTGGTTCGGACTTTACATAAAACTACAAACGTACTTCTTTATAACCTTCTGAGTATGTGGCTGGATGGATCCTTTGCGTTCAGTGGGTCCTTGTCATGACAGGAAAAGTCTACTTCAAAGACCACGAAATGCTATCTTTATAGACGCGACATCGCCCAATAGTTTAAATGCTGCCATCAGTGCGCCCTATGCTAGGAAATAAACATATGTCGGAAGAACTCCCACATTCGACTACATCGTAACAAATCCGACATATGAATAGAATTAGAGAAAAATAATTTTACTGTCGTCAAACACCATATAGTTGCTATTGACAAAGTCGATCACATCCCACATGGCACTACAGGCATGTTGCGCCATACTTACAAAGTGACCGCTGATCATTCCGAAATCCTGCAGATTACGAGGTGATACATGGTCAGTTTTTCTTTGTTTTCTAGACCGACGTCGCCATTTCGCCGTCAGATAGCTTCTAAATTTGTAATCACGTAAGCTGAGTGGACCTGGTCGGGAATCGAAACCGGGACCTCCAAGGCCAGCAGCTCGATCACATCTATATATATTGAACCCATGACCTTTGTGCCCTAAGAACATTATGCATTATATAACAATTAAATTAAAAGTTGGATTCTTGATAGCATGGATTTGACACGTGACGAGGGGGTGATTACCTTCGGTCCCACGCTCTGGGGTACGTGACGTCAACCACACGTGTCGACGGCGGAAGAATCTCAAGTAATTTTTATGAACTATTTCAAAGCGCGTGTACACGGCGTGACCACGCCAAGTCAAAAAAATATAGTGCCTATCAAAGGGGGTCAATCATCTCACAAATCGAACCCGTAAAAATTTTAAATGTCCATGAACACTACCGCCAGAAATGTAGCAAGCATGTAGTCACTTTCAAAACTCTTGAAATTACAGTTTAGGTAAGTCAGAAAATTTAGAGAAATTTTCTTGGCGGCAAAGGGAGAGATCCGAAGAGAGGGGGTAACTGCTATAAATATGAAGGGACGCCATGACGAAGCTTCCTTCTCCGGCATTTGTGATACAAAGCGGACGAAAATTGTTGAGCTGCTCTGCGAAATCAAACCAACGAAAGTAGACTGAGTTCGACTGCGGATTTTAGCCAGTGTGGCTAAGTCTTGACTCCATGGGGAGATAGTTTTCTTGAGAGAAATAAGTGTATCAGATAGGACGGTCAAAGTACTGAAATATTCTAATGTGATTAAGTAATTCGTGTGCGGGAGTAATCATAATCCATCGTGTGCGTTCAAGCAATCAAGTGAAGGGTATTTTCTTTTTTTTTATGCTTTATTCCAGGAAACCTGAAGAAACACAATGATATGTACAGCCATGAATGTAAAAATGGCTAAATAAAATGCCAGGGTCGCAGGTGAGCCCTATGACGAACAATGGTGTGACTACATAAGGTAATGTGACTTTCCATCTTACTACCTCTTATATCTCGTATCGTGATTTCTAAAAGTGTATTTGCATGGGGATATACGACGCAATGGTCGCCCTACTAAGTTTTGTAAATGTGAGAGTACGACTAAAAGAGTCATTTGTTTTATTTTCCACTTGGATAAATTTTTGAAGTCTTGCGAGTGCCATATAATGTTGTAAAAAGTTATTGAATAGGGTTCGGAAGTGATATCACGTCCAATGTAGATCGTCATCCGTGTGAGTGTACTGCCTATATTTTGTGATGTCAAAGTAAGATGTTCATTCGACGTAAAATTCTTCTGACTGCAATTTGACGTTAATAATAATAATCCATGGTCACTCATTTTCAATCGAGTGGAAGCGCGCTGTCGGGTGAGAACCTAGGAGATGAATTTGGTCACGGAGAGAAACGTTTTTCTATGCCCATTTTAAACTGTGTCTGACTGACAATAAAAAGATCTAGTAGAATGTTTCAGTCATGTCTCGTAAAAATCAAGTTATTAAATACGATATCATTTATGCGAAGTTATTCATGAGTAATGCATTGTGCGATATTAGATGTCGGAATTTCTAGTGAGGATTTTATTCCAGTTCTTTGTCAATGATAATTGTGGAGCTGGGAAACAGAGGTTAGTTTTGTGAATCAGGTTGGACCTGTCATTGAAGCCGGGACACTGAAGCCCGAGGAGTGTTTTATATGAGTTGAGATGAGATGTGCGAATCAGGTTAGAGTCCTGTCATTGAAGCCGGGATATGATAACCCGAGGAATATTTTATAATGTTGAGAATGGAAAGAAATTCATAGAAATCCATAGCGGTATAATTGGCGACGCGTATAATTAGTGTGGGCATCTTGAAGCATATCTGTGCATTTTGTTGGTTAGAATATCGTATTTGTTTAATCATGTCGGCAGAGTTTAAAGGGAGCATTTTGAGAAGTCAGTCAGGTAGAACGAACCGGGTGGTTTATGTAACTGCCAAGCGAGCCTGGGGTGAGAGACCTCAGTTATGATAGCGGGAGAGAAGTGGAGTTGAGAATGTACTGTAATTCTCGGCCAGGGGATGCGTTAAAATGCTGGATTTAGTTGAAAATTCATAGCCGGTAATGATCTAAGTATTGTGAAATACTGTAATTGGGGACGTAATGAACATTTGAAACCATGAACTTTGAGTATAAGGAACAGAGTAACCCAATTTCAGGATTGTCCAAAATATAGAGCGATGGTCGTGATTGATCGGTTTGTCTGTGAGGGGTGTGCAAATTTCATTATGGTAATGACGAGATATGACATCGTAATTATATGGCGAGTTGTTTGGTTTGTACGTAGATTATTAGGATATCCAAGTGTTAATAACGGTTAGGATTAGATTAGATTTTAAAGTGTGATATCACGATACGAGATATATAGCTGGACATGAATGAGGTAACAAATTCTTTTCCAGCCAGATAAACATCGCAATATTGAATTCACATCACAGCTGCGTAGAAAGTTGTGAAGAAACCAAAGTCCGCGGAGATAAAATTTACTGTTCTTTAACATTTCGATAAATCATTTAAATTTATTAAATTATTAAATTCAGTGAAACCGCATTTTGAAATAACTTTAATCAAGCGAATAACTTGGAGATGCATTCTGGAAATTTTAATTTGTTGTCTGGGGAATATTAAAAAATAAAGTAAAGATAAAAGGGACATATCCGAAGGAAATGGATTTTCTGCCACAAAGTTTGTGAGCATTGTTGTTGTTGTAATTATTGAACTTTGATTGATTGAGCAGTGAATGTGCTGGGGATAGTAAAGTGGAACTTTGGTCATCAACCGATGTAACTTAATTGTGTTTAGCCTTCAGCTTAGAAACTTGGATGGTCAGGGGGTCATCAACCTCAGTGACTTAGATTAGGGCCATATGCCATTGTAGCATCATTTCCTTGCGGTCATCATCCACAATGACTTTAAAGTAACTTAGAAGATTAGATGTCGGTCCATGACATAGACGCAGGTCACATCGATTCAATTAAGGGTCCATGCCGTAGAACCACTGTGTGGCACACACCGATTGGACGGCCTTAATTATACTCAGAGTCCAGAGTTCGTGTTACGAGGGCTGGACCATAACGAATCACTATGATGGTACATGTGGTCTCACATGGAAGCCGAATTTAAGGATTTCCAGACTTTCCTTTCTTAAATGATTAATAATTGAGATAATGGTTTCTAGTAAGATTGCCCATCAGGCAGTTACGTTAAAGTCTCACACCAGTGTTCTGACATTTATGTAAAAATGATTGTGGTGTCCAGTGGACACAATTGACTATGACATCGTTGACAAAGTAAATTACTTCATTTCCCTGAATAAATAGGAATATTTTAAATAGACCTTTCATTCCAGTAGATAGATTAGAATTAATGAACCCTACCTTTACCTCAGCAAGTGACGAAGAACCCGAAACGACCAAGAGACAGATCTCATGAACTTTGCTGATAGGTAAGGAAGGTAGGTATCCCTCAAAATGGACCTAAAGGGTACAGTAAAATGGCTTCCAACGTGGTGGCATCAGTCACTTAACGATGGGGCATAAGTCACGATAACGATGAGGGAACCTAAGTCACGATAACGATAAGGATATTTTGGAAAAATCGTGTACTAGAGGAAATGAGAAATAATGTTGAGGCTATGCCACATTATGGATGATACAATCGTGCGCCAGAGTTGATAGTGAACTCGAAGAAATAGATAAACGCCCGATGAGTAAGGCTAGGAGATACCACTATGAGAATAATTTATCTACTGAATGAAAGGTATAATTTAAGTGTGTTAGTGTAATTTCCCAAATTTTTTAATACTGGTTTGAGTGTTTTGGCTGATCACTTTGATCGAGTGAACATTGAATTTCACATTTTATTAAATAAAATTTTAGAGAATGTTGCATTAACAGTGTGATGTGTTAGATAGGAGGATGTTGTGATGTTTATCGTTGTAGTCTTATTATACGCCGTTGAAGTCTCGGGCTCACCGATGACCTATCGTTTTCTGTTAAATACAGTATGTTTATGCAGGAGGGAGAATTGGCCCAAGGGCAGGTGGTCCAAATGATGAAGGACTTTATGGAGAAAATGGAGGCCGATAGGAAGGTTGCGGAAGCCGATAGGAAGGACTTAAGTGAGAGTGTAAAATCTATTAACGATGAGTTAAAAGGCGTGAAGGAGGTCGTACAGGACACGCAGGATAGTTGTAAAGAAGCTAGTGGGGATATTAGGAAGGACATTGGTGACTTAAATGTGAAGGTGGAGCAGAACACTAAAGCACAGGTTGACTTTAAACATGAAATAAATCAGCAGTTCAAGGAAACTCGCGAGCTACATCGTGTTCTCAGTGAAAATCAGGACATAATTAGAGGGGACCTCGATAGGCACGTCAACGAAAGTAGGGAACTACATCAGCAGTTGATGTCAGATCAAGCTGAGCTTAAGGCCGATCTGAAGACAGAGGTAGAGAAGTTCAACATCATGCGTGAAGACGATAAGTCAAAGGTCTTCACAGCAATGAATGAACATAAGGAAATGTTGTGTAAAGAGATAGCCGTCGTAAATGACAAAGTAGACCAGGTAGCCGAAGACGTGAAGACAACTGTAGACCAGCGTATTGAGGCCATTGACTTTAAATTAATCCAGATGAATAAAGAGGATATGAGAAATTTAGGTACAACTCAGGAAGAAACGGCTAGGAGTATTGAGGAGGTACAAGCAGATATTGAGGAACTAGGAAAAGATCTAGGCGATACAAGGGTAGACCTATCGAAACAACTTAAAGATACCCAAGATAAGGTCATAACACTGAGCGATGAGTTGACATCTGTTCATGAGGCCCTTAAGGGGGAAGTTAGTGCCCGGAAATTGGAACTGGATGGGTTAGTGAACAATATCGTAGGAGTCCAGGCCAAGATAGAGGAAGTGGTTAGTAAATCTCGCCGCACCTCAGATATGTCGTTCAGTTGCCCTAGCAACGCTAGTAGTCCCATACATCCTGCAGGGAACGGACACTTTGACAATTCTACCCATTCTCAGGGGCAAAACGTCACTAATGTTATAAACATGATTCGTCTTAAGGAAGATCAGCCTAAGAAATTCGATGGCAGTGGTACCCAGACGCCAAAGGGTTTTCTTAGAGAACTTAGGGAGTATATTCGCGATAATAGGATACCTGAAGAGAGGCAACTAAGGACTGTGGAACGGTACCTAGACGGAGTTGCGTCGCTGTGGTTCAAGGGTTTCCGATATAGCTTTGACACGTTCGAGGAATTTCAGACCGCATTTTTGGGCAAATTTTGGAATTCTGAGATTCAGCAGAACCTAAGGCTAGAGTTATATAGTCGCCGGTATAACACCGCAGGACCGCCGAAATTTTCGCTATATTTTACGGAACAATTAGTTAAGTTCAAGGAACTGGAATCAGCCCCAAGTCAGCAAGAACTGGTTCAGGCTATCCAGAAACAGTTCCCACCGGATATCCAGAGAATATTAATTGCTGCGAAGGTCGAAACCCCGATGCAGGCAGAATTGATTTTGCGACAGCTGGACCAGACCCATTCGCATCAATCAGCCCCGCGAATAGTCAGGCATTCAGAGCCCCAGGTGAATGTCGTAAATCACAGCCAGGAGAGCGCGCCAGATAGGGAAGTTTCCCGAGCACCGAGATATGAGAATGAGGGGCGGCGGTTCGACACCAGGCCATACCAAGGTAGGAAGAACTGGGAACAGCCCAGATACCATCACGAAGAGTGGGACAGACGCCGAGAACAATGGAGAAGAAACCAGGGTCGATACCAGGGGAACTCAGATCTAAGACGAAGGAACCCACGCGGGAATGAAGACAACAGAAGAGGGGACGGTTACGAAAATTCCAGACGTTCTGACCGTTGGCACGGGCCTGAAGAGAGAAGGAGAGAAGGGGACCAGTATTTGAGAGAGCTGAGGTCAGGTACCGGACAGGACAAATGGAAGGACAGCATCCAACGAAGGGAAGTCAACACTGACTGTGTAGGAGCTCAAGACATGTCCCATACTGGAGCTATCCGAAAAACCTACCACCAGGATAGGGAATTAAACCCTAACGCGCCTCATTTCGACGAAAGTCTGAACTCGTCAAATGAGCGGAAAAAAAAAACTCCAAATTTCCAGTAGTGGTTACGAGACAGGATTCCCACACACAGCCTGAATATGTTTCTCGCGACGGCTGGATAGTAGCCCAGATTGACTCCTGGATTATACAACCAGATGAATTAGTGGAAGACCACCTCAGACAGGAGGTTAGGAAAATAAGAGAGCTACCAATCATTAATGTCAGGATATGCAACTTTAAGGTGAGCTGTTTATTGGATACAGGCGCCAGCATCAGCTTAATTTCACAAAATTTCTTTAACGAATTGTCTATTCGGAAGAAATTGCCAGAAATTCCTGTAGCAAGTATCAAAATTAGAGGAGTCATTCCCGACAAAACTGCCATTTGTAAAACGCAGACATTTTTGGATTTGCAGATAGGAGACATGACATTTTCGCATCCTTTTGTCATAATTTCAAAGCTGCACTATAATGTTATTCTGGGGGCAGACTTCATTTGTGAAAGTAATGCCGTCATCGATTTAGGAAGGAGAGAGGTGAAATTTAGGAAGGATGACGGACCGGAATTAGTAGCTCTAAACGAAGAATCATTGGGTCAGACTGGGAGAAGAATGTGTGAGGAAGAAGTCCATTTCACTACCGTTTCTAAGGAGACAGAAGAGGAGATAGAACAGGGAACAGAAGAGGTCAACCAGGAAGAGTGGGATGTCCTCGAGACTGAATTGGGAAAGGCTGTGGAAGATTTAATAAATCAGAAAGTATCAGAATGCCCAGGGACGGCGGAAGAGAAGATGAAGTTGAGGGAACTACTTCTCAAATATCAGGATGTATTCGATTCAAAGCCAGGATGCATTCCAAATTTCAAATATGTGTTGGCTGTAAACAGTTGGGAGCCGTTCAAACGTAAGCCGTATCCCATTCCGGAGAAACATCGCCAGGAGGCTGGAAAAATTATTAAAGAGATGGAAGAAAGTGGGTTGATTTCCAAGGCAAATACACCATTCGTTAATTCCTTAGTTACCGTTCAGAAACCCGACGGGTCCCTGAGGGTATGCCTGGATGCCAGGGTCGTAAATGACAGACTAATCCCTGAAAATGATAGAGCTCCTCCCATCAAAGAAGTTATTAGGAGGTTTAGGGGCAAGCGCCGCTTCACTAATATTGATCTGACCTCGTCGTATCATCATATAATGCTCGATGAGAAGTCAAGATTGTTTACTGGATTCCTGTATGACCAGCACACGTATGTTTTTAACCGTCTCGCGTTTGGGATAAAAAACGCCGGTGCAGCTCTCATACGCGCCCTAGATCGCAACCTCACCGAACAGGTTAAGGCCATAACTACGCGCTATGTCGATGACATATTGCTTTCGTCGAAGGATTTCGAGGAAAATCTTCATCATCTCGAGTTGCTACTCGAAAATCTCAGGGTGGCTGGTTTTAAGATCAACTTGAAAAAATCAAATTTCGGACAGGAGGAAGTTCTCTTCTTAGGACACATCATTGATGGTGAAGGAGTACGCCCTAACCCAGTGAAATTGCAGGCAATTGACGACTTTCCAAGGCCTATCAAGGTAAAGAACGTCCGACAGTTCTTGGGTATGAGTCAATTTTTCAGTGATCACTGTCCAAATTATACGGAGGTGGTGGCTCCATTGCAAGATTTGCTAGTAAAGAACAATCGATGGAAATGGTCTAGGGAACATGAGATTTCTTTTCGGGATACTAAGGAGATGTTAGCTAGAAGTGTGAAGCTAGGGTACCCGAATTTCGATAAGGCCTTTATCTTGCAAACTGATGCTTCCACCGTAGGGATTGGTGCAGTTTTATACCAAGAGGAAGGAGAAGAACCCAAGAAGAAGAACTACTTGGCATTCTTTAGCCGTAAACTTAGGAAACACGAGCTAAAATACAGTGTCACTGAATTAGAAATGCTTGCAATTGTTCAATCACTACAGCACTGGAGAAAGATGATTTTTGGATTCCCTATAACCATTAGGACGGATCACAAGGCCTTGACCTTTGTGATGAAGACGGTAGTTGCTAGTGAGAGAGTAGCTAGGTGGGCACTGTTTATCCAGCAGTTTGATCTGACCATCGAGCACTGTTCAGGAATGTCAAATGTCCTGGCGGATGCCCTAAGTCGAAACCCAAACGATAACGAACATGAGGTGAACTTCGTGGAGTTAACTGACGAAGATAGAACCTTTCTAAATGAGCTGACACGATTACCAGAATGTCAACGACAGGACCAGTTCTGTGGCAGGTTAATTTCGTTGTTGAAGGGAGAACTTCCACATGACGACCCAGGACGTGGAGAAGTTGAGAAGCTAGCTGAGAGCTATTTGTTTGTCGACAACACCTTGTTGAAATTCATAGACAAGGATCACACTAAATCTCGAATTGTGGTACCACCACCACTTAGGAAGGGTCTTATATGGCATGCCCATAGGATAACCGGTCATGGTGGGATTGACAAGGTCACCGCCACCCTTCAGGAAACGTTCACCTGGGTTCATCTACGAGAAGACGTGAGAAGCCTTGTAATTACATGTGACACATGCCAGAGAGTTAAGGCGAACCCGTACCTCATTCGACAGGCACCGATACCTCTCTTACCAGCTAAACCTCGTGAATTGTTCGCGATGGATATTTACGGAGTCCTTCCCAAGTCACGTAGAGGGAATAGATACGTCTTGGTAACCGTAGACGTATTCTCTAAGTTCACATCGTTATGTCCATTACAGAAAGCAAACACTAAATTGGTATTAAGAGCTATAAATAGGACCATAATTCCAACTATGGGGAAGCCTATGTTTTTGTTAACGGACCACGGCACACAATTTACCTCAGCTCAATTTAAACAGGAGTTGCAAAGGCTTGAAATTCGACATATTCTTAGTTCAGTTCGCCATCCGGAGGGAAACCCGTCAGAGCGAATTATGCAGGTCATCGCGAAGTTCTGTCGGATCTTCTGTGCTCAAGAGCATTGGAGATGGATGGATGTGTTACCTATCATAGAAGATTGCGTGAATAACACAATCCACGAATCTATAGGGTGCGTCCCGAATGTGGTTCATTCCAATATTTATCCTCTGAGACCATGGCACGCAGTGGTGAAGTGTCCGAGCGACCCACGGCCGACTCAAGCGATGCGCATTGAAGAGACAGCTAGGCATCTTCGTCAGCAAGCTGACCGACGTTTGAGACGCGTCAAAAATAAAAGATTTCATCGGCCTTTGAAAGAAGGCGAATATGTGCTTGTTCGTAAACCCGCTCTCTCAAAACCTGAGGACAAGTATTACGCGAAGTTTGCACCGTTGTATATGGGTCCATTTAAAGTCATCCAGAGTTTCCGAAATAATTCCTATAAAATCCAGTCGTTAGAGGGACGCTCTGAGGCTATTTTCAATGCAGCCAACTTGAAGGTTTATCGCAAACCTGAAGATATGGCGGACCAGGAAATTAACCTCATTGAATCAGTGGTGGATCAAGATGTGGAACCGCTCGAAGAAAAGCAGGATGACCCACTGAAACGATGTAGGGAATGCAGGCAAGTCCCAGACTCTGTGATATTGAGAGCATTTGAGGAATACTGGAATCTTACAGAGAAAATCTCGATAGAACAGGGAGAATTTGAGGAAGGTTCTGAGGAAGAAGACTTTGACAGCGAGGAAGACTTTGACGGCGAGGAAGGGATAAATAGCTCAATCGAAAATTCAGTGGAGAACTACCAGGAAGCTGGAGGCATCAACTAATATCCGTACACCAGAAGATGACCAACTGCCTAAGAGAGAGGAAAGGAATTCACATTCAAAGGTCATGTTTCATCAGACGTCAAAATTAGAAATTTCGCCATCTGGAGTATTTAAAGGAAATTCCTTGTCACTGCGCGAAAGGAATTCGTGTCTTGGGGGAAATATGAACCCATGACCTTTGTGACCTAAGAACATTATGCATTATATAACAATTAAATTAAAAGTTGGATTCTTGATAGCATGGATTTGACACGTGACGAGGGGGTGATTACCTTCGGTCCCACGCTCTGGGGTACGTGACGTCAACCACACGTGTCGACGGCGGAAGAATCTCAAGTAATTTTTATGAACTATTTCAAAGCGCGTGTACACGGCGTGACCACGCCAAGTCAAAAAAATATAGTGCCTATCAAAGGGGGTCAATCATCTCACAAATCGAACCCGTAAAAATTTTAAATGTCCATGAACACTACCGCCAGAAATGTAGCAAGCATGTAGTCACTTTCAAAACTCTTGAAATTACAGTTTAGGTAAGTCAGAAAATTTAGAGAAATTTTCTTGGCGGCAAAGGGAGAGATCCGAAGAGAGGGGGTAACTGCTATAAATATGAAGGGACGCCATGACGAAGCTTCCTTCTCCGGCATTTGTGATACAAAGCGGACGAAAATTGTTGAGCTGCTCTGCGAAATCAAACCAACGAAAGTAGACTGAGTTCGACTGCGGATTTTAGCCAGTGTGGCTAAGTCTTGACTCCATGGGGAGATAGTTTTCTTGAGAGAAATAAGTGTATCAGATAGGACGGTCAAAGTACTGAAATATTCTAATGTGATTAAGTAATTCGTGTGCGGGAGTAATCATAATCCATCGTGTGCGTTCAAGCAATCAAGTGAAGGGTATTTTCTTTTTTTTTATGCTTTATTCCAGGAAACCTGAAGAAACACAATGATATGTACAGCCATGAATGTAAAAATGGCTAAATAAAATGCCAGGGTCGCAGGTGAGCCCTATGACGAACAATGGTGTGACTACATAAGGTAATGTGACTTTCCATCTTACTACCTCTTATATCTCGTATCGTGATTTCTAAAAGTGTATTTGCATGGGGATATACGACGCAATGGTCGCCCTACTAAGTTTTGTAAATGTGAGAGTACGACTAAAAGAGTCATTTGTTTTATTTTCCACTTGGATAAATTTTTGAAGTCTTGCGAGTGCCATATAATGTTGTAAAAAGTTATTGAATAGGGTTCGGAAGTGATATCACGTCCAATGTAGATCGTCATCCGTGTGAGTGTACTGCCTATATTTTGTGATGTCAAAGTAAGATGTTCATTCGACGTAAAATTCTTCTGACTGCAATTTGACGTTAATAATAATAATCCATGGTCACTCATTTTCAATCGAGTGGAAGCGCGCTGTCGGGTGAGAACCTAGGAGATGAATTTGGTCACGGAGAGAAACGTTTTTCTATGCCCATTTTAAACTGTGTCTGACTGACAATAAAAAGATCTAGTAGAATGTTTCAGTCATGTCTCGTAAAAATCAAGTTATTAAATACGATATCATTTATGCGAAGTTATTCATGAGTAATGCATTGTGCGATATTAGATGTCGGAATTTCTAGTGAGGATTTTATTCCAGTTCTTTGTCAATGATAATTGTGGAGCTGGGAAACAGAGGTTAGTTTTGTGAATCAGGTTGGACCTGTCATTGAAGCCGGGACACTGAAGCCCGAGGAGTGTTTTATATGAGTTGAGATGAGATGTGCGAATCAGGTTAGAGTCCTGTCATTGAAGCCGGGATATGATAACCCGAGGAATATTTTATAATGTTGAGAATGGAAAGAAATTCATAGAAATCCATAGCGGTATAATTGGCGACGCGTATAATTAGTGTGGGCATCTTGAAGCATATCTGTGCATTTTGTTGGTTAGAATATCGTATTTGTTTAATCATGTCGGCAGAGTTTAAAGGGAGCATTTTGAGAAGTCAGTCAGGTAGAACGAACCGGGTGGTTTATGTAACTGCCAAGCGAGCCTGGGGTGAGAGACCTCAGTTATGATAGCGGGAGAGAAGTGGAGTTGAGAATGTACTGTAATTCTCGGCCAGGGGATGCGTTAAAATGCTGGATTTAGTTGAAAATTCATAGCCGGTAATGATCTAAGTATTGTGAAATACTGTAATTGGGGACGTAATGAACATTTGAAACCATGAACTTTGAGTATAAGGAACAGAGTAACCCAATTTCAGGATTGTCCAAAATATAGAGCGATGGTCGTGATTGATCGGTTTGTCTGTGAGGGGTGTGCAAATTTCATTATGGTAATGACGAGATATGACATCGTAATTATATGGCGAGTTGTTTGGTTTGTACGTAGATTATTAGGATATCCAAGTGTTAATAACGGTTAGGATTAGATTAGATTTTAAAGTGTGATATCACGATACGAGATATATAGCTGGACATGAATGAGGTAACAAATTCTTTTCCAGCCAGATAAACATCGCAATATTGAATTCACATCACAGCTGCGTAGAAAGTTGTGAAGAAACCAAAGTCCGCGGAGATAAAATTTACTGTTCTTTAACATTTCGATAAATCATTTAAATTTATTAAATTATTAAATTCAGTGAAACCGCATTTTGAAATAACTTTAATCAAGCGAATAACTTGGAGATGCATTCTGGAAATTTTAATTTGTTGTCTGGGGAATATTAAAAAATAAAGTAAAGATAAAAGGGACATATCCGAAGGAAATGGATTTTCTGCCACAAAGTTTGTGAGCATTGTTGTTGTTGTAATTATTGAACTTTGATTGATTGAGCAGTGAATGTGCTGGGGATAGTAAAGTGGAACTTTGGTCATCAACCGATGTAACTTAATTGTGTTTAGCCTTCAGCTTAGAAACTTGGATGGTCAGGGGGTCATCAACCTCAGTGACTTAGATTAGGGCCATATGCCATTGTAGCATCATTTCCTTGCGGTCATCATCCACAATGACTTTAAAGTAACTTAGAAGATTAGATGTCGGTCCATGACATAGACGCAGGTCACATCGATTCAATTAAGGGTCCATGCCGTAGAACCACTGTGTGGCACACACCGATTGGACGGCCTTAATTATACTCAGAGTCCAGAGTTCGTGTTACGAGGGCTGGACCATAACGAATCACTATGATGGTACATGTGGTCTCACATGGAAGCCGAATTTAAGGATTTCCAGACTTTCCTTTCTTAAATGATTAATAATTGAGATAATGGTTTCTAGTAAGATTGCCCATCAGGCAGTTACGTTAAAGTCTCACACCAGTGTTCTGACATTTATGTAAAAATGATTGTGGTGTCCAGTGGACACAATTGACTATGACATCGTTGACAAAGTAAATTACTTCATTTCCCTGAATAAATAGGAATATTTTAAATAGACCTTTCATTCCAGTAGATAGATTAGAATTAATGAACCCTACCTTTACCTCAGCAAGTGACGAAGAACCCGAAACGACCAAGAGACAGATCTCATGAACTTTGCTGATAGGTAAGGAAGGTAGGTATCCCTCAAAATGGACCTAAAGGGTACAATATATAAATGAATGTTTGTATGTTTATATGTATGTATGTAAATGACACATCTCCTCCTAAACCACTCGAGCAAAATCAAAGAAATTTGGTACACTCATACCTTACTATCTGGAGACGAGCACTGTGGGGTAAGCCATCCGTAGCACCCTTAGGGGTGGGGGGATCAGGGGGTTTATATATAAAATTAATAGAAAATAGTGTTGAATACATAGTTTCCGGGTTCGCTGACATGAATAGAGACACGCCGAATGTTTTAAAAGTACAAGTCAGCCTCCTTCATGAAGGGGGGAGAGGGGGAGTGATATATAAAAGTAATCTATAATAGCGTCGAATCCATTGATTTTGGGGTCGCTGAGATGAATAGTAACACTCCGGAAATTTTTAAAGTCCAACTTCAGCCCCCTTTGGAGTGGGGGTCCGAGGGGGAGTGATATAAAAATAAATCAAAACAGTGACGAATCTATAGATTTCGCGATCGCTGAGGTGAATAGTGACATTCCGGAATTTTTTAAAGTCCAACTTCAGCCTCCTTTGGGGTGGGGGAGGTGTTAGTGATATATGAAAATAATCGAAAATAGTGTCGAATCCATACTTTTCGGGCTTGCTGAGATGAATAATGTCATTCAGGATATTTTTAAAAGTACAAGTTCGGCCCGCTTTGGAGTGTGAGGCGTACAAATATTACCTACTATCTGGAAAATATACTATGGGGGCAAGACGACCCTATAACCCCTATGGAAGGGGGTCAAATATAACCTATATTAATAAATGGAAGTCAGTTTGGAACGATCAATATTCGTAGTACACTGTACTGTATATATAAGTTAAGGTATACAAATTAAAATTGACGTGAATTAATTAGGCACTTCCAGGCATCCTAGAAACTTAAAACTTGGTACCAGAAAAGCTGATGACTTCAGGATCCCTAGAAAAATATAAAATTTTCAAAATACTCTGAGGGGCCTCGCTGGGAGTCTCAAATTTGGGGCTCATCATAAGAACGCATTCGGATATATTTATCCTAAACGATAACCTATAGGATTCATGGGTTTGAAAGTTTCCTGAAATTCCTAATTTTTGATCCCACCCCATTTCAAGATGGCGGCATAATCTGCCAGACGAGCCAGAAAATTGAAATTTAACTAAATTATAGCTTTTAGCCCGTAACCGACGGAAAAATTACGATATGTTTAAAATGTTTATATTTTACCCCCAAAAATATCGAAATTTGGAGGCAATTTTAAAGACGGTGCAGACCTTCCTTTTGAGATATTTGGTGGCTAAACGGTAAGTCGTATCACAAAACGGATGGCACATTCTCCGTTCAATTTGGAGTGATCTACAACTTTGGTCCCATCACTTTTTGTCGTATCTTTACCCCTTATACGTTAAATTTGGCTCTATTTCTGGATTGTACGTATTTTTGGCAATTTTTACACGTATAATTAGTAGTTTGATTCACTTATCCGAAAGATAGGATCATCAACTTCTTCGTGAACCTTGGCCCACGCAGTAGCTATATGTGTACCAAATTATATGTTTGTAGCTGTCATATATGTGTCCGAAAAGTAATTCACTGTGAGAAAATCTTACCAAAATGTCACCGTATTCAACATTTCTAACTTAATCTTACCCACAAATAGATGAGATACGAGAACATATCCCGGGACCAGCCATTTAGACTGTTATATATGGCGTCTTATCATAGGCCTACAATCCCTTTGTCGATATGATGTACCTTTTAGGGCAGTTAATCTTCAAATAAAAGTAAAAATGCACATATTTTCGCAAGTCGATCTATATTTATTCATTGAAGTCGATTTGTAACGATCCACAAAAGGTTGATCGATGATGACTCTCAACAGGAAGGCGTCTGCTATTGTAATCAGTGCTCCCCACATCGACTTTAACTGGCAGTATGAATGGGGTCTTTCTCCAACTCCTGTGTACTATTATAATTATTTTCCTTCTCGATTTGACTGGCAGAAGGCTAGAGAACATGCATTTTTTAAATTCCTTCACCCGATTGTGTTTGGTAGTAGGGTAGGGTGCTGGCCATTATAAACAAATTTACCCTCTAAAATGTGGTTGACGTGGCCTGCTATTATAATGGAAACTCAAAACCTCGGTGTGAGTGGCAGTAAGCTGACTGGCATTAGGAAAAGGGGCCTTTTATTATATTGATAACAGGACAACTCAATTTTGACTAGCTGTAGGGAAGGTGCCTGCCATTACAATAAAAATTCCTCGATTGTTACCTGTCTGGAAGTAGGAAATGGAGCCTGTCATTGCATCGAAAACTCCCCAAATATATTGTGACCGCGCAGCAGGCAATGGGGCCCACAATTATAATGAAAATTTCCAAATCGATTGCGAATGGCAGTAGGTAAGTGGACATGCCGTTATCTTCACAACTCCACAACTCGCTCTTTACATTACTGTAGAAGCAACGTATGTGGACCTCCCTATGCTGCTTCTCGGATAACGCTGTGAGACATTGAATTAAAAAAAGATCTTATTCACTGCATGTACAGTAATTTACTTAGACATCCGTATACAATATAGAATACCGTAGCGAAGCACGGGTACATTTGTTAGTAGTAAAATAAAATAAATGAAACTATTTTGTGAGTCTATATGCTGAGTATTTAGTCGAAAGGCTAGTTGGATCCTCAATAATGTAATAGATAGCCTAGGCGCCACTGAAGAGGTGTACAAGGAGTGAGGTACTTTCTTGTTGCTTTCTTCACCCGGCCAGAAGTTACTAGTCTGCCAAGTCCACTGAAATGCTCGCAACAACCGACCTTGTGAGCCGCATTTCCGCACCATTCATCATAGGGACTGGCTGCATAAGGAATGGCATTACTAACATTACTCACACCTCAGTCACTTGCATACCGAGCAATTAGCCGTGTGGTTCGGCTCGCGCAGCTGTGAGCTTGCATTCGAGAGACAGTGGGTTCGAACCCAACTGTCGGCAGCCCTGAAGATGGTTTTCCGTGGTTTCCCATTCTTACACGAGGTAAATAATGGAGCTGTACCTTAAATAAGTCCAAGATCGATTCCTTCTAACTCCTAGTCCTATCCTATCCTATAGTCGTCCGGCTCCATGGCTAAATGGTCAGCGTGCTGGCCTTTAGTCCAGAGGGTTCCGGGTTTGATTCCCGGCTGGGCTGGGGATTTTAACCCTCACTGGTTCATTCCGATGGCTCTGGGGCTGGTTGTGTGTGACGTCTTCAGCATTAGAATTCATCACAGGTGGGGCCCCATCCTCATAGACGCGCAGGTCGCCTCAACTCGAAAGACCTGTACCAGGCCCCTTAGGAGGCCACACGCCATTAAATTCTATCCCATCGTCGCCATAAGACCTGTCTGTCTTGGTGTGACGTACAGCAGATTTTAAAAAAGAAAACCTATATTTTTCATCAAAGCCAAGGATGAGGCTGGTACAGATCAATTAATGTAATATGCTTGTTCTAGCGCATATCAGGAGACATAGGCCTAGTTCATTGTTCACACTAGGTCTCGCCAGCAAAGACACTATACATGTAAACTCTTTACACTATATTCTACAAAGTATTTGAAGCTATTACATGTGCAGTCACCTTTGCTGCTTATAATTGTAATGCATGATGTTACGGCGGGCAGCGCAAGGAATTCACGAAGGTACACTAATCTACACTATACGGATTATTGATGAAATTGTGATTTGAGAGAAGGTTGTGACAGTAGTCCAAGAACAGCCTTATTCACTTAAGGAGAAGTCTGAAGATTGGAAAACTAAAAACAATGTGGAGAAAAGGAAGACAAATGTGATGACAAGAGGAGAAGAAGACAGAAGAGCAGTAGAAATTAGAGATAAAGAGCATAGTGTTAAGAGTCTTGGTCTACCAAGATGACCGCTGCAAGATGACTGCTACCCAGATAGAGGATGAGGTTGTGAACATGAGGAAACTGACGCGCTATCTTGGTGACCTGGTGTCTTCCAGCCTCATTTCGAGCCAACAGTACTGCCTGAGACGTCGTCAAGGATGGACATAGATTACACACACGCTCTGAGGTAAGATTCATGTCCCATTTCTCTTATTGTCTTGATTCAGTTAAACGCTTGGACTGTTCTGGGTTTGGAAGCCTGCTGCATAACCCGTGTTATATTAGTGTCTGTTCTTCTATTCTATGCGTTTTAGTATTTACTTTAAGTGTAAGATTACTATCTAATAGTATTTATCGTATTAATATTATGTTTGTTCTGGTTAATATTGTCGAAATCAACTAAGATTATACCGTAAACTTTAAAAGAGTATCATCTCGCCTTTTCTTGGAGTAATTTAAAGTAGAAAACCATTTTAAATTGGGCCCCAGTAGTTTTCATAACCATTTCCAGAGTTCGAGTTACTCACATCATTAGCCTCAACGTGTAGACCTACCCTAATCAATAATTTTAATAATAATAATAAAAATAATAATATATCGAGCAAGTGGCCGCGTGGTTTGGACCACGTAGCTATCAGATTGCATTCGGGAGATAGTGGGTTCGAACACCACTGTTGGTAGGCCTGAAGATGGTTTTCCGTGGTTTCCCATTTTCACACCAGACAAATGTACCATAATTAAGGCCACGGTCGTTTCCTTCCCACTCCTAGCCCTTTCCTACCCATCGTCGCCATAATGCCTATATGTGACAGTGCACCGAGCTCGATAGCTGCAGTCGCTTAAGTGCGGCCAGTATCCAGTATTCGGGAGATAGTAGGTTCGAACTCGGCAGCCCTGAAGATGGTTTTCCGTGGTTTCACATTTTCACACCAGGCAAATGCTGGGGCTGTACCTTAAGTAAGGCCACGGCCACTTCCTTCCCACTCCTAGCCCTTCCCTGTCCCGTCCTCGCCATAAGACCTATCTGTGTCGGTGCGACGTAAAGCAACTAGCAAAAAAAAAAAAAAAAGAAGAAGAAAAAAAGAAAAATGTCACAGTGCGACGTAAAGCAAAGGGTAAAAATAATAATAACAACATTAATGGTTTTACGTTCCACTAACTTCTTCTATGGTCTTCGGAGACAACGAGGAGTCGGAATTTTGTCTCATAGAAATCATTTTACCTACCAGTAAATAAAAACTGCTGACACGATGCTGACGTATTTTTAGCACCTCCAAATGCCACCATACTGAGGTGGGATCGAAATCGTAAACTTGGGCTCAGAAAACAAGCGAGCTGGCATCTGAGCCACTCCGACAAACCTGATCACTTGTGTGGAAACTGTAACTATAGAGATTATGGACTAGGGAAGAACTTTAACTGAATATGGTTTCCCGTGGTTTCCCATTTTCATACCAGGCTGTACCTCGATTAAGCCCACGGCCGCTTCCTTCCCACGCATAGGCCTTTCCTATTTCATCGTCGGCATAAGACCTCTCTGTCTCGGTGCGACGTAAAGCAATTATTATTTTTTTTTTTTTTTAAGCCTTAACTGACATTGAGTGCCATTAATTCAACCTCGTGCTTAAGAACAGCACAACAGAACAATTTATATTTTCTGAGCTACACTAACTGTCATTGTGGAGTAAGATGGCTATACTTAAAAGCTGAAAATGAGGGATATTTGAAAACCAGAACAACATTTTGACACAGCCTTAGCAAAATACCGTATGCGGTAAAAACAAACAACACTTAAATGTTATTTAATTGCGTTGATACAGTACGTGTTCAAAATATGTACATTCACGTTCCACTCATTGTTCTTTTGCTAGTGGCTTTACGTCGCACCGTCACAGATAGGTCTAATGGCGACGATGGGATAGGAAAGGCCTAGCCATGGCCTTAATTAAGGTACAGCCTGGTGTGAAAATGGGAAACCACGGAAAACCATCTTCAGGACTTCCAACAGTGGGATCCGAACCCACTATCTCCCGGATGCAAGCTCACAACCGCGCGCTTCTAACCGCACGGTCAACTCGCCCGGTCACACATTGTTCGTGATGTTTCCGAAGATTATTGAACATGTTGATTAACAAAGGTTGCTGTAAGGATACAATCTCGCGTAATTGTGGAGCATTTTTACGGTTTATTTCAATATTCCCCGTAGGCCTACGTAGCTATACGGGGAGCGGTAAGGGTACGGGAATGGAGTTCCACGAGAAATTAGGTGATCTGCAAAGTGTCATTGTGGAAGAGTAACTGACTCCCCCACGGTGTGGGTTTAGCTCCATTTTGCTGCATCCATCGTCATTGGACGGGTAAGAGTAACTGACTCCCCCACGGTGTGGGTTTAGCTCCATTTTGCTGCATCCATCGTCATTGGACGGGTAAGATTCTGGCGCGACAAAAACGACGCAAATCTCGCACGAATGATGTCAGAATGGGATATCTGTAGACTAGCTTGTCCACTGTGCAGCATCCTCGACGAAATAAGGGCAAATATACGTGTGCTAATATGAGGATTATTCGAGACAGCGTCCAAAAGAGCCATTTCATTTGGACCAGACTTTATAGGAGCATCTTTAAAAGAAGGTACCCTTCCAGGTGCCCAGGCGACAGCAATCGTCGTTCGAGGTTCCGGAAATCGCTCGTGATTCAGACGTTGTGACTCGAATGCGTTCTGCCTTGTTTCTCCATAATTGTCCGACTCGCTAGCTGAATGGTCAGCGTACTGGCCTTCGGTTCAGAGGGTCCCTGGTTCGATTCCCGGCGGAGTCGGGGATTTTTACCTTAATTGGTTAATTCCAATCGCTCGGGGGCTGGTTATGTGTGGCGTATTCAACATTAGAAATCATCCTAGGTATGGCCCTCATCTTCACAGACATGCAGGTCGCCTAATAGGCCGTCTACTTGAAAAAGCCCTGCACCAGGCCTGTCCGTAATCCATACGCCATTATTTTACTTATCTTCATAAATTAGTTACACATCAATGTACTCGTCTCTGGAATACATCGTGAGTGAATGAATAAGTGCTGTGATTGACCTGGTAGGTATGGATAAACATTGTTTCCCCGTTACAGTGGGGCACTATCTGTCGTTCAGAGAAAGTTGCATGAAGTAAGATAAGAACCACTACACTACGAACACTCTGATACAGCGCGTGCCAGCCACACTACCGACTCATTCACATAGACAACATGCACAACACTTGCGAGAAGTGTAGGACTCAACTGTGTCCCTTGCACCTGGAAAGTTAATATCCGTTCCATAATTTTAAGTCAGCGGCGAGTTGACCGTGCAGATAGGGCCGCGCAGCTGTGAGCTTACATCTGGGAGATAGTGGGTTCGAACAGCACTGTCGGCAGCCCTGAATATGTTTTTCCGTGGTTTCCCATTTTCACACCAGGAAAATGCTGCGGAGTATACCTTAATTAAGGCCACAGTCGCTTCCTGACCACTCCTAGCCGTTTTCTATTCCATCATCACCATAATACCTTTCTGTGTCGGTGTGACGTAAAGCCCATTGTAAAAAATAATAGCCTAATAAGAAAAACATTTTAAGTCATGGTTTACGGAGTTCATTTACCTTTCTATTATTACAGAGCACGTGGTATAACCTATTCATTCCATCGTATTACGGGTACTTGTGTTATTTAAAGGAGCAATAAATCGCATGTTTGTACGATGATCCGTAGCATCGAGCGGGGAAATTGTGCACAGTCGTGTTTTGTCTGCTATTTCCATAGCTCATTTACACTGCTGACACCTTGACAGCAACATCTGCCTTAAGGAGAAGGTCAGTGGATGCAGAGTCGGCTTCCGCCGTTCCGGTGCGTTTTCCATTGTTTTCCGTCGCACCGACACAGACAGGTCTTATGGCGACGATGGGATAGGACTGGAAAGCGACACCGTAGTCTTAATTGAGGTACAGATTGGTATGAATATGGGAAACTAAGACAGTGGGGTTCGAACCCACCACCTCCCAAATGCAAACTCACAGCTCCGTGACTCAATCTGCGTAGTCAACTCACTCGCTGCAACAAGATGAAAGGGACTACATTTCTATTAATATTCCTGCTATTACAGGTGACCACAATGATTCAGAATACCACAGCAGGTTTATTTATGATCTACAGTGATGTATAAATGTGAAATATAAATATTAAGAAGAAGATTTATGATTTTCTCTACTGATTTAACGTTGCACTAACACATCGAAGGTTTTCGGTGACGCAAGGATGAGAAGGGGCTAGGATTGGGAAGGTAGCAGCCGTGACTTTAATTAAGAGACAGCCCCAGCATTTGCCTGGTGTGAAAATGGGAAACCACGGAAAACCATTTTCAGGGCTGCCGATAGTGGGATTCGAACCTACTATCTCCCGGATGCAAGCTCACAGCCGCGCGCCTCTACGCGCACGGCCAACTCGCCCGGTCAAGCTCAGAGCTGCGCGACCCGAAGCGCAAAGCTAACTCGTTCAGTGGTTTGTGATTTGCAGTAAGTTGAGTGCGCTGGCATGAGTTGTTGTTTCAGCATCCTGAGTTCAGTGAGGGCGACGGTGGGAATGGCATCTTCATTGATTGTGAGACTTGCAGAAGTCGACGAAGAAAGACGTAATAGTGCCCGTTGGCTCCCACCAATAGTCCCACAATCAAGGGTTTTCAGGTGGTATTTATTAATATGGTAGGGGATACATGCATTATCCTTTCCCTCTTCGTCAACTTCTAATGGCTGTGTCGCATCTGTCTCGAATTTCACGGTTGCGTAGGTTATGTACCCATTTATTTTGTTTTTGTTTTAGAGTCTAAGAATCTCAGTCGAAACAGGAAGCTATCTGCAATTTTCTTGAACCTCATTTGTGTAATGAATTAAAATGGAACTAATGTATTTTAAACAAAAAAGAAATATCACTTTTCCAAAGCTAAATTGGATAGATTTGATAGACTGGATAGATGCAATGTTTGGTCAAAGATGGCAAAACACTCTAAAGTAAACTTAAAGCCGGATGTCACGTTATGTTGATATTGCTTCTGTGCAATCAAAATGTACAGCGTTCTACAGGGACATTATTTTATCCATTCCGGGGATTCTCATTCGCTCGGTCGCCTGGGCTGCGAGCCTGCCTCCCGCCAAGCACTTTGCCGTGATGCGGCCAGCGCGTGTTTTCGAACAAGATTTCCTGTACTTTATGAAGGTATTATGTACATACACACGCTCACGTAATGAAAATGGCATTGGAACAACACACTGAACACTGAACACGTGAAAACTTAACTAAACTGAACCTTACGCTGATAAAGATCTCAGCAGACTGCATAGCAGGGGAGCTTGTGGCACCGAGAACCGCATTGCGGCAAAGTGCTTGGCGGGAGACAGACTCACAGCGCAGGCGACCGGGCCGGTGAGAATCCCCCGAATGGACAAAATAATGTCCCTGTAGATTCACTGCCGATATACATGCTTTTTCCTTTTTTTGCTAGTGTATTTACGTCGCACCGACACAGATAGATTTTATGGCGACGATGGGATAGGAAAGGTCTAGGAGTTGGGAGGAAGTGGCCGTGGCCTCAATTAAGGTACAGCCCCAGCATTTACCTGGTGTGAAAATAGGAAACCACGGAAAACCATCTTCAGGGCTGCCGACAGTGGGATTCGAACCCACTATCTGCCGGATGCAAGCTCACAGCCGCGCGTCCCTAACCGCACGGCCAACTCGTCCGGTCCGATATAAATGAACGTTTATACTACTCAAAATGTTAAAACAACAATCACTATCACCACCATGGTGCAGAGTTTCGTGGTCTGATCGGTACTTGAATATAGGGATTGGTAACTTCTGATTCGTTTCTCATGTGGTGGCTTCAATGATTCAACTTACGAACATCACCGTATTTTGACTCACCAAATAGTGCGCGAGAAGCTCTACTTTAGGACGCTGAAGGTTACGTTGAGGCTTTGTATGGCCATTCACCGTTAGTGTTAACGGAATTATACAGATCATTAATGATTGTGATAACATAAATGAGACGGTCTGTTTGAACTCTAGGAGGTAAGGCACACAGCCGCCAAATCCGATTAATATTATATCCTGTGTGATGTGTTTACAGTCAACTCGCTGGCTCGACACGCCCCACTCACGTCTTTAATGTTTACGCATCCTCGGAGACAAGTGAGTTTGGCGAATGATAGGGCAAATATACGATGTAGTGTACATGAAACTGGCACAAAATAGGGTGGAAAAAGAGTTGTCACAGGCTTTGAGGAAGACTAGTGCTGAATTGACGAATCTTTGACGGAGTTCATTGCTGATTTTCACGTAGTTAATCATAGCTCGATAACCACCCAAGGCTCGTAAGATTTTCGAAACGTAGACTTATATCCTAGTGTCTCGGATTGTACAAAAACTGGAGGTATGAATACGATATCAAAGTTACAGGTTTTCTGTGATAACCGAATGAGTTGGCCGTGCGGTTAGGAGCGCGCAGCTGTGAGCTTGTGTTCCGGAGATAGTGGGTCCGATCCCAACTGTCCGCAGACCTGAAGATGGGTTTCGGTGGTTTCCCATTTAAACACCTAGCAAATGCTGGGACTGTTCCTTAATTAAGGTCACGGCCGCTTCCTTCCCACTCCTAGGCCTGTCCCTTCTTCGCCGTAGACGTATCTGTGTCAGTGCGACGTAGGCTAAAGCAACTTGTAAAAAAATATTTTCCCTGATAAAATCGTTGGGGCTATGATAGCTCGATAGCTGCAGTCGCTTAAATGCGGCCAGTGTCCAGTATTCGGGAGATAGTAGGTTCGAACCCTACTGTCGGCAGCCCTGAAAATGGTTTTCCGTGGTTTCCCATTTTCACACCAGGCAAATTCTGGGGCTGTACCTTAATTAAGGCCACGGCCGCTTCCTTCCCACTCCTGGCCCTTCCCTGTCCCCTCGTCGCCGTAAGACCTATCTGTGTCGGTGCGACTTAAAGCAACTAGCAAAAAAATCGTTGGTTGACAATCTGAAGATGTGTTCCGAGTTTTTCTTAATGTCCCTATTACTGTCCAACGATAGACGGGGGAAAAACTGGGTTCGTACCAGGAAGATAAGCACCCAAGGACTTTTAGTTTTTTCGAGGAAATGGAGAAAGCAGTCAAGCTTCAAGCGTAACGTGATCGTAGCCACTGGTTCTTTTGTTTTACGTGGAAATCAAACCACAGGGACTTGACTTTTCCTTTCAGCCACATGCATCGGTCGGGATTCTAACCACGACCGTCTATGTGGGGAAACAAGAGACGATGTCACTCAGCTATCACACTCACC
Source organism: Anabrus simplex (assembly GCF_040414725.1). NCBI lineage: Eukaryota > Metazoa > Arthropoda > Insecta > Orthoptera > Tettigoniidae > Anabrus > Anabrus simplex. Next base: position 317,239,955 of record NC_090265.1, read on the forward strand.
CATCTTGCTCTTCAGGAAACTCTTCATTATTTCCTCACAGAAAAATCAAGTATTATGCTGAAGCGCTCGACCCGACTAAATTTCGTTCGTCTTACAATTAACAATTCAGTGAGAAATAACACTGACGTATATGAATAGTGCAGCAAGCATCTCCTTGGCTGAATGGATAGTACACAGATCGTCGGTTTAGAGGGCCACGGATTCAATTCCTGGCCGGACCGAGGATTTTGACTACGTATGGATAATTCTCCTGGGTTGGAGCTAGGGTGAATGTGGTCGCCTTAATACACACCATCTCAGATACATGGAGGGTAGGTGTCAGAAAGAGCATCTGACCGTAAAATTGGGCCAAGTCCATTTTAGTGCCGACCCTAGATATCGGAAAAAAATGTTCAGGAAGAATAAAAAGATATGTATAGCGCAGTGAGAGGGATTAAGACGCAGCGCGGATTTTACGAATGCTATCTCTTGGATTCTCAGAACAGTGGGGAAGTTCTTCCACGTCTGTTCAAAGATTTTCACAATGCAGTAGAATAGCATGTTGGTATTTCTTGATGAATGAATAAATTAATGAAAACCTACGACCTGTTTTCCAGTCAGTGACCGGGTCAGGGATGGAATGATTGAAGCCCCCACCTTGGGGCGAGGATAGGAATTGAGCCGGCTGCCGAGGCCTGTCGCACTCCTCCGGGGCAATGATAAATGACTGACAGATGAAATGATACTGGAGAGTGTTGCTGGAATTTAAGATGACAGAGAAGACCGGAGTACCCGGAGAAAAAACTGTCCCGCTTCCGCTTTGTCCAGCACAAATCTCACATGGAGTGACCGGGATTTGAACTACGGAACCCAGCGGTGAGAGGTCGATGCGCTGCCGCCTGAGCCACGGAGGCTTCTTGATGGATGCGTTATTTTTGTATGTCTCTGGGTAAAGGCCAGAGAAAATGTAGCTTCAAAATCGCAGACTCATTCCTGGCTGTGACAGTATGGAAAATAATGAGGTACGGGCGGTGTTGAATAATGATAGCGCCACGGACTAGTGCGTCTGAGTGTTATGAAAGGTTCCGCTCATAGGGCTGGTCGTGCTGTAATAAAATATTTTGATCCAGTGAGGAAAGTAATGGAAAACTGCCTCTATTTTCATCATGATCTGCACGCCTCATTTAGGTACCAGCATTGGTTTTTGCGGTTTCCTTACAACCGCATAGTCTTTGGTGGTGGTTTCTGAGAATCCAATAAGCCCCCAGGTCCAGTTCCTATTAAACACTCTCAATGTCTACTATTACTACGAAACGTTTTCATTCCTCCCCTGAAGGGGGAGGCGGGCCTCTTAGACGGTTACGCCGTCTCTCAGGCCGGGAGAGTTGTTACGGTGAAGGAGATGTGCGGAGAAGGTGAGGGGGTAGGCGGCCGTGGCCTATGCTACGAACTGTCCCGGCATTCGCCTTAGTGCAGGAGAATGGAAAACCACGGAAAACCATTCTCAGGACAGCCGACGGGCGAGGCCAGGCGAGAAGTGCAGCACCGTGCCCCAGGCCCGTCTCCCGAATGCAGAGGCGTAGAGCCACGGTAGAGCCGTGACCACCTCTCCTCTGCTCGGTTGGCCGGTCAGAGTACAGAGCTTATGGGACAACAACCCACTCTGCATCTGACGACCTCTCAATGTCCCTCGGTCTATCTTTTTAATTAACAGCACGTGCATTGCAGTTGGGAGATACTTTGTAATGGGTACGACGAAACTTCCCAATCGTTATTTTTGTCTTTCTTGACCGGGGTCCTAACTCAACGTCAAATACTGTAGCTCCTCAATTGTTCTCATATAGGCTAAGTGGACCTCGAACAATCCTCATATCCAGGTAAAAATCCCTGACTTGGCTGGGAATCAAGACCGGGACATCCGAGTAAAAGGCAGGTCTACTGCCTATGGGCCGGGCTAAGTGGCCCAGACGGTTGAGGCGCTGGACTTCTGGCCCCAAATTGTCAGGTTTGATCCTGGCTCAGTCCGGTGGTATTGCAAGGTGTTCAATACGTCAGCCTCGTGTCAGTATATTTATTGGCACGTAAAAGAACTGCTGCGGGACTAAATTCCGGCACCTCAGCGTCTCCGAAAACCCAAAAAAGTAGTTAAAGGACGTAAAGCCAATAACATTAAAAAATTAATTCATCATCATCATCATCATCATCATCTGTTTACCCTCCAGGTTCGGTTTTTCCCTCGGACTCAGCGAGGGATACCACCTCTACCGCCTCAAGGGCAGTGTCCTGGAGCTTCAGACTCTTGGTCGGGGGATACAACTGGGGGAGTATGACCAGTACCTCGCCCAGGCGGCCTCACCTGCCATGGTGAACAGGGGCCTTGTAGGGGGATGGGAAGATTGGAAGGGATAGGCAAGGATGAGGGAAGGAAGCGGCCGTGGCCTTAAGTTAGGTACCATCCCGGCATTCGCCTGGAGGTGAAGTGGGAAACCACGGAAAACCACTTCGAGGATGGCTGAGGTGGGAATCGAACCCACCTCTACTCAGTTGACCTCCCGAGGCTGAGTGGACCCCGTTCCAGCCCTCGTACCACTTTTTCAAATTTCGTGGCAGCGCCGGGAAACGAACCCGGACCTCCGGGGGTGGCAGCTAATCACGCTAACCACTACACCACAGAGGCGGACGAAAAAAAAAAAATTAATTAATTAATATTTGTTGTTTGGGTCGTGAGCCCATAGACTGGTTTGATGCAGCTCTCCATGCCACAATATCTTCTGCTAACCTTTTCATTTCTACGGAACTACTAAAACCTACATCAACTGTAATCTATTTGTCACATTCATGCCTTGGTCTACCTCTACCGTTCTTACCGACTACACTTCCCTCAAAAGTTAACTGAACAAGTCCTGCGTGTCTTAAGATTTGTCCACCGAGTGAGTGGGTCACGTAGCTGTGAGCTTGCATTCGGAAGATATGGGTTCGAACGCCACCGTCGGCAGTCCTGAAGAAGGTTTTCCGTGGTTTCCAATGTTCAGACTAGGCAAAAACTGCGCTGTACGTTAATCAAAGCTTCCTTGTCCTAGTCCTTTCCTATCCCATCCTCATCATAAGACATATCTGTGTACATATGACGTAAGTCAAACTGTAATATGTGTCCTATCTCTTCTTATGGTATAATGTTGCCAAATCGTTCTCTTCTCACCGGTTCGATTCAGTGTCTCTTCATTCGTGATACGATGATACGATCTATTCATCTCACCTGCAGCATTCTTCAGTAACACCGCGTTTCAAAAGCGTCTAACGTCTTTCTTTCTGGGCTGGATAAATAATAACAACAACAATAATAATAATAGACCTAATCATACTAACAATAGGGAGACGAAAGCGCTGTAGTCTAGATACTCGGTTCCCTAGCCTAATATCTCGGGTTCAAATCCTGCTGGGGAAAAGTTTTTTGAAATGCCCAGCGCTTGGTGATAGAAAGGGCTGAGGACTCAACGAACACAAAATTATCAGCTGAAGATTTCTTAATCCCCGGCAGGCAGGAAAACTTATCACAAAGACTTGTTGGATATTTAATAAAGGAAGATCAACAAGGTACACCTCTGAAGTGTAGTGGTTAGTGTGATCAGCTGCCACCCCCAAGAGGCCCGGGTTCGATTCCCGGCTCTGCCACGAAATTTTAAAAGTGGTATGAGGGCTGGAACGGGGTCCACTCAACCTCAGGAGGTCAACTGAGTAGAGCGGGTTTCAATTCCCCCCTCAGCCATCCTTGAAGTGGTTTTCCGTGGTTTCCCACTTCTCCTCCAGGCAAATGCCGGGATGGTACCTAACTGAAGACCACAGCCGCTTCCTTCCCTCTTCCTTGTCTATCCCTTCCAATCTTTCCATCACCCCCCTCCACAAGGCCCCTGAGGCCACCTGGGCGAGGTACTGGTCATTCTCCCCAGTTGTATCCCCGACCCAATGTCTCACGCTCCAGGACACTGTCCTTGAGGCGGTAGAGGTGGGATCCCTCGCTGAGTCCGAGGGAAAAACCAACCCTGGAGGGTAAACAGATTAAGAAACTTCTGTGGTTTAAACGAGTTTAAAAGAGTATCCGCAGTAAATTGTCCTAAACGCTGCTGTCACTTTCCTAACGTTATAAAACTACGAATGATCATTAGTGTATAATGGAAAAAACTAATGCATATCAAAGAGTTGCTTGTTGATGATGATGCTTGTTGTTTAAAGGAGCCTAACATCTAGGTGATCGGGCCCATATATCAAAGAGTGAGACACGATATATTTTATTATGGAACACCGTGGCACGGGACGATGTAAACAAATTTTATCACTGATTCTGCCATGAAGGGTTCGCTTAATTGCTGTGTCAGAAAGTGTACCTGCCATTGCGTGTGACGACACCGGGTATCATTGAAGAGAGTATACCTAGGTCAGTGGCATCTCGTCAGTGGTCAGTGGCCACTCTCGGGGAGCACTGGGCAGTCAGACTGTTGCTCCTTCCCAAACCACCACCACACTGGGTCAGCGAGGAGACCTGAGACAGACGGACGATGTTCGGACCGCGCTGACTAGATACGTACGTACAATCGTACGGCCGACGGCTTTTGTGGGATTGTTGACATCATACTGATAGGGCTGTTTTGCCATAACAAATATACCGCAAATACAAATCGAATGGTATTCTGATGTATGGAATGTGCAGGAAACGTACTCAAGTGTTAAGTAAAGAATACTGTTATTTATTCAAAACTGAAATTTGAACATATTTGAGAGGAAAATTCAACAAAATTTTACCATTATGAACAGATAGTACAGATCTTGAATGACTTTTGCTTAGTCGTTTTTACGAGCTTTTAGTTTTGGAGCAAACAATCTTCTCCAAACTGGGTACAATATTTCTGGACACAGCTATTCTTAAACAATTGCGCAAGTTTCTATCGATCATCGTTGCACGATGTTTACTTTTGGTAAGCTTGAGAACAGAAAAGAAACACTCAGAAATGTACGTTGAGCCGAACATTGACAAACTTTACATGCATGTTTATACAAAAGGGGGTATTCTTTTTGCGGAAGGCCGCTGCAAAATTCTTGTAAACTTCGTGACATTAGAAATCGGTCTTTAAGACGGACACTGCAATGCAATTCAATCATCTCTAATTGAAATGGCTATGGAACACTCTGCACTAAGAGAAAATGGTCGAACAAATACATCTAACACCACTTGGACTTCTGATAATTTTGAAAATCTCTTTTCAAACTTTTCTTGTAATTGGCGAATTACCTGCAAGTACTCATCAAAGTCGACACCTTCCTTCACTGTTTCAAGCAATGGAAAATGTCCTGTGTTCCTTGCACGCAACTGGATTTCTCACAACACAAATTTTATTTTGAAGGCTTGAATGTTTTCCACCAAATCAGAGATATTGTGCTTTTTGCCCTGAAGTGAAGTGTTCAAAGTATTCAGATGGACAGTAATGTCACTTAAAAATGATAAATCCACCACCCACTTAGGATCACGCGAAAGAACTTCGGGCCGCCCTTTCATGTCACAATAGGTATCTATTGCGTTCCGCAAGCAAAAAACACGATGAAGCACCTTCGACTTGCTCAGCCATCTTACCTCTGCATGGTACGGGATATCCGGATATTCCGCTTCGATGTCATCCGAGAACTCTTTGAATTAAGGGTGCGTGAGTCCAGGGGAGCGAAGATAGCATTCGCACAACTGTTCCCATTACGTCTTTAAGCTTGGCGACTTTTGCACAAATTTCGTCCTGGTGTGTCAAGCAATGGATCGCCGCCATTAGGAAACCACCGCTCTTAGCCATTTTTCATTTTACATAGCTGAGGTACCCCTCGAGTAGACCACGTATAGCAGGAGCTCCATCCGTCGTTACACTCGTTAACCGCTCCTATTTTAATCCCAAAGACTCAAAAACACCCTCCAGAGCTTGGAAAATATCGAAACCTGTGGTGGTGACTTTGAGAGCCACCAAGTCTAGGAAATCCTCGGTGAGCCGAAGACCGTCGAATTCGCGAATTACCACGAATGAAAATAACGAGCTGAGCTGTGTCCGCAATGCCGTTTGATTCGTCGAGGGCGATTAAAAATGATACAAAATTTGCTGCCTTCTCTATTAATTGCTGTTCCATATCAACGGCCATGTCGTCTATTCTGCGAGCCACAGTTTTAGGAGAAAGAGAGATTTTGTCAAATTTCTCAACTAGCTCTGTAAAACAAATACATGCCACCGCGTCTATTTGGCACTCCTTGATTAAATTCCCTTTCGCGAAAGGTTTGTCAGCTTTGGGAATTCGCATCGAACAGTTGTAGCTTGCTCGTAAAATGGATCCACCAACCTTACTCTCCTCTATCTCCTGTCAGACAAAAATACGGCAAGTCACAATTTTAGTGTTCTTCAGATAATTAAACCATTTCTTCATTCCCATTTGTAAACAAGCATTTTAAAAATTAAAACAATAATACAGAATAGTGTTGCCTGAAATTGAAGTGCCTAGTATCAAACGTGGACAAAAGCCATTTTGTTAATTTTGCAGTAGAGCTACATTTTTGTTTCTCTATTAACCTCCTGACACGAGTGTGAAACTTTTTATGTGCCATATTGCCAGCCCTATGAACAAAAAAACCATTGTCGACACTTAAGAATTTCATTCTAAGGCAATGTAAAATAGTTCAAATATGACAATGTCCATTTTTGAAACTAAGATTGACTTTTGTCCGATTTTGATACAAACATCCATGTAATTGTCCACTTTTGAAACAAACTATCCCAATACTTTGAAACAAAGTTGCGGGATGGCATGATAGTAAACTTCTGTTTTAAAAGAAATTTAATGAAAATATGAAAGAAATAAGTTTAATCTTATACTTTGTTAACAACTAACATGATATTCATCTGAACTTATTGTGGTCGTCATCTTCTTCAGATCTTCCTCAACGAGTCCAAAAGTCCTATCTGACGGCAAATATGAGTTTCCAATAATTGGAAATATCAGTTTGTAACAGTAAAGTTGTCTGGAATAATAAGCCGACTGATCAGTTAATTTTGGCAATGCAAGGTTCTTTTGGCAATCATAGGACACTTCATTTTTCTTCAGTCGTCGATAAAAATTCTCTGCTTGTTTTTTTTTTTTTTTTTTTTTTTTTTTTTTTTTTTTTTTTTTTTTTTGTGGATAGTTCTCTTCAAAATTAAGGTTGTTCTTTCCTCTTCATACTTTTCAAACTTAATACATTGCTCTAGTTCCAAGCATGTAGTGCACTCATCTGTGTATGGAGAAGAAAACCCGAAATTTAAGCTGGTATTAAAAATGTGGTGCCGCCTCTGTGGTGTAGTGGTTAGCGTGATTAGCTGCCATCCCCGGAGGTCCGGGTTCGATTCCCGGCTCTGCCACGAAATTTGAAAAGTGGTACGAGGGCTGGAACGGGGTCCACTCAGCCTCGGGAGGTCAACTGAGTAGAGGTGGGTTCGATTCCCACCTCAGCCATCCTCGAAGTGGTTTTCCGTGGTTTCCCACTTCACCTCCAGGCGAATGCCGGGATGGTACCTAACTTAAGGCCACGGCCGCTTCCTTCCCTCATCCTTGCCTATCCCTTCCAATCTTCCCATCCCCCTACAAGGCCCCTGTTCACCATAGCAGGTGAGGCAGCCTGGGCGAGATACTGGTCATACTCCCCAGTTGTATCCCCGACCGAGAGTCTGAAGCTCCAGGACACTGCCCTTGGGGCGGTAGAGGTGGGATCCCTCGCTGAGTCCGAGGGAAAAGCCGAACCTGGAGGGTAAACAGATGATGATGATGATGATGATTAAAAATGTGCCTAAAGTAAGCTCCCTTTACTTGCAATTCCACTTCAGGTGGACACTCCGAAACATTGCCTTCCATATTAAACGAAAATATTTTCCCAAATACTTATTTTATAAGTAAAACACTGAAAAAACATTAGCACTAAACTTCCAAGCGCCGGACTGAGTGGCTCAGACGGTTAAGGCGCTGGCCTTCTAACCCCAACTTGGCAGGTCCGATCCTGGCTCAGTCCGGTGGTATTTGAAGGTGCTCAAATACGACAGCCCCATGTCGGTAGATTTACTGGCACGTTAAAGAACTCCTGCGGGACTAAATTCTGGCACCTCGGCGTCTCCGAAGACCTTAAAAAGTAGTTAGTGGGACGTAAAACAAATAACATTATTAAAATCTTCCAAGCACGCACCGACAAGAGAATGTAAACAAATGGTCGCCATGCCAGTTTTATGTCACTTGTAGCAATCTGATTGGCTGAAACGGTCATGTCCGTTTTTGATAGAAACTCTGTTTGGAGGTGTCCGATTATGAAAGAAACTGCATATTTCTTTGTTAAAAATAACGTGCAAATATTCGTTTATGAAAGACATGGGCCACTAATTCAGATAGAGCATTAAAAATACTATAATTTTATATTCTTAACTCAATTTTGATATGGGTGGCGCATGTCCGTGTTTGATATTAGGCACCTCAATTGTCTTTCAATTCTTCCAACTTCGATTGGCGACTGGCGTCTGTCAAATCATCGTAATCATCCCGGTGGTTGGCACTGTAGTGCCGTTCCAACTTGTGTTTTTTTAAACACATCAAATCTCGGTGGCACACTAAATATTTGGCATATCCTTTATAAGCTGTACAGAAATATTAAATTTCCCATTCTGCTTTAAAGGCTGCTGCTTCAACGCTCCTTTTTCTTCTATGATGTTCAGCCATGACAATTGCGAAACTGACTTAGTTACACGCTGCCAATAAAGCGCATTGGACTAGACTAGCGACTGATGGATCGGCTGCCGGCGCGGCGGGCAGACCGCGCGCTCAGCCAGGCAAGCTCCTGCTACCACAACCGAAACGATGTACCTTCCACCAAAGCGCTCGGAGCACTGGCTTAGAGCGCGGCCAGAACGCTAGCGCTTGGGGAGCGCTGTGTGGGTGGCCCTGACCTAGGCTCTTCCGTAAACGTGCCGTAAATGTACTACACTAAACAGACTGCTTTGAGAACAGTGATCATTGAGATGCAAGATACACATTTCATATCATATTGCCCTATAGTAAAAAGCCACCGTGGCTCAGGCGGCAGCGCGCCGGCCTCTCACCGCTGGGTTCCGTGGTTCAAATCCCGGTCACTCCATGTGAGATGTGGACAAAGCGGAGGTAGGACAGGTTTTTCTCCGGGTACTCCGGTTTTCCCTGTCATCACTCATTCCAGCAACACTCTCCACTATCATTTCATATCATTTGCCATTCATTAATCATTGCCCGAGAGGAGTGCAGCTTCCTACCCTCGCCGCTAGATAGGGGCTTCATTCATGCCATTCCTAACCCGGTCAAATGACTGGAAACAGGCTGTGGATTTTCATTGTCCTAGTAAATCTGAACTTTCTCTTCTCTGATGCTACTCTTTGTCCTCTAGCGAGGTCCTCTACTGCACACGACTGGTCGTTTGATTGTTACAAGCGACCAACGTAGAGTGTTTTTGTAGCGTCATGTCTTCTGATAAAACCGGTGCGGTACCTTGGGTGAATGACCAGGATCGAGGCCTTCGGTTCCCTTCCTATCCGGGTTAGGAATTTCAACCACATCTAGTTAATTCCTCTGACACTATCAACCACCACAGAAACGTGCAATAGTGAAAACATTCCTCAACGTAGTGTTGGCGTCGGGAAGGGCATGCAACCGTCAAGCACAGGCAATTTGACATGTGCTACTCAGTTCCCACCCGTAACCATACCAGAATGTAGGGAAAGTGTAAGATGTCTACTGCTGAAACCAAGTCGTTTAGTCGTTGGCCTTCTCTTGTGAGGTAGTAAATTCGATCTCGGCTGATATCGATGCTATTTGAGGGTATTTAAACGGTACCACTCAGTGTCGTTAGTTCCGGCATGTTTAAGAACACCTGCAGGACAATATTCCGATAATCCATCATTTCTTAAAATCAGTGGTAATCGAAGGTTTTTTTGCTAGTGACTTTACGTCGCACCGACACAGATAGGTCTTATGGCGACGATGGGATAGAAAAGGCCTAGGAGTTGGAAGGAAGCGGCCGTGGTCTTGATTAAGGTACAGCTCCAGCATGTTGCTGATGTGAAAATGAGAAACCACGGAAAACCAGCCCTGAAGATGGTTTTCCGTGGTTTCCCATTTTCACACCAGGCAAATGCTGGCGGTAATCGAAGGAACCTTAAAACAAGTAACATACTCCATCATCAAATTTCAATACTGAAGTCCCCTTGTCGGCGGAGGAGGGAGAGTACAGAATCTCCAGTCTGTCATAAAAGGCGATTAAAATGGCAATCAACTTGGGAGAATATGTGTGCAACAACGGTGCCACTAGCTGAGGTTAGCTTAGCTTATAATCTACTTAATTGTGTCAGGTTCCTAACTTTCATCTTTACTGACTGACCTTCCTTGGTCAACTCTTGCTCTCTTCCGACCCCGATGCTGTTAGGTTTGCACTAGGGAGGCTTTCATTTCACCCCCTTCTTGGCCGTTCCCTTCCTTTTTCATTCCTTGAACTGTCGGACCTCTTCCATCTTCCTTTCTGATTAGTGTTAACAGGGGAGGGTTGCCCAGTTGTACTTCTTAAACAATGATCACCACCACTATGCGTCTTTCTCTGTCTTCATTTCTTCCTCTCCTAGTCGTGTCTCTATTATTTGGGATGAGCAATAGGAAGGTGAAGTTGGAATTCAAGAGGACAAATTGGGGTAAATATTCATTTGTAGGGCGAGGAGTCAGGGATTGAAATGATTTATTACAGGAAATATTCGATGCATTTCCAAGTTCTTTGACACAAGGCTAAACAAACAATTGAGAGGACATCTGCCACCTGGGCAAAGCCCTAAATGCAGCCCAGTTTTACGGCCGGATGCTCTTTATGACGCCAACCCTGTGTGAAGGGATTTGTTCTGTATTGCGTGTTTCTGTGGTGGGTTGTAGAGTTATGTGTATTGAGACGAACACAGATATCCATTCCCCGAGCTATAGAAATTAAACCAGACGCAGGAATCGAGCCCAGGACCGAAGATCATAACGCTGATCATTCGGCTAAGGAGCTGGGCGCATTCAGCCTTCCCTGGACTCTGAAACTGACTCTCTAAGAGACGTTTAGGGTGTGAAACTCGAGTTCAACCCGCTTCAAGTCGATCATTCTCTTTTCCTGGCCTAACACACTTGATATGGTATTTTTTTGCCATGCGGGATGTTCGTCTCCCAAAATTAAATTAAGATAATAATAATAATGTTATAGACTTTATGCCCCACTACAACTTTTATGGTTTTCGGAGACGCCGAGGTGCCATAATTTAGTACCGCAAGAGTTCATAAATGTGCCAGTAAATCTGCCGACACGAGGCTGACGTATCTGAGTACCTTCAAATAACACCGGAGTGAGACAAGGTTGAACCTGCTAAGTTGGGTTCAGAACGCCAGCGCTTCAACCGTGTGAGCCACTCAGCCCGGCTAAAGTAACTCAAGCATGGTAGGGTACTTCCGCTTGCGTACACACTGTTGAATCATTTATGCTTAAGGTTGAGTAGGCATTCAGACACATTGATTTTCAGGACACATTTCTGAATATCTAGAATAATTTACAAAATTACAGCAGTCGGTTGGCCATTAAAAGTACACAGACTGACAGAGCAAATGCAACACCAAGAAGGAGTGGTTCGAAAGGGATGAAAGTTGGGGGAAAAACAGAGACGGCACGGACGAATAATTGATGTTTATTTCAAACCGATATGCAGGTTACACAATGCGCACGACATCGACTCAGTAGGATGTAGGACCACCGCGAGCGGCGATGCACGCAGAAACACGTCGAGGTACAGAGTCAATAAGAGTGCGGATGGTGTCCTGAAGGATGGTTCTCCATTCTCTGTCAACCATTTGCCACAGTTGGTCGTCCGTACGAGGCTGGGGCAGAGTTTGCAAACGGCGTCCAATGAGATCCCACACGTGTTCGATTGGTGAGAGATCCGGAGAGTACGCTGGCCACGGAAGCATCTGTACACCTCGTAGAGCCTGTTGGGAGATGCGAGTAGTGTGTGCGCGGGCATTATCCTGCTGAAACAGAGCATTGGGCAGCCCCTGAAGGTACGGGAGTGCCACCGGCTGCAGCACATGCTGCACGTAGCGGTGGGCATTTAACGTGCCTTGAATACGCACTAGAGGTGACGTGGAATCATACGCAATAGCGCCCCAAACCATGATGCCGCGTTGTCTAGCGGTAGGGCGCTCCACAGTTACTGCCGGATTTGACCTTTCTCCACGCCGACGCCACACTCGTCTGCGGTGACTATCACTGACAGAACAGAAGCGTGACTCATCGGAGAACACGACGTTCCGCCATTCCCTCATCCAAGTCGCTCTAGCCCGGCACCATGCCAGGCGTGCACGTCTATGCTGTGGAGTCAATGGTAGTCTTCTGAGCGGACGCCGGGAGTGCAGGCCTCCTTCAACCAATCGACGGGAAATTGTTCTGGTCGATATTGGAACAGCCAGGGTGTCTTGCACATGCTGAAGAATGGCGGTTGACGTGGCGTGTGGGGCTGCCACCGCTTGGCGGCGGATGCGCCGATCCTCGCGTGCTGACGTCACTCGGGCTGCGCCTGGACCCCTCGCACGTGCCACATGTCCCTGCGCCAACCATCTTCGCCACAGGCGCTGCACCGTGGACACATCCCTATGGGTATCAGTTGCGATTTGACGAAGCGACCAACCTGCCCTTCTCAGCCCGATCACCATACCCCTCGTAAAGTCGTCTGTCTGCTGGAAATGCCTCCGTTGACGGCGGCTTGGCATTCTTAGCTATACACGTGTCCTGTGGCACACGACAACACGTTCTACAATGACTGTCGGCTGAGAAATCACGGTACGAAGTGGGCCATTCGCCAACGCCGTGTCCCATTTATCGTTCGCTACGTGCGCAGCACAGCGGCGCATTTCACATCATGAGCATACCTCAGTGACGTCAGTCTACCCTGCAATTGGCATAAAGTTCTGACCACTCCTTCTTGGTGTTGCATTTGCTCTGTCAGTCAGTGTATATTATATGGTGGATTGTTATTTGTGTTACGTCGCACCGACACAGACGGATCTTATTGCGTCGATGCGAAAAGAAGGGGCTAGGACTGAGAAAGAAGCTATCATTGTCTTACTTAAGACACAGCCCCAATATTTGTCTGGTGTGAAAATGAGACAATAAGGAAAGCCGACAGCGGGGTTCGAAACCTCTTTCTCCCGAATGCAAGCAGACAGCCAAATGACGCAAACCGCGCAGTCAACTCACTCGGTAATATAAAATAATAATAATAATAATAATAATAATAATAATAATAATAATAATAGTAGTAGTAGAAGAAGTAATAGTACTAGTAGTAGAAGCAGTAGTAGTAGTTGTTGTTGTTGTTATTGTTGTTTACCCAAATTCGAAATTGAATCTCTATTGTGGCAAAAAGAAGAAGAATCAACTGAGATTCTATTACATAAACGTATACAGGTACTTCCACTCAAAATTCTTCGTTAATTACACACCGATACTCATCCTATGTTATTCAAAATAACGCGCTTGAATAACAGCTTTCTGGAAGATGTGTAGCTGCTTAGTGGAGATGATACATCTTCTCCTACAAGGACATAGATTCGGTTCCCTATGGAGCAGTCAAAAGAATTATAACGAGATTTCCATATCTGGATAGGCACATGGCCCTAATGTTCACTCAGCGTACATCAAAACTGAGCGCTCGGTTAATATTCGGGGGGAAAGGCTACGGGGCAAACAGCTAATAATTCTGCTCAGTGTCAGGGTTACGGAGGTGGAAAGCTGTACCTGTTCTCCTCTATGAGCCGTCATGGCCTGTGCGGAAATGGCTTCGTTTGGTAGCCTTTGAGGATACATAAATGGCATCAATGTCTTTGATTTTCGGCGTGTGAGAAATTTTGCAGTCCACCTGTGCGATGCGGTGGTTAGTGTTAGCTTCCACCTTCGGAGGCCCGGGTTCGATTCCCAGCTCTGCCACGAAATTTGAAAAGTGGTACGAGGGCTGGAACAGGGTCTACTCAGCCTCGGGAGGTCAACTGAGTAGAGGGGGTTCGATTCCCTCCTCAGCCATCCTGGAAGTGGTTTTCCGTGGTTTCCTACTTCTCCTCCTGAAAAATGTCGGGATGGTACCCAACTTAAGGCCACGGCCGCTTCCTTCCCTCCTCCTTGTCTATCCCTTTCAAACCTCCCATCCCTCCACAAGTCCCCTGTTCAGCATAGCAGGTGAAGCCACCTGGGCGAGATACTGGTCATCCTCCCCAGTTGTATCCCGCGATCCAGAGTCGGAAGCTCCAGAACACTGCCCTTGAGGCGGTAGAGGTGGGATCCTTCGCTTAGTCCGAGGGGAAAACCGACTCTGGAGGTTAAACACGTGAAAAAGAAGAAGAAGAAATTTTGCAGGTAAAAATTGGCATTTCTTTAGAATCTATAACATTTGAAATGACGTTCAAAATTCTTCTTCTTCCATATACTTTCTATCCTTTTCTCGGAACCGAGAACCGTTTTAGGATTTATCTTTCTTCTCTTGTTCTTCCATATGCTTTTTCTTGTTAACTATCAGGTATTCTGAAATACAGTATAGAGTCCTTCTGGCTGAGAAACCGTGATGTAGTGTCTGATGATTGTGTTGTTGCAGATCGCTATTTTGTTATATGTATTCTACACTAACATATACGCTAGTTTTATCTATCTGGCTAGATTTCTCTTGCTTCCTTATCAAGCCAATAGAGTGGAACCATTCCCGTGTTATATTTAAAATTATTATTATTATTATTATTATTATTATTATTATTATTATTATTATTATTATTATTATTATTATTATTATTATTATTATTATTATTGTAGAGCCTCCGTGGCTCAGACGGCAGCGCGTCGGCCTCTCACCGCTGGATACCGTGGTTCAAATCCCGGTCATTCCATGTGAGATTTGTGCTGGACAAAGCGGAGGCGGGATAGGTTTTTCTCCGGGTACTCCGGTTTTCCCTGTCATCTTTCATTCCAGCAACACTCTCCATTCTCATTTCATAGCATCTATCATTCATTAATATATCACTTTGGGAGTGGCGACCCCATCGTAATAATAGCCTATATATGATTCATTCATTACATCCCTGACCCGGTCAATGACTGGAAAACAGGTTGTAGGTTTTTTTCATTTTCATTTTTCATTATTATTATTATTATTATTATTATTATTATTATTATTATTATTATTATTTTATTACACAGAGATAAAGTAACCAGTAATGTTTTGCCCGATTTTAACGATTTTGAATTACTCACCAACCCGATATTATGAGTAAAAGGTTACACGAACAAAAGTTATCAGTTTTTGTCATTGAATCTCCTTGTACTCCACGCTGCTTAATACAAAAACAGTTCGGTACTTTTCAGATAAAATAAGCTGCTAGATACGGTATCTCTGAAGAGCGGCAAGACATGTAAACATTTGGCACTCTTCTCTTGTACTTTAGTTGCAGAAAGCCAGAGTAATCAAGTTTCGAACGTCTGTTGTTGACTAACGGAGAGGAAGAGGCTCGTTTAGAGTGGCGATGGGAATTTTAACTCGCACTTCAAGCACTACGATAGAGGCAAAAACAGCGTCTGTTTTATTATGACCATGGCTTATCAAGTGGTTGGGAAAAACGAGCTAGAGACTGGAGAAGGGGGAAGTCCACTATCAAACGAAGAGAATTCGTCTGTTAGGGAGAGAGAAACAATATTCCTTTCCAGCATTAATGGAATTATCACATTAGTGTGTACCGTATGTAAGGGCACTCTGTAAATTAGAAGCGTGGAGGTGGGCGTAAATTCATCGCTAGCTTTGTATCGAGGTGGCCGAAATTCGATGTAGGTCAGTCCATACACGGTTTCCGAAATGATAATTCACCTTCCAATTATCTACATTTCACAACGAACTTGAATTACGCACGAATACAATACTACCTTAATTCACCAAGGAAATGGCTGTGCAATCTTGGTCACGTAGTTATCCGCTTGCATTTGGGAGATATTGGGTTTGAACCCTACTGTCGGCAGCCCTAAAGATGGTTGTCCGTGGTTTCCCATTTCCACACCAGATAAATTCTGGAGCTGTACCTTAATTACGAACACGGCTGCTTATCCCCACTCGTAGTCCCTTCCTGTCCCATCGTCACCATAAAACCTGTCTGTGTCGGTGCGACGTAAAACAAATTCTAAAAAAAAGAACCTTAATTCACACCGTCATTGAACAGTAAAATATTCGAACTGAACCCCAGCAGATCGATCGAGGAGACTCCCACCTGATAAATTGAGGTTGCAGAACTACATGCCCCTACTTTACTCCAGTTGACTGGATGAAAATTGCGAGCATTGAGACTTGACTCCAATCTTCATTTTAATTGTTTTGTGCCCTTTATTCGTATGCGATTAATCGAGATCCTGTATACGCCTTTCTAAATGAAAGGTGGAATGTAGATGTTAGATGTTGGAATTTCCGGCGTTATTTTGCTACAAAAGATAACGCTCAATTACTCTCACTTCTTCTTCTTCTTCTTCTACCGCTTATCCCACACCGGTGGAGTCACGGATGCGAACTGTGTCGTACATATGCATTTGACCCCGTTTTACTACCGGATGCCCTTCCTGACGCAAACCTTATATGGAGGGATTTAATCACTGTGTTTCTGTGGTGGTTCGTAGTGTAATGTGTTGTCTGACTATTAGGAGGAAAGTGGTGGAACAAACACAAACACCCAGTCCCTGAGCCAGAAGAATGAATCAAACGCGATTAAAATCCCCGTCCCGGCCGGTAATCGAACCCGGGGCCCTCTGAGCCGAAGCCTTCAACGCTGACAATTCAGCCAATGAGTTGGACCCTCAAATACTCTCAGAAGATACTTGATTATCATCGTTTTTATGTAGTTGCGGCACTTTGGGAGCTCTCTGCATCCCGACAATTGGACGTTGTGTTGACGGTAAGAAAGAGCTGTCTACAGTAGAGACGTTACCATAGTCGGCGAGCATGGGCGCCCGCAGGATCTTTTCCAGGGGGGAGCACATTAACAATTTTCTTCAATATAAAAACCAATATAACGTCAGCAACATTAAATTGTTTACAGAAACTTCCAGTTATAACATATGCTAGATGACTGTCAGTAATTTCAGTTTATGAAATAATCTGGTATGAGATTAAACAATTGAACATCAACATCTTTAGAATTCCAGGGGGGGCAAGTGCCCCCCCTTGCCCCCCCCCCCCTTGCGGGCGCCCATGTCGGCGAGACTGATAATGGGATCTTGAATGAATATATATTTACAACTGGCTTTACGTCGTACCGACACAGATAGGTATCTGGGTAACGATGGAATAGGAAAGGCCTAGGAATCGGAAGGAAGCGGCCGTGGCCTTAATTAAGACTCAGCCGCAGCATTTGCCTGGTGTGAAAATGGGAAACCACTAAAAGCCATCTTCAGGGCTGCCGACAGTGGGGTTCTAACCCATTATATTCCGAATGCAAGTTAACAGCTGTGTGCCTCTAACCGCACGGCCAAACTTGCTTGGTGAATGAAAATCACTATTACTCTTATACTGATAGCTTAGTATAGTTTGTATGTTTGCGGGTTACACTGGTCCATAAATGAAACTATCACAACACAATCGATCATTCGACGATTGTTTTTTTGTCTTGTCACGTTCTGGCTGCTAGTGGATGATGGGAATGACTGGACGTGATGCAAGCCTCGAAGTCTCAAGGCAGACACGAGCCTAGCAGTGGTTCAGTAAACACTCGAACAGCTGCACGCTAGCCGACTGTCTTCCCATTCAATACTCGAGGCCTCGCCACGCACAACGCTGCTCCACGTTCATATACTTCTCGACTGTAAGATGGAATTAATTCGACGAGGCAGATCCAATAAGTTATGAGTGGGATATAAAAACTTTATTACCTATTTGTATTTCTTTTGGATAAAAATGTAAGTATTAACAATGCATCCTATAGGAGTCCTTTCACGTCCCGCTAAATCTACCGACACGAGACTGGAGTATGTGAGCACCTTACCACCGTACTGAACAGGTATCCAACCCATCAACTAGGGCTCTGAACCAGCTACACAAGTGGGTTTTAAGACATTTGCACGGAATTGTCAGGTTGTATTTGGAAGATAGTGAGTTCGAGCCTTTCTGACGACAGGCCTGAAGATAGTATTCCGTAGTTTCCCATTATCATAACCAGACAAATAGCTCCCTCTGTGGATTAGTGGTAAAGAGCCGACCTCAGGATCACCTGGTAAAGTAGTTGCAGTTTTGAAGGATGGAAAGAAGTCAGTTTGTCACTCCATGTCATACGATGTGAACAAGTAAAATATCTCTGGTAACACATTTCGTGTTTACCCGACAAATTTAGTGAAAAAAACACAGATCGCCCAACAGAGATCCGTGAACAAGTAAAATATCTCTGGTAACACATTTCGTGTTTACCCGACAAATTTAGTGAAAAAGCCACAGATCGCCCAACAGAGATCCGTTTTTCTGCCATCTGGTACAGTAAAGTGTACCGTCGTAATTGGCATACAGGCAGCCAAGATGTTTGAAATCAAAATACTTACACAGGGTATCTGAGATCACACGATTCTGATTCTGATTATTATTATTATTATTATTATTATTATTATTATTATTATTATTATTATTATTATTATTATTAGGTTCCTCCGTGGCTCAGACGGCAGCGCGTCGGCCTCTCACCGCTGGATACCGTGGTTCAAATCCCGGTCACTCCATGTGAGATTTGTGCTGGACAAAGCGGAGGCGGGACAGGTTTTTCTCCGGGTACTCCGGTTTTCCCTGTCATCTTAAATTCCAGCAACACTCTCCATTCTCATTTCATAGCATCTATCAGTCATTAATAAAACACTTTGGGAGTGGCGACCCCATCGTACTAACAGCCTATATATGCTTCATTCATTACATCCCTGGGCCCTGTTTCATAAAACTAACTAATAATATTAGCTAATAATATTAGAACTCATAAAAATAATTATTAGTTAACCAAATTCTGTTTCATTAAGATTTACCCATGACTAATAAAATATCTTTACTAATAATATTAGTTCATTAGTCAGCTGATACAAATGGAGGTTAGAATCGGTCTGTTGCATATGTTCTTGGTTTGAGTTTGTTCCGAGCAGTAGGCTAATGTTTGACTACAACCGACTATTAATCCACATGTTCAAAAGGCTCACTTGATATTTTCGTTGTTAATGAGCAATAAAAACGAGCAATAATAATAATAGTCCGCCTCTGTGGTGAAGTGGTTAGTGTGATTAGCTGCCACCCCCGGAGGCCCGGGTTCGATTCCCGGCTCTGCCACGAAATTTGAAAAGTGGTACGAGGGCTTGAACGGGGTCCACTCAGCCTCGGGAGATCATCTGATTAGAGGTGGGTTCGATTCCCACCTCAGCCATCCTGGAAGTGTTTTTCTGTGGTTTCCCACTTCTCCTCCAGGCAAATGCCAGGATGGTGCCTAACTTAAGGCCACGGCCGCTTCCTTCCCTCTTCCTTGTCTATCCCTTCCAATCTTCCCATCCCCCACCAAGGCCCCTGTTCAGCATAGCAGGTGAGGCCTCCTGGGCGAGGTACTGGTCATCCCCCAACCCAGGGTCTGAAGCTCCAGGACACCGTCCTTGAGGCTGTAGAGGTGGGATCCCTCGCTGAGTCCGAGGGAAAACCAACCCTGGAGGGTAACCAGATTAAGAAAGAAATAATAATAATTGTTACGGAGTTTTTCCGTGGTAGGTAGAGGTGAAAGAAGGTGCGGGTATGAATAGGTCTCCAGCTACGAAAGCAAAATTAATTTAAAATTTAACAAGGTTATATTTTCTTTTCAAAAACAAAGAAATAACAAGCATGGCAGGTACAAAGTAGCAAATCAAAAAGGGTAGTTACAATATTTACAGGAATTGGGCTTCACGCCCTGATTTTACACTGCTTGGGCAATCAGCTCAGTTTTACCCCAAACACGAGTTTTAACAGAGGGGCAGAAAACCCCATTCATACCTAGGAGCCCTTGCTCCAAATTACACAGAAAAGCCTCCACGAGGCATACAACACTCAATTTTCAAAAGAGCCACTCGCTCTCAAAATTTAAGCCTCTCCCAGGCCACACCAAACTCCACCTTCAAGTTGTCCTCACTGGACATAGACACAGGGGTAAAATACCCAACCTACTGAGGTCTATTAAATAAAAATGGGCAATTACATGACCTCTAAAATAACAATTTGAGAGGAGGCGATCTTGCACTCCTAATACACTTGTTTTTAAAAACCTAATCTGGCTCTAGGCCACTAATGCAAGGGCTAATCCCATACTACCGAGGTGACTTTAGAAAAGAGCAATTTGTTTTACATTAACGAAGAATAGGTTGAGAAAATAAGTTCACCTCAAGACAATGTGAGTGGGAGCTCGAGAGGGTTAGCACTCTCTATCCCAATATGCAGCTTAAAAAGAGAATAGAAGAAAAGATCGTTACATTTTAGGAAAAGGTTACATGGGGGAACGCTTCGCACCCGCCCCGAGAGTTAAACTGCTGAGCTAGCAAAGAAAGAATTTATTAATCGGCCATTACCTTATTGCTGACCGCTGCCGAGGAAAGAGGCGCTTCCCGCCTCCTGCTATGTACTTTATACACTGAAAGATGGAACAGAAGTGGCCCAGAGACCCTAAAATCAGCAGTTTAAATACTCTCGCAGAAGGTTCTAGGCGTTAGGGGAATGAAAACACCCTCCCGCGATGATTTTATTGGTAGATCAATAAACCCCCTACACAATACTAAGAAGAAACACATAATTGGTGGAAAATTAATTCAAGAAATTCGGGATAGGCTAGATTTAAAACAAGGGGAAAGAAGGGGTTAATATTGCCAACTTAACCAAAGACTGAAAAAAATTTAGCAAAGAACAAACATTTGAAATAAAATTTTCTCCAACAAAATAGTTCTTTGACTCCGCACTAGGTTGCACTATTGTTGATCTTCAGTAGTGTCCTCTAGAAGAGAAAGTTCACACTTCTTACTTCAAGCGAAACAAAACCACATCAAAAATGACACAGTTCAAAAACTCAAAATTTTCCACGTGGTGACATCTTCTGAGAAAGTAGAGAATTAATAGCGTAGATAAAGTTCAGACTTCCTCCAGCAGAGGAGTTTCAACTGGCGCACATTTTAAATTAGCAGAGTGGAGGTGTACTGCCCGGTACAGACCTCCCCCACCAAAAGTTCCTCCCGGGGTGACACATGAAATTGTTTGAAAACAAGGTCCAAGTTTTGATGTAGATATGGAGATTAATTGCCAAACAATTTATAATATTTTCTTAATTTGGTTTGATTTAGTTTCAAAATTTTGTTGTTGCAGATGAAGAATAGTTTTTAAGTTTGTAGAAGTAGAATTCTGAGGATAAACTTTTAATACTTAAAGGTGATGAAAAATTTTGCAATGTCCACCAAATATTGCTGTTGAATTCCCAAGTGTAGTCATTGCTTATAGTAACTGTTCATGTAGTTGAGGTTGATGAAGTTGGATGGCCAGACCGGCCGTTGCAGCTTGCGTCCAAATGAGGCCGCTCGGACCCCTCAAGTACCCTGAGATACCGCTCGCCCGCACTATGAGGGGAGCAGAGGTGTTGAAACACGCCGCGCCCGCGGTGAACATATACAGGCTGCGGGCAAGTAGCAGGTCGTGCGCCACACATCAGCCTTGGCCGGGAGGAGAGCTCCGGGTCGCCGTGCACATGTCGTCCTCGCTGGGGCCGAGGGGGCCCGTCCTCGAACCCAGCCGCGGCACAGCGCCGCGCGGCTGCGGGGGCACTGAAACATTTAAGCTAGGCGGCAGAATTGTGTTGGACCATCATGTTTCTTTTGAGGGCACAGGCATGTAGAGAGATTGAGGGGCCAGCGGCGTGCAGATATCCACGGCATTTCATCTAAGCCAGCCACTGTGTGTAGTGGAGCAGGAGACGGGAGCGTGGTAATGGCCGTGGCAAGGACAGGATGGCAGTTTAACAAATCGGGGGAGCTTTCACAGAAATGCTTACATATAAAATAAAATAGAAGGAGCAGAATGCCTTAAGAGAGGAACTCAAAAAAAATATATAACCTTCATATTCCTATCAAATTATATGAAGCAAGTTGACACAAAATTTACACCGGTTTCACCTGGGACAGGTGAACCCTAAATATCCTCTCGGTGGCTGGATTGCTTACTAACAATGTAACCGGCGTAAGAAAATCGAGAATGATGCATGGCCCATGAAATCTGGGGGCAAGCTTGCCCGCGGGAACAAAATTCTTGACCATCACCTGGTCACCTACCTTCAAAGTGGTGGGTCTCCGTCCACGATCATACTTTTCCCTAACCTTTTCATGAGATACCTTAAGATTGGCTTTAGCCTTCTTCCAAAGATCTTTAATATTATCCGGATCTATTGTCTCGGGTAGAATGTCACTCAGAGACCAAAGGTTAGAGAGCGGCGTGTTGGGAACAAACTTGAACATCAAGGAAGCTGGAGTGAACTTATGAGATTCATGAACCGCCGAATTCAAAGCAAAAGCTAACCAATGCAGGGACGTGTCCCACCTGGAATGATCTTCATGATGATAGGCAATAAGTGCGGACCTGAGATTACGATTAACCCGTTCAGCCAGAGATGGTTGAGGGTAATAAGCAGAAGTAGTTACATGAGAGATGGATAAGTCAAAACAGAATTTACGAAATAAGTTAGATGTAAAAGCCTTAGCATTATCAGATACAATATATTGGCACGGACCAAAAGAAGCAAAAATAGAATTTAAGCAAGTAATGGTAGACTGAGCGGTAGCCAGCTTAGTCGGAAATAACCAAGAAAATCTGGTAAAACCATCTACACACAAAAGGATGAACTTGTTGGCATTACACTTTGACTGGGGGAATGGTCCTACATAATCAATATACAGGCGTTCCATGGGGCGCGACGCTTGCTGAGAAGACAAGAGGCCTACCTTGGTGGACATGGTCGGTTTACTAAGCAAACAGGATTTACAAGCCTTTACTAGTTCACGGATTTCACCGTCCATACCTTTCCAGATGAACATTTCACGAATCTTTTCACGAGTTTTAAAGATACCAAGATGCCCTCCTAATGGGGTCTCATGATAATACTTGAAGATCATAGGTACAAGAACCGCTGGAACAACAACTTTCATCATCTTATCATGCCTCGAAGGGCAACATAGAACACCATTCCTCAGAACATAAGGGACAACATGTTCCCCAGAAGAAAGGGTTTCCATTATCGGAGCCAGCGTCGGATCTTCACGTTGGTATTTCTCGATATCCCTAAAGAGCATGGGAGCATCTGTTAGGATGGCATTAACCTCAGATAGTATGGACTCGGAAGGTGATGAACTGTCGACCGGTTCATGGGTCTCGACGTCGTTAGAAAACATACGGCTGAGTCCATCAGCAACAACATTTTCGGTACCTCTGATATGTCTGACATCGAATTGGAAGGCAGAAATACGGATGGCCCAACGGGCTATACGACCAGTACGACGCGGCCTACCTAAGACCCAGCTTAAGGCTTGATTATCTGTCTCCAGGTCGAATTTGACATGTTCCAGATAGAGACGGAACTTCTCTAAGGCGAATAAGACTGCCAAACCTTCGAGCTCATAGATGGAATACTTGGCTTCTTGAGCCGACAATGTCCTAGACGCATAGGCGATGGGGCGCCTCCCTAGTTCAGTCTCTTGAAGAAGGACTGCAGCTACCGCTGACGACGATGCGTCGGTTTGGACAATGAATTTCTTCGAGAAATCAGGCATAGCAAGTACAGGGGCATTACAAAGAGCTAATTTAAGGTCTTCAAAAGCGGCTTGTTGAGAAGGTCCCCACTCGAATTTGATGCCTTTCCTACGAAGAAGGTTTAAGGGCGACGCTCTATTAGCGAAGTTAGGAATAAACTTCCTGAAGAAATTCACCATACCAATGAACCTGGCGGTACCTTTAATGTCCTTGGGAGGTTTAAAATCACGGATGGCCTGTGTTCTAGAATGATCGACTGCTACACCATCAGGTGACACAATATGCCCTAGGAAAGACATAGAGGGCTTAGCAAAGGCAACCTTGGACAACTTAACAATTAACCCAGCCTTACGAAGCCGATCGAGAACTTCTCGCAGATGATCTAGATGTTCTTCAAAAGTCTCTGAAAATACGACGACATCGTCCAAGTAGTGATATAAGTACTCAAATTTGATGTCGGAGAAGACCCTATCTAGTAGCCTAGTGAGTACAGCTGCTCCCGTGGGGAGCCCGAAAGGCACGCGGTTGTATTCGTATAAATTCCAGTCCGTGGCAAACGCTGTAAGATGTTTAGACTCTTCGGCAAGGGGAATTTGATTATAGGCCTGATTCAAGTCCAAGATAGTAAAGAACTTGGCCTTACGAAACCATGAAAAACAAGAATGAAGGTCGGGAAGGGGCACAGATTGTAACACCACCTTCCGATTGAGAGCCCTGTAATCAATGACAGGCCTGAAGCCTCCTTGGGGTTTCGGGACTAAAAAAATAGGCGAAGAATACGCTGACTTAGAGGGCCTAATAATACCGTCCTTCAACATCTGATCGATGATTTCTTTTAGAGCCTTCATTTTAGGTGGAGATAGCCTATAAGGTGGAAAACGGACAGGAATCGAATCCGTGACCTCAATTTTGTATTCAATAAGGTCAGTAACACCAAGAGTATCAGAGAACACCTCGGGAAACGACTGACACAATTTGCGAATACTATCAGCCTGCTCCTCAGGTAGATGTCTAAGGTCTAACAACATCTCATCCTGGGTAGGCGAAATAGAAGAACATGATGCAGAATTACACTTTAATAGAGGGATATTACAATTAGAGGCAAATTTGAAAGTGCAAGACCTACTCTGAAGATCGAGCACAAGACCAGTGTGAGAAATAAAGTCCGCTCCCAATATAATGGGGCAAGACAAATGCTTGGCCACAAACAATTTAACTTTCCATGTGAATTGAAAAATACGAATTTTGACATATAAGGAACCGAGAATTTCTAATGGAGAGGAATTAGCAGAAACGTATTGGATCGCCGACAAACAATAGTTAGGAAGCTTACAAACAGATTTCAATTTTGAATACCAGTCAGCCGAAATAATAGAACAAACACTACCTGAATCTAAGAGAGCTGTTATAGGCTCGTTATTTAACTCAATTTTGAGAAAGGGGACCGGTGCGGGGGAATCCGCCGCAATCCTAAGACACTCTTTGGGACCTTCAAAAGATGAATTTGAAAATTGCTCGTTCCCTGAATTTACAACCTGTTTACCCGGGGCTGAGTCTCGGGAAGATGGATTAGACGACTCAGCCGAACCCACTAGTCACTTTTTATTATTGGCATAGGTGGAATTTGCACCAGAAGTTGAGCAGGAGGGGGTGCTATTCGAATTGGGACAATTCTTGGCGATATGTGAGAAAGCCCCACATTTAAAACAGCCTTGTGATGACCCGGCTCCATTCCTTGTCCCACTTGACTTGATCAGTGGACACTTGTTGCGCAGATGGTCAGGCGACCCGCAAGCATAACATTTACGGGGATTGACTGGTCGGCGAGGTGGAGGCCGAGTATTACTAAAGGAAGGCGGGGGTTCTTTCGCGACACGCAAAGAATCGGCGTATCTAACTCCTTCCGCTGAGACGGCCAATGCTTCAAGTTCAGAGAAAGTTTGCGGGCACGCCGCGAAACACATATATGACCTGTAGGGTGGTGAAATCCCTTCCACAATAGCTTGTACAATCTGATCCTCAGGGAAATGAAGAGCAAACACCCTAGTATAAAACTTAATGTCCTGTATGAAATCAGCCAAGTTTTCATCCAAGCGTTGTACACGGTAATAGTACTTCTGAATCAGAGAAGACCTCGCGCGGGCGGGAATAAAATTTGCAAGCAAGTGTGCATGAAAATCTTCAATAGATGACTGTTCGGCTATTGCTCTTACTATTTTATCTGAGAGAATACCAATAGCATAAGGATAGATAATTTGCAAAATTTGACATGGGGAAAGAGAAAACACAAGGGCATGATCCTGAAATTCAACTAGAAATCTTAAAAAAGAAATTACATCACTGGTGGTATTAACGGAAAACTTAGAGATACCTCTGAGCAACATTGCCAATGGATGAGGCAAGCTGCTAAACCCGGGTGACATAGTAGGTAAAGGTTTCAATGGCAAGGAAGTTAATTCAGAACGGATGTTACTCAATGATGCACGACGTTCAGATTCGTTGTCCAATGGGGCAGGGATAGTTTGAGCAGCAACGGTTATCCTATTAACTTCTCCCTTGGGAGGCGCTTCCTCACTACCTGCATTCACAGTGGTGGGTAGATCGCTTTTGGGAGGAACCTCCCCTGTTAACAATTGAGTGACCTTGCTAGATAATTCAGACATATTTTCAAGCAGCGTACTAGCTTCCTTCTTCTGAACGTCATTCAACTTTAGAGACAACAGATCGTTAACCCTATTCGAAAAATGATATAGCCTAGCTTGCACACGCTTAATTTGATTAGGAGAAGGATCATTTTCATCAAAAAAAACTAACTACAGAAGCTAGCCCAGTAATATTCTCCGTGATCGTGGAAAGAGAGTCGTCAATTTCTTTCTCTCCCAAATTGGGGATGGAAATGGGCAAATCTAGGGACTCTCTAAGCTTGTTTGTGTCTACTGCAACCGTGCCTCCAGATTGTACATTTCTAATAGTCAATTCATAGATCAACTCCTCCTTGCGCAAATAGTTAAGATGGAGAACATCGCGAGGGCCGGGCATGGTGACAGAACAATTTTGAAAAACTCAAAAAATTCCAGCAACTGGGAAAATAGTTAGAGTTCGGAACAAACAATGTTTAGCCGTCAAAAGGGGCTAAATTGAGACCCATTCAACCACGCTCTCCTACCACTTGTTACGGAGTTTTTCCGTGGTAGGTAGAGGTGAAAGAAGGTGCGGGTATGAATAGGTCTCCAGCTACGAAAGCAAAATTAATTTAAAATTTAACAAGGTTATATTTTCTTTTCAAAAACAAAGAAATAACAAGCATGGCAGGTACAAAGTAGCAAATCAAAAAGGGTAGTTACAATATTTACAGGAATTGGGCTTCACGCCCTGATTTTACACTGCTTGGGCAATCAGCTCAGTTTTACCCGAAACACGAGTTTTAACAGAGGGGCAGAAAACCCC
This sequence comes from Anabrus simplex, assembly GCF_040414725.1. Lineage (NCBI taxonomy): Eukaryota > Metazoa > Arthropoda > Insecta > Orthoptera > Tettigoniidae > Anabrus > Anabrus simplex. The sequence continues at coordinate 317,267,284 of NC_090265.1, forward strand.
ATTCATACCTAGGAGCCCTTGCTCCAAATTACACAGAAAAGCCTCCACGAGGCATACAACACTCAATTTTCAAAAGAGCCACTCGCTCTCAAAATTTAAGCCTCTCCCAGGCCACACCAAACTCCACCTTCAAGTTGTCCTCACTGGACATAGACACAGGGGTAAAATACCCAACCTACTGAGGTCTATTAAATAAAAATGGGCAATTACATGACCTCTAAAATAACAATTTGAGAGGAGGTGATCTTGCACTCCTAATACACTTGTTTTTAAAAACCTAATCTGGCTCTAGGCCACTAATGCAAGGGCTAATCCCATACTACCGAGGTGACTTTAGAAAAGAGCAATTTGTTTTACATTAACGAAGAATAGGTTGAGAAAATAAGTTCACCTCAAGACAATGTGAGTGGGAGCTCGAGAGGGTTAGCACTCTCTATCCCAATATGCAGCTTAAAAGAGAATAGAAGAAAAGATCGTTACATTTTAGGAAAAGGTTACATGGGGGAACGCTTCGCACCCGCCCCGAGAGTTAAACTGCTGAGCTAGCAAAGAAAGAATTTATTAATCGGCCATTACCTTATTGCTGACCGCTGCCGAGGAAAGAGGCGCTTCCCGCCTCCTGCTATGTACTTTATACACTGAAAGATGGAACAGAAGTGGCCCAGAGACCCTAAAATCAGCAGTTTAAATACTCTCGCAGAAGGTTCTAGGCGTTAGGGGAATGAAAACACCCTCCCGCGATGATTTTATTGGTAGATCAATAAACCCCCTACACAATACTAAGAAGAAACACATAATTGGTGGAAAATTAATTCAAGAAATTCGGGATAGGCTAGATTTAAAACAAGGGGAAAGAAGGGGTTAATATTGCCAACTTAACCAAAGACTGAAAAAAATTTAGCAAAGAACAAACATTTGAAATAAAATTTTCTCCAACAAAATAGTTCTTTGACTCCGCACTAGGTTGCACTATTGTTGATCTTCAGTAGTGTCCTCTAGAAGAGAAAGTTCACACTTCTTACTTCAAGCGAAACAAAACCACATCAAAAATGACACAGTTCAAAAACTCAAAATTTTCCACGTGGTGACATCTTCTGAGAAAGTAGAGAATTAATAGCGTAGATAAAGTTCAGACTTCCTCCAGCAGAGGAGTTTCAACTGGCGCACATTTTAAATTAGCGGAGTGGAGGTGTACCGCCCGGTACAATAATAATAATACTAATAGTAATAAAATTAAATGTCTGCACTCATCTGATATGTGAGTTTCACTGGGATTAACTCCCTGCTTGCGAGCCTGCGAGCTAAAATTTGTAGGCGTTTTACTGCCGGGTGCAAACTAGGTGATTCCCCTACCTCAAGGGCCACACACAGAAGTAGCCAGTTTATTAAACGGTCTTCCTTCATAGGATAATAATATAAATGCTACTCTCTCACAGTTTCATTATCTGTCGTCATTCGTCAACTAAGAGATAAGTAACAGATTTATGATAACATGATCTCATAACATCACATCCAAATAACATTTTTTCCTCATGTGACTGCTAGCTCCTGACAAGAAATACGGAATAGCTCGGAGACAGACTGGAGTACAAATTTTTAAAAAACGTAAAATGGATAAGACACTAAATTCCGCTATCATAAATCTAGAATTCCGCCAAAAAATCCGCTGTCCGCTAAATGATATATTTCTCCGCCGACAGTCTTCTAATTCCGCCAAATTTAGCGGAAAATCCACTAAGTTGGCAACACTGGTTTTTACATCCCACTAACTACTCTTCCTGTTTTCGGAAACGCCGAGGTATCTGAATTTTGCCCCGCAGGAATTCTTTTACGTGCCAGAAAATCTACCGGCACGAGGCTGGGGTATTTGAGCACCTTAAAATACCATCGGACTGAGCCAGGATCGAACCTGCCAAGTTGGGGCTGGAAGGTCAGTGCCTCAACCGTCTGAACCTCTCAGCCCGGCCTATCACTGATCTCAGTATAATATCAAACTTCAGAAATTACTCGTCGAAGCATATCTAAATAAAGTTTTTGTTGCTCTCCTGAAAAGTAGCAAATTCTGGCATCTCTTTCGATCGCCACTACTACTAAATTGTTTTCATTCCTACCCTGAAGGGAGAGGCGGGCCTCCTAGACGGTGACGCCGTCACTCAGGCCGGGAGATTTGTTACGGTGAAGGAGATGTGCGGAGAAGGTGAGAGGGTTGGCGGCCGTGGCCTGTCCTGGCATTCGCCTTAGTGCAGGAGAATGGAAAACCACGGGAAACCACTCTCAAGACAGTCGGCAGTGGGGACAAGCCCATCTCCGTCTCCCGAATGCAGAGGCGCAGAACCATGGCTGAGCCGCGGCCACCTCTACTCTGCCTCGGTCGGTTGGTCGGAGTGCAGAGCCGTCCTCATTTAAGTTCACGGCCACTCTCTTCCCAGTGCTGGACCTTTCCATCCCATCGCCATCTAGAACGTCCGGCTTCATGGCTAAATGGTTAGCGTGCTGGCCTTTGGTCACAGGGGCCCGGGTTCGATTTCCGGTAGGGTCAGGAATTTTAACCAGCATTGGTTAATTTCGCTGGCACGGCGCTGGGTGTATTTGTCGTCTTCATCATTATATCATTCCCATCACGACGCGCAAGTCGCCTACGGGAGTCAAATCAAAAGACCTGCACCTGGCGTGCCGAACTTGTCCTCGGACACTCCCGGCAGTAAAAGCCGTACGCCATCTAGAACCAAGCAACTAACAGATATCAAAAGGCATTTGCATTTAAATAATGGTAGATGTCTAGTTCTTACAACTGCTGATTTCAGTTATTAGTGAAAATGAAAATCCACAGCCTATTTCCAGTCATTCTACCGGGTCAGGAATGGAATGAATGAAGCTCCCACATAGTGGCGAGGATAGGATTTGTGCCGGCTGCCAGAGCCTGTCGCACTCATCTGGAGCAATGATTAATAACTAATAGATGAAATGAAATTATACTGGTGAGTGTTGCAGGGATGAAAAATAACAGGAATAACCTGCCCCGCCCACGCTTTGTCCAGCACAAATTTCACGTGGATTGACCGGGATTTGAGCTACGGACCCGGGGGCGAGAGGCCGGTGTGCTACCGCCTGGGCTGCGGAGACTCTCAGTTATTAGTATTGTAACCGGAAATATTGTTCAAGTCGGCTAGCATAAGGTATAAGACTGACACAGGGTGTGTCCGGTTCCTATCTGAAGCGTTACAGAGAGGGGAGGTTGGCATGAAATAAGTATAATGGAATCTTTTAAATAGCTGAAGAGTTTATTCACAAAATAAATATTAAATTCCACATCACCTCGGTACAGAAGATTTTGTGAGTGTCCTGTTTAGTCTGGGTTGATACTGTACACTGTGGTTCTGCTATTGCTCGTTCACCCCTGCATCGTCTTCCGATGGAGGTCCGGAAGTTCTCGAAATTCTAGAAGATCTTGAAGTTCTCGAAATTCTAGAATATCTTGAAGTTCTCGACATTCTAGAAGATCTTGAAGTTCTCAAAATTCTAGAAGGTCTAGAAGCTCTCGTAGATGTGGAAATAGAACATGGCAATGCATTTGTGGCCGAAATGTACTCGTTTGACTTCTGCACAAACAAAGTTATCAATAGTAATTGTTTCAAAATAAATCACTACTTACCACAGAATGTCACTGAAATCTGACCGCACTTGAAAACTTTTAGAGTAAATGTTATTAAAGTTGAACACACAAGTGCATTTCATAGTTGAAAATGTCAGATCGAATCGAATGTGTAGTGGGATCGAACTCGTAATGCAAAATAGAATTTTAACTTGTGACGCAATCAACCAATAGGAAACCACAGAAATTATGTCATTTTTCACTATCAAGAGTTTTCAAAATCGATTGAAGAATAACGTGAAAATAAAGTACTCCACTCGTGATTACTTGTAGGTTTACACAGTTTTTAATTGGAATTAATCACGGTAATAAATTGTAAATTTTAAACAAAGCTTTCATCTTGTGAATTTAGTCCCGTTCACTTCACTTGATTATAAACAGAAATATTGTAATGCAAGCAAAGTCTCTTCGAGAATAGTCCTTGGTTTGATATATTACATATACAAGAATGCGAGAAATGTCTTTCGTACGTAAAACACAGGTTTAAGGAATCATAATTCGTGAATTTAGTCCCGTTCACTTCACTTGGTTATAAACAGTAATGTTGTAATGTAAGCGTAGTCTGTTTGAGAACAGTCCTTGGTTTGATCTACAAGTTCTATCTTAAAAATGCGAGATATGTCTTTGGTACGTAAAACACACATTTAAGTAATCACAAGTCGTGACAAAGTCCTACTTGGAAATGCTAAGTTCGATCGTAATGTTTTACTCGGTTAAACATGTCAATCACTTGAAAAAGAAGTAGACGAACAGTTTGAAATTTACTGTCTGAAAAATTCCTATCACCTTTGGATTTGTACACTGAGTTATATTTAGTTATTTGGGAAAACGTTGCACTCGTGAGAGAAATAAATACAATTCTCATTATACTTGAGCTGGTCACTAAATAGTTAATCACTTGGAATACACGTAAAATTAGCATGTCTTAATTCACACTGGAACTTCTCTATCACACGCGAGCGGTGTTGAAATGTCTAAGCCCGTTACGAAGCATCGTAAAGTTAAAGTTATCATGCAGACTTTCAAACACTCGACGAGAATCAAACTCGTAACTAACATTACGGCAGTGTATAACCATCAACCGACCGTCCGGTCTCGACTGTGGCACATATTTGACTGACTTGACATGCAAATATGCTCCCCTTGTATACAAGATTCTGGAGATTCGAGGCTATTTTATTAAATGTCTCCCTTAATCTTTGTTGGATTTCCTTCAAACTTAAGGCCGATGATGGCACAAAATTGGTCCACACGATGGCATTGTTCACTTAATCGTGCTCTAGTCCAAACAAGAGTTATTAATGATAGAACATTTGGAATGTTCTCCCAGCTGACGTAATTTAGCCTTGACCGAGATACAGGACGTGACGTCACACGCTCCAAGCTGCTCGCAGCTGACGTGCTTGTAGCCGGCTTAGTGTTAGCGCATGGCGCGGAACTTTACTTTAAACATCGGGAACTCTGTTTTGGACCAGCATTCCTGGTACAGTATCTAATTAAAATTGCTTACTTAGTGTCGTTCGGATGTAGAGTGTGTTTATTCTTGAGCGTCGGCTTCCAATTTACGAAATAAGCAGACATACAGTAAATAACGACTTTTACTTACAAGAAGTATAACGCACCGTCACACTACTACAAATGACGCCATAATCATCCCTGAAACTCACAAGAGCATTGTTCCTAATAAAGACTTCACGTCGGTGTAACTATTACAGTGCACTTTTTGCGTGTTGAGTTGAACAGCATGCAAGGAATCGGAACGAACACGAAGTATAGGGCTCCAAACTTTGCACAATTTACTGGTAGTTCTGCAACTTTGTATATCTTCATGAACAATGAAATGATTTCATCTCTGTAAATGAAAACGGATGCCGGCCCCGCGGTGAAGGGGTAGCTTACCTGCCTCTTACCCTGAGACCCCGGGTTAGATTCCCGGCCAGGTCAGGGATTTTTACCTGTATCTGAGGGCTGGGTCGAGGTCCACTCAGCCTACGTGATTACAATTGAGGATCTATGTGACGTTGAGATGGTGGCCCCGGTCTAGGAAGCCAAGAATAAGGACCGAGAGGATTCGTCGTGCTGACCACACGACACCTCGGGCGGAGCAGCGGTCGATTGGTAGGCCATGGCCCTTCTCGGCTGTTACGCCATTTGGGGGGGCGGGGTTGAAATGAAAATGGTGAAGGGAAGTGATTGAGTTTCGTTACAAAAGTTTCACGACAGTCAATTACTTCTATCTAATACACTCTGATGATAAAAACAAGATCTACAGTCGTAATTACTGAGCGCGTTGGCTATGCGGTTTGAGGTGTGTCGCTCTTGGCTTCCACTCGGGATATAGCGGGTTCGAACCCCACTCACAGTAACCCTCGAGATGGTTTTTCGTTGTTTCCTATTTTCACACCAGGCCTCGGCCACTTTCCTCCCATTCCCAGCCTTGTTCTCTCTCACTGTTGCCATAAGACCTCTCTGAGTGGGTGCCGCGCAAAACAAATTGCAAACAATGTAATCGTAAGAAGTATGTTGTACTAGACGTACCTGGGAGAAGTAAATAGCTCTTATCTGCATATTAGCTGCCTCTGTGGATCAGTGGTAGAGTGTCGGCCTACGGGTCCCAAGATAGCGGGCTCAAACCCGGCAGAGGTAGTCGGATTTTTGAAGGGCGGTAAAAAGTCCATTCGACACTCAATGTCGTACGTTGTCGGCATGTAAAAGATATCTCTGGTGACACATTTGGTGTTTACCCGACAAAATTCATTAAATCTCAGCCATAGACGCCCAAGAGAGATTCGGTTGACTCTGTCTGCCATCTGGTGTGCCTAGAAAACGGAACGTCGAAATTGACGAGCAGACAGCCAGATGGCGTCAAATTAAAATGTCTGCACACGGTAGCTGAGGCCATACGATTATTATTATCTGCATATTTACTCAGGTGAAATTGAAAATGCATTGTAATTTACTGATTCGGCATCTTTCATTAATTGAAGGGTTGACCCTGCGATTTACATATTGTGATGACGAAAGAAAGTCTACAGGTTACTTACGAAGCTTACAATGTTCTGTGTGGTTTTTTTTTTGTTTTTTTTTGTTTTGTTTTTTTGGCGTCAGAGTACTGTAGAGATGGAAGTACTTCGAATTTCTAGCGTCATGGCGCCTGTCCACTGTACAGAAATATCTAGCTGGACTAGGCTGTCTCTGGCTAGGCTACTCTTCTGGTACGTATACACAGCAGGAGAATTTACTCTCGATAGAGCGGAGGAAGAGTAGCGCTAGCTAGACTGCCCTACTGTCTGTGTACACTGACCTGACTGTCAGGCAGATTCTAGCTAGTGCAGACTGACAGGCAGAAACGCATCACTGCAGCTATTGTCGTACTAAAGTTGCTTAAGAAACAATGTTCAAGCAGGAAAAAGAAATATAGGTGAGGAACTGGGTAGCAAAAAGAGAAGAAGGACCGCATGTAAAGTTGCTGACTACTACTACTACTACTAAACGTTTTCGTTCCTCCCCTAAAGGGGGAGGCGGGCCTCTTAGACGGTGACGCCGACTCTCAGGCCGGGAGATTTGTTACGGTGAAGGAGATGTGCGGAGAAGGTGAGGCGTTGGCCGTCGTGGCCTATACTATGAACTGTCCCGGCATTCGTCTTAGTGCAGGAGAATGGAAAACCACGGAAAACCATTCTCAGGACAGCCGACGGGTGGGATGAGGCGTGAAGTCCGGCACTGTGCCCCAAGCCCGTCTCCTGAATGCAGAGGCGTAGACCCACGGTAGAGCCTTGGCCAACTTTCCTCTGCTCGGTTGGCCGGTCAAGGTACAGAGCTGTTGGACCACGGGCAAGCCGTGGCCTCTTAAGGGCCGAAACCCACTCTGCATCTACCGACGAAGTTGCTGATGGAATTAACTAATGAAGACATGAATTCGTCTGTGAATTTCGTACGCATGTCTAATCATTATTTCCAGTGTTTGATTGCATTAATTACTCCAAACATTTTTAAATACAGAATACACACTCAGAAAGGCAACTTCGCCATCAGAGCGACTCACTCTGACACTGAGATTTCTCGCTACAGATATATAAAATAATTTATAAAATTAGATAAACATAAATTTCATTTTTAAATTAACTTTTGGTTGACGGTCAATGTATACTTTTATTGAACAATTCCATAATTCAGAACGTGACTCTACAAATTAATTTTTTCCACACTTCACTCATCTCGCCTTTTTCAGTCGCACCAACTTAAAAACACACTTGTGCTCCTAGAGCGTGAGATTTATTTGACCGCGTGAATAGATCTAGATCAGTGTAGCTAGCTTACCTAATCGCTGTGTACACTGCACGTGGTTACTCTCTCTCTCTCTCTCTCTCTCTCTCTCTCTCTCTCTCTGACGACACTAACTAGAGCTTCGAGTGCGAGTTGCCAGAGAGCTCTAAGTACTGTGTACACATGTATACTGTAGTTCCGCTAGACCAGAGCCTCTCAAACGCCCAAAACCTCACGCGTGCAAATCGAGGCGCAAGAGCTCCGTGCACTGTGCATCGCTCCCGCTCGGCACAGTTCGGACCGACGCTTCGTCTCTGGGCTACTCGGCTAAGCTTGGCTCAACTCGGCTCAATTCGGGTCAGATTTAGAGTGCTATGCACCAAGTGAGGAAGAGGGAGACAGGGGGAGCGAGCGAGACAGGCGTGGCGAAAGAGAGAGAACGCGCTATTGCTCCAAATCGAGGAGTGGGGGCCTGCACTCTGGTCAACCAAGCGAAGTCGTCTTTTGCACCGTGCACAGTGCATGCACCAAGCGCATGCACCCTGAGAGGCCCTGCGCTAGACAGCTATAGCTATGGCAGCTCTAACGGGAGAAGTCCACAGTGTACAGGAGTGAAGCTCTGCCTGCTTTGAAAGAGGCGAATTTTGTTTACTGCCCATTTCCCTCTTATCACTGTATCACTCATACCATCGTAAGAATGACATCGGTGAATGCTTAATCAAATTAAGTCCGGAAATTTTTTTGTGGCTAGATACTAGCACATACTGAACCCTTGAACTTACCATTCCATCGTTGGTCGGCCACGGCTGCTACAGTAGAACAATTTAGAACTCTTAAATCTTGGGTCGTTGCGGGAATAAATTCGGTCACGATCTTAACCAAACGATGGGGTTCAGAAGAAAGCCTAACTACTTGAAATGAGGAGCAAAAATGTGCTTACTAACTTTTATTAAACTGAAATAGCACGATAACATAATTAATTTAATATGCATTCTTGCCACAAAAATATAAAAAAAATTTAATTATTGATTTTTGAAAAGTTCCCAACACAGTCACATTACATCACGTCACTTCGTTTCTTCCAATGTCGAAGAGTTGCTTCGGAGAAGCTAATATGTTAGTGGACAGCGAAACTGAAAAACTGAAAAAGGGAAGACCTGAAAACCGGGCGCCTATTTTCCAAACAAGAACTGAGAGTTAATCCACACGATCCGTGGAAAATCTGACTTTCAACAATTAGAACGCCTGATTTTCTCTCAATTAAGGTTATCCACCAGTCAAATACCCTTCACGGATACGGAAACATCCGCCGAATGGACCCTTAATCGAACCAAACTGACTATCAGTTGCTTTGGATAGGTTGCGAAATATTATGGGAAAGCATGGTGTTCACTACAAGTTAACAGCATCATTCACAATTGACCTAAAATTCCACCATGTATTTGTCATTCATGACACCCTTAAGTGATACGTTAATCCCGATGCTAACTGTGCATCACCCAAACAACTGTTCGGAAGGAACCAACAACCACATGATCCGGGAGGATCTTACGTTAAGTCGTTCTAAAGGAACAAAACTGCGAAATGCAGGAAACACTTACTAATCATGCATTTAGAAGAAATGCCAAACACTGAAGTTAATCAAAAAGTGAAAAGTCACTTAAAAATATTATTATTGAACCGATTTTCAGGTTAGAAATGGATTTATTATGCTTAATAAATTTACCAGTCCACGCTAAAATTTACTACAAATTTAAGGAATTCTTTCCCTTGACAACAATGCTACCAGTACAGATCTCTCTATTTACTGTCTGTCCCAACACGCTACTGGAAAGTGATTACTTACTTACGTTAACTATGAATCAGAATGAAAATATGACAAGATTAAAATAAAATAAAATCACTGGCTGACGAATCGAAACCGCATTCGCAACTCAAGTCTCATTCTAAAACACTGAGTGTCAATATGCACACTATCAAACGAAAAACAATGAAGTTCGTAAAAATAAATTAACATCTCGAAGTCATACAGCTTAACACGCACGAAGAAACACAGTAAAAATATTTAATCTAGATCGGGTCGATGTCCCGCACTTGGACAGCCCTCGTTTATCAACAACAGTCCCGTTATCTCAATGAGAGCTTCGCATAGACCCTCTACAATAAATCATATCGTACTGTAACTGCTACCTTCCCCCAGGCCACTTCCACAAAAGAACAAACAAAAGAGAACATCTAAACCGAGACTTGAGCGTGTACAGCTACCATCCCAGACCTATCGTCGGGCTCACTTGAAATCTGTACACCCTAAACCTAATCAGTATATACATGATGCCTTCCAAATCCTATCGTCGGGCGTGACCTAGGACGTCTCATCATCAATGACTCCAAGAATAAACACGTGACGTCCTAAATCTATCGTCGGGCGTCAAAGTGGGTCGTAATACGCCTCCCTTAACATATCAGGCGAACCGCAATTTCCAACAAACCTCCAACAGTAACACTGAATCTGGTCAGACAAAAAATACGCACGACGGAACTACGTCTCTTATCAAAAGAATGCAAGTCGAAACACGGTAAGTGCCTACCTCTCGAAAAAAAAATACAACAAGTGTCTACCTCATCATAATATGTGAACTCAAAAATAAATAGACGTGACGAACGATTCTCCACCTCGAACACAATCTCAGCCTGTGCACTGAAGTGTCAGGGCTGCCAATGAAAATTCCCAACACACGTTTCCCTTTTAGTGGATGCCTTCAAAATAATGATCATCACCATCACATTCGAAATTCTCAGATCGCCTATCATCAATTCCAACCATCTTATCCATGACCTCTCCAATGAACAAATTAAATATAACCCAACCGTGTGTCAAAATTTCTCTTCAATCCGTGAGGCCGTACCTTATCTTAACAAAAATCACTGGATGTTTACTACCAAGACCTTTACATTTTACTGGAGTCGTTTTCACTTGGAATCGTTCTATAAATTTACAATGCTTCACATCATAGTCATCTCAAATTCGGATTGATTGCGGAAAACAATACAGCCTGCCTCACACAGCCTGTTCCTAAATACTTCCTCTACAAAAAATGTCTCAACACTCTTTCTCATCGCTTGATTCCAGCGGTAACGCTTCTCTCTCATCTCCACGTACATATAAATCCATCGCTCTCAATCCCTTTTCCTTCAAGACCCTTTTCCATACTTCGATCCCCTGGTGAAAACGACAACCATTATTAAGCACATCTCTGACTTTACTATTATTACGATTTTCGAACCTCAAAAATCCAAGAGCACACATCGACCTTTCGCAATTCAAGTATACACGATGTCTCAAAATTTTCTTCCCATTAATGACTGTGACTCTAACAAATTTCATTGACATTATCTAAATATGCTTACGATCCTTGTAAAAATAACTGGTTAAATGCAATTTGACATAGAAGAATTTCCTTATCCCACGGTAGACATTGTTATTATTATTATTATTATTATTATTATTATTATTATTATTATTATTATTATTATTATTATTATTATTGACCAACATTTCTGAATGCAACTGACACCTGAAATTACAATATTCGCCACGACAAAATTGACACTTATAACGTTCACAAATCCGCACTTTGAATGATATCTCATCTCAACACAAAATTTTAAGCGTCGCATTTTACCGTTCTAGACATGAAATTTACACACTGAAAATTTTCACACGCTGACCAAAATTTACAACGCCTTTCGCCTGATAATTACGCATATCACCCGACAATCATCTGGAAAATTTGGTTAGGACAGACAGTAACTAATTAACTAACTACAACATAATGTAAAATAGACAGACCTGCACATTGGTGACATTCTCAGCATTCTGATTACATCATCTCCAGCAACCTCGCACTTAGCCCCTCATTTTCACAGATAACATTTTCATATTTACAAACTCACTCATCCAAACACTACCCTTCACACACACACGAGATTAAAAATTACCATAAATAATGCACTTTCTTTGTAACTTGCACCACGAACTTCCCTCGTTCTGCAGTCGGCTATAACTGTCTGATGCGTCTCCCAGAGTGGTTTCTCTCCCCGTTGTTTCAACAAGAACAGGTGTTCGGCCGATAAGGGAGTCGAACTATTTTGAATCGCTTCCCCCAGACCTTCTTCACTTACAAGAGTACAGGAAATGATAAAAATAAAATCTGCTGTGTATTTTTCAACCAGCCTACACCTTCCCAGTTCGTCTGCAAACGTTCACAGCTTCTCCAATTCACTTTTCTTCTTACTAAATATATGGACTTTAGCCACGAACATGTATTTGATTATTGTCGGTCAATCTGGCGCGAAATTCTAATGACGACGGGCACGAGCTCCCGCGGCTTCAAGTTCCAGATCGACACTCCAAAATCTACGGTGGGGGGTTTCTTTTATAATTTCCGGAAGGACGCTATCCCCTCTATGAGTCTCGGTGGTGTAATCTGCCAAATTTGCTTCTAATAAACCGATTTTGATAAGACTTGTCCCAGAACTCCGGACAGACTTGCACTTATGTTAGGTGTTAATTTTATAATTTTTCTACACTCACAACATGAGAAATAAATTGTTTCTGCCCGTGCGTTTCGCGCGTTTTTCTTCTGCCCACGACCTTGGCACGTGTAACTAGCTCACTGTTCTCACGCTAACACACACTTGGGCTTAACTGCATCTAAAATTTTCCCTGGTGTCACTACCTCCACAAAGGGTATATGAATAATTTTGCTTATTTATTTCTTCCTTTACTATCTTGTCAAAATCCCTCGTTGTGCAGAATTCATTAATTTAGAAAATTGTCGGGCACTCGAGTTCCACCGAAGTGTCCCGGCAATCCACGAGCTCGCCTTGCGGGAACCTTCCCACGCAACATCGGGCTCTTGGGAGCGCAAAAATGGCTGCCCTCAAACATACAGTAGTTTCTGAATACCAAATAAATATTTGGGAAAAATAAAAATTTTTCTCACCGTAGAATTATGGGTTCAATACTTCATCGTTCTATTGCAGTAAGCGCTAGCTGCTCTACCTGCCGTTGACAGAACTACCGCTTAGCATGTGCACGATTACATTTCTGTTGACACCTCATGTTGTTGCTGACATTCTAAGGCACGTAGACGGACAACCTCTCGCTGTCAGTGGCTTTTCGTGACGTACTTGTTTACCCGTTTCCCTCTAGTCCTGCATTGTTTCATCCTTTTTTTACGCTTGATCTCTTCCCTCTGGTACAAAAAAGGAATTTCAGGTTAATATTCAAAAAGTACAGAGAGATGTACAAAGCATTTAAAACGTTGCTGGTGTAATCTCCATAACAACTCTCCATAGTTCGTTATTCGCTCTAGGACTTCGACTTTCAAACGACTGATATCTCATTCGATCCTGGCTCAGTCCGGTGGTATTTGAAGGTGCTCAAATACGTCAGCCTCGTGTCGGTAGATTTACTGGCACGTAAATGAACTCCTGCGGGACTAAATTCCGGCACCTCAGCGTCTCCGAAAACCGTAAAAGTAGTTAGTGGGACTTAACCAATAACATGATTATTACTGATATCTGCCTTATTTTCACTACATCGGAAAATTTAGAACAAAAAGGTTTGTAGATGATATTTTAAATCAATCTTGTCTTGAGCAATGTCTTTGTAAAATCAACCGTAAAACAGATACATCGCTTTTTTTTTATTTAGACCCTCCCTGAAATCTCCATTCTCCTGAATTGTTTTAACAACTTATAGCTAAGATCCCACTCGCCTTTATCCTAAAATTAAATACTAAGTTTCATGAATTTCACTCTATAACTATAACAAACAAACAAAATCAAACTGAACTCTCTGTACCTTTTTAATATTAACCTTAGATTTCGTTTTTATGCTGGAGGGAAAGCAACTCAATGTTGAAAACATCATAGGGATATGAGGTACGAATTTTAGGTTTAAAAAATATAATAAAGAATGAGAATATATTCTTTATTTATTCCTAAAAATTACAATCCTTTTCTTAATTATCGTTAACTTGTCGATTAGATTAGGAGTTTGCTTTCTTCTACCGCTACGAGCGCTAATGTGAGTCAATGCATTGTTTCACTTAAGCCATTATAACTACATTCGGTGTCGACATTTTTCACAAAATCAAAAAACGACTGAGGGTATTGAACCAAGGAACATATTACAGAAAGAATTATGTAAATAAGTTAATTTAGCTAGGATTTGAATCCTAAAAGAGCCTCCGTGGCTCAGACGGCAACGCGCCGGCCTCTCACCGCTGGATACCGTGGTTCAAATTCCGGTGACTCCATGTGAGATTTGTGCTGGACAAAGCGGAGGCGGGACAGGTTTTTCTCCGGGTACTCCGGTTTTTCCTGTCATCTTTCATTCCAGCAACACTCTCCATTCCCATTTCATAGCATCTATCAGTCATTTTTAAAATCACTTTGGGAGTGGCGACCCCATCGTACTAATAGCCTATATATGATTCATTAATTTCATTCCTGACCCGGTCAATGACTGGAAAACGGGTTGTAGGTTTTCATTTTCATTTTCATTGAATCCAAAAATAAAACGAGTAAAGAAACAAGCGATTTTAGGCTGTTTTCTCGGAACTGCATTTAGACCGAAAGTGATTTTCGAAATGTGTGTTTGTTTTTATTTTATAGACTTATCCAAGACTTACAATTTGAAAATTTTCCGGGCCCTTTAGCCCTTCAACTTTCCGCACAATTGATTGCTTAATTTTACGTTACTTTGTTACTTTGCCTGCTAAGAAATATTTTCAATATTAAAACCAATTATCAGGTTGATATTCAAAAAGCAGTGAAAGAAAGACTGTTTTATATACCAGGTGGCCCGCCAGCGCCGTTACAAGTGTCCCGCATGCACTAATGACGAATGGGATGTCTGAGAACTGATTTTCACAGGGGCATTACAGTCTGCAGGTTATTTACATCAGAATGTAAAGAGATAACAACCGGACGGCCGTTCGCTGCATATTCCTCAGCGCTACCCGTCAAATGAGCTCCCTTGCGTTAGTGAGCCTCATTTTCGAACTCTCAGTAGTAGGCCGGAATTTGGTATGGTAGCACTAAAGTTGCTGTCAACATATCGACCATGCCTGGAGTGTTCAGCAGCGACGATTACACAGACATAATTTTAATCTATTGATAATCGTGGTTGGAATGCAGCCATAGCTCACAGATGTTTCCAAATAGCTGTCTCCCTTCTATACACGTATTTTGCCGAACAGAGTTGCAATTAAGAGCTAACGGACCGTTGAAGGCACATACCAGCAACGTTTTAGTATATATTGAGTGTCTGATAAGTGAAAATAACCGCTGTTCGCAAAATATGATTTTTTTTTATTTAGCGAATGATTTCTCCTAGGGAGGAGTTAGAAGTAGTGTGTCATATTTGTGAGGTAAGTGCTAGCTTCGTTTGCTCCTTGGCTTACACCACCCGCCGTACCATGCTTCAGGCTGTGTGTGTGCGTAATTTGTAAGAGGCAATTCCAAGTATCCCTGTACTGCATCTTTCCCTATTTACGTGCTTACTCTAGATATCGTATGCTAACAAAATTCCAATCCCTTCGTTCAAGTAGATGCACAGCCCCATACTGTGGGAAAAAATAGGTCTACGTATTACTCGGAGGATGCAGGTTCGATTCTCCATTCTCAGCTCTCCATAGAGTCAAATACATTTAAATTTTCGACAGTATGAGACGAGACTTAGTCCGCCTATTGATTTCCGGTAGACCCGGTCGAGAAAGCTAAGCAATACACCTGAAGATTTCATCATAATGACCATATAACTTTCCAATATCTGCACGGCATTTAGCTGTGTAAGTCACATGAATATAAGTAGTTAACATACTCATACAATTCTTTCATATTTAAGTACTTATTCCTGAACGCCAACCGCCTGAGGTAGGATACGAATATTTGCCCCAATTTGTCCTCTTGAATTCCAGCTTTATCTTCATATCCTGTTCTTTCCTACTTTTAAAGACACCACACAAAATTATTCTTCTACTAATATCATTCCACGCCATCTCTCCACTGACAGCTCGGAACATACTACTTAGTCGAGCAGCTCGTCTCCTTTTACCCAAGTTTTCCCAGCCCAAACTTTGCAATATTTTTGTAACGCTACTCTTTTGTCGGAAATCACCCAGAAAAATTCGAGCTTCTTTCTTTGGATTTTTTTCCAGTCTTGAATCAAGTAATCCTGGTGAGGGTCCCATACACTGGAACCATACTCTAGTTGAGGTCATACCAGAGACTTATATGCCCTCTCCTTTACATCCGTACTGCAACCCACCGAGCTCGATAGCTTCAGTCGCTTAAGTGCGGCCAGTATCCAGTATTCGGGAGATGGTAGGTTCGAACCCCACTGTCGGCAGCCCTGAAAATGGTTTTCCGTGGTTTCCCATTTTCACACCAGGCAAATGCTGGAGCTGTACCTTAATTAAGGCCACGGCCGCTTCCTTCCCACTCCTAGCCCTTTCCTGACCCATCGTCGCCATAAGACCTATCTGTGTCGGTGCGACGTAAAGCAAGTAGCAAAAAAAAGTACTACAACCCCTAA